>NC_086177.1:79020000-79676250 GCF_023053635.1 Elgaria multicarinata webbii | reverse complement strand
ACTTTAAATTGGGCTCTACTGGTGCAGTAGAAGTGTCCTTCCCCATCATCATCTATCAGTGCAATCAGGGCAGTATCTGTACTGAAACCAGGCCAGAAATCAGATTGAACTGAATTGAGATAACTCCTTTTGTCTGTGCCAAATAGGCACCTCCCTAGAGTTAGTAAAATCTGATATGCTGCAATAGAAAAGACTATGACCTGTGAACTGGGAGGTCCCTGATTCAAATCTCACATAAAATCTCACATTCAAATCTCACTTAAGTCAATCAACAAAGTCTCAGAGCATTTCTATACCAGGGAAAATCCCGCAACTTTACCATGGCGTCCTGCATCCCTTTTTGTCACACAATCACAATGTGCTCCCTTTACACGCACTTCCCTTTCCCTTTCCCCCATTTATGCATGAGTTCTATATGTTTCATTTATACAGCCACAAGATGGCACTGTGGTCTGCCTCATCTTATGGCGGGATTTCCTTCTTTCACAATGAAATAGAAAATGAGTCTTTTTGATACTAGTTTATTTCCATTTCAAATTAAGGCTCAGAAATCCTTGGAAAGAGGTGCTGGAGATTTGCAGCATCATGGAAAGGACCCTGAAACTTCTGTGAGTGGCCAGTCATGACCATGCAGTAAATCGTTCATGTACAGACACTCTCTGGCTCAACCAACCCCTCCCATCTATAATATCTTGATAATGATGCTGAGCTACCTTATCAGATTGGTGTAGTGAAATAATGTAAGAAAAGGACTTTGGATATTCAAAGAGCAGTGTATAAATATTAAGTGTTACTATTCTTCAGTATTGTCAGACCAATTCTTTCTTATTTTAAAGTCAGAAAATAGATGAATGTTTTTGCATATGCGTTTACATGTTCTTGGTTTCATTTCAACAATCACTAGCAGAGACTGTATGATGTCATTTGATTTTACATTTGTGTTCCTTGTACTTCAAATTAGAAATACTACAGCCAATTTAACAAGCTCATACAGTAGTTGTTGACATTTCAATTATATGCACTGTATATAAACCCCCCCCAAAAAATCAATACACTTTTGCTTGCTTCAAATCTGACCTTGAAATTGGATCATATTTATTTCATTTTGTTTTACTCTAATCTCGTTTACCTTCTTATAAACATTCAATTTCCCAACAGTTGGCCTATCATCACGGCAATGAACACCATTGTCAGATGCTGCAAATAAATTCCAAAATATGCTGTCAACTGATGAAAGGGAAATATGATTTTAATTTTGCTTTACTTGTTCTTGGGTACATATCAGTAAACTGATTATAAGGTACACCTCAACTACTTTTTCTATGATGGGAGAAGTGTCACTGATTACAGTTTTGTCTTTAATTTTATTTGATGAATTATGGTTAATTGTAGTGCAATTACAATAATATCCTTAAGTTTTGGAAGAAAACAAAATATGTTGTATAATGGATAGTAATTTGGGTGGAGGAAGGAACTAGAATCCTAATGATAGTAAATAGTGTGTAGCTATTTTTGCTTTGAAAACATTGAAATAACCTACCGTAGTTCCTATTACATCTAAACTTCTCTGGATGTCATTATTATTATTATTATTATTATTATTATTTATTTATTTATTTATATAGCACCATCAATGTACATGGTGCTGTACAGAGTAAAACAGTAAATAGCAAGACTCTGCCGCATAGGCTTACATTCTAATAAAATCATAATGAAACAATAAGGAGGGGAAGAGAATGCAAACAGGCACAGGGTAGGGTAAGCAGGCACAGGGTAGGGTAAAACTAACAGTATAAAGTCTGCACAACATCAAGTTTTAAAAGCTTTAGGAAAAAGAAAAGTTTTTAGTTGAGCTTTAAAAGCTGCGGTTGAACTTGTAGTTCTCAAATGTTCTGGAAGACCGTTCCAGGCGCAAGGGGCAGCAGAAGAAAATGGACGGAGCCGATCAAGGGAAGTAGAGGCCCTTGGGCAGGCGAGAAACATGGCATCAGAGGAGCGAAGAGCACGAGCGGGGCAATAGTGTGAGATGAGAGAGGAGAGATAGGAAGGAGCTAGACCGTGAAAAGCTTTGAAGGTTAACAGGAGAAGTTTATAGTGGATTCTGAAGTGAATTGGAAGCCAATGAAGAGATTTCAGAAGCGGAGTAACATGGTCAGAGCGGCGAGCCAAGAAGATGATCTTTGCGGCGGAGTGGTGAACAGAAACCAACGGACTGATGTGAGAAGAAGGAAGGCCAGAGAGAAGAAGGTTGCAGTAGTCCAACCGTGAAATAACCAGTGCATGAACAAGCGTCTTGGCAGAAGAGACAGACAAAAATGATCGAATCCTGGCAATATTATACAGGAAAAATCGACAAAATTTAGTATCAGGGCTTCATAGTTCTGCAAAAATAAAGTTGTTACCCTTTCCACACTAAGGTGGTAGTAAGACCCATTAAATGAAGAAGGGGATCCTTCTGAGTAAATACACATTAAATCAGGCTGTGTCAGTGGGATTACTCCTGAAGAGTCTCCAGAGGCTTCCACTGGTGCAAAACATGGCAGCTAAGCTGTTAAACAGTGCATAGTATCTGGACCACATCCTACCAGAGCTGCACTGGTTGCCAATTGCTTTCCAGGCCCAATTCAAGGTGTTGATTTTAAACTTTAAAGCCTTAACTGGATTGGGACCTGAACCTGCAGCAGAGGTCCTCGTGAGGATATCTTTATCTATAGAGGCCCATTTGTCACATATGTAGTATCATAGAATTGTGGAGTTGGAAGAGACCACAAAAATCAACTAGTCCAATCCTCTGCAATGTGCAGGAATACCAATTAAACCATCCATGAGAGGTGACTGTGCAATCTCTCCTTTAAAACTTCCAGAGATGGAAAACCCACAACCTCTGTAGGTAGACTGTTCCACTATCATACAGATCTTACCATCAGGAAGTTTTCCCTTATATTTAATTGAATTCTAGGTAGCTGTAACTTATACCCATTATTTCGTGTCCTTCTTTCTGTGGCAATGGAAAGTAGTTCTTGACCATATTCCCTGTGGTACCCTTTTACGTACCTGAACAGTACTAACATGTTTCCCCTCTGTCTTTTTTCTCCAGACTGAACATCCCAAGTTCCTCCTTCAGTACATGTAGAAAGGCTTTCTTCTGTGTCACTCCCAAACTACAGAATGAATTCCATCAATGATGGCAATTGGTCCCCACTCTCTTGGCTTTTAGAAAGGGTGTGAAGATTCGTCTTTTCAATTTAGCCTTTAAGAATACATTGATGTTTTAATGCTTTACTGATCTTGGTTTTAATTGGGTTACAGTGTTATTGTTTTAAACTGTTTTGCAACTCCATAATGGCTTTTTAGCAAATTCGGAAGTATATGCATCGTACTATATAATGAAATGAAAAGCCTAGTTCAGATAACTGACCAGGACATGAAGTACTTTGCGTAAGTAAATGATATTAAAGATTCGTACAGAAAAGAGGCAATTCTCCTGTACGTTTCACTTCCAATTTTAAGCAGATAGTAACTATGACTATGATATAAATTCTGTTCAGTGATATAGCACAAATGCTAACATTTTTGTTAATAATTTAAAAATTACAAGTACTAAGTGGAAGAAGAAGAAAATATTTGTGAATTGGTAAGGCAGACAATTTCTTAAGGAAAATTAAGCCCTTAATCAGAATGAAGTTCTTGGGTACAATTTAAAAAAAAGCCATTTTCTGATATGGAAAAATGCTGGGATCTATAGAAGCAAGAACATATCCCTTCTTTTCTATGGGAAATCATCTAATGGTATGCAAAGTAAATTACTGGAGGGAACAATCCTAGAGCCCCTAGACAGCATCTTAGGGGCCATAGGATAGTTCGGCTTCCCAGATCTGAAGTCCGAGACAACGCTCCACCCTCAGAGCTGGGAATCAGAGCTCGGACCACCCCCTCCCCCTCAGAGTAGGAAGAACCATGCTGGCTGTCTCTCTGAGGGGAATGCAATCTCAGAGAGGGGTGGGAGGAAAGAGCTAATTTGGTGGGTGGGGAGGAAAGAAGACTGGAGATGCCAGGATATGAACTATCCTAAGGCCTCTCCAGCCTCCTTCTCACCCTGCCCCCAAACACTTTTGGTAGAAGTGCACAAAAGCACATCTAAGTGAAAATGCAGGGCGGGAGGACAGGGAAGCAAGATCGCCTCCACTGTTCCTCCCACTCTGCACTGGATGCTTGTAAGTAGTGCTGGGCTGAAACTTGCCCTCTATTTTCAGGAATGTTTTCTCTCCCTGCAAAAGCAGCATTGTTTTTCTACCACTTTCACAGGGAGAGGAGAAAATTTGGAGGCTTTTCTCCTTGGGGGGGGGGGGGACAGGATTTCCACATACATTTTATAAGTGTAGCCAGCTTCTGAGAGACCTTCTTAAGTTTTTAAAACAACAACAACAACACCCCTTCCTCCAGCATTTGGATGAGCCCAGCTGTTCTAAGTGAATGCCTATTGGAGCCCATGTGACCTTGTCCTCTCCAATAGGCATCCAATAAGCATTCCTGGGCTCCTGAAAATGCAGAGGCGTTTAGGAAAAAAAGAAAAACGAAGACCCCCTCAACAACTGGCTACATTTAAAATGGTATGTGGAAAACCTGTTCCCCTCCCCAAGGAGAAAATTCTCCAAAATTTCTCACCTCACCCAGCCTCTTTCACCTGAGTTTTCATTCCCCCCACCCCACAAAATGCCAAAATTGGAATGGTCAAAATTTTGGGCATAGCACTAGTTGTAAGCCTCAGAGTTTGGAGCTTATGATCGTTGCAATAGGATCTCACTCTAAATGAGAGTCCAAATATGACTTTTTGGATTCATAAAAGTGTACAAGTTTTCTCACCTATGTAGAGATAGCAAAGGAAGAAACATGTGGAGGATCCCAGGCTTTTACAGCCACCAAAATGTTCTGTAATAAATAGCCCACTCTTAAGAGTTTCCTGGAGAAGTTTAGTTACATTACAATTTTACTGTCAGGGAGAGGGAGAGTTAGGGTGGTCAAGTGTCCTAATTTATAGAAGATAGTACTCTATTTCAAGGGAGGTTCAGAAGATGTCATCAAGGGAGAGGGCCTTCTTGGTGGTGGCTCCTCAATTATTGAATAAGTGGAGAAAAAGGCCATTAAAATGATCAAGAAGATGGCGCTACAACAGCTAGGGAAGGCTACAACAGCTAGGATTGTTTAGCTTGGGGGAAAAGAAGCTAAGGGGAGACATGACAGAGGTGTACAAAATTATGCACAGTGTGGAGAATGTGGATAGGTAGACATTTCTCTCCCTCTCTCAAAATGCTAGAACCTGGGGTCATCCCATGAAGCTGACTAGTGAGGGATTCAGGATGGATAAAAGGAAGTACTTCTTCACAGAAAGCATAAACTATAGAATTAGTTACCACAGAATGTAGTGATGGCCACTAATTTTGATGGCCTTAAAAGGGGATTGGATAAATTCCTGGAGGAGAAGGCTGTCAATGGCTACTAGCCCTGATGGATATATTTACCAGAGGCAGTATGCCTTATGTACACCTGTTGCTGGGGAACATAGCTGGGAGGGTGCTGTTGCACTCCTGTCCTGCTTCTGGGTTTCCAGAAGGCATCTGGTTGACCACTGTGTGAACAGAATGCTGGACAAGATGGACCCTTGCTCTGATCCAGCATGGCTCTTCTTACGTTCTCCCCAGTGAGGTCTGCCAACATTGTCATCTTTTTAGCAAGAGATTAAGATTTTCCTCTACTTCCAGACATTTGACAGCATATGATAAGGCTTTTAATGGGTTAAATGAGATTTACTGTTGACCGTTTCAAAACTGTTATATTTTTGTAGATTGATGTATATTTTGTATTTTTAGGGATTCAGTCTTTGTAAAGTGCCAAAAGAGTTTTGGCTGTTGGGTGGTGCAGAAATGTAAGAAATAAAATGAATAAAGGGCTATTATAGGGCAGCCCTCTTTTTGATGGTGACTTCCATTTGAAGGGCAATCCAGTCCAAGCTGGATTGTTTAAAGATAATGATGAAGAACCATCAAAAGCTGAGCAGGGACTTTGAAATTGCCCATCAACAGATATCACCTGGACAGCAAACTGAGCCCAGCAGGCAGATCACCTTGTTACCGTTGTCCCACCGTGAGATGCATTATATTCAAATAACAGTAATTCTTTCAAAATTTACATCTATACATATAGATTATCATAAGGAAATTTTATTCAATTCGGTGTCTTCTGTTTTGGTGATGCATTTCCTCTTTTCTTTTTTCTTTTCTCTTATTGGGGGTGGGGGCAATGCAGAACTGGCCATTGTAGGAGAGGCACTCTGTGATTTATTGAATGCATTTTGAAGGAGGCTGTAATGGGAACACTTTGGTTTCCATTCTGATACTTGCCTGGGGATGTATTCAGGCTTACTGGGTGTGGCACTTCTTTTATTCCATCTCTATGTGTGGATGTTGGAGCATGGGAAAATCTACATAAGCCCCTTTTCTACCAGGTAATCGTGTTTTCATTCTGAATAAAAAGGAAGCTGTTTATCATCCTATCTGTGTCTGCTGAGCACTAACCTGAGAATGGATTCTATTGCAATATGGAAGCCTCAATACGGACTCCAGACTGGGGACCCAGAGCCAGAGAGGAAATATTATTATGTGTTAGAAGTTCTCCCTTCTCTTGTTTTGGTCTCCAGCACACTGAAGAGGAAGGCAGCGCCTTTCACAATAGAGCAGCTCAAACCTCTGTGCTTGTAGTCTTTTCTGCCTCAAGCCCCCAAATAACTTGGACAATCCTTGGGTACTATGTATGCATCAAGACGGTCTCAAGCAGCAAAAGGTCTTGGGCTGGCCCTGCATAAATCACACAACTTCAGAAAGCTGCAACAATGTTCCCTGTTTTTAAAAGAAAAGAAAAAGGGCAATTCTGACAATGTAACTAGTAGTTGGCCAATGAACCTTTGCATAGAAGGTATCTAGGAAGGGAGAAAACAAGTTTAAATTGGTTCCTTAGTACAATCTAGATGAGTATGATAAAAGTAGCTTTTTATTTTGAAAAAGCAGCATGGTGATGCTACTACCCAGAGTAAAATTATATCCACCCATTATATCCACCCAAAAATCAAAGATTTCTTTCCCTAATCAGGCTTTTTAAACTTTATTTCAGGTGGGATAACGTTTAATGTACAATTTATTTGTGCCACAAGTATTTTTTTTATCTCAAAACCACATAATAGATGTGCCTAATAGTGGTTGCCAGGCAACTGCATAGCATTTGTGTGGCCTAGGTTATATATATATATATATATATATATATATATATATATATATATATATATATCCCCCCATCCTTATGTGCCACGAATAATTAAATCATTTGCTTTTCCATTGCCACTGCCTTTGAGCTGCTAAGTGAGGGCAGCATTTTCCCGCTGGTGTAAAGGCCTATCGATTTCAGTGAAGCTATGAGCCGGTACAAAACTCCATGCAGGATATATTTCGAAGAGAAATAAATTCTGGATAAGCTTCAGTGAATGTTAAATGTTAACATTGGAAAAGTTCTTCAAAATGTGCACCTCTGGAAACAGGCTGCCATCAAAGTCACCTTGCTGTATCAGGAATCCCCCACTGCCCGCAGCTTTGAATACTGAACTACTAGAATTGTTGTAATTATTTGCAACACATTGATGTTCAATAGCAACTCAGAATCTCCTGCCACTCATCTTTGCACAGATGTCAGAAATGGTGCAGAAATAGGGGGAACTACACACTGGGCCAGTTTGCATGATTGCTGTGGGTTAAACAAGACATGGTGGCTCTTTAAAGCCACAGTATGTGCCAGATACCATTTGCCTAATCACCTGCCCCGGTGAAGGTTGTCCTTATTTGAGGGTTGTTTCCCCCTCCAACAAGCCATCCTGCCCCAGCAGGTGATTAGGCAAATGACGCCCAGTACCCACAACAATCAGGCGAATCAAGTCTGTGTTCTGTGATCCTGTCAAACACTAAATCTTCTCCATTGATTCTTCTTTTGTTCCTCTTTAGGATATATCAACCTAATGATAACTCATTAACTCTCTGAAGTAGTATATCACTGAGTGTCTAGACAACCAACAGGGAGACAGATGCCACCTCCATGCTGCACTTGCAGCTTCCAGCACATCCAGTTGGCTGCTATTCAAACTGAATGTCGACTCAATGGAACCCTGATTTAAGTCGGTAAGGGAGCCATCCTATGCATGTTTGGGTACATGAATAAAGTGAATATATAATGATAGGGGAAAACACAGGTGATGGGGGAAAGTAAAATTATGTTCATTAAAGGAAACCAGAGTTTATACACATTGTAGAGAAATTTGGCAGTTCAACATGGCAGAAGGACTCTTTAAAAGCAAAGTCTCCCTTCCCACTTCCACTCTGCTGAATTTCGGCATCAAACTGCTACATTTGCATTTCAAACAGAGACTTTTTTCCCCTTGCTGCTGCCACTGTGCCACCAAATTTTGGCAGCAACTTTTGTGCCAGAGCACTGGTGAGTGACAAAAATGGCCAGTGGGGGCTGCATAACTGGAGCCAGGTGTAACTAGTAGCTTTGGGCACTAGAATTACGGTACAAGGTGTCTCAGAGCATATGGCTCACAATTTGTTTTCAGTATTGGGATTGAGCTCTCAGCCCATTCACACCGAAAATCCACTCTTGGTTCTTCCCCCACCCCCACTTTCTTCATTTCAGCAGCCTAATTTAGGTTAAGTAATTGTTATTTTTGTTGCTCTTTCTACACAGTTGGGAGCCAGAAACTAGGGATGTGCTCCACTTCTCTTTGGTTCAGAGAAGCAGGAGCAAGGCGGCCTAATTCGCCTCCAAAAAAGGAGGAGGCGAAGAGAGTCAGGGGGGCTGCGGATCAAGGCGAAGAGGATCGCCTCAATCCGGAGCTTCGCCTGCAGGTAAGTGGGGGGAGGGGGACTAATCTGGCGCTGCCAGCGCCGCCATCCATGCAGCGGCGGTAGCAGCAGCACCAGTTAAGGGAGCAGGGAGGAGGGACACTTACCTTCCTCCGTCACGGGCTTCAATTGAGGCCCCGGTTGAAGCCGGAAGTGAAGGCCGAGGCCCCTTCCGGCTTCAAGCAGGGCCTCAATTGAAGCCCACGATGGAGGAAGGTAAGGGGGCGGGGGCCTGGTCTACCTGGCGCCACCGGAGGCACCATCCATGCGCTGGCACCGGCGCCAGGTAAGGGAGCAGGGAGGAGGGACACTTACCTTCCTCCGTCACGGGCTTCAATTGAGGCCCCGGTTGAAGCCAGAAGTGAAGGCCGAGGCCCCTTCCGGCTTCAACCGGGGCCTCAATTGAAGCCTGCGATGGAGGAAGGTAAGGGGGCAGGGGCGTGGCCTACCTGGCACCGCTGGCGCCGCCATCCATGCGGTGGCGGCGGCGGCAGCAGGTAAGGGAGCAGGAAGGAGGGACGCTTACCTTCCTCCATCGCGGGCTTCAATTGAGGCCCCGGTTGAAGCCGGAAGTGAGGGCCGAGGCCTCTTCCGGCTTCAACTGGGGCCTCAATTGAAGCCCGCGACGGAGGAAGGTAAGGAGGTGGGGTGGGTGGCTTATCTTGCGCTGCCGCCGCTATCCATATAGTGACGGTGGCGAAGCCGGATCTCACTCCGCAGAGCGGAGCGGGAGACGGGCGGAGCAGCGCAAAGAGGATCGGGCCCAATCCGGATTTTCCGGAACGGGCCACGAAGCGGATTGGGGGGTCCGTGCACACCCCTACCAGAAACCCTTTCTGACCTATGCAAGTCAACCAGAGATCTACCAGTAGATCCTGATCTACCTCCTGCCCAGTAGTGTGCAACTAAGGGGCCAAAGTCCAGGTCTCTACAGCCCAAGGTGCCCCTCAAATGATCACCAGGGAAGCAATAGCATCAGCACTTGGACCAGCATGAGAATTCCTAGAACAACCAGGGCTGACAATGGTCACTTCAACATCCTTCCTTTCTTATTTTTTTAAAAAACATTTTATTGTCAGGGGATGCCCAACCAGTCTTCTTTTCTTTTCTTGTCACATCTAAAATATGCATAAGCAGGGATGTGGACAATAGTGAGGTCTCAAGGAGGGGACAAGATGGCTTCCCAGCCCCTAGAAGTCGCCCACCTCTGACCTACCTGGCATCTCCAGGTAGGTCTGGAAAAACTCCTGCTTGAAACCCTGTAGAGCTTCTGCCAGTCAGTCTCAACAATACTAAACTAGATGGACCAAGAGGCTGATTCAGTGTAATGCAGCTTCCAATGTTCCTATGACCCTTAGGTTTTGGTTAAAACAAAGTAGATCACAGAATTTGTTGGCAAATGCAGTGGTGCAGCATGACAGTGGGGGCGGCAAAATCAGCCAGGGGGACGAATGCAGCCCACGGGTAAAGTGGTGTAAGGCATCAGAGTATGATTCATGTAGAAGACAGGTTTTGTACCAGGCCAATGATGGGAAAAGGCGTAGCTTCCTCGGCCATTATGAAAGTACTTAACCACACAACATGCAAGCAAAGAAAGGAACACATTTCGGTGGGGTGGGAGATTCTAAATCCATACAAGAGAGAGAGACATGACTAAATGTGTGTACATAGTGTCCAGGTGGGTGGCTGTTTCTAAATGAAGCTTTGGGCTTTCCAACATGGAGTCCTTTTATCAAATTCTTAAAGGTACAGCTTAGGTTTTCCACTGGGGGACTACTGAAAATTGGGAAACCCCCTCCTTGCACAAGTGGAAGTGCCTTCTGCTCATGCCATGACACCTTTCAATCCAAGACAATAACAATTCACCCCTAAGTCATATTAAACCATTTTCTTCTCATTCGTAAGGGAAATATTCTCTTCACTAGGTTAGAACAGTAAGATACTCACTTTCTCAAAATGCTTTTTAACTGTGTGGTGCTGTAATGAATTCAGATTCATCCCCAAAGAGGCTTTTCCTGGCCTGTCATATATTCTGTGTCTTCTTCACTTTAGCTCATTTTGATGCATTGGGTAGCTAGGTTCCCGCTTGACACGTTGATTTCCTGACTGACAGGCAGCACAGAGACACAAAGCAGAATGTCAAAGAACATGGCATGATAAAACTAACCACATTTCAACACAGTTATGATAATGCCATGCTACTTAAGATTCCCCTTCCTTTTGACAAGCGAGCTTTGTAACTCATACTATGTATACCACAACTCCTTGCTTATATTTGGCTGAAGCCAGTTTTGCTGGGTCTTGAAATGATGAATGTGTAATAAATATCTGTTTCTCTCACCTACCCACCTTTCAGAATTACATTACGTCTTAAGGCAAGATGGGGGGGTCCTGTGCCCCCCCCCCCAGATCTTTTATGTGTTGGCCCCTTTTCTTTGGAATTCCTTGCCCCTGGAAGTCAGGCAGGTGCCAATACTGGGCTGCCACTGGAGCATCTTGAAAACAGCTCTTTTCCAGGAAGCATTGACCAGCCATGTTTTTTATTAGTATTCTGTTTTAAAATGAACACTCTTAATATGCTGTTTTAATCTTTTTATCTATTTACTGTTTTATTTCTTATGTGCACTTGCTCCAGAATCTATTTTAGATATGGAGCAGTATATAAATATTGTAAATAAAAGAAATCAATTAAAGTGGTTCATCGCTACAGCACTAGCACTGTCTGGCAGCACCTGTGCAAAAGTTGACAACATTTTGCAGTTAGGCTACATGGAAGGACTGGAAACTGGCAAAAGGAGTGTTCATGCATTGCTATGCTTCTGAAATGCACGGCCCCTGCTTCTGAATTTTGTTTTCCTCTGGCCTCAGCTGTTATTGCAGCTGTTTGAAACTGCATGAAACTTAATTCCCCATCACTGTTGCACTTTGGCATAGCTACCCAATAGCAACCACCAATATGATAAGCAGAATGGCTGAGACAAGGAGCTTCTTTCTGGATGCTCTTGCATGTGGCAATTCCCATCTGCATCTGGGTCAAAAGGAGACCTAGTTCAGCATGAAGAAATCAGCTGCTTTAGAGTCAGCAAAAGGTTATAGAGGTTCAACTAATACGAGATGAAATGGCAGCGTTCTCAATTTAGTGGGATTATTCCTGCCTTGTGCCTTTAATGGATTGTGTTCATGTTTGCTCCTTCTTGCAGTGCGAGTTACATAAATTGCTATACAAGCACAAGATAATGTTTTCAAATCTACTCATTGGCCCATTTATCTACTGCACTATAATCTGCCAGAAGATCAGGAAGGAAGAAAAGAAAAAGAAAAAGAAACCTTTATAAAGCTGTGAATGTCAGCTCCCTTGGGTAGGCAAGGTGTCATCAACTCTGTGCAAGCTCTGCTGACTCATGCAAACATCTAAACTCAGAAGCATTAATTTTCTTAGCGCTACAGTACATTATGTGCTGAAAGGGGATAAGAAGGAAGCAAAGTCATCTGGAAAATATAGGCTAAATTTGTATAGCCCGCATGGAAAACATGAAGCCAGCTGCCAGGAGGATACTGAATAACAAGCCAATGATGTTAGAGATTTAGGGCATACGCTTCAGAAGTTCTCCTGCCCAAAACCTATTGAGCTATAAAGGAGCACCACAGCATCTGCAAGGCTTATTGATGTTCATGAGTTGACCAAGGGTAATATCAACCTGATTAGCTTGTAAAGGAGCTGGCCTGTGATGCAAAGTGCTATATAATTACCCTGCAGAGTATTGTAAGATACTTTATCAAGCACACCCCTGTTCTTGGAGTGTTCAATGGCCAGTTGTTTAAGAAATTTGTTTGAAACTGAGACACAGGAGCCAATGGGGGAAGTGGAGGGTCAGCGCCTGACATTAGCTGAAGAAAATATTTCCAGCTCTGAGACATATGTACTATCAATGGCTACTAATCTTGATGGCTATGTACTACCACAAGTATTATTTTTATTTATTTATTTAAAATATTTATATGCCGCTCCCCATTGAAAATTTCAGAGCAGTATACAAGATAAAATTAAATAAAAACAGAATAAAAGACTTTAAAATAGTTTTTAAAAGATGCAAAATGCAGCATTAGAAGCAGTAAGCCTACATACACCAGTTGCTGGAGAACATGGGTGGGAGGGTGCTGTTGCACCATGTCCTGCTCGTGGGTCCCTGGTTGATAGCTGTGTGAACAGAGTGTTGGACTAGATGGACTCTTGGTCTGATCCAGCATGGCTTTTGTTATGTTCTTACCTAGGGAAGGTCCAGTTCAGGTTGGCATTAGAAATGAAACATTTGCTGTATTTAGTTTGTACAGTTTTCTTTTCAACAAAATACTTGACTGTGGAGGGAACTAAAGTCATATGTCCCTTTTAAATATTAGTTTTACATCCCTCCACCTCATCTCCTCTGGCTCAGTCAAGAGGAGATTGGAAGCTTCCATTGTAGATTAACCACAGTTCAACATGTAATCTGAAGCCTAAAGTGTGGTTAATCTTAATAACCTAAAGCATGGTTTGTTGAAACGAGCCAACTTCATAACTCACAGTTTGAAGTTGGCTTGTTTCAAACAAATCATAGTTAAGAGTAATCATAATTTGTCAAGTTCGGATGACATGGCAAGCTGTGGTTAATAAAAAATGGAAGCAAAATGTTCCAAACTCCTTCTCATGGCCCCACCAGAGAAGGATACAGGAGGGAGTGTGCAAGTCCAGGGGGAAGCTAGCCTCAGCCCCATAACAGCAACCCATGGTTTATTGTAATATCTGAACACAGCTGGAGATGTCACTATAACTAACACATTAATCTGATCTATTATACTTCCTATAATTTCATATTTGCCATATATTTTTAACATTTTAAAAAGAACCATAAGAATTCCCATCTGTCCAGATCTATGCAGTAATGTCCGGGTACAGGAGACCTTGAGTCAAGTGCTTTGTCATGGTATTACCTCTAAGAATTTTAAAGGAAAAAAAATCCAATAACATAAAAGCACATGATTTATCAATGTCTTACGTCTTTTCATGCCCTACCAAATATCCTTTATCTGGTCATACCAAGAAAGACCTTTTTATTCTCCCAGCATTTTAACAGTCTATAAATAAATTTTAACTGATGTTTTAAATTTGTAATTTTGCATTGCTGATGTTTTTATCTGGTTGAGCTTTTATATTGTATTTTATATTATGGTTTTATACTGTTGTTTTATTCTTTGAATGTTTTTAATTTTTGTGAACCACCCAGAGAGCTCCGGCTATTGGGCGGTATAGAAATAAATAAACTGAACTTGGAACTTTTACACAAAATCATGTGCCCTATAACTGAATTGTGGCCCCACCACTATGAGGGCCCTGTACCTCCCTTTACTCCTGTACTTCACTTAGATCCATTTCCATCCCTCCCAAGCAGATTTATTTGGTTATTCCACATGCTTCTGCCATTATCTTTTGCATATCATTTATTGCCATAGCCAATGAATTCCAATGGAGGATGGCCGAGTATATTCCAGCATAATCATAAAGTTGCATGTTGTAAAAAATATAAATAGCATTTCAAACTGGAAATAAATTTCAGTGATAAAAATTAACAGCATATCCATTTAACTACTTCCTGGTCCACTGCTTACAGAATTAGCCTAGCTGTTTCTAGCATGGAATCATAAAGGCTTGAGATAGAAAATAATAATAATTTGGAAATCATATTTGTTTGTGATCTTTCAGCAGCACAAGAGAAATCGAACTCATGATTCTAAAATCATCCTTCAGAAGGAAGCATCCAGCACAAAACAATCAGCTTCCTCTCAGCAAGCTATGTTAAGTCTATGAGAGTACAACCCGGAAAATCTTGGCTATGTGCAATTTTTCAAGGTGAAAGAAAATCCCTGTCAAATCCCAGCAGTGAAAGAAAATGAGAAAGCGTGATTAATAGCACTGTTGAAAGCAACAAAATAAACCATAAAAGCTAAACTGCCTAACATTGTGCAGAAAGCATGTAAAATCACAAGAGTCTGTCCAATGTATGCAGTGGTGGTGGTTGACAATATATATCAAAAACGTCTGTTCAAAATGCAAGTGTTGTTTACAAAGTTTATGCAAATTGTCTGTTAATATTAAATTTAAGTAGGATGGACAAATGAACTCACCCAGCTTCCCAGACCTTATACCAAAGTCTGTTGATTATATCATCAGCTAATCCTGAAGTGCAAATGTGGAACTAGGGAGCCACAAGTATTCTGCAAGAAAAAAAGAAACCATCCATTAACAGGGGTGTTTGGTAGAAAATAAGGAAGAGATCCAGATCCTTGGGGTCAAGGTATAAACTACACTATCTTCAAACTAGATTTTGCAGGTATTTGGGGTGGTAAATTTAGGATCATGGCTTTGGAACTTGAAAGACTGCTCATAAATAATTTAGTTCTTGGAGGCCTAGCAATCTTAGCTATCCCCATGGCCAGAGGATAACAGCTTCTCTACACATAGGAGAAATCCCATTCGTCCTCACAGTCTTCCCACCATCACCATGTGCTTCTTTACATGTGATTGTGTTTAATGAGAGAGTGCCATCTAGTGGCGGAAAGATCCTGTAATATCCCAGATAATGCCACATTATCTCTGCTTTTTAAAAAAGCAGGATTCCATAGGGATAGCACAGGAAATGTTCTGGATGTTGATGACGTCATGTAATGGACCTACAAACTTCTGTGAGTGGACAGTCACAAGTGTGCAATAAATCACTTGTTTAGAGAAGCTCTAAGATTAACAATGGCTACTAGTAATGATGGCTAGATATTACCTCATTCCGATCAATACCAGTTGCTGGGGAACAGCATTGGGAGGGTGCTATTGCACTCATGTCCTGCCTGTAGACTTTTCATAAGCATCTGCTTGGCCACTGTGGAAACAGAATTCTGAACCAGATGGGCCTTTGGTTTGATCCAACATGTCGCTTCTTCTGTTTGGGCCTCTGTTATTCTACTGAAGTGAAGGTAGGAAAGCCCTGTCTTCAGTGAAAATAAGGTTAATGAAATATTGATTATCTGAATACCTGTGATGATCAAATTAAAAACAAGGGGGAAACCTGTTGGTTTCGTTCAAGATATGTATCACCACCATAACGGAATGATACACAGAGTAGACTAAGAAAATATCACTTTACATCATTCGCTAGAATGTTTACAACACCTCCACAGGACAACTCAGTATTATTCGCCCCGTGTTGCAAAGGAAATGCTAAGGGTTACAGAAGTGGCTTTCCTACAACCACCCAGGAATTTATTGCTGATATAAGATCTAAATCAGGGACTCCCTGACTCATTCTGTTAGTCACTAGAATACACTTGCTGTGATATATAGCCTGTTTTGTAGTGTCCAGGATCCATATCTCCCTGCCTGCACGCAGCACTTAAACTCCCATACAGAAATAGAGTTAGTCCAGGATTGGCATCAAGGGTAGACATGGTTGGGCACTGGCCAGTGGTCCATACCCCAGCAGGGGCCCACCGATAAAACCCCCATGGAATTGCTCCTCCTCTTCATCACTGTAACCTGCTTTTTAACTTACCTCTTGCTTTGGCCCAGACAATGGTGATGGTAAAAAAAAAAGTAGAAGCAGTAGATGCCACTTGTGTACCTGCTCCCTGGTACTCTGTTTATCAAGCAAGCAAGTGGTAGGAATGATGACAAAGAGGACTAGAGCAATGGCAGCTGGTGATAATGGTGATGAGAAGGTAGACTCCCTGAGGGACATGGCCCCATTGAGGCTGTCTCACTCATGAGCCCTCAAAAACCTGAAGCCAGCACTGGATTCAACTACAGAAATACTTGCTCTCTCTTTGTTTGCAAATTAACTGATTGATTCCATTCCATCGCTATTCTAGTATTGTTAACCCATGCTACTCATTGGCTGGAGTTCAAAATGCATGTTTATCCACATTTCAACTCTATGAAGTAAAAAGACAATTGGGTGGCAATTTGGAACAGAAAAATGGTGGGTGGAAAAGGGATTAAGTATCCTGACCTCTGTTATTCAAAATCATACCCTCCCAAAAATAATTTTCTTTTTCTTAAAAACTAATTTTAAAAAGTGTTGGAGCTCTGTTACATGCATTTGTACATAATGTGTAGTTAGTCACATTCATAGAAATGAGCAAGATTGGTTCAGAATCTTGATTGCAAATAGTTCCACACCTAACACGTATGTACCCTGACATCATTTGAAATGCACATTTTCAGCGCTTCATTTGATTCTCACTAGGTATTTCTCAGAAGCAAATGGCAAAACGATATAGGAACAGCAGCAAGAGAGCAGACTTCCAACATGAAAACAGGTAAGTAATTCTTAAATTAATGGGTTTTGCTCACAGGCATTTGCCAGATCATCAATAGCACCCTAAGCAGCCCATATGCTTTTTCTGCATCTTGAACTCCCACTTCCTATTTCAATTCAGAGCATCAAAACATGGTCAACATTACTCCCGCCAAAGAGGACTAAGAGCTGTCATTTATTCCATTCTTCTTCAGAGGATTTAGAAATTGTATACTGAAATAGCTGGCTAGACTGGACCTCCCTCCTAAAAACCAACGTACAATCCTTTGAGAAGCGGGACACAGTTACTTTAAATATTTAAAGGAGGTGTGTGTGTGTGTGTGTGTGTGTGCGCGCGTGTGTGTGTGTGTGTGTGAGAGAGAGAGAGAGAGAGAGAGTTAGCCATAATATACTAAGACATTTAAATTTGCTATATTGTGATAAACATAAATTTTATTTCCAGCCCTATAACCAGAACATAAGAAGAGTCAAGCTGGATCAGACCAAGTGACTATTGGTCAGGCATTCATTCACTCAGTGGCCTACCAGCTGCCTGTGGGAAATCCACAATCAGGACATGTTCTCTAGTAGTTGGTGTTTATAGCCATACTTAGGGTGACCATATGAAAAGGACGACAGGGCTCCTGTATCTTTAACAGTTGTATTGAAAAGGGAATTTCAGCAGGTGTCATTTGTATATATGGAGAATCTGGTGAAATTCCCTCTTCATCACAACAGTTAAAGTTGCAGGTGCCCTGCCTTCTTTTAAATCTGGTCACTCTAGTAGAGCTCCTGCACCTTTAACTGTTGTGATGAAGAGGGAATTTCACCAGATTCTCCATATATACAAATGACACCTGCTGAAATTCCCTTTTCTATGTAACTGTTAAAGATACAGGAGCCCTGTCCTCCATTTCATATGGTCACCCTAGCCATACTGTCTCTGATACAGTAGATAATGTATAGCCCTTATGATCGATAACCTTTGATTGCCTTATCCTCTATGAATTTGTACAGGTCCCCTTTAAAGCCATCCAAATTGGTTGCCATCACTGCATCTTATGGTAGTGAATTCCAAAGTTTAACTACATGCTGTGTGAAGATGTACTTCTTTTTATCTGTCCTGAATTTCCAACCATTCAGTTTCTTGGGAGGATCTCGGATTCTAGCATTATGAGTGAGGAAGAAAAACATTTCTCTACCCATTTCCTCCACAGCATGCACCACCAACAAAAAGTGGTTAGGCAAGTGCTGAGGCACAGAGATCCCACCACAGCTGACACCAGTACTTTATTTATTATTTATTTATTTATTTACAAAAAAATAATTAACAGCCCTACCATGATGTATCATTGCTCTGTGATGCTTCATTGTGCCCAGAGGAAAATGAGGGAAAGAAAATGGCAGCCACCGTAGCCATCTAGCCTGGCACTTTTCCTGTCAGCCCTGGTTCTTAAGGGAAAGGGAACAAAGTAATGCTGGGCCTGGTAAATCAGAACCACTGACCATTGCCAGCATCTGTCCTTGACACCTCCCCAAGCATCACCCTGGCAAGCTTACCAGGTGGTGGAGCAGGGGGAAGGAATGGTAATGATCAGTGGCATTGATATGTCAGCCACCTTTAAAAAAAAAAAAAGAACTTGGCTTTTTAAAGCAATCAGATCCACCCCCATCCCCACCCCACAAGTGCTTTTGAGGGTGGGATGCAGAAAGTCAACTATTTTATTTATTTATTTCTGGCATTTATATACAGCTGAATAGAATAAAATCTCTCAGCAGTCCACTAAATTAAAATTCAATTTCAAAAACACAACATTAAAACACAGCAGTAAGATACAGCATTAAAAATTGTTCCAAATACAGTAAAAAATAAAGAGGCAGTAAAACAGAGCAGCAAAATTACTTTCCTTACAGCCCAGGGAAAGTGTGAATGAACAAGTGTGTTTTCTGGAGGGATTTTATAAGATGTAACATTTTCTGCCTCCCAAACTGCACAAGGGAGAGTTTTACAGAGGGTGGGTGCTGCTACAGAGAAAGCCTGCCGTCTGGGTACGTCATGGCAACATTCTGTTCATTTGGGACTGACCAGCAAGGCCCCCTCCGCAGATCTTAGAGGTCACCAGGGTATATATAAGGGAAGGTAGTCTGCTAGGTATCCTGGTCCCAAGTTGTTTGTTTAATTACAGTCACAGACCAACCATAAAAATACACAAATGCAGATACAAATATAAGCTACAAATACAAAAATATACATAAAATGGAGATTTAAGATAAGAACTAGCTTCAATGACTGTGTGTATTAGTATCAAGTAATGTTAGGATGAGTTGTAATGAGATTTGGGGCCTTGCTAGACCTGCCGGGATAAGCCGGCAGGGAGGCGGGGCGACAGCGCGCTGACGTTAACGCGCGCCGCCCAGGCTTCCAGACGCGGGATGCGCAGGGACATCGGGATCCCTGCAGCGTCCGCCATTTTTTTTTTAAGTTTAAAGGGGCCACGTGCGGCCTGAAGACTGCGGAGAAGGTAAGGGGTTTTTCTTAGTTAACCCCCCCCATCCGCTCTTGATCCCTTCCTGATCTTTCTCTCCCTCCGTGTCCCGTGTGTCGTCTCTCCTCCTTGTCCCTCTGTGTGTGTGTGTGTGTCCTGTGTCGTCTTCCCTCCGTGTGTGTGTGTCCTGTGTCGTCTCTCCTCCTTCTCCCTCCCGGGATCTCCCCCGGCCGATGGGCACAGCGCTCAGTGCTGTGCCCAGTCCGCGGCTTTTTGCGGCTACTTGTTTAGGGCTTTAAATGACAATAACACAACCTTGAATGTGGCTCGGTAGCTAATTTTGAGTCTTTCCTTCAACTAACCCCCTCATTTTTTAATTTAAAAAAGAGGTTTTCAAATGTGTCTTCTTGAACTTTCTCGATAATTTTGAAAGCGCTGAGCTCCAATTACTGTCATGGACTTGGAGCAAAAGTAGACAAACAGATAACAAATCACAAAATATGTGCATATTGCAGAGGGGGGCGTGTATTAATTGGGTAAGGCTCCTTTAAGTGGTCAGGAGTAATGGGGTGTGGCCAGCTGTAGAGAGGGAGTGGGACAGAGTAAGCAGCAAGTAGGGGGGGGGTGCTAACCAATATGGAAGAGTCTTGTACCAATGCACAATACAGTATTTATTAGTAGCATGCAACCATTTCCAGTATTGGTTCATAATGTAAGGACCACATTTGATTGTAGATTTCTCTTCAAGACATACAGAAGTAGAACTCACATCTCTGCCCATTCTCATGTATTTTAAAGGAGAAAGCTCATAATTGATGCATTATGCGCATATTTTGTACTTCGATGTCTGTACCTGAGTGGAAAATATCTGGCAAGAAGTAGCCCTTGCAGCTATCAGTTTGCAGCATAATAATTTGAAGGACGAATATCTTCTACTCTATTATAGATCATTCAACCTTGCACTTGCCTAGCTTAGCATGCTATGTTTTTATCTCTAAAGATATTACACTACTTTATGTAGAGATAAGTTAACTTAAATATACCTTGGAAAAATAGGTGGAAAGCTCCTGGAAAAGGTTCTGTTATTCTCCTGTGATGGTGAGTTCCCCAATGGATTTAAAGTTGCTCAAGGACACAGTGCCTAAAATGGAGGTTTAGACACATCATGTTCTATCACTGCAAAATTTTCTGATTCGTTTTATTCCATGTTTCACTATGTTATCACCGAAGATTGAAAATTAGCACTTCCAATTTAAATCACATCAAAAGTGTCTAATAAGACTCTGATGGATGTTGAAATTAGGATATATTACAATGCTCTAAAACTTGAGAAGGCTAGAAATGTAGATGGCCACAAATTACAGCCCTGGTGGCTCATAAGGGACTGCTGAAAGAGAATGCAATTTCAGAGTCCTGCACTCTCCCCTCTGAGATGCATACAATGTGGCTAATATTCTCCCATTTTCAAGCAACACCAATGTGCACACTTTCAGCTTGTCATTCCGAATAGCAGCTCCATTGTACATCCTCTCATGGGCAGTTGCCATATTCACATCTCCTTGGGAGGTTAATCCCATTAAACTCAGTGAGACTTCTTTCTGAGCATGTTCTTGTATTGGAGGTGATTGGTGCCGGGGGGAGGGGGGTGACCAACTGTCATGATTTCCCTGGATTTGTCCTGTTTTTTGTTCTTTCCTGGGTATCAAGGGGGATTTTCTGTAAATTTCAATAATGTCCTGGAATGACACCTTTTCCCCTTTAAGGCTGCCAATAGTATGGCAGTGGAGGGAATGATGTGCTGTCCGGAGGTAAGTCATTCTCCACCCCCCACTGCTCCAATCGGGGCCTTAAAGAGGAAAGCGTGTCATTCCCTGACATTATAGAAAAGGCTCCGATTGGAGTAGTGGTGTGGGGGGCAGGAATGACATACTTTCCCCTCCTCCGCTACAGAGCAGAGGAGGAGAAAGTGAGTTTTCCAGGGCCTCTGAAAAGCACGTCATTCCTTACCCCCCCCCTCTACACTAATGGCAGCCACCATTAGCAGGGCAGAGGGGAATGATGCACTTTCCAGGGGGGGCAGAAAGTACATTCCCCCCGTCCGCCCCACCCCCCGGTGTGCACTTTTTAATTTCTCCAAATACAATCACCCTAAGCAAAAATGATACCCACAGGCAATAAATGGGATCTTAAAACGTGCCATTAGTAAGATGCAAAAAAAAACCTCCAAAAACCTTTTACTTAAAAAATAACAATTTCAGTTCTTTCAAACTTTAGGACATGCCTTGATTAAAAATATGTTGTGGCAACTTATTCCTATATGTTCCTACCACCAGCACCACGGTTCTACTTAGAATCATAGAATCATAGAACAGTAGAATTGGAAGGGGCCTCTAAGGCCATCGAGTTCAACCCCCTGCTCAATGCAGGAATCCACCTTAAAGCATCCCTGACAGATGGCTGCCCAGCTGCCTCTTGAAGACCTCTAGTGTGGGAGAGCCCACAACCTCCCTAGGTAACTGATTCCATTGTTGTACTGCTCTAACACTCAGGAAGCTTTTCCTGATGTCCAGCTGGAATCTGGCGTCCTGTAACTTGTGCCCATTATTCCGTGTCCTGCACTCTGGGAGGATTGCCTTATTATCTTGATTTGGGGGTGTTGGTGGGGAACTCCTAAGGGGGAAAGAGCACAGGTTTTGCAGGTCCCTTAGACCTTTCTCCCTGAGGGGCCCATCCACTTACTCAGTGCTGTTGCAGCTCCCTAGTCACTCATCTTTTCCTCCGGGCCCTTATTCCCAAGGCATGCAGCAGCAGCAGGAGGAAGGGGTTTACCAGAAAAATGGTGCAAAGGGAAAGTGCAGTCAGACTGCCAAGATTGCTTTTCATTATACAAATCTTTCAGGGAAAAGGGACACATAGAACTCATGTCACATTTAGTTTGGCTCTTAGGGTACAGGAAAGAGAATGATTTTATTTTCCTCTGACCTTTTGCTGTTGCCCTTGTTTGATTTAGTTCAGCTATGCTAACAAATGTAGTTTAGCCACACACACAACCGCCCCTGAAATTTTCGCATCCTGAAAGCATCACCTTGAAGGTCTGTAGGTTACCTAGCATAACATCTTTACCGGCTGTTGCTCTTTTCTAAATTAAGAGACCATTTGCAAGTTGTATATGAACGTTCATTTATACTGAATGGCTCATTAGAGAAGCACTAGCAGTAGTTTGTTGTATTTCTTTTGGTGCTAACATCACTTGTGTAGATTCATTAAGAACACGCTATGAAAAAAAATCAATAAGACCAACCACTAGGGGGGGGAATCAAAAGAAAAGCATGCAATCTGCTCATCCTTTGAAAATAAAATATTTAAAATGACAATTAAAAATATGGAACCAAGATGTTATAAACATCTTTATCATATTTGCATTTGACAATAGCTTCCAAGTGTGCTTTCCTAGGTGAAAATGGATGAATTTTAGGTGTCATATACATAGTTCTAAAAAAAGAGTGTCGGGGGGGGGGGGCAGAATCTATCACAGACACATATTATGTAGATGAAACCAGTAGTGCTATTCAAATGACATATCAAAACATGAATTGGTCTCCCTTTGTAGGAACAGAATGTGGTTTTGCTAATGAGCCGTCACATTCTGTTATCATTATTATTATTTTCAATGTTTCTACAGCAAATATATATCTTTTATGCTCAGAAGCTTTCTCCTTTTGCAAACTCTCATTATAAGCTTTTGTCACATTCATAACAAATATTGTTTCAGTTGTTACTTTTGAGTCCTCAATTTTGCCTCAGACTTCAAATCAAACTAGGAAGTAGAAGCAAGAGAAGGGACAATACGGTTTATGTACACAAAAGGCCAACTTATAAGGACAGTCAATGAGGTTGCAAACCAACCAAGTACTAGTTGAGTGGATTTTCATTTCTTTCTTTCTTTCTTTTTTTTTATAGATTTACATTCCACCTTTTATTAAACCATCACAAGGAGGCTTACAAAAACATAATTGCAATTTATCTCAGCGCCTGCAGGGTTTCCAACCTAAGTTTGCTGAAATAATGTGGTGGAGGGGAACTGGGTGGGTGGAAGTGAGGGGTGATTAATCCCTACTTGATCCAGCAGATGTCTTCCACAAATGTCCTTAAGGCCATTTTTCCTCTATCCTTATGAGAAAAATACAGAATTGGGAAACCCAGTCACATGGTTGCCTAGCAATGTGTATATTTCTGACTAGGGCTGTGCTCCGCTCCGTTTCAGGTTGTAGAAGCGGGAGCAGAGCAACTCAATCCGCCTCCACCAAAGGCAGACGCGAAGTGGGTTGGGGGGCAGCAGAGCAACATGGAGCAGTTTTTTTCATTTGCAGAGCGCTCCACATGTTTTTGGGGCTCCGCCCACCATTTTGGAATTTTTTCCCATAGGACTGCATTGGGCGAAAAATCGCCTATAACTTCTTTGTTTTAAAAGCTAGAACCCTGAAAATTACTGTGCTTACACATTGATGATTGGGGGTAATTTGTGTTGTTTTTCATAATTTTTCATCGCGTGGTTTGCTTGCAATTAATTTTTATTGAATGGGTAAAGGGGGGAACCTATTTTTTTTTAACGTTGATTGACAGGTTCATCTCCCAATCATGATAAGTGATCAGCCTATGCGAAGCATCCTCCAATTCCAATGTTGGAGGGGGGGAATAAGCAAAATGGGATACTTAGTAACTTTTCTTTCTTTGTCTTTGGATCGGACTTTTTTCAGTTTGTAGTGGATTGGTGAAGCAGTAGCCCCAGCAAACTCACACACACAACCTTAAATAATATACAGCGTAAAATAACAGATAGGCAACACAGCACTGCAAGGTACCCACCCTAACCTTAAACAACTGAATAAATGTGGTGCAAGTGGATGATGTGCTCTACGGCATGTGGACGTGCCCAGTGCCCAGTGCCCACTGCCCTTGAGGGTCATCAGAACCCTCCAAAGGGGAACCCATGGAAGGAAGCCAATGATTTGCATGAGTTGATGTGTGATGTGGCTTCTCAAAGGCAGGTACCTAGACAGGACCGGTAGCACAGTCCACTGTCCCACTGGGCATGTCCACTTTCCCCTTACTGGTAATAAAGTCAGACAGCATTTTTGTTCTAATTCTTGTTGTTGTTGTGATTATTAGTATTATTATTACAAGTATTGGCTGGGCATACCCTGGAGTGTGTGAACTGTGACAGAGGTGTGTGGGTGCATCTTGAAAAACCAACACGTTATAGCACTTTGAAATAAGTGGATGGCATGAAAGAAATTAAGTTTTTAGAAGTATTGTGACCCAAGAATGGCAACATAAGGTCTGAGTTTTTTATCCCATGACCAGCTATATGCTGTACGCTCAACCAGTTTAATACTTTTCCATCTTGAAGTTCCCTGTGTTCATTTTTGACGTGGTTACCTGAGAGGAAGATTCTGATTTAGGTTTAAATTTAAAAATTCCCAAAAAATCAGGGCATGATCTGAATTCCTTCAAAATGGGTATGAATAAGGATCTATGTGGAATCTCTCCTGGTGCCCTGTTGCATGTGTGTATCTGGAACATGACGGAGATACATGCATTTCTGTAAATGGGTGAAAATCTTTTTAAAAATCACCATAAATCAGGGCACAAACCAATTTCCTTCAAAGTGGCCATGCCTAAGGATGTATTTATAAGCTCTCCTGGTGCCCATTTTCATGTTTCTAACTTGAACACTAAAAAAGTTATAGGCGTTTGATATTTTCAATGCAAGTCTATGGGGGGGGGAACAAGGCGATCCGGATCCGGATTCGAATCCACTGTGGAGCGGACCAGAGGCAGATCACCCAAAAGCAGAGTGGACCCAATCCAAAAGTTGCAGATCGGGATCCAGAGCAGATCGGGGGGTTCGTGCACAGCCCTATTTCAGTAATATCATGAGATTTGTAGTTTCTCTACATGAGTGATTTATTGCAAACTCATGATTGGGCACTCACAGAGGTTTACAGGTCCTACATGATGCTGTCAACCTTCAGGACGTCTCCAGTGTTTCCTCTAAAAACCCACATTTTAAAAGGCAGATATATAGTATATTAAATAACTACAGGATTAATTCCACCACTAGAAGGCAGTGTTTCATTGAACTTTATGGAACATTGCCCAGAGGAGAAGTTTTCAATTACAAATATGGGATCACCGTTGGTCAGTATCTAAGGGAGCCCATAATGAACATGGAAAGGGTACAGATGTTTTCTTAATGTAGGTACTCTTGTAGTTCAATGAGTTCAGTTATCATTGTAGTTCAATGAGTTCAGTTGCATGATGATCCCTGCCACAGCTTCTAAGGTTTCTTCCAGAAGATAATTTCCAAGAGCTAGAGCTATAAGGGCCACATTACAACATTTTATTTTGGTTATATCTCTTTCCCCTATATCTCTTTCACTCATTTCAGTACAAGTGCACTATTCCTCAACCAAGCAGAATATTTTATTTGCTGAAAATAGACAAAAGATTCAACCCAACCCAACCCAATAATTTCAGGTTATATTATTATGATGTAAGTGCACCAAACAAAATAAGGCAGACCAAGGAATGCAAGGAGAGTGCATGGGTAGGTTTCACGATTCCTGCAGTGCCAAACAAAGCAGAACACCCAGTCATTTGGCTGTAGGAGAAAAGAGACCTAACTAAATTGGAAATGCAATGCAGGTTGCAAAAGTCAGATATTACAAAATCTAAAAGGCTAAAAAGAAGGCTAAAAACCAAATGCAGTAGTCTGAACTGCTAGCTTTACAGAATCAGCTGTGTGCAGCAGGAAATAAACTAGATATTTGTGGAAGAGCACCCCCTTTTTAATTACATTTTAAGACCCTCAGCTATCTATAAATTAAAACTTGCTCTTGGATTTCCATGAGAACAGGCTAATGAGCTACTTCTTAGGAAAGAGCCGAAGTGCCCATGGAAATCTCACACACATACTCTCTTTAAGCTGCACATGTCCTACCCACCTGACAAATGCCCTGTTAACATTGCAATACTATACATGTCTATTCAGAAGTAAGTTTCCATTAATTTAAGTGGGGCTTAATCCAAGGTTAGCTAGTACAGCACAGATTCAAAAATTGCAGACCACAAACAGACACATGCACCTTCCCTGCCACCCACCTACCCACCCACAGCTCTCTCAGGCACCTCCCAAATGTCCAACTTCTACTGCTGCTGCTGCAAAAAAAAAATAGGTGGGAAGGGAAAATGCTCTATAAAGAGACTCTATCATTCCTGCCATAGAGCAGAAATCTAATTCTTAGAGGGCTCCAGGATGCAGTGGTTGGCCATTCCAGCCTACTTCCTGGGATGTTCTAGGAACAACATTCCTGTTCTATATTAGGAAGCATAGAGCCTGTTTTTAGAGTGATTTTCCTTTTTGGAGATGGCTGGAGAGTAGACTTCACTACCTTGATGTTGCTGCTGCAAGACCAAGGCAGGATCTACACTACTGCTTTATAATGCTTTATAATGATATTGAGAACTGTTGGGGCCCAGGACATATTCCAGATACTGTTTTCAAACCACTTTCAAAGTGTTATATCCTGTTTGGTGTAGATCTACTTAATATACCTCCTGGAAAGGCCATTTCCAAAGCAAACAGATCCTAAATTTGCAAGTGACTCTAAGGTTCCAATTCCATTGGCAAAGAGTGCCAAAGCAAACATTGGCCAAGAAAAATAAATATTAGAAAGATTTTTCTATGGCAAAGGGTCAGAATTCACACCTACCCTTGAGAAATGTTATCTATCATGGTTCCAATCCAAATACAAGTATGTATATACCAATTCTTGGCCCAGTATTTCTCTAAAAGTCTTTAGGGATAGTCCAACAAACTACCATCAAGAGCTAATAATGAAGTTCGAATGTTTATATTTTGGTTTATTTCCTTAAATTGCCTGTGTCTATGAGTTCTTTAATATCTAAAGAGGAGTAGTCCTCCAACCTTAATAAATATCCAATGTGCCTAGTTTTAAAAAAGTTTTACATTAGATTGGAAAGAGCTTGTCTCCAGAAAAAAAAAGAGTGGTCATTTTAACCCTAGGCTGAATCATATACATTTACGCTCAGTATAAACCCTCCTAAACAGTCTCTTCAGAAGGGATCCCTACAGAGAGATTGTCTAAAGGCAGTGAATAAATACCAGAAGACTATATTTTAGACAAATCTCTTAAACCCTTGTGTTGAATTTTTCCAGATAGCAGGCTTCTAGTACTTATTTTCAATATAACCACCCATAGTTATTTTTTACTGAATACTGCAGAAATTCACAGTTCTTGGAGGGAGGAGGAGGAGGAGGTATAGGTTAATTAAAT
The DNA here is from genome assembly GCF_023053635.1 of Elgaria multicarinata webbii. Taxonomy (NCBI): domain Eukaryota; kingdom Metazoa; phylum Chordata; class Lepidosauria; order Squamata; family Anguidae; genus Elgaria; species Elgaria multicarinata. The sequence goes on along the minus strand of NC_086177.1, from coordinate 79,648,144 downwards.
AAATAAATAAAATAATTACTGTATTGTATATGGGCAGCCCCTTCAATCCTTCCTCTCAGACACCACCAATCTTCATTTTATTTTCTACACCATCATTCCTCCAGTTGTGTGACTTACTGACAACAGCCGATTGTAGGGAGGGGAAATGTCATGATAAGAAATCAGAATACATCTAATGGCCAGCCTATTTGGGGGGGGGATATTTTCTAAACTGGAGGCTTTGCTTCTTAATCCCTGTAGGCCATGCTTGTTCAATGAGGCAAAAGTTGCTTCACACAATCTTAGATGCACCCTTTTCATTATTAATTCACCTGTTCCCAGAGATCATTCCAAGCATGTTTCCAAGATAGCACTTTGTCTTAAACTGAGCCATGAATTCTGAACTGACTCCTCAGCATCCATACTGGAGATTAACTAGGGGCTTTGCTAGACCTACCGGGTGTTCCGTCGTTGAGGAGCGGTGAAAGTGGATTTTCCCATTCAGTCATGACGCCTCATGATCCACACCTTCCTTAGATTTGTGGCGGAAGTTTGCGCCGGTTGTGCTGCTGCCGCCTCGAGCACGGTTGCGCAGCCACACCGGCCTGATTTCCGTGGGTTTTTTTTTCACTCGCCGCACGGTTTGCGCAAGTCCGAAAGACCGCAAACAGCGTAGATCGCTTGCGCAGCCATCAGCGATGCCGCTGCGGCACCGGCGGCGGTGGCAGTGGCAGTGCCAGCTGAAGTGCTGCTGCTGCTGCTGCTGCTGCGTACCAGCCCCCTCAGGCACCAGCGAGTGCCGGTGTTGAGGGTCAACATTGATGCGGTCACTTCCTGATGGGGGTCGTGGCGGGTGTAATATGACCCGAGGTCAGTTGTCCGCATGGGCACTCTGTGCCTACATCTCCCATCATGCCTCTGAAGTGTCGGTGGCGATGACCGCCTCTGTGCCCTCCCCCCCATCCCACGGACCCAACCCACATCTGAGCATAGGCATGGCAGCAGCCCAGAAACAGCTATGCCCTCTTCCAGCTGCGTACCCACACCAACAGGCACACAGCCCTTCATGCCTGTACCGTCCCCCTCAGTCCCCGCTAGCCTTTACATCTTCGGCGCAGCGTACAGCACCGCCATTATGCGGCCCCTGTGGCTGCCCACCGCGAGGAGTCACCAACTTCCCATGACTGTGGGATGCCCGCCTTTCCGAAAAGTGACCCACGCAGAGGTTGAACTAGAAAAAACAGGCGCACATCCCCCACCCACCCCCAGCAGCACACCAGCCACTTTTCTGGTCCTCCGTTCCTGCACAAACTGTCACTGTGGGAATAAAAAAAAAAGCCGCTCAGCTCCGCTGCCCCAGCTGCGGGCTGGGCGCAAATGGCGGAGGCGGCTTGACCGAAGCCGCTAGCTCCGTCAATTTGCACGTTAGAAACCTCAAACTCACCACCATGACAGCTTATCCAGGGATACACATCCTCCCACACCTAACTCCGAATTAGCGCGGGCCGGCAGGAAAAGGCGCACCAGAACTCACTTTTTTAAAGACGGGATAAAGAGGCTTCACCGCAGGATAACGACGGATCCTGGTGAACGTCATCTGGAAGCCTCGACACGACTGCGGAAGGTAACGCACGCTACAGCCTCATCTAGTAATGCCCTAGGACTACGACCCACTGAAAACAGTGAAACTTACTTTTGAGAAAATATGTTTCAGAGTGCATTCTAAGGAAAGCACTGGTTTGCATTTATTTATTTTTTGCACCCTGTAAAATTATGTGTGTATGTGTGTGCGTGCGTGTGAATAGAAATAGAATAGAGCAAAGTGCATTTTTAAAATGTGGAAATTCTGTTGAAGTTCCTAGTGCTTCAATATGTTACCAAGCCCTGCATTGAATTTACCTTTGCACAAAACATTCAACAAGATACTTCTGCATGCTCTCAGTCAAAATATAGTATGATTTCACACCCTATTGAACAGATCCGATATTTAAGTTCATGGAGATGTCGTTCTGGCTATTGTAGCCCATAATGAGTTTACCTGGAAGAATTAACAGATAACATAAACATTCTAATTCAGATATTCACCAATAGTTTGGTGAATATCTGACAGTACAAACCTGAACAGATATTAGATGATAACAAGGGGTTAGTGTCTATCTGATGCATTGATGACTTTACCCTCCAGACAGATTATTTATTAAAATAAACTACAATTGGTTCATCAGTGCTGAATGCAAATATTGTGGCTGTGTAAAGATTGAATAGTAATAACAACGAGTTTTACCTCAGTTGCTCTGAAAGCACGTAATTTACTTCAGCTGGTGAAAAAGCTTTATAAAATAGCACAATACAGTTTATTTACTGTCTCCAAATAGGATAGGAACAAACAAAATAAAATAGGTAGATATCTCATACATTTCAGGAAGCGTGTTCCCACGGCGAAGGATAGAATGTATATTTTCCAAGCTTGTAGGGTATTTTACCTTTTCTATACAGAAGACACTTTTCTATACAAGAAAGTCTAAGGCATTCACAGACAACATTCACAAGATAATGAAAGGAAGGAGATTTCTTCTTCAGTTCACAGGCAAGAATTAAAACTAACCTATAAGCTGCCATGCTCAGCTCCCACAGAACACCGGCAAGAAAACGTATTAAGAAACAGTGAACTCTTATAGCAGGACACCAACATAAGTACCCCACAAGAGTCTACAGATTAGTGGCCCCCAAGTTCAAATAAACTTAGGCAGTCCAAACAGAAGCCAGAAACAGGGTCTTTAAGTCCAGCAATATATTCCAAGACAGGGAATTTCAGCAGGTGTTATTTGTATGCATGCAGAACATGGAGAAATCCCCTCTTCACCACAACAGTTAAAGCTGCAGGAGCCCTGCCCTCTTTTGTATCTGGTCACTCTAGTATAGCTAGAGAGGGTTCCTGTCTTTAACTGACGAAGTTACGAAGAGGGAATTTCACCAGGTGCTGCAGGCATACAAATGACACCAGCTGAAATTCCCTTTTCCATGCAACTGTTAAAGATACCGGAGCCCTGTTCTCTTTTACATATGGTCACTCCCAATTTAATGCTGTGATGGATGTGCTTGGCTAGTTTTAACTTTCTCTCAGATATCAAAACTGGAGCTTCTAAATCAACATGCGAGCTTCTGTTACGTAGTTTGAGACCCATTTCTGTCAAAGGTTTCACATGCTGATATTTTAAGTTACAAGAAGGGAAGAGATAATGATTTTAAAAAGAGATGTCTCTTTCACTGTGTTGTGTTCCTCTTTTAAAAGCTTATCCTCACCAAAATAAATTTAATAACTCAGTGAGGCCCTTTAAAGGAAGTTTTAAGAGAGTATCAAGGTCTTGTGGAATTGTGTTATCTTCTATTTTCAAAGCCTCTTCAGGTTAGATACAAAGAATAATAGCTATATATCCAATATGAGGTGTCTGAAGATTTTGCTGACTTTGGATTAAGGGAAAGATTTCCAGCTATCGGCGTTTAAGCTTCACTTCTCAGTCAGTCATTCCTGACAAGGCCAAAATAAGGCGCTAATAGCAGTCACTGTAGAGAGGCTGGTTTTTCATTAGTTGAGGCAGAATGTCAATTAAAAAGGTATTGAGATAAAGCAACAGTGACTAGATTAAGTTTACACTTCTTCATGGATGATAAGAAAACCCATTTACAGGTTCTATTTCACTCTGAATACACTAGCCAAGTCAGAGGCCGTGTATATTACAGCCCATAAAGATTCCTGCCATTTTCTGAACAGATTTAGCAGCTGTTATGTCATAACCTGGGTGGCTTCTTGTAGTGTTGGAAAGACTTTTTTTAAAAAAAACACAAATCAGCATAACTGTAATTTTTAAGTAAAATATACCTGATATAATGGTGAGGGACAGGTGACCTTAATAGTTTGCTCCCCTTGCTCAATTAAATATTACTTTCTACTACAGTGCATTACTGTAATACTCAAACCATTGTGGCTGACTCATTTAGTCCAATACAAAAGAGAGACAGTATAAAACAGGGCAGTGGAGGCTGGTGGCTCTGGTGTCAGTGGGGCTGTGAATTCGCTCCAGGTTTCAGTCAGGATCAGTCAGAACTCTTAAGGAGCTAGTCAAGGTGTGCTAGCTCCTTTAGAGTTCTGACTGAACCCAGAGCGGATTTACCGCCCCACTGACACCAGAGCCACCAGCCTCCACTGGACCAAGGGTAGGCATGCAGGGGTGTTTCAGATGCTTTGGACTGCAATTCCAATCAGACCCAGCCAATGTAACCAGTGCTAAAGGATTATGGGAGTTGTAGTTCAAAAATCCTGGAGGGTACCAAATTACGAGTGGTTCTTACGAATGCTACCTCTGGCAAATGAGTGCAGACCTCCAAGCATGCATGGGGATCCAGACATAGGGCAGTATCCAATGCCGTCACAGTGCTGGTACATATCAATGCTAGCACAACATCATTAGCACTTGCTAGGCAAAGGAGAAAGCAGTGGTTTGCCACTGGATTTTGGCAGCAAACTGCACCACTGACATTCAGCAGCAAATCACCTTCTGTGCAAATGTTAATGCCATTGCACTAACATTGGTTTACACTAGTGCAATGTCATTAGCGCTAGTGTTGCAACAGCATTGAATACCGCCCACAGAACACAAAACCCCATGAGTGCATGGGCTCTTTTTCCTTTCATGGATGGCGACGAAACTAAGTGAATGGTTAGAGGAAGCTGCTGTGATGTAATGTAAATATTTTAAGGGGCCTATAATGGAACAGTCCGGTATCCCCTCTGACGTTTACTTGGTATGGTTTAGTTCCAATGGGTGTTGTTCTCTTTAGATTTATTACTGTGTGTGTATGTTTGAGCATGCGGAAGTGTGCATAAGCTCCTGTGCTTTGCTCCCGTATGGTTCCATATGTTGTTCTTAATAAAGAGGAAGCTTTTTATCATCCATCCTACTATCTCTGCTGTATGCTAACCTGAGAGCAGAAACTATTGAGGCATGGACTTTTGATGTGGTGATTACTATGCTTCTATAAAACAAAATCCAGAATTACTTAATATGTAAGTTTTAAAGTTCATATTATGGTAGGGTAACCATATGGAAAGGAGGACAGGACTCCTGTATCTACTGTTGCATGGGAAAGGAATTTCAGCAGGTGTCATTTGTATGCAGGCAGCACCTGGTGAAATTCCCTCTTCGTCACAATTAAATGTATTCTCCTTAAATTCTAGTAATATAACTCTTTCTGACAAGAACAGCTAGAGCAGGAAATAGCAGCACTGAAGGAGAAGGAGGCTGAAATTCCACCAGGTTGATGAATATCTGTGAAGCAGACTCCATGGGCCCCGGGTGCCAGGAAGGATATTCTTTCAGAAATAATTAGGAATCAGTCAATAATAGCTAGAGAAAGAAAGAAAAACTCAAAAATCACAGTCTACATTACAAGAGCCAGGAAACAGCTAACAAACTTACTAAAGCAGCTCTACAACTGGAATTGTGTTTTTAGATTGTTGATTGTTTTTATGCTCTTCATGATTTTAATTTTTGTGAATGGCCCAGAGAGCTTCAGCTATTGGGCAGTATAAAAATGTAATAAATAAATAAACCAGTGCTTTTCACACTTTGTTCAACGGAATTCCAGAGCATCTTGTGGAGCAATCCTATGTCCCCTAGACAGCATCAGGCCAGGGGTCAGGGGGGGATGTAGGATTTTCAGTTTTCTGACTCCGAGCTCATAGACAGTGCTCTGAGCTGGGAGGCAGGAAATTCCACTCCCCACCCCCCACCCCTGCCTCTCACAGCGGCTGCCTCTACGTGCTTGATAAACTGAGTGTGTAGAAGGCGAAAAGAGGGTGGTCGTGGGTGGGGAGGGGAGGTGTCCACAGAAGCAGGTTTAGACAGTTTCCTAAGTGCCTTGCAGCTTCCCCCCTCCCCTGCTCCAAAGCCACCAGCTAGGCAGGCAAAAACAGCCATCTAGCCGAAGAAGCAGGGTGGATGGAGCCCAGAGGAGAAGAACCCCTCCATGCTGCCGCCGCTCTGCATTGGATAGTCATATGTCCTTAAGTACCCAGGGCACAACCCATAGGACTGCCCTTGGAAACTTCTCATGTGTATCTAGTCAACAATAATGATGGACTAGCATCTCTGAAATATAGCTTGCCTCCCAACATTTCAATCTTTCTCTACAATGAATATGGATAGGAGACTAGTGGGTATGTTCCAAGTTGTATTCTTATTTCATGAGATCAAAAAGCCTGTTCCGTGCAAGTTGATAGTTTGCACCCTAGAAAATGACACAGATTTTATTTTATTTTTTCAATGTCTATAACTGTGCTCCACAGAGAGATCAATGTGTAAAAAGATTCCTGAAGATGTATTTGAAACAACTGGCATAGACTACTCAAACATCTGGGCAGCAAGATATTCCTGTGCAACGCTGTATTCACCCATCAAAAAACTGGGTAACAGTGCTAGGCTGCCCAGATCCTCCGGGGAATTCCGGAAACCTCCGGGGAGATCTGGGGGACCAGAGGAACCAGAGTTAGGGCCCAAAGTACCGGGTTTGCAGTTACTGGGCCTGCAGCAACCGCAACCACAGCCCCAACTTACCAGGCCTAAGTTTCCCCGGTGGGTGGTGGCAGCCATCTTGAATCTCGCCGGAACTCATGCGAGATCTCGGGAGCTGGCTGGGAATTCTTGCGAGACCCAGCCTGCAGCCGAGATCTCACGTGAGTTCCGGCCAGATTCAAGATGGCCGCCACGAGGGGTGGGCGATGAGAGCTGAAGTAGAAAAAGAAGGCAGAAGCAGCAACAGCAAGCAGCAGGAGGAGGAGGAGGAGAAAGAGAAGAAGCGAGTAGGAGGTAAGACAGGTGTGTGGGTGTGGGTGTGGGTGTGGGTGTGGGTGTGAGAGAGAGAGAGAGAGAATGTATGGGTGAATGGGGTGCATGAGGTCTTTGAGTGAATGCATGTGTGCATGCATGTGCATGCGTGTGTTTGGAGGGAGTGTGTGTGTGTGTGTGTGTGTGTGTGTGTGTGTGTATGTGGGTGCGCGCGCATGTGTGCTGGCAGTGTATGAGTGTATTGATGTCTGAATGGGATGCCTGGTTTTACTATGAATGGATGCATGTGCATGTTTGCAGTGTGTGGGGGGGAGGGCTGTAGTTTTCTCTGTGTGAGTTGGATGGGGATGATTTGGAGGTGATATTCCTATTACATACTGCATTTTAGACCCATAGACCTTCCTTTCCAATTTGTTTGATATAATTGGCATGATGTATGTTTTGTAACAGTGGGTGATAATTGTTCATCCTTCTTAAAAACTTTTTAAAAAATTAACAGGGTTGCCATTATTATTAATAATAATAATATAAAAATAGTGTGTATGAAGTAATGGATGGAGGTGTGTGTGAGAGAGAGAGGGGGGGTGAATGGATGTCTGTGATCCTGAGTGTGTGTGTGTGCACGCACGCACACATGTGCTGACAGTGTGAGTGTATTGATGTCTGAATGGGATGCCTGGTTGTTTGAATGAATGAATGAATGAATGTGCATGTTTGTAGTGGAGGGGGCTGTAGTTTTCTGTGAGTTGGGGGGATGATTTGGAGGTGATGTTCCTATTAAATAATGCATTTTAGACCCATAGACCTTCCAATTTGTTTGATATAATTGGCATGATGTATGTTTTGTAACAGTGGCTGACAATTGTTCATCCTTCTTAAAAAAAACTTTTTAAAAAATCAACAGGGTTTCCATTATTATTATCATCATCATCATCCTCTCTCTTTTCTTGCTTGTGGTTTTTCTTGCTTGTGGTGGGCTTTGCCAAGTCATGCTGTCTTTTACTGATTCAGAAATGTCCTGACTATTGAACATGTTTTAAGTATGACTGCTTTCTGGATGTTGGCATGCATGTATTTTGGTAGGCCTAATTTCTGAAGGTTTTCTGTAAAAACAAACAAACAATATCTTGCTGGTGACTGATGTGACTAACAAATAATTGTAAGTTTTTTCCTGTTGCCATAGTTCTTTAACTTCCATAGCCAGTGATGTATATTTTTCTCTCTTTTCCTCTTCCTTTTCTGCAACCTTTTTGACATTAGGTATTGCAATTTCAATGAAGTAGGTGTGTTTTTCTTGGTTGTTTTCGACTGTTATGTCTGGTGAAGTTGAAACAAGTTAAGAGGTGGTAGCCTTTAGTCCATTTTGTTCCACGGCTAACGTTTGCAGGCTAATAGTAATTTATACTCTTTCTGAATGCTTGGTTGCTTGGTTGTTGTACTAGATTTTTATCTACTTGTCAACTGCTTCATTTGTTCAGTGGTAGCAGTATGCAGTATAAGGTGATGGGGAAACAGTGTTAAATGTTAGGAAAGGTTAGACTATGGTCATCCAGTGAAGGATTTGCAGTCAGAAAAGATATTTGAGGGAAGGGGAGACTGTATCACACACAGGGCTCATCTACACCAAGCAGGATATTCCACTTTGAAGGCAGTATAGAAAAGGCAGGAGCCACACCAGTGCTTTATAGCAGTATTGAAGTGTACTGACAACTGTTGGGGCCCATGACACATACCATATACCACTTCCATACCACTTTCATAGTGTTATATCCTGCTTGGTGTAGATGTGTCATGGGGCCCAACAGTTGTTAGTGCACTTCAGTACCACTATAAAACAGTAGTGTAGATCCTGCAGTGAAGTTCAATACCTCTATAAAGTAATAGTGTGGCTCCTGTCTTTTATATACCGCTTTCATAGTGGAATATCCTGCTTGGTGTAGCTGAGCACACAGTATAGCAAAAGCTTCAACGTACAGCAAAAGCTACAGAAGTAGGAATGAGTGAAGTTAATTTCAGATACATTGAATGTCTCACTTATACTTTATTCCAGTGATTTTAACATTAAGATGTTATATAGAACAGGATTGTCTTAATTGTGTGCTGTGAAATCAGACCTGTAACCAAGGCCATGTCTGGGTGGGCACGCCCCTTTGGGGGCCAGACATGATGGTGAGCATGCCCCCTTGGGGGCTGGACATGTTGGTGGGAACGCTCCTTTGGGGCGGCCATGTTGTCCTCCTTTTTGGTTTCCAAAATGTGGTCACCCTGGTTTCCAAAATGTGGTCAAACACTGCTGCATTGGTACATTTAGTTAGGTTTGAGGGGAGCCTCAGAAAAGTTCTCCCAGAAGGGGTGCTTATTATGTAGCACAGCCAAGAAATGAGGTGTTTTGTTTTCTCTCTCCCTTTGTTTCTTTTAACCATGAAGAGTGGCAGAGCTCTTTCAGGCTGTAGCATCTTGGCTTCTGCCATTTTGTTTTCCCCAAAATGCTTCACATATTACATCTGTCTAGGCTATTGTGCGAAAACAAAATGGAGGTCACAACAAAAGAGGATGGATGTACCTGGGGCTGCTATTTTTCCCCTGTGATGCCCCCAGCTGGTTCAATGTCCAAGGTGTTGGAAAGTCTGGTGTGACTTACAGCAGAGTTGCTTTATACAGAGAAAGCTTGGCAGCACAGCATTTAGCAGTAAACATAGGCTAGAGGCAAATTACAAGAAGTTCAAATCAGCTTACTTTATTAGTGCTTTTATACACAACACCAGAGAAGGCTATCTAACACTGTTTAATAACAAGCATCCCTTAAAGCTGAGTGTGTGAGTGTAAGTGAGTGAAGGCATGAGATATGGTTGCTGGCTTCTTTCCTGCAGACAGCCTCACGGCGCTGAAGAAGAAGGAGGGCAAAAGAAGAGGAAGGGGAGAGAGCAGGAAGAAGGAATTGATCACACAACAAGGACATTCTCTATCTCCCCTAGGGTCTGGAAGCATGCAGAGTTGTTTCTATTATCCAACATAAGGCATTGTAGGAAAAACAAAATGGCAACCACCAGCCAAATTGCAGTCACTGGGCCTCAAACCTGCCAGGGTGCAGTACAAGGATAAAACAGGCAACAGCATAGTGGTTTGATCCTGGGCCTGAGTTTAGAAGTGGTGAGATTTCAACAAGTTTGAGCAATATATCATAAGATTTATCTATATTCTTCTGGTATTTTTTCCATTTCCATCTCTAATTTCCCACTTCCAAAGTACTATTGTACTAGATTATATCCATTCATTGTTTAAAATTTCTCAGCATCTTCATTTTTCCCATTTCTTCAACACATTATTAATTATCTGAATTTAAAAGGAACCGAATCCCCCAAAGGAAGGGGGAAATGCAGTTTTCACTACCAACTAGAAACAGAAGAATTAAGACTTTTGGTAGAAGAGCATTTCAATCACATCACAATGACTGGGGCATCTCTCTTTGAGATGGAATGCCCCCATGAAGAATAGGAGACCCAGTTCTCTTCATTTGCAAGCCTGTAGTCAGAAACATAAACCACACCATTCCACACAGTAAAACAAAAGCTTATTACTAGTGAAATTGCCAGTTATGAATTTCTACTGCAGCTATCTTCCTCCACAGCCACTTTAAGCTTTTAGTTTTTATTTAAAAAGCTTAATTGGAAGTTTTTATTACTCCCAATTAAGCTTTTTAATTAAAAGGGGAAGTTGAAGGAAGCTGCAGGCAACTACTGAAAATGCTCCTCTTCTCTTGCCCACCCCATCTCAAAACACTGAAGGGGAAAAATTGTTTTCATAAAATTGCAACTGTCAGCCAGCTGCAGCTTTCAGTAAATGCTCACTGCTGGTCCTATTTACCTTGCCAGGGGCACTTTGTGAATGCAGAGACAGACACGACTAATTGGAAAAACAAGGCAGCAGCTTTATCCGTTATTATAAAGCAATTAAACCCATTCCACCAAGGCAAAGTACATATCACAGGAAAACATCCTACCAATTCCATCCTCTCTGATAGGTCTGTCTACTTTCTAGGCTGAGGCAAGCCTCAATGAAAGTGCTCCTGACAAATTGCCATCGATTTCACTGCAATTTACTTCAGAGTAAATGCATTTTGGGATCAAGATCTTACACGGAAAGAAATTCAGAACTGGCATAGAACTGGGTATGGTGAAAAATTTTCTATCTTCCAAACTGTAGGAGGGGAGGGGAGGGGAGATTATGTCGGTATAATCCTTCTCTTTTTGGTACGTGTGTGGCTAAATCCTTGAATTGCTTTGGCATTTATCATCCATCTGTTTGCTCCATCCTCTGTTTGGGCATCTCTACATTAAGGGGGGGGGGGAACCACTTCCTTACCAGACTTTTTTTTCTGATTTGCAGCTGAAAAATTCCCCTCTGGGCAATGCTCCATAAAATTCAATGAAACAGTGCCATCTAGCAGCATTATTAATCCTGCAATTATTTTAAACACTTCATTATCTCTGTTGTTGTTTTTTGTTTGTTTTTTAAAGCGAAGTTACCTGGGGAAGACACGGAAGACATCCTTGAGGTTGACGGCATCGCGTAAAGGACCCATAAGCTTCCATGAGTGGCCAATCATGAGTGTGCAATAAATTGTTCATGTAGAGCAGCTCTATGTTTTCTTTGTGTTGTCTCAAGTCTCATCCCATCATTGGAATTTGGGAAGGGGGGTACCGTTTGGTTACATGAACTCTCAGGCCATGGCTGTGTTGCCAAGAGGCAATGGTTGCTTTTGGGATTAAAAAACAATGAACACACCAATAGGTGAAGGCTAAAGATTTCTATTAAGCAAAAATAAACTTACACAGCAAGAAAGCAAGATTACAAGGCTTGAATTGGGAGGTTCCCATGGACGCATATATTTACTGCAGTTACACTAGTCCCTTCTATATTCTGGCTATACTCCATTAACTTCAAGAATGTTTACATACTCTTGAAAATGAAAGGATTGGCTCTATGGCCATGCCAGACACTTCCGCCTTTACAAGGAAACAGATCTTGAGATCTAGCCAAGGCTTATCTAAAGGTAAATAATAGCCTCTTTAGCCTAAAACAGATAGCTGGGAGGAGGAGGAGGAGGAGGAAGAAGAAGAAGAAGGAAGAAGAAGAGCTACACTAGAAGCTCTGTCCAACCAGAAGTGTAGGCCAGAGAAGAAGAATTGTTTTCACCACTAATTCCTCAAAATAACAATGGTCTTCCACATTTCCAGTGGCCTGAGGGTACACGATGCATGCAGCTACTCTGAAGCTAAGCAAGTCCAGTCAGTGAATGGAAGGGAGACTGTTTGAGAATCCCATGCTCTCCAGCTTTAAATCTATAAGGGAAGAAATGTAATAAATAATTAAACAGCTGCAGGTAAAGGGTAGCTTTTGTGGATAGAGTATCTGTGTGCTAGGGGTATTGGGGGAATGTTGTTTTTGGCTGTATTGTATACATGTGAATTCTCATGCGTGAGGCTGCAGACCATGTTGTTTACTTATCCCAAAAGACTGTGCATTGACTTAAATAGTGCATTTCGAGTTAAGAGTCATGTTTTCCGTGCAGAGTGTTAAGTTGACACAAAGAGAGGCCCTGCTGTTGGCAACATTAATGAAATAGCAACAGACGTCAGCATCCTGCAGCTCTCCACTATGGCCTTCCTTGCTATGTAGGCCAGGAATGGGCAGCACTTTGTCTACTAGCACCCCCTGGCTTTTTTTTCCTGTTTCCCCCACCCTCTGAATTACAGCCACTTTTTCGCTTTAAAACAAGGCACACAGGGAGTATACACCTTCATTGAATGCAAATTTGTCTCCGCCAAAATTTAATGGAAATGCCGCAATGGTGATTTTGACACGAGCGGTGCAATTTGCAATGGGTTCGAAGACTGAGAAATTGACCCACAGATCTTCCAAAGAAACTCACCCCTGATGTAGACATGGGCTTGAATAAGGAAATTCATGGCAAGAACGTTTTCCCATGTGTGTGTGTGTTGAGGTCTCCTGAACAGAGTGAGTTGAGGAACAGGTTGAAGAGAGGGGCTTTCTGAAGGGAGGGGCTTTCCGAAGGGAGGAGGGACTGGAAACTTTCCTTCCATGAACTTCCTTGAGAATGCAATCCTATGTATGTTTAGAAAGAAAAAATGTTCTACAGTTCCAGCATGGCCCATCCAGCATAGATGGCTGGAGGGATGCTGGGAGTTGTGAGACTTTTTTCTGTCTCAACATGCATAGTATGGCACCCTAAGTTAACATATCTTAGGATCCAAACCATTATTTTCATATATTAAAGGAGAAAAAAAAATACAAACAGTATATATTTTTGCTGATGAGACTCTTAGGATCAAATAGCATATAATTCATCAAGAAACAAGAAAAACAAAATATATTATCTTTATATTCTTTATTGGCTTTGAAAGATAACCATCACATTCTGTCTGTTTTGATGTTAGACTCTTAAAAATGCTGTAGAAGCAACTGTCATGTATATGCAATGCTAGATGGATAATGCAACTTATAGTTTAAGCCAGAATCTTCTTCCATTATCTTGTGATGGCTTTTTCCATTGTCCTGGGCAACCGTCTAGTGTACATTTGGCGGGGGAGGCTTAACAGTTGGCCACATGATCATTAGTAGGAATATTGGAGAAGAAATAAAGCTCAGCATCCTTGTAAGGATGAAAGGACATCGTTTGAATGGACTGAAAGGAGACTGAAAAGCAGCCCTATAGCAGGGAAAGGTGTAGCTTTTTCTTATTTGGATGCTTTAGGTAATAGCTACCCACTGTCTCAAATTCCCAATTAATTCTGCCTGATGGGGAACACAAGATAATTTACTAGCTTTCTTTGCCACTAGGCTTCCATTTGATGCTGTTTGAAATCTTTCATAGTGCTAGCTCTACATTTGATGCTCACTGGGGATGCTGGGCATGGTATCAGTTGTGCATTTGTTAATCATGTTATTTCCTGTAGTGGCCTCTTGACCATTGCAAACCAGATAAAAGGTTGTGGTCTTTTAATGGAGCAATGGTTTATAGTTATCCTTCTATCTGTTCCACAATAAGGTAAATCAGTTCAATTTTTTTATAAACAAAATAAAGGGCCTACTGTACAATCTTATTCAGCTCAGAGGATGGCAACAAGGGAGTGGGACCACAGTGCTCTGACAGGGTGGAGTTAAACCTCCCCCTCCATTTTTTCACTGAAGGGGATAAAAAGGGGGGGAGTCTCCTTTGAAGTCATTGGAGGCTTTTTAAAAAAAATAAATCTTTTTTTTTCCCCAAACCTTTTTTTTTTTTAAGCTTTAACTTTTTCTTTTCTGTTCTCAGAGCACCATGGTACTGAGCTGAATCAGGACTGGCCATATTTACACAAGAGTAAGAAATAAGACCATTCTCAGCTACATGTTATGCAATTAGCGTAACGTGTAGTTTGTCTCTGAGTATGGCTTCATCTGTATTCAGTATCGTTGGAGCAGGAAGGAAAGAAGAAATTAGACAATGAATGAATATGAATATGAAATAGACAAAGTTGCTATATTTTTTATGAAGCAGAGCATAATCCAGTTCACTGATGTTAATGTACTTTTCACATGAACCAGAACAATAACAAAAAAAAATTGAGAACTGAGAAACTCTGATTTGGACTTATTATACATTCAGTGTGGAATATAAAAATAGGTTTCTGTCCAATAACACATTTCTGGGTAATAAGGCAATGAAATACTTGCTACTAGTGCTTCCAGTTTAAAACTATGACAACAATCACAGGGGAATGTGTCAGCATCAAGGGAAATATACAATGGTGCTGAGTCCAATCTAAAATCAGGGTTTGGCGCAACTAGATAAACTTGCTTTCTGGACCACATCAGTCCAAATTAGCCACCTTTGTTGGCAAGACAAAGTTATGGCAGCGGCAGCTGAGAAAAATGAAAGAGCCAACGATATCCAATTGAATTCAGTAGAGGGAAACAAGTGGAAGGAACACAATTCACATCACCCTAATTGGATTTGCATCTTTGCTACAATTTCAACCTTCCATCATCAATATGAAGTGTTCTTGCAAGAGTTTATTCTTAAGCACACTCCTGAGTCAAAATAGGCCCACTAGAACTGCAAAGAACATGCATACAAAAACCACCAAGGCATTTTTATTCCAATATTTACAGACACATTGTTGTAACATGCACTACTGCTCTGTCTCCACATGCACAGAGGTGCATGACATGGTGGTTTGGGGTGGAGTGGGGTGGGCGGAGACAGAGCAGCAGAGCATGCTCCCTGTTTGAGGGGTCACCAGGTAGCCATGTGTCCTCTTTTAAAGAGAACAATCTTCTACTTGAAGGGGTTCTAGAGAACTCTCCTCTATTTGAAGTTTTCCCTGTCCAAATCTGAATTAAAGATAAAAAGCACTAAAATGGAAGAGGATGGACCTTGGAGCTGTCCATCAAGAACTAGCACATGGACAGCAGACTGAACATCAGGCACACAGGTGCTCACCTGATCACAGCCTTCCCCACTACCCACTACGGTGAATTGCATTTCTGTTTAAGTTACAATAATTATTTCTATGTTTACATTTATATAAATTAGCATATAGAAATATTATGCAAATCTGTGTTTGTTTGGTTTTTGGTGAAGAATTTCCTCTTTTTTCGTGATCCAGAAGTGGCCACCCTGGGTCAGGCATCAACACAACTATGGGCCTTGCCAGAGTGCTGGACTACCAGCAGTTTCTTCCAGGTGTTGTGTGCTGATACCAGGCCTGGAAGTGCCCCTAAAGCGACTTTTGAATGTTTTCAAAGTCTTCATGTGAATATTCCTGATAATGTTCTGTTGAGGTGAAATATTGAACTGAAACTAGGGGAACAAGCAGTGGTGCAGCTAAGGCTGCACCTTAGCCCTCCCCCAAAGACCCCCAGAGCCCCCCAAATGATCACCCAGGATGTGGTAAGTGATGGAGCAGTGGCAAACAGCCCTGGCTCAGAGTCAACTGGGGTGGCATAATGAAGCTCCTTTTCTTCCTGTTTTTAAAAATAGGAGAGATGGCCAGCCAGGCAGGCAGGCATATACATGCTTCTTTCCCCTCTGTCGTTGGAGCAGCAATGGTGGAGCAGCAACAGTGGTGGAGCTTTCCACTGCACTGACAAGGAGGTATCTGGTGGTAGACATCCTTCTCCATCTGCAGAAAGGAAGATCTGACAGCAGAGAGGGAGGTCCACAACACCCAGTAGACCCTCAGCCTTCCAACCCCAGGAACCCAAGATTGCTAAGAATCCAACTATTCTTCCAAGCCAGAGATGGAGAGCCTCTGATCTGCTGGGGTTCCTATCTGACCTGCCAGCATCGTCGCCAGGTACCACCCCCCTACTTACTTCTGACTAGACTCATAGAATCATAGAATAGTAGAGTTGGAAGAGCCTATAAGGCCATCAAGTCCAACCCCCTTCTCAATGCAGGAATCTACCTTAAGGCATCCCTGACAGATGGCTGTCCAGCTGCCTCTTGAAGGCCTCTAGTGTGGGAGATCCCATGGCCTCCCTAGGTAACTGGTTCCATTGTCGTACTGCTCTAACAGTCAGGAAGTTTTTCCTGATGTCCAGCTGGAATCTAGCTTCCTTTAACTTGAGCCCGTTGTTCCATGTCCTGCACTCTGGGAGGATCGAGAAGAGATCCTGGCCCTCCTCTGTGTGACAACCTTTTAAGTATTTGAAGAGTGCTATCATGTCTCCCCTCAATCTTCTCTTCTCCAGGCTAAAGATGCCCAGTTGTTTCAGTCTCTCTCCCACTCATACTTACTTCTGAGTAGACATGCAGAAGCTTGGTATTTGGGATATTATTTGAAAGTGCTGCTTCTGAGTGGGCTTAAAATCAGGAAGATCCTTGTTTTAGCCCTCCCCTCTCTACCTTTGGCCATATCCACAGATTAAATCCAAGTTTCCCCATGAGATCTTTCCCAGATTGGAATTCTGCCCTTGGATTGAAAAAGAAAGAAAGAAAAGGTTTCCCAGCCCTGTGTTAAGCTATTGAATGCTTTTGTATTATTTTGTGGTACCAAAGTCTGTGCAGTTTCCCAAAGGCCAATATAAATAGTGTGATGTACTGGAAAAACATTGGAGCCAAGATGAGATTCTGTTGAACTTGAAACGGGTTTTTTCTTTCATGCAACAATTATTGGAGAAAATGCTGTTATTTATAGTTCATAGCACACTCCCCAACAGCCATTGTGCTATTCTAAAGGAAGATCTACACAACCTTTCATCATCTCCATGCAGATTAAACTCATCTCCCTGGAACACTAGGCGGTCTTTTCATTTGCTAAATTGTCTCTGACTCCTACAGCAGCATGCAGATTCATTTTCAGACTTTGTTCAACTGAAAGATGCCCAGCAAATGTAAAGCAAACAGGATTGCTACAAAGGTTTGTCCAAGATTGTGTCTGCACTGGCACACCTCCATTGAAAGATTTATAGTTGTTGTGTCTTGTTTCGTTGCTGACTGCGTGTAGCATGCTGGCCACAAGAAACCATGCTATAGTCACAGCCAGACTGCGCTACCATAACAAATTCCACATGGGACTGCCTTTGAAAAATAATTGGAAACTGTAACTGATATAAAATACGGTCACCAGCTGATTAACTGAAGTTAGTTACTTGGACTACACTAAGTCAATTTTGTAACAATTACATTGGCTCTCAGTCTTTCAGAAGATGCATGGTTGTTGTTACCAAAAAGAGCAGAACCACATCTCATTTAGTGGGGGAGGGGGAGGGGGAGGGTTGCATTCACTTTTTAAATGAATGCAAATTGAAACAGATGCACCCCATTCATTTAACATTTGTTTAAGTAAATATTAATTTACAAAAAATTAAAACAAGTGTTTGGTTGGGGTTTTCACTTTTGTTTTTGGTCCAGTTTGGCAAGTGATTTCCTGGAAGAATAGTAGAATGTCTAAATGTGATGCCATTTGGAAGGAAAATACCAAATCTATAGGCAGAAGAACAATGATTCTCAATTGAAATCAATGGAGAATTGAAAGTGAAGGTAAAACAAAGACAATTAAAATGAGGAAAAGCTAAAATGAAGGTGGCCTTGAAAACACAAAAAAGTGATGAAATGTTTGCTTTGCCCACACCTAATTTCTCATTAACCCTTCTCACAAGTAACATACCCTAATGCAAATCACATGAAATTGCATGCAGCATGGCATCCCACATTATGCGAACCTGGCAAGTGTGGCTTGTTGCCTTGGTCAACAAGCCACCCAGAATCCATGACCTGTTGTAGGGTTCTATGGCTTGATAACCATAAGAACAAGCCACCTTCTCTGGGTTTGCATGTCACAAGGAGCTGCACTGTCAAGGGAAATTATGCTAATCATGCAACCAGGGTGGTGAACAAGCCACAGGAAGGAGGTGAAATTTGTTCTGCAAGCAATTTCTGTTCTACTAGCAGGCAGCCACCGTTGAATCCAACCCTTAGGGTCATTTCCAAGGCATTTCTGTACAGAACTGTGAAGTGTAAATAAATGTCTTGGGAGCATCTATGAACAGGGGAGAGGGCCTCCATGCTATAAGTAGGGTGACCATATGTCCAGTTTTGCCCAGACATGTCTGGAATCGGGGGGCCAAACCTGATCCAGGGGGAAATCCCCATTTTCCCTGTTATGTCCAGGCAAAACGTGGAGGCTGGGGCTGCTATACGCAGTCCCGGGCTTCCAGGAACATGTGCGTCAGCCCTCCCAGAGCTGTCAGCGTCCAGAAGAAGGCCTGTATCAGCACTGGGGGGGAGGACCTAGAAGACGCATTCCGTACTTCCGGGAATGCATCTCCCAGCCCCCAGCGCCGATCTAGGCAGTTCTCACTGCCTGCCCCGGGCCCAGCTGCCCAGGACAAGGAGCGAACACAGAGCCCCACCCCTTGCCTCCTGTCACATTGTGATGAGAGCCAAGGGGTGGGGGACAGTTTGCCCCCCCCAGCATGATCTAGCCCTCTCCTCCTGGGCTGATGCGATTGGAAGAGGAAGAGGAAGAGGAGGAGGAGGAGGAGGAAGAAGAAGAAGAAGAAGAAGAAGAAGAAGAAGAAGAAGAAGAGGAGGAGGAGGAGGAGGAGGAGGAGGAGGAGCAGCAGCAGCAACAGCAGCAGCAGCAGCAGCAAGCAGGAGAAGGAGAAGGAGGAGAAGCAGCAAATAGGAGAAGAAGAAGAGGAGGAGGAGGAAGAAGAAGAAAAAAGCAGCAAGGGAAGAAGCAGTAGCAGGTAAGATTAAGGTGGGGGTGCGCACGTGCTGGCAGTGTGTGTATTTATATCTGAATGGGGTGCATGGGTTGTTTGACTATGAATGAATGTATTTGCATGTTTGCAGTGTGTGGGGGAGGAGGGCTGTAGTTTTCTGTGTGATTTGGGAGGGATGATTTGGAGGTGATATTCCTAAATAATGCATTTTGAACCATACACCTTCCTCTCCAATTTGTTTGCTATAATTGGCAGGACGTATATTTTGTATCAATGGCTGATAATTGTGTTAAGATATGTAGGACCAGTTTGCTGTGAAATCAGATGTGACCAAGGCCATGTTTGGGTGGGCACGCACCCTTGGGGGTTGGGCATGTTGGTGGGCATGCCCCCTTGGTGACGGCCATGTTGTCCTCCTTTTTTGTTTCCAAAATATGGTCACCCTATATCAGGTTATTGAAAAGTATGCTAAAGCTCCCGATTAAGGTAAGATGGTGGAAGTGGGACAGTGGCTGTGATTAAAGGGGTTGACCAATAATCTAAGTCTTTATTGTGAGCATTATGGAATACTGGGATTAGGCATAAGCATTTAAACCATCAGGTGTAGAGTACAAATTGGGAAGGGATATGCAATTGGTTACAGACTACAGAAACTACTGGCAATCTTAATTGGGGCAGGGTGGGGGGCTGGCCAATGTAGGCACAACCTAAGACAGGGCTAAGTGAAGGCCATGACTCTTAATTCTGGCTCTCTGCCATAAAATGAAAGCAAAATGAAGTACTTACTACCCCAAAACACCTATGTGAGATTGGTCACACTAAGGCAGTATTGGATCTCCATACAAATTTTGGCCGAGAGAGAGAGAGAGAACAATAGCAAGATGAATCACTAAAGCCAAATTTGGTGTATTCTCAAGCGCTAAGAGTGCAGAGGAAAATAAACCAGGAGTCTCTGTAACCCTCCCAAATGCCCTTTCTGAACAACAGAGCAAACACTCATTTATTATATTTGTCAGGATAACAAATCATAGTAGCACATGTGAGAGGATGCCAGTTCTTGGAAGGACATCGCGAAAGCATTTTGAGACGCGTGAGACGAATACATTGCCTAATGAAGAACAATTGAATGGGACGCTCTATTAAGCTACTAATCACTAGTCTGTTCTTTTCATACTGCTTGGAAGAGAAGTATGATGGAGGGTGAGAATATTTACACAGATGTTCAAAGAGGCAGCAAAGATTAGGAAAGGACAAAAGTGCAAACCAAATGCAGAAGGCCTTAAAAGGCAATGGCAACTAAAGAAAAGCAGGATTTGCATAAGTGAATTTGTGTTTGGGTAAAAAAAAAGCTTTGAAAGGCTATGTCAAGGCTATGACAAAGATACATCACAAAAATACAATTGATAATAAAGAGAGCTGTCAACCAAAGCATGTTTAGCCAATCAATCATGCACCATGTTAACAAGTTAATCAAATTTAAATAAAATTGCATATCATTGCCTCCATAGGGGGATGTTGAAAGAAGTGCAAGGTAACTTACAACTGAACAAGCTACTAGTTATTTTTGGAATGAGAGTCCCCCTCCTTTAGTATTTCCTTTTTCCTTTCATAGATTCAACGCATTAAGACCAAAAGAGCCTCAAAAATAAACACATGTGCCCTCACCAATTAACATTGATCCTTCTCTATTAAACAACAAAAGTTTTAGTTGATCAATCTACTAATTAAATTGGTTTAAACTTCCAGGTTGACTAATTGCAAGTTGCAACTAAAAGGGAAATGAATACATCGCCTGACGAAGTTCTCTGATGTTCTATATGATTGTAGCATTATGCAGAAAATTAATACTAGCTCTATTATGGGATATATAATTCCAGGTATTACAAAAACCAATAGTAAACAAATGTAAGGTGCACCAGAGGCATTTATCTCTTATACCTCTTGTTGGGTAGGAATATTTTAAAATAGAAGCATACTAGTTCAGATTAAAATATAAAATACTAATTCCTCACTTCTTTGCAACACAACTACCTGAGAAGAGAGGGGGGGAGGGGGGGAGATATCGGCAGTAGTTAAGCTTGTGTACTATGCCACCTGCCATAGGATTCAAGTGTATGAAAGACATAGATTCAACATATTTCAAGCAATCACTATGTTCTATGTTGAGAGCCAGTGTGCTGCTGTGGTGACAGTGCTGGACTGGGACTTGGGAGATTCAGGTTCTAGTCCCTACTCGGTCATGAAGCTCATTGGGGCCGGATCTACACCAAGCAGGATTTGACACTTTGAAAGCAGTTTGAAATCAATATACGGAATGTGTCATGGGCCCCAACAGATGTCAGTGTACTTCAAAACTGTTATAAAGCAGCAGTGTAGATCTTGCCTGGGTGACTTTGGGTCAGTCACTGACCCTTAGCCTAATTTACCTCACACAGTTGTTGTGAGGATAAAATGGAGAGAAGGAAGAGGCCCATAGAAGCTGCCTTGGGGTCTTTGCAAGAGGGGGGAAATGGGATATAAATATAATAATGAAATGTTCAAGTTTGAGCACATGGGATTAGAACCAGAGTCCCTATGAATGGAACTCTGCTCAGAGGATGCTCCTAAAGAAGGAAGGGTAGAAGGCCATTTTCACCAATTCCTGCAGCTCCCTGAAAAGATGCTATGGATGTTTGGGAAGATACTTTGGAACAAAATGACAAGTGTCGGCTGCGGGGGGGGAAGGGAAAATCAGCAAAAATCACTTTTTCCTCCCTTCTTCCAGCAGGATTGTGCTTTTAATATTGTATTTTGTATTTGTGTTTTTAGATTGTTGGTTGTTTTTATGCTCTTCATGATTTTAACTTTTGTGAACCGCCCAGACAGCTTCGACTATTGGGCAGTACAAAAATTGTAATAAAAAAAATGTAAATCCAACTCTGAATATTTTGTTTCATAATCCCTATTTAAATACAGCTATTTCTTGACACAATTATGCTTCTGAACTTCACAGCCCATGTACAAGGAACAGGCACCCACACCTTCACATACACCACCATGGTGTGATTAAAATGTAAGGCAAGGTTTTCCCCCACTGGATGCACTAGACAAGAGAAAGAAGATCAAAAGCTCCAGATGCTCTAGCTTGTTTCACTGGAGAAACCGCCAACCAGATCAGACATGAACAGAATATAATTAGGTGATAAGTAGTCGAATCTATGATCAAGATGAAGAACTATGAGCTAGCGGATGGCTAAATGTTTTAGCATTTCATTATTTAATGTCGTCCTTGATTAGGGAAAGGGGTTTTATTTCTTAAAATAGAAATAACAAAACTGAAAGTGTTATAGGTATAGAATGTAATTTTTTCTTGAAACTCAGTACATCACCATGCCCCCCAAAAGCCATCTGGATCTGTTTTTACGGAATTTATGCCTTGTCTTACATTCACCTGGCTCTCTTTTAATCCTGTGCATGTATAATCAACAGTTTGAAACTCTGCAAGTTTCAAAAATTCTACGTTAGGCATTAAAAAAAAAAAGAGAGGAAAACATGCAAAAATTGTGGTATTTGCTCAGGCACACTTAATTTGCATGCTTTGCCATTTGCCTATTTTGCCAAATTGGTTTCCGAGGGAGTTGGTTTGCATTTTGAAATACTGTGCTTGGCTTGGCTACTGTGCTTGGCCTGATTTCAATTGAGGAACTAGGAAGGAAGAGGGACATGGTTAAATGAAGGAAGACAGAATAGATTGCTAAAGGCAGGAATGTTTGGCCATGGGTGGTGCTGATCATTACATTGGGCAGAATCCAATGGGGTGTTCAACCACCCTATTCTCTTGTGCCATGCCAATTCCCATTGGCAAATGGGGCCCACCACTTGTGGAATGAAAAAATAGCATTTCCAGAGGCAAATGGTAACAAGTGAAAGTTCTTGTTTCTGGAATGGGCCATATTGGCAGAGCTTGCATAAGGGATCCCCGCCAAGCTGTCCCAATCGAGAAACCAACATTTCTGCACATTTGGGGGCTTCTTCTGGGAAGCACTAGATCTCTGTTGCACAAGCAATGGGCCCTACTTGTGCAATGGAATCAGTGGGACCTACTGCCTGTGCAACAGAATCTGCCAGGCGCAAGAGAATCAGTGGGCACTTGAACGCCCTATTGGATTCTGACCCCAGTGAGCAAGTCACAATTCTTAAACATTTCAGAATTTTGACTTATATCTTCTGTATTGTCTAAATCAGGGATGAGCAGAAAGTAGATCTCCAGATGTTTTGGATTTCAACTCCCAGAAGTCTCTGCCAGCATAGCCAATGTTCAGGTATGCCAGGCGTTAACGTCCAAAACATCTGGAGATCTACTTTCTGCCCACCCCTGGTCTAGATCAGCATTCCCTAACCTGATGCCCTCCAGATGTTTTGTACCAACTCCCATGAACCCCAGCCAGCATAGTCAATGTTCAGGAATGCTGGGACTTGTAGTCCCAACATTTGGAAGGCACTAGATTGGGGAAGGCTGGTCTAGATTAGTACAACTAAAACAATGTGTGTGTGTTTTTCTGGCCTCACTCTTTCTTTCAACTGGGAGGCTTGCTCCTCCTGGTGTTTTTTTCTGAAGAGTCATATAAGGCACTTTCCCATTTCTGCTATCCCTGCCATAATATCAGCATCAGGAAGGCCAGGGAAGCTGCCCAGAAGAGAGCAGAGTAAGAAAGGTGTTTCAGCAATGAAAGTTGTCATTTTAGCAATGTCTAGGCTCCAACTTAGCTGCTTTATAGGAGATGCTGATGCCCCATGCCTTCCTGGCTTCTTGTTAGGGTTCCAATCCAGAGCACACTTCCTCCTCATGCATAGGACTCAAAGATATGTGATGTGCTACCAGACCGCCACTATGCCTCTGGCTATGAGCTTACGTCAAGGGCAAGGCATGCCCTTGTTCCCGGGGGTGATCCCAATGGGCCTGAAGCAAGCAGATGAGACCATTCCAGGTGCTTCAATTCTTTTACTGCCTCAAGTGGGGCATTGCTCCTGTTGATGGTCTTGGGAGGGTAATGCCATCCACCAGATGCCCCTAACTCTTGTAACCACTAGAACCAGTGACAGGATCCTCCTCCTGCTGTTGCTTCAAGGTCTCCTCAAAGTTCTATCGTTGTCCTACCAGGAAGGTGATGCGATACTACCACCACAGATCCAACATTTAGACAGGATGCTTGAGTTATCTCCTGCCGTGCAGCTCGCCTTGTCAGTAGGGGGACTCTCCTCATCTTTAGGTGCATGAACTGAAATCTCACTCATCCTTTAATTGTGAATTGCCCAAACAGCTTTGGTTATTGGGCAGTATAAAAATCTAATAAATAAATAAATCCTGCAGGTAGGTATCTCCTCTGTGTTTCCTCCCAATGTGCTTGCACTCCTGTTGTCTCACTATTACCACCACCACAATAATAATAATAATAATATTTCTTGCCCGCCTCTCCATTCTGATCGAGGCGGGGAACAACAGTAAATGATAAAATACATGAAACTGAATTAAAACATAATATACATTGTTAAAAACATCCTAAAACATCCTAAAAACATCTTAAAATTCCACTGGATAGGCCTACTGGAAGAGATCAGTCTTTATAGCTTTCTTGAATGCTAGTAAACTGTTAAGTTGACGAATCTCCTCCAGCAGGCCATTCCACAGTCTGGGAGCAGCAGAAGAGAAGGTCCTCTGGGTAACAGTTGTTAATCTAGTTTTTGCTAGCTGAAGTAGATTTTTCCCAGAGGACCTGAGTGCACAGGGTGGATTGTACAGGAGAAGGCGATCCCACAGGTAGCCTGGACCCAAACCATGTAGGGCTTTAAAGGTAATAGCCAACACTTTATACTTCGCTCGGAAACTAATTGGCAGCCAGTGAAGAGATTTTAAAACTGGTGTGATATGTTCATGCCTAGGTGTACCGGTGACCATCCCAGCAGCCTCCCTCTGAACCCCTTTTATCATGCAGCTCTCCTCACATTAGTACTGGAATAGTTCTTTCCTGGGATTCTTTGCATTTATGTTCAAGTACCTTTGTTCCACATCAGACAGCATCTTCCATGCTCTCCTGCAGCAGCCAGAAGGTTGATTTGGACCTACTGGTGGATCTTCGGGTGATTTGCAGTAGATCAGCAAGGATTTTTTTACTCCCAATTTGTTAACAATAACAGCAACAAAATTGTACAACCTTAAATTATATTGCTGAAATGGAGAAAGAGTGGGGTACCCAAGAACGTTATTATGTGTTGAAGGTCTGTGAGCTCCATTCACAGTTCTGTTTCTCAAAACAAATTCATGGGCTCAGAATTCTTTTAATTCTAAGGGTGCAATCCTATTAATTGCACCCCAATGATTGGAATCCCCCGAGCTCAGAGGCTTTGGATCATCCAATGCAGGGCAGGAAGAGCAATGGAGTGATCTTCACCTGCCCATCCTCCTGCCCTGCATTTTTCACTAGATGTTTTCCCCATCTAATGATGGCACTTTGGAGAAGGAAGGAAGGAAGCTGAAGAAGCTTCATGATAGCTCATATCCTGGCTTTTCCCCTGCCCATCAAAACACCCCCTTTTTACCCCTCTCTGCTCCCCTTGCAGCCAGCACAGAAAGAACCGCATTGGCTGCCTCTCCAAGGTTGGAAGGCCTTAGCTAGACCTAAAGTTTATCCTGGAATCGTTCCGGGGTCGTCCCTGCCTGCTCCCGGGATATCCTGTGTGTCATTTACATGAACAGGGATGACCCCGGGACAATCCCGGAACGATCCAGGGATAAACCTTAGGTCTAGCTAAGGCCTTCCAACCTTGGAGAGGCAGCCGATGCGGTTCTTTCTGTGCTGGCTGCAAGGGGGAGAATTCTGGGGTCGGATCTCCAACTCCTCTTCCAAAGTTGAAGCACTTTCTCTGACCTCAGAACGATTTTACCAGCAAAGCTATGGTCCCTGGGACACTTGCCCAGGGACCATAAGATTGCTCCCTAAGTGGATGGCTCCTTCACACCACGCTCCAGTTGGTGGATCTCGAGGTTCTAGTACAAAACAAAGCAAAATGCAGATGCTTGAGGTCTGCCCTCCCCCCTGCACTCCTGCTATACAATTATAGCTATGCAGCTTTCTAAAGCCGCTGAATATCATGCAGCTGATTCTGCGACAATCTCTTGATAGAGAGGAGCAATCGCATTGCAGGCGGCTAGATACGAAACCTTAGCATTAAGAATTTTGGGAAATCACAAAATCTGTAACTAAACAAATGTCAGGTCTATGAGCCTAGTGGATCTGAATGGAGGGATGGAACACAGACGGTGAACAAAAGATGGTGAAATACATTAGATGTATTTATACAGAAATGACTGTCCTGACTTTCTAGGGCCTATGATCAAAACACCATATGAAACAATGCATTCAATAAAAATACAACAGAGGCAGGGACCACAGACAAAACAGAATGTTTAAATAAAACATCAAAAGCCAGTTGGAAATCAAAATATCTTCACTAAGCAGGGAAAGGAGGCCACCTGCACTTCAAAGAGTAAGGTGTTCCATAATGTTGTTGCCATCTTACCCTAAAAGGATACTTTCATACATATGTATGCATGTAGGCACACATACAAACACATCTTATGGACAGGTAATGGAGATGAAGGAAGGTTACAACAGCTGGGATTATTCAGACTGGAAAAAAGGCGAATAAGGGGAGACATGATACAGGTGTACAAAATTATGTGTGGTGTGGTGAAAGTGGATAGGGAGACATTTTTCTCCCTTTCCTGCAATAATACTAGAACCTGGGGTCATTCCCATGAAGCTGTGTGGTGGGAGATTCAGGACAGATAAAAGGAATACTTTTTCATACAGCATATAGTTAAACTATGGAAGTCATTTCCACAAGATGTAGTGATGGTCACCAATTTGGATGGCTTTAAAAGGGGGTTGTACAAATTCATGGAGAAGCCTATTGATGGCTAATAGTCCTGATGGCTATGTGCTACCTCTAGTATCAGAGGGAATATCCATATATACACCAGTTGCTGGGTGTACATAGCAGGACTCAAATCCTGCTTGTGAGTTGCCCATTAGAAGCTGTTTGGCCACTTTATAAATAGAATGGTGGACTAGATGGACACTTGGTCTGATCCAGCAGGGTTCTTCTCATGTTCTTATGAGATGAATAGTGTTAATTACAAATAGAACTCGGTGAGACTGCTCATACACAAAAGCAGTAGAAATTGTTCATACTGGTGCTGGAAAGAGACAGAGGATGTTTTAGGAAGTTTAAAAGGCCGCCGTTTGACCTGTTTGCTGAACAAGCCAAGTAACTTTTTCGGTTTTCCTGCAGTCATTTCAGATGTCATCTTCTTACTGAACAGTGCCACCCAGAGGTTAATTTGTAACATAAATAAATTCACTTCCTACAAAGAGAAGAAAGGGATGCTTTGCTCTGCTCTAGTATAAATGTATGTGTATCACAACATTGTAAGAATGTTTCATGTTTAGCACTGCATGCCTACATGCTTTTTAACGATAAGTTACCTGACGGGCAACTGTAGAGACATGTTTTGTTTGGGGGAAAGAAGTCCCAGGTTCAAACTCTGGCAGCTCCAGTTAAACAAGAATGTCAGGTAGAAGAGCTGGGAAAGGAGTTGGAGAAATACTGCCATTTGATGGAGACAGCATTGGGATAGATGAACCACTGGGATAGAATCAGGGTTTCCCCCACCAATGAGAGCACTCTGTGAGCAAAGTCCTGCTCACAACCCACAAAATGGGGAAGTGGTTTTTGCTGATCCACCTCCCTCTGCAGCTCCTAGCACCACCTCCTATGCTATTCCAGGGTATCCTCCAACCCATCAGAGCAGATTTTCAGGGGAAATAGGGGACTGCAAGGTAAGAGAGAATTTCCTCCTGCTCCATTTCTTATCCACAAGGTGCCATCCTATACCCAATGCTGTTTAAAATCTACATGAAACCGCTGGGAGAGATCATCCAGAGGCATGGGGTGGGGTGCTATCAGAATGCTGATGACACCCAAATATATTTCTCTATGCCTTCAATAACAGCATCAGCTAAGGATAGTGTGTCTCCTCTGAATGAATGCTTGGAGGCGGTAATGGGCTGGATGAGGAAAAACAAACTGAAGCTGAATCCAGACAAAACAGAGGTGCTTGCTGTCAAGGACTCTGACCTAGGTTTGGAGGTGTGTCAACCAGTTCTGGATGGGGCTACACTCCCCCTGAAAGACTGTGTTCACAGTTTGAGGGTGCACCTGGATCCGTCGCTCCAAATGACAGCTCAGATAGATGCAACAGCCAGGAGTACTTACTATCAGCTTCAGCTGATACGCCAGCTGCGCCCCTTCTTAGAGTCAGAAGACCTAAAGACAGTAGTGCACGCGCTGGTAATCTCAAGGCTTGACTTCTGCAATGCGCTCTGCATAGGGCTATCATTGTATCTAGTTCGGAAACTTCAACTAGTTCAAAATATGGCAGCCAGGTTGGTCACCAGTACATCTAGGGGTGAGCATATTACCCCAACATTAAAATCACTCCACTGGCTGCCAATTAGTTTCCAGGCAAAGTACAAAGTGTTGGTCATTACCTTTAAAGCCCTAAATGGTTTGGGTCCAGGTTACCTGCGGGATCGCCTTCTCCCATACAGTCCGCCCCACACACTCAGGTCCTCTGGGGTGAACTTACTTCAGTCAGCTAAAACTAGGCTGACATCAGTTTCCCAGAGGACCTTTTCTTCTGTCACCCCCAGATTGTGGAATGGCCTGCCAGAGGAGATTTGTAAAATTAACTCTGTGTGATTTTAAGGCAGCTTTAAAGACTAGCCTTTACCGGCAGGCCTATCCAGATCAATGTAAAATCAAGAATTTTTAAGATGTATTGATTTCTGTTCTAATGTTGTTCCCCGCCTCGATCCAAAGGGAGAGGCGGGTAAGAAATAAATATTATATATTATTATTATTATTATTATTATTATTATTATTATTTCACCAGCATATTCTCCATTGGATCAGAACCCTTCCAAGGACAGAAGGAGCATGGGAGGCAGACTGTGGATCCAAGCCACTGTCTAGCTCAGTATAATACAACGTCTTATGTTCATCTGTAAAATGCTCATATACTGTCAAGAGCTGAAATGAACACTTATCTATAAGGAAGATAGAAAGCTAATATATGAGTTGGTCTGTAGAAAAGGGAAACAGGGTGATATTTTGTGAAGGACAAGGCATTTAACCTTTCATATCTTGCCAGGGGGTAGTTATAATGACATTTTCCTGAGAGGGACTTGCTCTAAGTTCCATTACTGTAGGATTGAAAGGAAAAGGAAACAATTGGTTGGTGGAAATGCAAATTTTGTTAGCAGAAATCTTGCATCTAACAGAAATATTGGGAAAGGGAACATACCCCTTTCAGGTGACGAGAAACATCTACATCTACAGTGCTGGTATTGACATTTAAAGCCCTAAACGGTTTGGGGCCAGGTTATTTGAAGAAATGCCTCCTCCCATATGTACCTGCCCAGACCTTAAGATCATCTACAGGGGCCCTTCTCCATGAGCCCCTGCCAAAGGAAGTGAGGCAGGTAGCTACTAGGAGGAGGGCTTTCTCTGCTGTGGCACCCCGGTTGTGGAATGAGCTCCCCAGAGTGGTCCGCCTGGCGCCTACACTGTACTCCTTTCATCACTAGCTGAAGATCTTTTTATTTTCTCAGTATTTTAACACTTAATTTTAACTTAAATTTAAATTTTACTGTTTTAACTCTGTATTTTAATTTTATATCAATTTTGCTGCATGGTTTTTATCCTGGTTGTGCTTTTTATACTGTATTTTGTATTTGTGCTTTTAACCTGTTGGTTGTTTTATTATGGTTTTAATTTTTGTGAACTGCCCAGAGAGCTTCAGCTATTGGGCGGTATCAAAATGTAATAAATAAATAAATAAATAAATTCCATCAATTACTTGAGTTAGAATGCATACGAACTTGCGGCCTAGACATATCCACTAGGGGTGTCTAGGATGATGTGCACAGGACTACTCTGTAAATATGTAAGAGTGTTGGGTTGCAAGCAAGGGCAACTCTTCCTAGGCTGCTGAAAATTTATATACCAGAATGGGGAAATGAAAATCTATATGCCGGATCATATTGATCTGCTGATGCCTGCCCCCAATAAGTACATCGAGATTGGAATCACATCCATTGGCCATTTTTTTCAAACAGCAATGCATCTGTTGGCCATGCTGCCAACCCCATCCCCCATGTCCACATATTTGGGCTGCACACACATAGAGCTCTCACAATTGGGAACCTCAATTGCATAGAAAAGTGCTAGGATCCTTTCCCATTAACATTACTCGGCTTCGTCCTTTTTCTTCTGCTGCCCCTTACGCCTGGAATGCTCTTCCAGAACACTTGAGAACTACCAACTCAATCACAGCTTTTAAAACTCAGCTAAAAACTTTTCTTTTCCCTATAGCTTTTAAATATTGAGTTTGTTCTGACTCTATACTGTTAGCCTCACCCTACCCGGTGCCTGTTTACACTTCCCTGTGCCTGTTTGCATTCTCTTTCCCTCCTTACTGTTTACTACAACTTTATTAGATTGTAAGCCTATGCGGCAGGGTCTTGCTATTTACTGTGTAATCTGTACAGCACCATGTACATTGATGGTGCTATATAAATAAATAAATAAATAAATAAATAAATAAATAAATAACAACACTGCAAACATGGCCAGTAATCTCATTGACATTTGGAAGCTTTGGTGTTTGGGGATGTGGCCAGCGGACACAGTCCTGCTTCCTCTCCAGAGCCAGCATGGTCAGCATGCCCAGCAGGGGCACTACTGTGAAGAGCTCCCTCTACTACTCCTTTTCACCATTGCAATGCACCCTCTTCTCATCTTGGCCCAGACAACTGTGGTGGTGTGAAGGAAGAGCAGTAGATGCCTATTTGCTCATTGTCTCTCTGGTGGGCAAGCAAGCAGGGAGTAGCAGTGATGAAGGAGAGGAGGAGGAAAATCTGACAACAATGCTGGTAGGAAGACAGATTCACTGAGTGAAGGGGCCACTGATGGTGTATTGACCAAGGACCTTCCAAGCCCTGGACCAAGCACTGTTCCTCTCACACAGCCATTGGACACATGGTGTTGATGTCTGCACACCCATGTTTTCCAGTATACATTTTCTGTGATCCAAAAATATAGGAACCTATGGAGATCTGTTCTGACTTGCAGATCCACTAAGATCCTTTTAACTCAAGGTGACAGGGATTTAACCTGGAACCTTTAGTATTCAAATAATGTACACTACCACTAAACTGTGTCCCTTTTCCTGACTAGGGTGGGGAGGCTGGAAATAGAATACATATTAAACCCATAAACTGATAAACAGTTTGAGCCTGTCACTTTTGCCAAACCAAAATGGAACGAATCAACCAACACCCCCAGAGGTTTCTCATAAAAAATTGCTTCATAAAATAATGAAAATGAATATACATTGTATTCCACAAGATAGCTTTGCAAAGCATTCTTATTTTCTTTAACACATCATTTTTCTTTTTAAAAAAATACCATTGCAAAGAGAAAGCTGAGACGAAACAAACTGAATGCTTCCGCTAAAAGGACCCCCAAAGGAATCATCCCTCATGTATTCTGAAGACACAGAACTCCAAATTAGTGATAACAAAGGTCCATCTTAGGTTTAAAGTCCTCTTGAAGGTCAACAAGAAATCCCCCCCCCCCCAAAAAAAGACTACAAATGAAAGGGAAATGTATAGGCAAGCACCAAGATTGATTTCATGCTAGCCATTTAAAATGCTTTGAAGCTGGTCTCGGTCTGAATGTGTGAAAGAGAAAGGCGATTTTAAATGCCTCAGATTTATAAATGATGGATTAAAAATGCAAGGAGATGTATTTACCTCGGCAGGTCAATGATGGTCATGTAGATGGTGATGATAATGACAGTGGTGGTGATGATGATACAAAAGGAAACGGGTATCTTGTTTTCTCCCATGATTCCATAAACCTATTCATTGTCAGTGTCTTCCCACTTTGGTGTTCCCAGTTTCCAAGAACATTTTAAGATGTGTTGTTCATTTGTTTGAAAAGCCATGTGTGCACACCAGTGCTGGAGAACACTGTCACATTTTAATTTTTAAAAAAGAAGCCAACAAGGCTATATCCAGTGGAAATTGTATACAAGGAAACCACTTTGCATTAATCTTCATAAAGTGGCCAGAGAGTTTTGGCTATTGGGCAGTACAGAAATGTGATAACTAAATGAATAAAAGCAGAAGGGCAGGTAATGTGGAAAGGTGAGGTTACAGCACTGTTGTAGGATTGTACCCAAGTCTTACTGCAAGGTACCATCGGCATCAATCAAGGGTAGGCAACTGGAAGAGTATCTTTTTCCAAATGAAATGAAGGTTCTGAAGTGATCATTAAAGTCCTTTGAAACACATTTTTTATTTGGGCCCAAGAAGGAATAAGCCAGTAATGTCAAAACATTTAGCCAACAAAAGTGTTTCCTTATAGATTGGTAGTCCTGAGTAGCCTTCCATCCATGTAACAGGGATGTCCAGAACTGCTTAGCTTCAGATAGAATTAGAACGAATGCTTTCAGATTGTATCCTGTATATAATGAGCAGTATTTTATTGGACTATATTTCATTGGATCACTTTTACAAGCCAAATTCATCTTGGCTTTCGGACTACTGATGTAACATAAACAACCAAACTCTTCTCCATTCATCCTCTCATCAGATACGAAATCATCATCATCATCTTATTGATTGACCTCTAGAGCAATAATTCTTATTCAGGAAGAAATTCTCAATGAAAAAAGCTATAACTTACATGCTCTTCATAATTAGACTCCTTTTAAGACAACCAGTGAAATAGTTTGGCTATGATTATTGATTAAAAATTAATTTGTTGTTGGAACAATAAGACTTCATTTCTATCTGTATCATGCCAGGGCATGACTGGCATCAAAGAGTGGCAAGTGGCTGAGACAGAAGCACGTGAGAAGGGTTAGAGCATGTTAGGATGGTCTGAGGGTCAATGTAGAAGATCAGAAGTGCAGCCTGAATAGAATCTTCAAGCAGGAATTTAGCTCAGAGACAAATTGAAAGTCAAGCACAAAGCCCAGTCCAATACCCAAACACACACATAGTCAAAGGATCAAAGAGGGAGACCAATCTGCATCTCAGGAGCAAGAGAGGAGAATCGTCACTGACCTCAGAAAGTTCCCAGGTGTCTTTGGTCCTCTGATATAGTTTCCTGCAAGAGCTGGTCAATGGAATCTGGAGGTGGGGCTTACTTGGGGAACAGAAAAGACCCAGCTCTGCAAAGAACTGCCTTTTCCATGGATCTCCACTAGAAAAGCCAAAGCAGCAAAATCCAGAATCCAGTGGTTCAAGGCGCACACACACACACGGAGGGAGGGAGGGAAATGGCCTGACAATCCATCAAGGGTATCAAAGCTTGAACTAGGAATGTTGCCCTTGCCTGAACATTACAGGCTCAACTGCTCCCCTTCATCTGCAGGCTTAGTGCATCAGAGAACTGTGATACAACAAGAAGTGATGGGTGAGCTTAGTCCCAGCTTGAATTGGGTTGGAAATTAGGTGAGTAATTTCCCTCCAGATCAGGAAAATGCCTTACACCCACGCCCAGCAAAGCTTGGGTGTAAGGCATTTTCCTGATCTGGGAGGAAATTACTCACCTAATTTCCAACCCAATTCAAGCTGGGACTAAGCAAAGCTTGGGTGTGGGAAAGCTAATTGCAGGTGAGGTTGGCATGACGGGACGTGGTGGCCAGGCATTGGCTGCCTCCGTTTTGGCGCCACTCGCACTGGGAGGGGATTTATTGAGTATAAAAGCAGACTTACCCATCCCAGTTGCCTCTTTTTGTTGCGCGGCTCCCTTCCCTGTAGACAGTGTGGGTTCGCTGGTTGCCTCTTATGAGGCCAAGCAGGAGTTTTTTTGCTCATAATCTAACTTGGTTGTGAGGTTTTTTTTGCCTACTTCACACTGTAAGATAGGCAGGGTGTATAATTAGGTTGATTTGGTTCTCAATTTGGTCACATTTGTTGGGTAGGTGGATAGGAGCGAGCATCTGGTGCGAAGTGTAAATTGGTGAGCATTCACAGGCACCGTTGTGGTGAGAGGTAATCTAGGGTAACCATATGAAAAGGAGGACAGGGCTCCTGTATCTTTAACAATTGTATTGAAAAGGGAATTTCAGCAGGTGTCATTTGTATATATGGGGAACCTGGTGAAATTTCCTCTTCATCACAACAGTTAAAGCTGCAGGTGCCCTGTCTTTTAAATATGGTCACTCTAGTATAGCTCCTGCAGCTTTAACTGTGGCACAGAGCGGTAAAGCAGCAGTTTCTGCAGCTGAAACTCTCCCCACGGCCTGAGTTCAATCCCAGCAGAAGCTGGTTTCAGGCAGCCGGCTTGGGTCGACTCAACCTTCCATCTTCCCGAGGTCGGTAAAATGAGTACCTAGTTAGCTGGGGAAAAGGTAATAACGGCTGGAGAGGGCAAAGGCAAACCACCCCACTATAAGGCCTGCCAAGAAAACGTCAGCGAAAGCAGGAGCCCGTCTACACTTGTCTAGATGAAATGTAACAAGTTGGCAGAGATGACGTCAGCAGTCACGTGATGCTGTTGTTGTTACGTTTCTTCTGACTTTTAAAACCGTTCCACTTTGTTAAAATCGTTTTAAAACTAACAATGTGCCCCAACCTTTCGGTGTATTCAATGCCGTCTTTCAAAGTCATGTCTCGTGACCATGGTCTTTGCTTCCTGATTAGGACAAGTGAGGGCTTTTCTAGGGGAGGGAGAGCTGGCACAACGCGACGAGGGGGAGGGGGAGGGAGGGCGGTGAAAGAGGGGACAGAGGCTTAATTTTTTTAAAAAACCGCTTATCTTTCAGGGCGCACGTGGCCCCTTTAAGACGCTGCAGGGCTTCCCTCGTCCCTACGTGTCGCCCCGCCTCCCTGCCAGCTTATCCCGGCAGGTCTAGCTCAGAGTCACTGGAAGAAGGAGGTTTACTTCAGAGCCGGTATGAGCATAATGAAGAACGTTCTAAAGAAGAGTGTGCCCGGGTAAAACGATAGAAGAAAAGGTATTTCGATTGACTGGGCTCAAGTTGCATTTTGTAACGTAGCAAGGGAGGAGGCAACAATGCACTTAAACAACGGTGTAATGAATAGTGTAGATCCTGCCCTGGAGTCCCTCCAAAAGTCAGTAATGACTCTCAGTGCTTGCACGAGAGGTTCCTTTCCTTTCCTTTCCTTTCTTCTCCATATATACAAATGACACCTGCTGAAATTCCCTTTTCTACACAACTGTTAAAGATACAGGAGCCCTGTCCTCCTTTGCATATGGTCATCCTAGGTAATCCCTGAGGGCCAACACTGGGAGCCCTGCAGCACCAGCTGGCAGGATAAGGGTTACCTTTGAGGCTAACCCTCGTCAAACCACTCAGAGCCCTGTGGCCTGAGGGGGGATTGACACCGGAAGGTCTCCTCACCCCAGGAAGGGGAAGCCCATCTGGTGGCAAATGAACAAGCGCCACTCGACGGGCAGTGATTGCCTCGCCCAATCCCAACAATGGCCTCATAAGTGGCCAATAGATGATGCTCGCTTAGGCCTTCCCCCCTTTTGCAGATCTTTTAATAAATGTGGCCCATATTTAATCCCATTCCTGTGTCTCATCTCGTTATTTCTCACCCTTCACTTCTGCAATCGTTCACCTTATTTCTGAGCCAATCCAAATTTGAACCCACAACCATGAGTCCTCCAAATGCTTCTTTCCCTTCCACTGAGCATTCTCCCCTGCCCACCATTCCCCAAACTGCCTCAATCCCATCACACTTACTGGCGTTTTGCCAGTGGTAGTGATAAGTAAAAAGAAGAAAGGGGGTTAGGTCTCAGTTTATTCTCATCCTTGAAGTTCCACATCAGACAGATCATAGTGCAAACACTCAGTTGATCATATACTAGGGGCAGTGCTTATTTTCTTCCTACTAGCCCCTGGCAAAATAACATCTCTCTTTTGCCTTTGGGAGAGATATTGGGAATCCCTTTAAAAAAAAGTTAAACGTTAAAAGTTAAACATGCCCCTTTTCCTTCAGTTCTCTAGAAGTTTACTATCTGAGTTTGAAACTACACATTAGACAATGCATGCAATAAAAACCTGACAAGTGCTTATGCCGCAGAAGATATTTGCAGCAGAGAAGATATTTGCAGTAGAGAAGAGGTGTGTGTATATGGGGAGAGAGGGGTACTTTCCCACATACACACACACTGCTCTCCTCCTGTAACTGTCCATGAAACCTGTGCA
This sequence comes from Elgaria multicarinata webbii, assembly GCF_023053635.1. Taxonomy (NCBI): domain Eukaryota; kingdom Metazoa; phylum Chordata; class Lepidosauria; order Squamata; family Anguidae; genus Elgaria; species Elgaria multicarinata. The sequence continues at coordinate 79,611,730 of NC_086177.1, read as the reverse complement.
TTTCCAGATATAAGTTTGCAATGGTTATATTTCTCATGCTGCATGTAACCTGTTGTTCCAGCTTGAGAACAATCCATCTCGACTCGAGTGGAGATTAAGAGAAATCTGCAACAGAGTCCAATGAGTTCAGATTCCTACAAATCCAACCTGCAAATTCCGCAGCAGACCGGCTTATTCCAATTCGTGCAGATTTATTTATTTTATTTTATTTATTACATTCGGTGGACATGTAAACTGTCTCTTTACCTTGGGGTGTGTGCAGGACTTATGCAAATTTGTACGTATGCTAATGCACATTAGTGCTAATGCACACTTGCACGGGTGAAATGAAATTCTTCTACGTCCTTAAGAATAATCCCTTTCCATCAGTGAGGGGGGTGACAGAATGAAAGATGCCTGACAATCTGGAAGGAACAAACAGAATAGATTTTACAAATTTCGTACATTCGCAGTGGAAATACATGGAATGCACACACACGGACAAGAAATTGGTGTTATCGATATGTAAGTGTCCCTATTTTCATCTGTGTTATGTTGGAGTATATGTAAATGATCTTTGACTTGGGTTTCTAAAATGTGCAGTTAAGAAAAGTATCAAAAAGAAAGTCAGCCACAAAGGATCTAGCAATTTCCTGTACACATTTCAGTCATTGTGTCTGTACCTCTCTGCTACTTCTACTTTTTAGATGATTCACCCTTGACACTGGAAAGGAGTCTATGCAAATCCAGGTTACAGACTTTTGCCCCCTCGGACTTTGTCCCTGTTCTTTGATGCTGTTCCAGACTTCTCGGCTCCTGAACCTTGTCTGCTAAATCCACACTTAGAGCCTCGTCAGACGGGGAAGGGGGGGATGGTGTTTCTCTACTGACGCTTTGCCTCCTGCTTCTGTTCCACAATAGAGATGAACAGCTTCCTCTTCCTTCACATGGGGAAGAAAAAGGGAGGAAGCAATGATCATGTGGCCCATTCAATGGGTGTTTTTAGTGTGCTGCTTCTCCTGCACACAACAGGAAATGGCGGCAGGTATCGTTATAGTAAAAAAAAAAAGGCTTTTTGGGGTCTTGTTTTTTGACAGAAGAAAAGAGCAGAAAGTGCAGGAGATGCACAGGAAGCAGACGGCAGCATCAAAAGGACCCGCAAACATCCATGACTGGCCAGTAATGAGCATGCTATAAAACGCTCATTTGATGATGCTCCTAGTTCCTTCACCTACCTTGGGACTTGGTCCTGAAAGTGATGAATGTGAAAGGCCAGCTAGTGTTAGTATTCTCCCCACCCACAAATATATTTGTTTTCAATAGTACCATATATAATAATTTGTATCACTTAGCATTCTACGATATTTATTATACTATCAGAAAATAAAGACACCGAGATATAGGTAATATCCAATATGGAGGTGGGGGGAGTCAGTATATTGAATTGGAGCGGGGGAGTCATGAGATGACTCACCACTTACCCTTTGTAGTCACTGAAGTTAGACACTTCCATTACCTATTATGTTATAGTTCTCTCCCTGTTTTTTTCAAGAATAAACTCTGCATTATCCACATCAGTGAACCATCTCTCTAAACAGTGCAGTTGGTGACCAAAAATAATCATAAAAAGTCTATCTGCAAGGACCTCCAGACATTTAAATATATGGAAGCTGCCAACATTAATAATTGAGATTTGTATCATGCTCCAAGGGAAGCACATATAAATTTTAATATATCTCAAGTATATACTACATGCAAATCAGCCAGCTTCACAAATACTTGGTGGGGGTGGGGGTGGGGTGTTGTTCCTTTTTTAATGTTTTGTTTTCCTCCTGGGCAAGAGAAGCAGCTAGCAATTTTGGGGAGTAGAGTTTAGAAAATATTAAGAGAAATTACAAACATACAAAAGCTAATTTTGTATTATTCTAAATCTTCAAGGACTCAACTTCTATATGGATTGAGGTTTACATAGACAGCAAAGTCCTGTATGGTACTTGAGTACAAACCACTGATTTATTGCCTTTATATAGACAGTAATGGTCAGCTTTGATGAAGACTGCTGTTATCAAACATCTCTCTTTTTTACTTTTTAAAATGATACTTCTTCAGCAGTAAGATAACATAGGATTGATAGTTTCAAACACTGGTAATTGCATCTCAGTAAATAATGTCTATATAGTCCAAGATCTGCCATAGACCCCCTATTAAAAAAAGATATGCAGAGAATCTTGTAGTGTGTGGTGCATTTCAGACCCATTTAACTTGTGTAGACATGACCATTCTGGTATATGACTTCTGTAGCCGCCACTTTCCAAGAAGATGAATCAGGAAATGAGGATTTGAGACAATTCATGAATGAATGCAGGTAGAAAGCTCATTTTGATAACAAATAACAAACTTGGATAGATGGATAGAAGAACTATTACTAGCCACTATGTCCGGTTGATATAATGGACAGAATGCCAGGCTGGGATGTCATTGGGTCTCCAGCCAAAGCACCAGCTTCACTTGTCCTTCACCTGCCCCACATGGCCGGAAACCTCTTATTATCTCCACTCTATAATAGGATATAACAGTGGGATTCCTCAACCTTACTCCTCCCCAAGCATCCTGTAGCCTCCAGGCCAGGCATGAGGAAGTGAGTGGCTCACAGAGGGAGTCTGAGCCTCCACAGCTTGGATGGAGAACCTCTACCGGCTAGTTTAGACCCACAGGATGAAAGTTCCCAATCACTCGCTTATTGTGTCCCACGGGTTTCTATCCTGACTCCCATGTTATTTAATATTTACATGAAGCCACTGGGTAGAGTTACTCTGGAGTAAGATGCCATTAATATGCTGATGATACTCAGCTCTGTTGCTCTTTGTCACCTAACACCAAGGAAGCAGGCAAAACTTGAATAATGGTTCAATAAGGGGCTGGATGAGGGTGAACATGCATTGTCATGTACCTTAGAACCTACAAGACCTAAAAGTCTTCTTACTGGTGGGAATTTCTTTTAAAATCTGGTATAAATTTCAATACTTTCTTAGCCCAAGTCTATCGCCTTTGTTCTAAGTGGAGCAAACAACTAACTTTGCTGAGACACAAGGCGATTTTTTCCCAATTTGGCAATAAAAATATATACACACAATTCAAAATGTATTACTGACAGTATTCCCATCAGCAGCAGATCCCAAAATGGGGCATTCACAGGGCAAAGGTGCTCTTGAATCTGCTGGATCCATGATCCCGCCATTACTCCATGTGACCCTAAGACTGGTTTTCACTGGAAATCTACAGAACTTCCACAAACTGCAGAATAGCAAAAAAAATAAACATGAGAAATTGCAGTGCCAGCAAAACTTACTTACTTTCCAAGAAGCTACTATAAACCACAAACTGGTAAATTTAAAGAATACCAGGCTTAAATTTAAAGAGCTACTGCAAAGTGATCTGGAGTCAGACATAACAGAGCAAAACTGGCATAGCATCCTGTTGAGTGACCTTTATAAGTTTATCAGTATGTGAACCTCAATACAAAATAATGTTTAGATGGTACTTAACATCAGCAGGGAGAATGCAATGTTTTCTGTGGCCTCTTTGCACTGCTGGAAATGCAAGGCAAGTACAGCTGGTATTGTGTATATTTGCTGGGGGTATCAGTATCGCATTCTAAATCACAGATAATAGGACATTTATTTACTTTTATTCGTTACATTTATATCCTACCTTTTTTTCCTCCTTAAGGAACCCAAGGCGGCATACATAATCCTCCTCTCCATTTCATCCTCACAACAACAACCCTGTGAGGTAGGTTGGGCTGAGAGTCTGAGCTTCCATGGCTGAGTGGGGACTGGAACTCGGATCTCCCGACTCCCAGTCCAACTCTCTAACCACTAGACCACACTGGCTCTCGTGTTAAATCCTCTGTTGATTCTATTTACTAGTACAGGGGCAAGTCTTTTAAATACTATGAAATAATTTGTTATGAAGCTATTCATTGCAGCAAAAATGTATTTATTTATTACATTTCTATACCGCCCAATAGCCGGAGCTCTCTGGGCAGTTCACAGAAATGTATGAGAAAAATACTGGGCAGGAGGGGGACCCAATTCTCCTACACATAAAGGATGGTTATTAAGGCAGCAATCCTATGTATACTTACCCAGGAGCAAGTCCCATTGGATTCCATGGAGCTTACTTCTCAGTAGAATTTTTGTGAACCGCCCAGAGAGCTTCAGCTATTGGGCGGTATAGAAATGAAATGAAATAAATAAATAAATAAACATGCATAAGATTGCACTGTAAAATGTTTAAATCTTGTGGAAATGGATAAACCAAAGAAATCGACAGGAAAGAAAGCATATCAATATCTTGTACCGTAGCAGAGAAATGGCCTTAATTCCTTGAATTTTGGAATATATGTTGTCAGCATATAAGATTGGAGTGATGGTTAGTGCCCATATACTCATGGGAACAACTGTTTGTGTAACAGGCTGTTTGCAAAAGGGAGCTCCACCAACCTGTCCCAATCCAGAAATGAGCATTTCCACTCATTACTGGGGTTATTTTTAGAAGTGCAAAAGCCCTGTTGCACAAGCAGCTGTTCCCATGAGTTCAATAGGAAACTAACCACCAAGAGCATACCACCAGCACCCCCTGCTACAAGAGGATGCAGCAGAAACACCTGCCCAGATGGGACATAAGTGAGCTTTACCACCCCACTTCCTGACTTAATAGATGTATAACTGCTACCTGTTATTGGGAGGGATGTGTTTTTAAAAGGTGGAGGGTTACAGGGGTGGCCATTGAAACAGCAGAGAGCAGAGGCAGATGCTGCGGGAGTCAGCTAGGTCATTATGGAGACGGGAAACACAACAGAGTGTTAGTTGCTCCCAAGCTGACTCCCTTATTAGATAGACTGGTGTAGCCCTGGTGACAGTCCCCCTGCATTGAAGATGTGGCTGCTGAATGCCAGATCATGAACGGGAAAACACCACCATCCAGGACCTGATGAGTGTGCCAACCAGGCCTGTATCACAGAAGCCTGGGGAGTAAATCTCTCCCAGCTTTTCCCACCTTGGGTTTCAATGTTGTAGCAGGGAAGAGCTGGGGGGTGGGGAGGTGGAGTTGCAGTGGTCTATCGTAAAATGATCCCCCTATCCAGCTGTTCCATCCCACACTCTTCCAGTTTCAAGGGTGTGTATCTGAAGGTGGGTGTTCGGGACAGAATTGGGATTTTGTTGGTGTACCACCTGCACAGTTACTCAACAGTCTCCCTTCCTGAGGTAGCCAAGGTAGTCTCGGGGTTGGAGTCGCATGGTGCTGGAGTCACCATGGCTTGTTGTGATAGAGGACTTCAACATACATGCTGTGGCCACCTTGTCAGGAGTGGCTCAGGGCTTCATGGCAAACTATGGGTCTGTCCCAGTAAGTATTTGACCCCACTCATTCACGCTTTGGATCTGGTTTTCTGTGCAGGGTGGGATGATGATGATCTTATGGTGGAGGACTTTTCTATAGTTCTTTTCACAGACTACCTGGTGGGGTTTAGATTTGTTGGGATTTGGAGCAGGGGGATTCTTACCTGACGCCATGGCCATTGGACTGAGGTATCCCTATGTTGTTGTTTTTTAAAAAAAGTTGTCTTCAGGGGCTTGTAAAAAGGCAACATGTATATTCCAAAATATTGGGAAGGTGGGCAGGCGTAGAAGGCTTTGTTGATTTCCTGCCTCTACAACTAGGGCAGGATCAACACTACGGCTTTATAACAGTTTATAATGGTATTGACAACTGTTGGGGCCCAGGACACACTCCATATACTATTTTCAAACTGTTTTTAAAGTGTAATATCCTGTTTGGTGTAGATCTGGCCCTAGTCAGGAAGATGTTACATTGCTCATCTGAGAGGTTCATGCCATTTTCCTGTTGTAGGAGCAAACACTGAGTAGAACCCCATCACCTTACAGCACATCCCTTCCCAGGTCCCTGTTACTTTATTTCAAGACTGGGATTCATCCATCTCTTCCACGCTCACTGTTCTAGTATGCAGGACAGCAGGATGGGCACATCTGGGAGTTTTGCCTCAATCATTCTCAGGTATCATGCCCAGGTATCTTGGCACCTGTAGGCTCAGCAGGAGATTCAAAGTTAGGCCTAGGTAACTTTCCCCAAAATGGATAATAAAAATATCCAGATCTAGGTCATTTTAATCTCATCAGAATGGATTGGGGAATAGCTGAGTCAACTATCCCATGATAGTTATTGAACTGACTGCAAGCTGCAACTTGATCAGCAAGTTGACTGATGCCATAGTCTTTTCTGAATGCAAAATTCATGCCGTCCAATGGAAAAAAAAATTGTTCCAATCATTCTTTCCTCTTCTGTAATTCCTTTGATATATTCTGTCTGAAAACAACCACCTACTTCTTGATATGCAAGACTCCAGCACAGCCTTGTTCCGTCACAGATTTTCGGTTCTGAAGGAGGCTGCATAAAGCTCTTCTCTTCCAATTGGTAAAGAAGCTAGTTAAATCGAAAATGGCTTTTAAACATCTCCTGCATAATGCAGGAAATCCTTTCCTGTACCATTATTTTCCGAGAATGTTGATGGTTATGTGGAGCTTGAGCAGATGAAAAGGCTTATCAAAAGAGGTTAATAGATAATGCTTTCTTTATTTTCTTGACATTTTACCATTATTGCAATTTTTGGGTCTTGTATATTATGTAGGTAATTTAAAAGTGCAGCTACAAACTTAATGGCTTGACTCTTAATGCTTTATTTTCCTTCTGAAGCAGATAATATGCTAAATATAGTAGGACAAGAGATAGGTATCTGTAGCAGTAGGTGTAAGCAATTGTTCTGTTCTGAGAACTGCTTTAAAGCTATTTAATGTGAGACAGATTAGGCTGAAAAACAAGGAGTGTTAATCCCAAATACCACTGAAGATGCACTTTGATGCCAAGGAGCAGTTGAAACCTTCAAAATATTGGAGGAGGGGTCAATTTTCCTTGAGGATGTATTTTTGTGACAACCATAATGGTTGTGTTCAGATGTTGGTCCAGTTTCCTCAACCATAAACTTCTTCCTCATTCAGTGCTGGCTTGCATTAAACCTGATCCCATCTTACAGCTTCTCTACATTAAAGGGGGGGGGGAACCACATCATTACCAGGACTCGGGTCTTTTCATGTTCAAAATGGGCCCCTTCAGACAGCAATCACGTGATTTTGAATTGAAAAGGGAATGCAATTGCAGCCTATTCTTTAAAATAAAACAGCACCATCTAATGGCGGGATAAATCCCATGATAGACTAGATTTGATTTTTAAAACACAGGATTACTGGGGGAAGCCGCAGGAAATGTCCTGGTTGTTTATGACATCATGTAATCAACACACAAACTTCTGTGAGTGGCCAGTCATGAGCGTGCATAAATTGCTCATATAGAGAAGCCCTTATTCTTCTCTAAATGGGTTTAGGTGTAGCATGGAATTCTGCTTACTGCAAGTCAGGATCTCTGGCACATGACAGTAAAAAGGAAAGAACGATGGGAGGAAGGATTGTGTGGTCACAGCACTCATCTGCAGCCTCATAAACTCCAGTTTGTGAAGCTGTGAATGGACGTCTGAATGCAACTAATGTGTGATTAGCCATTACAGTTAGATTTTAACATTATTTTAAACTGATGTGTATTTTACTTTTGTTTCTATGTGTCCTGTTTCTTTGTAATGGCTTTTGCTACACAGATAAATAAATTTGTATTGTTATTGTATTGTTTGTGTGATTAGGGGTTGTGTGCTTCTTACCTTTGAATTATGCTACTCCAGGCAGCTCCTTTGTCAGATTATATGATTGAGGCATCCCAACCTAGATTACTTCTTACATTTTCAGCCTGGAAGACATTCTTAACTCTACTCAGAGTATGCAGAAGATTCTGGATTCATGAATCAGCCTCTGGCCTCCAATATCAAGTGTAGTTATCTGGAAATGTCACTTTCAAAGCACATAAGCATGCTCAGATATGGGGTATAACACTTGTATGAGAATGTGGATAGTACAACATGTAACATGGGAAAAGTCATTCTTCTATTTGAATAACCATCCTTTGAAAATGTGAGTGTTCAGTTTGAGTGATCTTATGGGTTGCTTCCACATTAGAGCTCTTCATCAATTAGAGCACTTCAAGCAATTAGCTGCAAGTAGAATTAAACAAAGATTCCACACAGCATTTAATATAGTGGCTATATTAACTAACAAATGTGCTGTCTTAATTTACAATGTGCCCTTAAATTAAACACTTTGTGTTTTATTGCCTCCTATTGATTTTAGTTGTAGGGTTATTGCATAATTTCCCTATTGCTTCCCATTCATTTTAGCTGTGACATAAATAAAAAAAATCCCTTTGAATTCCCCCTTTCCGTGAATTGCCCCATGTCAATTTCTAGTCCAATGGAAGGCAGAAATCTTTAATGGGAGTTCCTCCCATTATGATTTTTCTTTTCTTTCCCCCCTATGAATATGCCATTTCAGTGCATGCAGTGGGGCACCTTGCTATGGCCAGCCACTACAACTGAGCATCAGGGCCTTGCGTCCCCACTGGATAGCACCAAACAACAGTGACCAAAGAAGAAATCCATTCAGCTGGACCTTAGATGAAAAAGGAGGATATCATCAGCCTCACAGACCATTAGGGATATCAGCGTAACTGCACGATGCAAACCAAGCCCTCCTTACTAACTCCCAGACTTCAGTGGCAGCCCAGAATAGCAATGTGCTTCATACAGGTTGCTGTTGCTTCATGCTTTCCCAAGACTGACTTCTTTTCATCAAAGTGTTTCTTGAGCCCCTCATTCACACTACAATCCCTTACTCCAGCCTTCCCCATTCTGGTGCCCTCCAGATGTTCTAGGACTACAACTCCCACCATCCCCAGCCATGGCCATACCAGTTGGGGATGATGAAAACTGTAGTCCAACAATGTCTGGAAGGTGCCAATTTGGGGAAGGCTACCTTACCCTTCCTACTTTACCCATTTGCCAGCCTCTAATCTCTGCCACCATCCTCACAACTCTGCCTAACAACAATGGTAGGTCGGCTACCCAAGATGGCATCACACCTGCAATCTATAGGCTGGATGACATCCTACTGCACTCAGTAAATACTAGACGGTAACGATAAGCATAACGATAAAGAAATGGAAAACTACAGACACATTCTAGGTTGCCCTTCTGCCTCCAGCTTATTTCCTTTCGGCTCAAATGTGAAGCGAACATTCAGAAGCACAGAAGGAGACGCTTCCATCCAGAGAATCCATGTTTCCACTTGGCTGAGAAGTTACACAAGAGCAAGGCAACATCTGAAAAAAATAATATCAGGCTTTGTACACCACACTGCTTTTTAATTTGGATATGCACACACACACACACAATAATTGCTCTGCCTTACTTTAAATGCCTGATGGCAGTACACGTCACAGCTGCCGGTGCCATGGCTCAGTCTTGTGGGATATAAGGTGAGAACAGCTTGGTGTACAAATGGAAGTTCAGTTTGAGTACATACATCACGCTGCAGCTTTTAGTACCACAGAAGAATCAATAAAGCGTGACTTTGGAGAAAAAAGGGAATGACGAGAACAGAGAAAACAGAAAGAGAGGGAGAGATTTAAAACCTGCAAAGAAAAGTCAGGATAGGGGGAGCTATATGAAATCTTTCCAACCCATCTAGTCCAAACATATTTTATTTGTATGTTCCCTTAAGACAGATCATAATTGTTTGGCATTGTTTAGCAGCAAGGTGCCTTGCAGCATCCAGAACACCAGTTCAAATTGGATTCAATTTTAACACACTGAGGCCCTGAGGCAACTCTCAGCTGTACCGAATATAATTCACATTTTATAAAATGTAAATACTAATAAGACGGATGGTTGGTTGTACTCTCTCATGTACATCTAATACATTTGTAAATATTTTCGTAAAATTCTGGTGCTATTTGTGTTTGCCGCTACCTAGCCGAAAATGTCTAATCCTTAGACATTTATTATATTAGCATGCATCTGCTACCAATCATAATAGCGACTTTATTTGCTGACCTATGAGTTACCACTTTTTCCCATTATGGGCCCATGTGGATTTAATCTTCCTGTCTAAACATGACATTCAGCATTTCAGAGAAGGAGAAGTACTTTGAATGCTCTCCTAATCAAATTTGGTTAAAACCACAACTGTAACTTTGTGGTCTGTACAACCAAATTAATTTGATACTTGATTAGTAGAAGCCATAATTAAACACACACTTCTTGAAATCACACCGCAGTCTACATGCCTAGCTCCCAGTTTGCTTCCATGCCCAAGTCAAAGAGCTAGAGTAAACCTTTAAAGCTCATCATGGTTTTCAATGAGGATACCTGTTGGGATGCCTGTCTCCATATGAGGCTGCTCATACACATCGCCTTCAGAAATTCTCCTTTGGGTACTCCTCTCATTGTAGATATAGCAGGTAAAGCCCTAGTATAGCTAGAGTTAAACGATACAAAAGAGGGCAGGGCGCTGCATGCATACAAATGACACCTGCTGAAATTCCCTTTTCTGTACAACTGTTAAAGATACAGGAGCCCTATGATGACCCTACAAGTAACACAGTAACACCGTCAAAGAAAGGGACTTTTTGGTAGTGGTGTACCATTTATGGAATATTGTCTCCAGGGATGCTCAGCTAGCACCTGCTCTGATGCTGCAGGGGGGAGACCTTTTTTTCTTTTTCATTGACTTGCCCTGGTGTTTTAAGTCAGCGTTTGGTTTAATGGTGGGTCCTCTGCTGCCTTCGTCTGCTGTCAGATTTTATCGCCCTGCCAGTTTTTTATGACTTCTTGCGGCGTTTGCATTTTATATTTTATTGTAAGCCAGCCTGCAAATGTTTTCCTTTTAAATTATGAAGTATAAAGGCTTTAAACAAACAAATGCTGTGTGCTTGTAATCAGTTCTGGAGAGCGATTGGGTATACCTCATGTTAAAAATGCTACCTTATTTACTTTTAACAACCTGGTATTAGGGTGGGTGTCCCAGCCTTTTTTTATACTAGGGCAGGGGTGCAAAAACTGCAACCCGCCAGACCTCCCCGCTCCCAATTCCAGATCTGCCACCAATGAAAAACATCACAATGGTGCTGCTGAGAAATCACAGATAAAGAAGAAACTTCTCTTATCTTCCAACTCCAGGCTTGTGCTTGAAAGCATCATCAGACCGGGCCCGGGGGCTGGGGAGCCTTTCCCTCCCATTGCTTTGCCTCCTGCTTCTGTCCACAATATTTATTTATTTATTTATTTATTTATTTATTTATTTATTACATTTTTATACCGCCCAATAGCCGAAGCTCTCTGGGCGGTTCACAAAAATTAAAACCATTAAGAACATAATAAAACATCCAATAATCTAAAAACCCAAATACAAAATACAATATAAAAAGCACAACCAGGATAAAACCACACAGCAGAAATTGATATAGGATTAAAATACAGAATTAAAACAGCAAAGTTTAAATTTAGGTGTTAAAATACTGAGAAAATAAAAAGGTCTTCAGCTAGCGACAAAATGAATACAATGTAGGCACTAGGCGGACCTCTCTGGGGAGCTCGTTCCACAGCCGGGGTGCCACAGCAGAGAAAGGAATGAACAGCTTCCTCTTTCTTCACACAGGGAAGAAAGAGGAAGCAAGCAACGACCACGCAGCCCACTCAGTGGGTGTTTTTCTCTTGCTGCTTCTCCTGCACATAGCAGGAAATGGCAGCAAGTTTCGTTACAGCCAAAAAAACCTGATTTTCCAGGTCATATTTTGTGACAGAAACACAAGCAGTAGATACACAGGAGGTGGACGGCATCATGTAAGTGGCCAGTAACAAGCGTGCTATAAAATACTTCTCTGAAGACACTCCTAGGCTCTCATATTTTATATTGTATTGTGGGGTTTTAATTTTTTTGCACCTCCCAGAGAGCTTTGGCTTTTGGGCAGTATAGAAATGTGATAAATAAATAAGCTTGTGTGGCCCCCTGGCACTGCCCGATCTGGCTCATGGGATGCACCCCTGTATTAGTGTATAGCCCAGCTTGTTTGGGAGTGTGATGGCTTGAAACAGCCTGTGATGCCAGCACTCAAGAACTTGTGATATCGTCCTGGTGCAGCTATCACTGTATTCAAAACTAAAGGCTGCATTTGGACAACATGATAATCAGCGGTGAGATAATAGTCAAACGACAGTTGGTTATTTTTCAGGTATTCCCCACACGATCAGAGAAATAACCAACCATGAGTTGGTTATAAGCAACTGTGAGTAGATTATTAATCCACGGTACTGACTCGTCCTCCACCCACCCTCCTCCTCTCAGTCCTCCTGCTTGTATCCCAGCATCCCTGGCTTCTGAAAATAGTGTTCTGCCAACTCAAGTAGAGTGGCAGCTGCCCTTTTGACTGCTCTTGCCTAGCAAGTCTGTAACAACTGAAAATAACCAATGGTGACCTCCACATGACACAATTACCAACAGTAGTTTAAATAACCCACTCTGTACATCATTGGTTATTTGCGGTGGTTATTTCAGCAAAATAACCCATCGTGCGTTAAGAAAAAATCCCACCACGTAGCCCAGTGAGTTAAATTATTTCACCCATCATGGGTTATCGTGTCGTCTCAACCCAGTCAAATACTTATTTTCAGGAGCAGTGGCTCAACAGATAAACAGAGTCCATTAAGCTTAAATCTTACCTTTCCCCCTCTTTTTTTAAAACTCTCTGTTCTGTCTCTTTCTGCTAGAGTGTGACTACCTGGCTATAAAAGAAATTGCCTCAACAATTCCTTTATTTGCAGCACTTTATGATAGATAAATAAATAAATAAAAATGCGATTGTACAGGGTTGGTTTATGACAGCCCCAAAGGATTTGCTTAAACTTCACCTCCCCCCATGCAATTGACTGCCATTCTGATGCATGGCCCATATTTTATTGCAAGTCACTGAAAGCTTTCTGAACAGCAGCCATAAAAAGAAAGTAAATTTGCTATTGATACCCGACACTGAAAGCGATGATGCATAAATAATACCAGTATCAATGGACATGAAGCATCATTTATATAATATGGAAAAATCTTCTGCTAAAATCAGAAGGGGGTTGATACATGATTCAGTGTAAATCTGTACAATGCAGCAGATAATAACTGTATTTCTGTATTTAAAAAATAATGTTCATAATCATAACGGTGCAATGCACTGCAACCCTGCAAGTTTGACAGGCTTAGGAGAAATAAACCACTTCTGTTAAAAACAACCCCTCCCCTACATAGAAGCTAGGGAATAAAGGGAATGTACAATGAACCAAATGGGTTGGTTTTTTTAAAAAAAATGCCTTAAATTAAGCAAGCAATGCTCTCAAGACAGAAGATGGGGTACCTCTTGAATTATCTGGCAAAGCATTCCCTTTTCTATACAACTATTAAAGATGCAGGAGCCCTGCCCTCCTTTCCATATGGTCACCCTAACCAGATTGGACCATATTACCCCCTCCATCAGCATTAAATTGGACCATATAACTACTTCCATCACCATTAAACTCATTCATGTTACTACTTCCATCAGTATTATGTTGACGTGATACAATAAACATTGACCAATATATTTTCTGTCTGAAACAAGGATACAGAACCTCTGGCACGAGGTCCAAATCCAGCTCTCCTGGGGTTCCCCAGTATGTCATACCCCTTTCCCTGACCCCACCCCATTCCCACAAATACCAACCATTTGATGGTTTCCCGGGTTCTGTGCAGTTTCCCCTCTCTCCCCATCCCCACCCCATTCTAAAAGGTAGACATGCCTTTCCTAAGGCTTAGCTGTAAATTAAATACGCTGGTATTTTTTGCCCCACCCATTTTGCCTTTGGCCCCTCCCACCACTGGAATGTGGCCCCCAAGAGCTTCTCCAAACTGGAATCTGGCCCTCAGGCTGAGAGACGTTCTACACCTGTAGTCTTAGAAGATGCCCTCTAGGCCAGTGAAAGCCCAAGGTAAAGCCTACACCAAAGACCGAACTGAAAATGCAGATTGTGACGATCAGCTGTGAAACGATAGGGAGCAGTTTCAAGTGAAGAACGGACAGCCAGGGGCATTGAAATCTTCCTTTGTAACCCAGGGACTAACTTCAGGGTGCCGAGTGAGCAGCGCTCCGCTGCCAAACCCCGTGTTTCCACTGGTGGAAGGGGGGTGGCAAGTTATGCAGGCAGGGGGGGAGGCAGCACAGGCTACCTAGCAGCCATTAGGCTTGCCAGTTCTGCCCCTCCCTCTCCCGCAGCTTCCGGTAACCAAGGGCAGGTGGCCTTCAGGTACGTCCCTGACTTCTCTATTATTATTATTATTTATTTATTTATATAGCACCATCAATGTACATGGTGCTGTACAGAGTAAAACAGTAAATAGCAAGACCCTGCCGCATAGGCTTACATTCTAATAAAATCATAATAAAACAATGAGGGGAAGAGAATGCAAACGTCTTTGGATCTTTGCCCTGGGGTGGCTCCGAATCAGTAGCCGCTTCATATAACCGATGCAGTGAAAATTCAGAGCCACCCTGGGGCAAAGTTAACATATAGACTGCCCTCCAATTTATTTATTTATTTATTGCATTTCTGTACCACCCAATAGCTGAAGCTCTCCGAAGTCTTTTTTCCTCTCTCAGGTCTTTTTTCAACCAGGCAAGCTTATTTCCAACCTCAGAACCAAATAATGAGCAATACCCTATTTCTTACACTCTATAGCTTTAAATTAACAGAATACTCCATTGGAGTGAATACTCCTAAAAAAAAAATGCATGAATTCCCAATTGTTCAAATGCAAGGGTCTGTCAATTCTTTTGTTACCTCTCATTTGATATATGATTATAATTTGGATTTCGGCTCGCTAGACAAATTCAGAGAGAAAAGGAGATAGCTACAGCTATTAACATGAAGATTTATACACAGAAGTATTTGAAAGAAGTTATCCTTCATCATGCATGCCCCTTTATGTCCCCAGGCATGGGAGGACTTCTGGTATATGCTGGGAATAAAGAGGTGTCACACTTTTTGGTCCTATCACTTAGGCCCTAAGGTATGCATTTGCAGGCAGAAGTCTTTCTTACTTGTGAGTAGATGTGCAGAGGCCTGGTATTTGAGATGCTATTTCAAAGTGTTACTGAGTGATTCAGTCCTGCTTACTTCTGAGTAAAGATGCAGAGATGATTTGAAATGGTAATAATCCTATTTTTCTCCACCCACTCTGTCTTTGACCCTGCCCACAGATAGAATAAAGTCACCTCTCAAATGCTGCTATTTGCCCAACATGGAAAAAATGGGTACTGGAGGTAGGGTTAGTTAACCTGCTATTACTCAAGATTAAAAGATATTTTCTTTTTCATTTCCCATTTCAGAAGTGTTGCTCTAGCCAACACCCTCTAGATATGTTGGTCTACAACTCTCATTATCCACAGACAGCTGAGGATGAAGGGAATCATAGTCCAAGACATCTGGTATCCGGTTGCAGAATGCTGCATTACAGTAATACCTTCATTCAGATCTTTCCCCCATACTGAGTGGTCACTAATGTTTCTGCCCATTAACCTATTGATTAAATCAAAGTTCCCAGCAAATGGTTCTCAGCACCACCACCAACCCCCAAGTCATAAGGTCAGTCAAAGTGCATATACATAATGTCAGCATCTAAGCCAGAAAATTCTACAAGCATCTGCCCCCTTCTTGGCAGTGAAAAGGAAGAAGAAGAAGCTGGGCCTACCAAAATACATTCACACCATCCAGAAAGCAGTCATACTCAAAACATGTTCAATAGTCAGGACATTTCTGAGTCAGTAAAGGACAGCATGACTTAGCAAGGCCATCATGTCCATCTAGAAAAACCACCATTAGCAAGAAAAGAGATGATGATGATGATTGATGATTGATGATGATGATGATGATGATGATGATGATGATGATGATATAAATATCTAGCCATTTATTGCCCTTTCGTAAAAGCCAAAATCAGCTGTTTATGCAACCATTTCACTCTGCCTAACGGTAGCGTAGACTCAGTCCAGGACCCAGGGCCTTCTCCATGACCATGTCTTGGCTGTTGAATTTCCACCTGAGACCCAGTTTGCACCCTTTTATTTTCACAGACATTTTGCCTGTTTTGTTACTGATATTGTTTTATGCTCCTTGAATTCTCTATGAAATCTTAGCGGTCATCCATGTCTGTTTTAAACTGTTTATGTCAGCCTTTGCCATCCTGGTCCTTCCCCCCGTGCTGACGCTTTGAACAATAAATCCCATCATCTCTGACCATTGGCCATGTTGGCGGGACCAATGGGAGTTGTAGTTCAAACATCTAGAGGGCACCAAACTGGGGGATGTTCATTCATATCAATAACTTTCATATCAGATAAGTTTGCTGATTGGTTGTTTGTTTGTTTGTTTAAAGTTCCGTGTTGTGAGCTGTTTTGAGTGCTTCTGTAAAAGCAGAAAGGCAGGATGCCAATCCTAATAATAAATAATAATGCACTATTTAGCCCCACTTAAAAGAGAATTAGGGGATCCCTGAGTATTGCCCCTGCTCAATCAGCCCTAACTTTGCATGACTTCTCGACAATACTCCCCATTTGTGGTTGTGGCGGCGGCTGCATCTTGTTATTTCTACATCCAATAGCTAGTAAACCAATTAAACATCAGTTACTTCAATTATGCAACCCTATAATCATCCAATTAGTGAAACGTATCTCTGGACTGTGGGCTTGTTTATACTTCTCACAGAGCTATTCTCAGGATAGAAGGTACAGCAAGTGAGAAGAAAACCACAGCAAAGGCCATTTAAATAAAATGCGGGGGAGGAGAAGAGTACAGGATGGGGTTTATGCCAGTCAGGAATTTTGCCTGTATTTATATATGCTAAAGCGTGTTATTTCTGTAGGAAGGTATGGTTTTTCTATTTCATTAGAAGTAGGTAGGATTAAGTGTGCGCCTCTCCCAGTATATCTGTATGCATAATTTGCAAAATCAACCCCTTATTAATTGCTGCTTGAACTTACTGGATTGTTTTTGTAAACGCAGCACGGTGAGTGCTAAATTAGGCACCACGCTAAGTACTTGACATTCATCATTACCTGGCAAACCAGATAGATAGATAGATAGATAGATAGATAGATAGATAGATAGATAGATAGATGGATAGACAGACAGACACACATACCAGGGGAGGCTGGTGGCTCAGATCGCCGTGGGGCTCTAAAGGAGCTATCCAGGGTGCTGAATCCTAGCCACAAAATAGTTACAGCACCTTGGATAGCTCCCTTAAAGTTCTGGTGGACTTTGAACAGAGATTGCATCTAGATCTGTGTTTGGTTTCAGGCAGTGGAGCCTGGTAACTTTGTTTTCAGTCCGATTTCAGCCAGAACCAACCAAAATGCTAAAGGAACTATCCAAAGTTCTGGACCCATTTTGGATATAGGGGTCAACACCTTGGATAGCTCCATTAGAGTTCTGACTGATTCTGACTGAAACTCAATCCCACCAAAGTCGGAGCCACTAGTCTCCTGTGAGACATACAGTAGCTGCTTTATACAGAATCAGACCATTGTTCCTTCTAGCCCAATTCTGCCTACCCTGACTAGCAGTAGCTCCACAAAGGCCCTGGCAGAATTACTTCGCAGACCTGTCATCCAAGATTATTTAACTGGAAATACCAGGATTTGAATCTGGGACTTTCTGCATGCAAAGTAAGTGCTTTACCACATGCTACATTCCTTGATTCTTTGGTGTGTGGTTAAGTGAAATTATTTATTAATATTTATATACTGCTCCCCATTCAAAATTCGGAGCAGTGTACAAGATAAAATAAAAACAGGAAAAAAAACATAGATTATTTTTAAATGAGGAAATGTACATAGCTCCAGAAATATGCATGACAGATTGTAAATCAAGTACAAGGTCTGTATACATTCAGCCTAAGAACAGATGCATTGTCAGGAGCTGCAGAGATCTGTGGATAGCTGCCATGTGGTGAGCTATTGAACTATGGATGGCAGCTTCTCAGTTAAGGGTACCCTCATGCCCTGGCTGGCCATTGGATGGTCCTGGACAGGAAGCAATATAGGATGGATTCCTGTTCCAGTTGAGTCTTTATTAAGCAACAAGGCCTTCCTCTGAGCTCTGGTGTGTTCCTGTATCCTTGGTTGTTCTTTGGCTTGCTCTTCAATCCTGCCTCCTAGTTTGTCCTTTGGTTCTGACTTAGGGCCTGTTCAGACAACATGCTAACCCACCGTGGACCACTCAAAAACGTGGTCAATGGTGGGTTAGCATGTCATGTGGCAGGTGTTCCCCTCCCCAGTGATGAGTGGACTACCCACACACGCTACCTACTAGCTGCAGCAGGGTTAGTGGGCATCCATTGTGGTTCCCATGACAGGAACTCGGCTTCTGTCGAAAAACTAAAAAATGTGGTGGCAGCCATAGAATCCACCAGCAAGAGCAACTGCCACTTCTAGTGACGTGTCATGAACTTTCTCTATGGTCAGCGACCCGTTGAGGGTACAGAGGATGGCAGGATGAGTGGTCTAACCATGCAGACGTATGTGATATACCTATGGGGAAGAGGATTAGCAGAACCATGAGGTGCAGCATGGTTCTTATTCCTGTGAGGGGTCCATTTGTCATGGTTCCGTTACCCCTCTCCTCTCTGAAGTTTCCCTACCCACCCCTCCTCTGTGCGCCCCATACTGTCAGCGATCTCTAGGGACACCTCTCCTCCCACAATGCCTGGCTATAATGTAGGACCCCCTCAAAGCCAGGCAATTGGGGATGACAAGCTCTTTGAAGAGCCAGACTAGCCAATGGGACTCTTCAGAGAGCTTGGCCACTTGCTGTCTCACTCTGAAAGGATCTGCAGGTTACAGCAATGGGGTAGGATACATGGTGATGGTAGCAGCACCAAAGGGAGGGAGCACAGAGGTGGAAGGTCTTCCTGGAGGGAGAGGGAGACAAGGGCTTCACCCCGCTTCATGAGAGGATCAGCCCTGGGAGAGGCCATAAAGACATTCTCCTGCATTCTTGACAAATGACAATAAGTGAAAAATGTAGATATCTTGCATCACTTTAAATCACCTCTTCCTAGGTTGCTTCCCAATGGATGACTCCAGGCACAATTTCTCATGGTTCGTTGTTGGGTTAACTCTTTGCTTGGCCTTTAAGAGGATGAAGAAAAGCAGACGGAGAGAAAGAAAAATGAATTCAAATCCAAATGCTGCCAAACACGTCTTTTCCATTTCTCCATCACCTCATATACACAACGATCCATGTGACAAAGTTAATTAGCAGCAGGAAACATTGCAATCTGCACTAAGCTGAAACAGTATTTGGTTCTTTCATAGTTCAGTAATCCTGCAACTATTCAAGATGCAGCAACTCAACCGTCAGAGTTTACAGAATGATTTCATATGAGATGAATCTCTGCCTCCAGCATCAAAAGTCTAGAATGTGGGTCTGCACACTCTTTCTCCTGCTGACTCTGTGTGTGTCCAGGTGGGGAGGCTGCCGATGGAAAAGCCAGAAAGCGCGCTCTGTTCTCTTTGTAGCCTCCTCAACTGGCTGCACTTCCCAGAATGCCCTTGCGAGGAATGATATCATGTCCTTCCATGGGTAGTCCAGGAGGTCCGCCGACTGGGGAGGCTGCCTGCAGAGAGCAGAGCAAGGATTTCTTTCACCACGGCCTTATGTGAAATAAAGGCAAGACACAGACTTACAGGCTGTCTCTTTAATTTAAACCCTTTCAACACCTTGCTGTGACAGAAATAAAGCAGGTGACCACCATAGAAGTAGTAAAAAGTAAGAGTGAAACACTGTTCTGTTTAAACATCGATGTGGCACGGTTATGTGACATGTGTGTGTGGCTGCATGCAGGTCAATGCAGCATGAGGTGTCTGTGTGCTGGGAAGCGCAAGGTTGGAGCAGGAGCACTGCCAAGTTTGCCCTTTTCCAGCCACTGTAGTTGGCAACAGTAGATCTACGGCAGGTCAGAACCATCATCTTCCTTAAAGATGGCAGCTCTCCAGGAGGACTGGCAGCTTGCCAGCATAAGCAGAGGCTTCAGGTAAGTCCCACGGATGGAGGGCAGCAGCAGGAGGGAAAGAGAGTCTATAGATTGCCAGTCAGCCTCGCACCCGGGAAATGGCAACAGCTGACCTGCTTCAGATTCGGAACCAAAGTGGGCCAGGGCAATTCCGTGGGCCCTGAGCCAAATCAGGGCTGACTTGGAAGGTCCAAATTGGCCTCCGAAGTGAATTGGGGGGGGGGGGCTGTGTACAGCCGTAACATGAACAACCTCACAATGCACCCTATGAAGGCAACCCGCAATTCTATCTCCAGAGGTCTGAATCAGGGTGTGTGTATTTTAATTGGCTTACCTAGTGCCAATATGTTTGTGTTAATTTGTGAATGGCCACTATTAATTGTCACTGTTGGTACTTAACTTTCCTCTGGCCTCACTACTTACAATCCCTCACTCCCAACCATGTGCATCTCATGAAGTGGACTTTAGTTCAAGAAAACTAATGCCAGAATAAATTTATTAGCCTTCAAGGTGTGACAAGACTCTTGGTTGTTTTTCTGAATTTCATTGGAGCAGCAGTATTTGGGA
This sequence comes from Elgaria multicarinata webbii, assembly GCF_023053635.1. Classification (NCBI taxonomy): domain Eukaryota; kingdom Metazoa; phylum Chordata; class Lepidosauria; order Squamata; family Anguidae; genus Elgaria; species Elgaria multicarinata. Next base: position 79,591,076 of record NC_086177.1, on the reverse strand, counting down.
AGGGGTTAGCCCTCCTGGACACTCTGTTTCCCTGATCTAATTCACACTCAACCCCACCAGCTATAAAGGTACCTATATCATGCCTCTCTCTCTCTGTCCATGACTCCCACTCCACAGCTAACAGCAGCTCTGTGGGTGTGATTTAAATTGGAAAAATAGCACATGGGAAACAGGAAGCCCTACAGATGTTTTACATCAAAATGGAGGTGCCTGGAGATCCCATCATGGATTTTCTTGATTGTGTGCAGTTTGGCTATGAGTTAGAAAGTTTTCTAAGACCAAACAGTCATGAAAGCATAAAAGTACACTTCACTTGCTGAAAACTCCCACATTCTCTGTGCTTATCAGCAAAAGAACAGTGCTTTGAAAGTCCTAGTAAGAGATTTTGGCTATTCATTGTACAGTACAGGGAACAACGGAGCCACCATGAGGAGAAGCTGGTCTCTTGTGTTTTATTATATCTTTTCTCGCTTCACATGTCCTCAAAGTACAATGCCCCAGTGGAGCAGGTAGGCTCAAAGTCTCTGACAACTACAAAAAGCTCTTATCAGGTTATGGTTTCTAACCTGGAAATAAATAAGCTTCCTTGCTGCTATAAAATAAACCAAAGCAGAAATGCTGTGCAAAGGAGCTACACCTGTTTCTTGTGAATATATATTCTTAAAAATACCAGATCCCATCAGTATTAGTACTGAAAAGTGAATGCACAAATGAGGTTTGTTGTGACTGGTTTCTACCAATCATCTTCCTAAAAGCGCTTTCAATTGACTATGAAAGAGTAGAAAATTATGACTTATTTCCATTGTTTGACATTTCTTCCAGAAACTAAAGATAAAACCATGTGGCAATTTAGGGCTCCATCACACCTACTTTTTCCCCCCTGGTTTGCCTCTGCAATTTCCACCTCCATTTTATAAGCATATCAAGCTAATGGTCCCTTTCATTTGTATTTGTAGTATCGCCACTCTACCAGTGAAATCTCCTTTCGTTTGTTTGCTCTCCCACCCCATCCCGCCCCTTCTCCTTCGCCCTCCAGTTGGTTGGTTCTTGTCATTGATGGACATTGTGATGGATGGGCACCTCTCCCCCTCCCCCTTGCTCTGGCTTTGTTGTCTAGCGTTTTACCGATTTAATGTTTCATTGGCTGGGTACTGTTTCTGCGGTCAATGAGAGTGGGGTTGGAGCAGCAAAGTCGTTGGGTTAAACAACAGTATTTTTAAAAAAAATTAATCCCAAATCAAATGTATTTCATTCTGCTCATTAAAGTGAAATACCGACTGTCATCACTAGGGGGGAAATCACGTTTCCTTACCGTCGCTCCTCCGCCCCTGCTTTTGTCCCCCATTACTTCCTCTTTCTTCCCAAAGGGTTTCAACTGGAACCAGTCAGAAGTCTTCACATCTTGGATAGCTCCTTTAGAGTTCTGGCTGAAACCCAGAGCTGATTCACCACCGCACTGGCATCGGAGCCACTAGCTTCCACTGGGTATGAGCCAGCTTGTTATAAAGGTTCCACCTGAGGAAACCCAGAAGAAGCTTTGCCTTTCTGTGATAGTTTTAGCAGAAAAAGATCACTATGTGAGCACCCTGTCAAGTCATGGACAAAGCACCACAGGCTTCCTTCGGATGTCCAAATGTACAGATCCCAAATTCCGATGGTAAGAAGCTTTATTAAGATTAAAGATAAGAGACAAGGGGGAGATCGGATAGGCAGCATTCACAAAGAAAAGAGTCAAGGCAGCTTACTCGACAGACCAGTGCTGGAGTGAAGACAGATGGCAGAAGAGCTGCACTGACCTCGCTCAGGCAAGAAAGGTTGGATAAGTCCCCAAATGTTCTGCTGTGGCTCTTCAGTTATTTGCCCCAGGGTGGCTCCAAATCGGTGACTGCGTCATAGAACCGACGCAGCATAGATTCAGAGCCACCCTGGGGCTTCCAGAGCATATAGACAGGTCATCGGGCCTGAGATAGTGGACCTTTAAAGAGACAGGGTGTCTTTCACCACAAGTATTTTCTGAGCCTTTCCAGTTCATGCCAACACATATTTCTCTCTGACTCTAGTGTGGACTGTTCAACAGTGTTCCTGCTCCAGAAGAACCTGTTGTGATTACACCTGCATATTTTAGCACATCTGTGTGGTTTTAGCAGTGAAGGCGCTCCATACAGAAATCAGTCACTATATGGCTTATTAACTTTTCCTTACTAGCTGCCTTGCCTGTAGAGTAAACATCTGGCAGGTACATCTGGATAGTTAATTGGACAAGGTAATCATTTGTTTTCTCATCTTCAGTAATACGCAAATCTATTGCAAAAGTGTACTGCCAGAAGTAACCTAGGACCTTTTCATTTGCCTTTATAAGGTGTAGCTATTCCCTGTGAACAGCAGCTGCAAATGATGAATCCGCAAAAGCGTGGCTGTATCTAGCAATGTTTGTCCACAATGCCAGACTAACTGCTCTCTAATGCCTTTTCTAAAGATCTGCTTCTCCTTCTGCAACAAGCACACCAATGCCGCTGCAGAAGGTGCTTGTTAGCTCAGCAGCAGGTGGAATGAATGAACACATCTTGTACTTTGTCAGAACATCACATATCATCAGGTCTTACCTACATCAACATCTGTTCAAAAGACAATGGAACCAGCTGCAAGATCATCACTTGACATGTGGTAGAATTCTCCTTGGCAGGATAATATGCAACTGACTGTGGCTACATACATACCGCAATAAGTCACCATGGGAAAGGCAGTTGGTGGGTTAATATTTGGAGGAGGCCATTTGCTTCCTAAAAGCAGCCCATTTTAGTTATTGTTAAGATGCTGTTGGAATTACTGTAGTTCAGGGATGGGAATGTGTGGACGTCCAGATGTTGTTGGATTACAACTCCCATCAGCCCTAACCAGTATAGCCTGTGAGGAGGGGTGATAGTAGTTGCAGTACAAAAACATCTGGAGAGCCCTACATTTGTCAAACCTGCTGCAGTTAGAATAGGAGTGGGGGACCATGTTGGGTCTGTGGGCTAGATTACCTCTCTGGACCACCCCTATGGGCTGGGTGACATAAGAAGGTGGCTCCCCAGCCATGACATCAAAATCTGGACCCTGACATCATCAGGTCCCTGTCCAAAGCACCAGCTAGAGTTATTCCAACTAGCCTTCTAACCAGGGAGCTAGCCTTGCTCCTTCTTTGGCTTCCCAGCAGTGCTTCCAACAACTGGTGGAGCCCAGTGACCAGGACTCAAATGGCTCCTCAAAGTGCTCAAATGGCTCCTCAAAGAGGTACACAGCCATCTTTTCTCCTCTGTTGCCTTCTCCGCATGGGGAGGGTGAAGGAGGAATGAAAGAACTCTGATGGAGCTTCCTGAAGCAGCTCAGCAACTCAGGTGGTTCCTGCAAAACCACTGAGCACTCAGTCCCAATCCCATCCCTTCTCTCTTTCAAGGGGCTTTGAAGAGGGGTCTCATCAAAGACCCCAGGGGCCAGCCTGGTGGGATGAAGTCCCCATGGGCCAGGGGTCCCCATCCCCAAATTAGAAGTTCTTAATAGTGTTAGTTTCAGAATAAGGAGCTGGTGTTGGTCCTTCAATGTAAGCTAGAAAATACTCCTGAAATGACTACAACAGTTATTAATTGGTAAATGGCTGCTTATATGTATCCATTGTCCTTCCTTCTGTTAGCTGAAGAGTGGCCAGTGGCTGATGGATTCTGCTCATCAGTCCATTCCAGAGAAACTAATCTAAACCTGCTTCCCCCCAGGAGAAAACTATCCTTATCTTATCTGGTGTTTAACGTTAAAATGGCAATAGAAAATAATTGGTTAACAATAGGTGACATTTCATAATGTTGGCTTTTCTTTTCCTCACGTAATTAGATGTCATCCAAAGACAATAAACAGCAGCTAATCTTGACCTAAGACAATGGTGGAATTGGAATTTTACAGATAAGCAAATAAAACATTCTTCCTCTAGACTTTGATACAGTATGGAATGGTTACACTGATGCACATTCTCATGCCCATGCAGACAATAACAGACAAATCCCATTCCCCGTATTACCCAAATCTTACTTAGACATTATATAATATTTATGGGATAATGGTCTGCTCCCACCTCTGTTCAGTTTGATATCCTTCATTGGGCCTAAACAAAATGGAATTTCCTCAGTCAAATAAATCCAGAATTACAGTTTAAATAGTAACAGTCTGACTTCCGTGCAAGATAAATGTTTGAGAGGGGGAGCATAAATAATTCTTTGCCTTTTCCTTCTGACACAGTGCTCATCAAATCCAATTTGTGCTCCATGCTGAATGATGGTTTCCTTGTCTTTGAATACTCTCATCATGCAACAAAATATTATACATCAAAGAAATGAGTTCTGCCTCAAAAAAAGATGCTAAAGGTTATGAGCTAGAAAATAATGAAAAAAAGTGCACCTACGAAATTACCCCCCAAAAAAATCTGAAGGAATGAGTTACCGGTGGTCGCTCACCAGTTCCTTTCAAATTACTCAAAGACTGCATTGAAAAATGAAGAACTGAAATATGAACAGAAGACTGACTAGGACACAGCTTCTGCGATAAAGGTCTGGTGGGAAATAACTGGTCCACATTTTTCCCTTCAACTTCTCCTGAGCTGAACTGGATTAGGTTTGAAATAGGCAACGGCCACCATTTTAATTCCCTTTTTTTCCTACCATTTACAATTTTCATATATATCTATAGATATACATATAGATATATGCCCTTATTCTTTTGCCCTTTTGACTTCTCAAGCCTTTGAGCAATTAATCTACCACCGCATAAATGTTTTCAATAATCACGTCCTCGCTGGTGATTCACAAAATCCTATTTCTTCTCTGCTGCACCTGTCCAACCTTATTTGCCTCTCAGCCTGAATTCACTCCAGGCTCTCTGCCATCATACACAGGCAACTTCCTTGTATCTTCCTGACCTTTTCTATAGAGTCATCTTTATGTGTTTGTCAGATTAACAGTTTCACAAGCTATGCTTTTATTACAGCTGATAGACAACAGAATGTTGATGTTTTTAAATGCTACCATTTGGGGGTTTTTTAAACACAAATGAAAGAATTCAGTACATCCATCAACTAACATAAAAAACACTTGTGGCAAGCAGTAGCAAATCTAAACATTTCTGGAACTAAACTGGAGTGCTACAACAGCCTTATTTGCATTTCAATGTGGCAGCCTATTCATTCTATGCAAACCCGCTCCATTAAAATACTGTTGAATGAACTCCAGGAATAAAGCAAACAGCTTTTAACAATAAAACATAGCACAGAAGAATTAGATTTCTGCTAAGCTTTCTTTGCTCTTGTCACAGTATGGATTTTCTTGGCCATTCTTTTCTTCCTTTTGGGCAGCTTTCCCCAGATGTGCTGGACTACAGTTCCCACTAGCCTAGCCATTGTAACCCAAGGGAGATGGGATTTGTAGTCTATATGCTTTTGCACTATAAAGCCTGTGGATCTTAAAGTCAAGACTCATTTGTCACATTTTGAGGGGTAGTGTGAGCCTGTACTTAGCATGTGTACGTAGGTTGTAAGTGTTGTTAGAAGTGGATGAATAAAGCAGACTGAATGGAGGAAGTGAAGATTTTACTGAGTCACATGAGCAGCCACAGGAGTCTGTCCAATGGCGAGGTGGGTTGGGGGCAAAGCTGTACAGCATTTTGTGGTTGTGATTCACACCACTACAACACATGTGCACTTTCCTTGGATGTGTTCTTTGTTGCTTATTATCATATTCCATGACATTTAGTAGATCACTGCACTGATGTAGAAGAGTGCTATTTTCAAGAAGCATCATGAATTTCCACACACCAACGTTAACAGCCCAATCCTTTGCATCTTTATGGTGGTGGGGGTGGAGGCATGAAGCCACAAAAAGCCAACGTACATAAGGAGCTCCTGTGATTCTGGGACTGATCAGCAACTGTCCTTACAAGCAACACCGCCACCCCACTTCTCTGATGGAGGATGTTCCTGTGTTCTCTCCTCCCACCCTCACCTCACCTGTGGGCTGGAAAACAACACATTAGTTCACTTTAAACTAAAGAGAACTCAGCCATGGGCCCACGCCAAGTGGAACAAGATAGTAAGTCATTGATTTGCACAGTCATGCTACTTCATGCTACCTCCACTGTTGTCTATGGTTTGTAACCCTCTCATGTTTCCCACTGCTTCTTGTGTTGTTTTCTTTTTACCAGAGAAAATCCAGTAAGGAGGAAATTGAGGAATACCTGCACTGGAAGAACCCTAAAATTAACAAGTAAGAACATTGGCTGAAATGTCACTGGAAGCAGCATCACACCAGCAATTTATCGCACTTTCATCCTGCCTTGTTTACCATTTTGACCCGTGAACTTCACACGTCGTCATCCCTGTCCTACAGTCATCTCGCCTCTTCCCCTCCATTTTCTGTGTTTTTCGGAGGAGGGGAAAGTGCAGTATTTTTTCTCCACATGGGATAAAACCACACTTCCATCCCCATGTATTGCTGTCATTGCACTATGCTGCAGAACATCCCTTCTTAGGGGTGTCTGCGTTGAAGGGCGGACTTGCTGATGAAAGAGGAGGGTGGGGGCAGTTCTCCTCCAGCACGCCAAGTTGGTCAAATGGACTTTTGCTGCTCCAACCCTACTGTCATTGCTCTATCATCCACCCGTTTCAACTTCCCTATTTTTTTGCCCGCTGAACAATGTGCCCAGCCAATGAAATGCTAAATCGCTAAACTTTAGACAACAAAACCAGAGCGGGGGGGGGGGGAAGGCACCCACGTCCATCAGAATGTCCATCAACCACAAGAACCAATGAACTGGAGGGGGAAAGAGAAGGGGCGAGGTGGGGTGGGGCAGCGATACCAAGAAGCATGAACCGGCACAGGTGAAAAGGTAAACAAAGAGAAATAGCGCAACAACGCACGCATGTGAAATGACCAGCACTTGATGCGCTAATGAAACAGAGTGGAAATCACAGATACATACAAGGGGGAAAATATAGGTGTGATGGATCTCTGGGATGCAACCTTGCTGACAAACTGATAACTCAACAATTGTTGATAATAATGGTGAAATGAATGTGATTGCCACAAGGTGGCTCCTTCTTGCTTTCCAGTGTAACCGGCTCTATTTTATTGTCCACTCCTTCTTCTGTGTCTATGTTAACAGCTCTAGCAAACACATTTTCTCAGTGCAACTCAGCTATGAAATTAACTGCTTTCACAGAAAACCTGTTGTAAATAAATAATCAATGAAGAATTTAATCAAATAAACAAAAAGACAGGCCAGAATATGGCACTGTGAGTTTGGCCAGCTTGGAGCATCCATGGATTTCACTAAAGAATGCTAAGGGTTCTTAAAGTCCAACCCTACGCGTATCTGGTTGGAAATAAGTCCTAATTAATTAAGTAGGACTTAATTCCCGGGTGTGGGTGTACAGCAACCTTCCCCAACCTGCTTCCCTCAAGAAGTTTTGGACTAGAACTCCCAGCATACCTGGCCATTGGCCATGCTGTTGGGGGCTGATAGGAGTTGAAGTCCAAAACATCTGGGAGAAGGAATGCTGGTGTACAGGATCGCAGCTAAATTTAATTATTTATTTCGTTTTTATACTGCCCATCAGCCAAGGCTCTCTGGGCAGTAAACAATTAAGATCATAAAATACAAAAAGTACAGATAGACTTAAAACATTAAAAGTTTAGAAAGGCAATATAAAACCAGCTAAGTTAAAATCCAGGGAAAGCCTATGTGAAATAACTACAGATGGTTCCGTGAATAGGTCCTTTACCTAAGATGCGTTTTGAAATCACAGCTGAGGGTGGAGCAAGTGGAGGGCTCAGGGTTGAAATGTACAGATTTTGTAAAATCTGCTCTGTCTGCATTTCACAGATTATCAGGTTCCTTTTGTTCTGACATCCACTCATTGGCGCAACTGTTTTTTCCCCCAATTTCCCAAACATGTGCAAATTTGCACTTGTGAATATGTAAAAATTCCCCCCAAAATGTGCAAATCTCCCTTCCAAATGCATCAATCCCTCCCTCCAAATGTGCATTTTTATGTTTTAGCCTATGAGGAAAATGCACATTTTTGGTGCGGTTCTTTTTTTTTTTTTAACTTTACATATTTTTCAATGAAAATTCCAAAGAGTAAAAAAACTGACTTGCAAGTCTGCAGATTCTGTGGAATCTGTGGGTTGGGTTCATTGAAATCCAAGGTCATTTGATTCTATTTCAGAGTTCTCCAACATCCCTAGCCCAGGGTGGTAGTATGACGAAGACATTTGGCTGTCTTCATTTTTGAAGATGGCAGAGATGGAGGGTGCTTCTAAGCAAAGCTGTTATTGTGCAGTCATCCTGCCTCCTCTGAATGGGAAATTGTCGTTTCCCATTTGTAACCCTCCCATGTTTTATTTATTTATTTATTTATTTAATTACATTTATATACCGCCCCACAGCCGAAGCTCTCTGGACTTCTTCCATCTTTTTTTTCTTTCCACAAAATAATCTGTCATGGAGGGAAGGATAGAATATGACAATTATGAACAGCTGAACAATGCCTTTTTGAATGGTAGCACGAAGTGCCATCAATTTGGAAGCACCCGGAGAGAGAGCACTGTGCGTTGGCTGAAGGCTAAACACCTCGGGGTGCAGCCCTGTAGGATTCTTCTGTGGGAATCTGCTGCCAGTATATTTCTCATTAAAGCAAATAGTGCAAAGGCACCAAAAGACTACAGTCAGTGCACTCTCATTCAAAGGAAACCTAGGCGGCAATCCTATACACACTTTCCTGGGAAAAAGTCCCGTTGAATTCAGTGGGGTTTATTTCCAAGTAGACATGGATAGACTTAAATATAGGATTGCACTACCCGGCTGCAACCCTTTGTACACCTTCATAGGAACTCAGTGACACTTGCTTCCAAATAAGCAAACTTAGGAACAGGTTGCAAATGCAGTCGTTTTGCAGTCTTGGGTCTCTTCCCACGTTTCGTAGAAATGGGGAGCACGCGCCAGGATTAAATAAATCTCTGCCTTTTTCGGGTTCTTGCAGCAAAAAAAAAAAAAGCGCTTAAAAAAACCCCAGTTTTCCCCACTCTCCTTTAAAAAGAAAATTGGCAGTGCACTTCTGTACGTGTCTACTCAGAAGTAAGTCCCATCAAGTGCGATGTCACACTTAGGTAAGTGTATATACGGATTGCCGCTTGTTAAGTCTTTACGTCAAATGGCATGACTTGCTCGGAGAAGTGGAGGAAGGCACGTGACTGGGGTTGCGGGCACGGGCTGGAGCAGAGCAGCTTAGCAATATGAAACGCAAACTTTCTGCTTCCCCCACCTGATAACATCACTACATCGTGTTGTTGCTGTGCTGAACCGCACAAGCAAGTCTGCTGGTTGCCTTTCGCGCAGCAGTGGCGACAACGCTGTATGGCGGGGCAGCCAATGGCCCCAGGCGTGAGCAGCTGGCAAAGCCCACAAAACTGCAAATCCCAGCAGGCAAGACGAGCGGAGTGCTTCAAAACCCCAGGTGCTGTGATCAGAAGACGCCGAATCATAGTCAGCCTTTGCCGCTCTGCCTGCTGGGACTTGTAGTTTTAAAAAAACGGTGTGTTTGCAAGCTAGGTCCGGCCGGAATGCATCTCGGGAGGTGTAGTCGAGACGGGTTGGCAAACCGGCGGCAGTGGCGATTCCCGGCCAGGCTTGGGGGACTCTGCAACGGCGAGGCAGCCTTCCCCGCTACAGGTATGCGCTGCCCCCCCGACCCCGTGGGCTAAGCCGCCCCCTCCTCCGCTTTGCTTGACCGCCGCGAGGCCACCCGCCCGCTTCTTGGCTGGTCTCCTTCGGTCGGCAAAAGAGGAGAGTCGACTTGGGTGGCAGTGGGGATGATCTGCGCGGGGGGGGGGGGCGAGCAGATGCCAGGAGGGAGAGGAAGGAGGGAGGGGTCCCTGAGGGCTGCGAGGCTTGACTTGGATCCCGGGTCTGGGTGAGGAAGGAGGGGGGCACATGCTTTGGCTGTGCCCCAGAGAAATCCATTGGTGGTGGTGGGAGGGGGTTTCTACGAGGATGGGGCTTGTGGGGGGATCTTGTTCCCCCCCTTCCGCCCACCCTTATCCCTTCGCGATCTCCCGCCTTCCCTCGCTGCGAGTTTGCAGACTAGTCGTCCCCAGCAAGGGAGAATCGGCTCCCTTCCGAAGAAGAAATGATCGTCACGTCCAAAAAAATTGGAGGAAGTTCTGTGACAACTTAAGCTGAGTTCCGCGGGCTAGAGTTTCATCGGATGCATGAAATGTTACCGTATAGAGAGGTTTTAAAAATATGTCCCTAGGGCGGTTTACAAAAGCAAAAAAAGCCATGAAATACAACAGATTCAGCTGCGGCAGTCCAAGACTTGTACCTCTTGAATTTCATTGCTCTTTGGCTCCACTGTTTACACTTTCTCTTATACGGGTGGGTGGGTGGGTGTCTAGATAGATAAATAGATAGATCTGTATTCCAGTCTAGCATAATATTTCATATATCTGATAAAGTGGGCTTTTAATCCATGAAAGTTTATGCCATAATACATGTGTTGGTCTTCTAAGGGACCAACAAACTTTTCTTTCTTACCCCTACCCAATCCTATCTGCCATGTGACTCCTTTTCTGGCCTCCCCTTGTCCACCCCACCCCAGTGCAACAGTCAAATGTGGCTGCTTTTCTGGAATTGAGAATTACCTGTCACTTAACTTGTTTTTCTGATGTCTCTCTTCTCCCTCCTCAATGACCCACTGAGTTCCATGTTTTGATATTATGCTATAATATCATGATATTTTTAAAAACAACAACCAAGTGAACCAGGAGGTGCTTTTTTAAAAAGAAATGTGATCATGTGAGGTAACATACTCACGAGGTTTTGTTCATCTCTATTTTCTGTTTTGTTTTCTAGTGACATCTGCAATACTCAGTGTCTTGCTGCTTGTTGCGAAGTCCCGCAAAAAATTATGAATGGGCTTTCAGTTTTCAGGAGAAGCTCTGTGGTCAAGCATTTTGTGGTTGAACACAAGCATTTTTTTTTATGAATGCCTTACAGAGTTTCCTTTTTCTTCACTTTACAATTGGCAATTTGTACACATTGTTTTAAACAACAGCTTTTGTGGATAGGGTAAGGTTATTATTGAGCTAACAGCCTTGTTTGCTTCATTGTGAGCAAGATGCAAACAGCTGTTTTCATTGTGTACTTGTATCTTCTTCCCTGCTCAGTTCAATTATATTGTTTATTTTACTGATATGTGATTCCAAAGTAGTGGAATTACTTTGTAGTAGTTAATGGACTTCTGGCGGTAGTTACTGTGGACTAGGAAAGCAAAGTAAGGTCTGGCAGAGCGAAATAGTGGACTGTAGATAAAACAAAATTGAGTTTTTAAGCATAGCTGATACCATAATAGAAGTAGTCCTAGAATTTGTCTGTGACTAGCTGCTTCAAGGCTAGGAATTCTGGTTTCCCTGAGTGCAGATGATAATTCCTCTCTGCTGCTATTAATGTTCTTGTCCCATACGCAATGGCCCTGTTTGAATGTAATGATAAGCCATGCTTCTGGGGGTTTATGTGGGTTTCAGGTGATTGGTTCCAACCAGCATGCTCGTGCATGCTGCCCAATTGCTCCCACTGCAAATGGAAGTGGCTAAACAAACCACAGACCTTCTGTCCTTGATTTGTTTACAATTATGTGCAAACTGGGAAATTTGGCTTATCTCCCCACCAACAAGCTAGAGTCATAAGCCAGTAACAAACCATGGCTTATGACTATGGTTTGTTAGCAGAGAGAGAAGCACAGTTCCCATTTCGTACATGACACCAAAGAAATCACAGACAAAAGGACTATGGTTCAATTAGACACTCTTGTTCGCAGCGGGAGCTACCGGGCAGCATTAATGGGCATGCTGCTTGTAATGGTAAGCCAAGGTTCCCCCAGAACCATGGGGTTAGTGTTATGTGTGAACAGATCTCTTGAGTTAGGACAAATGTAAACTAATACTCTAGATGTTTTGATTTGTCAGCCACTGCTGTGTCATTGACTTATAGGTGTTTCCAGTTCTAGGTGGGAAGTTTAGGGTGGTATAATTTATGCTGCTTTAATAGCATTTGATGATACAGAGATCCTGGAATCCAGTCCCTGTATAGCATGTTTGTCAGGCAGAAATCAGTTTGGAGAAGATCCTCAAGGTGGTTGCTTTTTTTCTTCTTCGTATCTTCTCTAATGTTGCTGTGGATCATATTCATTAATGGCTACTAGTCCTCTGAATACCATTTGTTGGGGAACATAAATGGGACGGTGCTATTGCACTTAGGACAGTACCATTACACTTATGCCCTATTTGTGGGCTTCTCACAGGCATCTGTTTGGCCACTGTGTGAACAAAATGCAGGGCTAGATGGGCTTTTGGTTTTATCTAGCGTGAATATGTTCTTATTTAGCATGAATATAACATTTGGTTGTTTCAAAGAGCCTGAAGCTCAAAGCATGGCTAAAATTACATTGGTACTGATATTCTTTTAAAAACACAGACAATCTTGTTTTCTCTGTGCAGTGGATAGAATAAGGACTCTTGCAGTGAAATCTGTGTTAGAGAGCCATATTAAATTTTAATACAACAGATAGCATTTAAAATGAGCACACTTCAACTTTTTATCAAAATGACTATTCTGCCTGTTGCTACGTTCTGCATATGCTATTTAAATATATTTTAAAATACACTAGTATTAAAGTTTTATAACATTCTCTTCTCTTTTTTAAAATCTGGTACATTCTGGATTTGTAGAATCTTTATTTAACTTACTTCTTGATATGAAATGATTACTTTCTTTATTGTTGCTGAATATGAATGCAGAGAGGAAATCACATCTCAGTGTTTTAAAGAATATTATTATGGGAGCATCCAAACACAATTAAACCTTACTTCTTTCTGTTTCCAGATAACTGAAGGAAAAGTGACCCTGAGAGAGTTGCTTAAATTCTACAATCAAGAAGGATCAACTTGCTTAAGCTTTCTAATGAAGGATGGCTACCCCGTATGTTCCTGTTCCAATTCCTATAGGAAGTTCTTCTAGTTTTACCACAAATAGAAACCAAAGACGATCATCTCTTGGGAGCATTTCAACATGTTCAGATTCTTCAAAGGGGCAGCTGGAGGACTCTTCGAACAATAGTTTTAAAAAGATGAGCGTCCCCGATGAGATTGGTGCTACGTCATCTCCTTGTAATAGTCCACATGTTAGGACTAAATTTATAGGTATAAACACATCTATGGAATACTGCAGTCAACCATCAGAGGATACTGAGCAAAACACAGACACTGGAAGTTGGGAAGATCGGCCTGCTACGCCTACAATATTAGGCTATGAGGTGATGGAAGAGAGGGCAAAATTCACTGTAAGTTGTCCTTTTCCCCCCTTCAAAACTAGTACCAAATCATTTAATCACAGAGGGCAGTATCCAATAATGCTCCTGCTCATTCTCTTGCACCAGCGGTATCCACTGCTAATGGGTGGAACTTTGGGGAACTTCCAGAAAGCTGCTATTTTTATGAAAGCATCTTTTAAAAAATTGAAAATTGGAAGTCTGAATTTCATGAATTGGTTTATCCTGAAGGTAGTAGAAACCACACTGGTTAAGATTGTGCCAAATATAGACTTGCATGAAACAGTTGCCCATTTTTCAAACTTGGGTAAACATTGGCAAGCTCTGATAACAGTTGTTCCTTTTCCCTAACAAAGAATGGTTGTCAGGTTTCCAATAACTGTAATGAAATGTGAGTAGGCTGTGCCGCTTGCACTATTTATTGCAGCTGATTTAATAGACTTTGTTTTTGTTTAACAGGTTTACAAAGTCCTTGTTAAAAGAAATCCAGAGGAAAACTGGGTAGTTTTCAGAAGGTATACAGACTTTTCCAGGCTGAATGACAAGGTATATAAGTTTAAACCAGCTATTAATGTTGCAGGTTAAAATTTGGGGGTTGGATCCAACTTCCTTGCTGTGCCCATGGAATGGATACCGGTGGAATGGGACTTCTGTGTCTGTTCCTCCCCTCTGTAGCCCCTCGCGTGTACTCCAGATCTGTTCCAGGTGCTTGCGGGACACTCCAGCTGGCTAAGCCATAATTAGGAGCCCCACTAAGTGTAGAGTGAAGTTCAAAAACAATTTGGAATAGAGAACCCTACAGCAAGGTCTCTCCTTGGATCATGGCTACTTTGGCAAAAATAACAAATTCAGACAGGCAAGAGAACTTAAGAGAAGGAGCCAAGGAAGGGAAGCTAGCTAAGTATGGGGTTGCATTGGGCTCAAAATCCTGAAATACCTCAGGCAAAATGCCCTAAGCTTATAGCAGGAAAAAAAACCTATGAGCTTAAAGTGCTCCTGGTGATTCCACATGGACCTATGGTCCAACCAGAGAAGAGCCTTCTGTGTGGTGGCTCCCTTCCTATGGAACTCCCTGTCTCTGACAGTCAGGCAGACATCAACACTGCATTTTTTTTCAGCGCCTCCTGAAAACAGCTGTTCTCCAGTAAGCCTTCCTTGGTTGACTAGCCTCGGTTTTATTGACACTTTGTTTTTTAAAGGATAATTTTAATATGATGTTTTACTCTTCTATCTTCTGTTCATTTTTATCTCTTGTTGTTCACCGCTCCTGAATCTGGCTAGATGTGGAGCGGTATACAAATGTTGTAAATAAAGTCCTCACCTTTAACAGCCCCATCAAACCACTGTGAGACTGTAGGTGCAAGAGACTAGGTCACAAAGATTCACAGTCCCACAAATGTGGGTACACATCAAGGTAACGTCCCCTTCCAGTACCGTTTATGACAGGCAACTGAGCTCCATGAGAGAAAGAGAGAGAGACCCCACTGAAATATCCATTCAGAATGCAGCAATGAGCATTTCACTGGGGATGAAGCTCTATCTGGGTAAACAAGACAACTGTTCTGGCTGTACAAGGCAGCCAGAAAACAAGCAAAAGGAAAAGAACCCTAGCCCAATAAATGTGGATAAGACACTGGAGGAGAGACTGACTGCTAGGAAGCAATTGTGGGGAACAGATACCGAGTGAACCTTGAGCGGATCTTGGAGCTGCGTAACAGTGTACCCGCTCTGGTTCCCACAACTAAAAAGAGCTGAGTGACTAGATTCAAGGGCAGTTATAGAATGCCAGGTAACAATTCTGGGCCATCTCAGGATGAAATTAAAATGAAGAGTACAGTAGCTTGGCTACAAGGGCTGAATAGGAACTCTCCAGAGGTTCTTGATTTGAGTTAAAGCTGGCTGACTAAGCGTTACAAAAGCCGTGCTTCAAGTAGATAATTAGGTGGAAGTTTCTGAAACAAAAGGTACTACCCAGGTGTTATTGTAGCCTGCTTACCTATGTTAAGACGAGGACGCTTCAGGATTGCACTATGGCTTCCACCAAGGCTTTGGGGTGGCTCATTTAAACATGCCTTTCCGGGTGACTTGATCGTGGAAGTGACTTGAAGATCAGGAAGGCATTTTGCATTTATACATAATTCACATACTTTGCATAAGGTCAAATCCTCTTAACTCAATTAGGATAGAGGCTGTACAGGTCAGGAACTCCAATTACAAAAAGGGCAGGTAGCCTGTTGTTCAACTATCAGGATCATCTTGATCTTAGCTTCCCATGCATCCTTACTGGAACAAAATTCAGTAAGTATATTTATTAGGCATATTAGGAAAAATACTAGGGTGATGCCAAAACAAATCCAAAATCCAGACTGTACACATATTCAAAAGGTATCATGGCTGAGTTTCTCCATAACAAATCTTACTGCTAAATTCTCTAAGGAAAGTGTTGTTTCTTATGATCATAACTTTTTTAGCTGAAGGAGATGTTTCCTGGTTTTCGATTGGCACTTCCACCAAAGCGCTGGTTCAAGGATAATTACAATCCTGACTTCCTGGAAGACAGACAGATGGGACTCCAAGCATTCCTACAGAATTTAGTAGCTCACAAAGATATTGCTAACTGGTATGTGATCTTCATTTTCCTATATCTGTGATGTCCCTATGTTTTCTAACAAAGGAATACATTCCTTTTAGGTGCTGGATCGTTTTATTGGTTTGAGCTCTCCTGTCCACTGTTCTGGACTGGACTGCTGATTTTTCCAGAATTTGACTGTGAATGATGGCATTCATTTCTGTGTATGAAAAATTTCAAAGTGTAAGAAGTTAACTTGTCCTAAATGACAACAAGGCAAGTCTGTTCAAGTTGCAAAATTGCAAAAGCAGTTCTGAGAGAGGTTTGGAAAATTATTTCAAAATACTAGTCTCTAGCCAGAATTTTAGATAGCAGGGTGGCAAGCTGTCTAAAGGTTATTGCTGTAACTTGGAGGCAAAAAAGAAGGTGAAAGAGGCCGGGATGTACCTGTGTGAATTGGAAGAGATGAAAATAGCTCCTAGTTCCTCTTTTCATAGTGTGTAGTTTGAGGACTAAACTCTAGACTGGAGATTTGAATGGAATGCCTTCGACTCGGTCCTATATTTGTGATACATTTCCTAAGATTTGGTCACAGGGGGTACTTATGTATAAATAGTCAAGTCCTTGGCTTTCCATTCTAAACCATGTGCTTTTCACTTATAGTAGAATTTCTGGTATGTTACACAATCGTGAAGAATGTATGTTCTGAGGAGTTAGCTATTAAGCAGTACATTGAATTTTCTAATTGTAAACTCTGAAGCTGCTTATTTTAGTTAATGGTAGCTGGTTAAGGATGGGTAGAATCCTGTTTGATTGGATGGAATGGAAGGTCCAAGTAATGAGTATTTTACAATTATATCAGAAAGTGGTCAGGGAAACATGTCTTTGCGACTATTCTTATACACTTCGGTGGAATAACAAAAAAGTGACAGAAGTGGAGTTTGCTTGGCAGGTATCTTATTTTCTATCAACTCCATTACGTATGAACTTTTTGAGCAGTTGTCCTTTCAGAGATTGGTGTCATTCGGTAGCATCAGAAATTGTAGCCATCATTGCTGCACTGGTGGGTCTAAAGCAGCTTTCCTAAAACCTCTTGCCCTCCAGATGTGTTGAACTACAATTCCCAGCATTCAGTATGCTGGGAGTTGTAGCGCAACACATCTAGAAGGCACCAGGCTGGGTAAGGCTGGTCTAAAGGTTGTATCCAACGTTAGTCTAAGTTAAGTCCCGTTCATTTCAATGGGTCTTCTCTAAGTAGAACTAACACTGGATACAACCGTGAGTAACAGCTATCCCAGCATATGTTGTAGGGCAGGGGTAAGAAATGGGCTCTTATTTTTGTGCAAGGGGCCATGCACACACGCACACTACAGGGTATTTTGTTTAATTAAAAATGCCATTTGTAGCGGTTGCAGAGCACTGAAAGGGTTGAAATTAGCTTACAAACTAATTTTGACCCTTTGGGTGCTCCATAGTCGCTACAGACACCATTTTTTTAAAGGACAAAATAGTTTTTTTTAACTATATCAGGTAGTGGTGGGAGTCATACGTCGGGCATCCCTTTTGTAGAGCCAGGTTCAGCTAGGAGTTTTTACTTGATTGTGTAGAGGAGGTGTGTGAGTGTGTGTGTGGAGGAGATACTTGTGTGTGGATTATTGGATTTCTTTCAGTAGGAACTAAAGTATCTGGGACACAATAAATAATTTATTAGTTTATTTATAGTACTTTAAATCTACCCAATAATGACCATTCTCTGGACAGCTTCAAACAATAACAATCTTTTCAGACCTTCAAAGAGAAACCAAACATTCTCACCAATGGATGACTGCACAGCTAATGAACTTGTATAGTGTTTCAAACTTCTTGTCAGGACAGCCCATGCTTCTTAAACCAGAATAGATTAGGGTGACCATATTTGGGAAATCAAAAAAGAGGACACCCAGTGGGGAGGGGGGAGGGAAAATGTGCTTTCCAGGCCCTCCAGAAAGTGTATCATTCCCCCCTGCCATGCTAATGATGGCTACTCTGATTGCAGCAGAGGAGGGGAAAGTGTGTCCTTCCTGCCCCACTACTCCAATCGGAGCCTTTTTTGTAATTCCAAGAATGACACCCTTTCCCCTTTAAGAACCCAATTGGAACAGTGGGAGGGGGGAATGATGGGAAATCAAAAAAGAGGACACCCAGTTGGGAGGGGAAATGTGCTTTCCAGGCCCTCCAGAAAGTGTATCATTCCCCCCCCATGCTAATAGTAGCCTTAAAGGGGAAAGGGTGTCATTCCAGGACATTATAGAAAACTACAGAACACACACACCCTGACACACAGGATAGAACAAAAAACAGGACAAATCCAGGGAAATCCTGACAGTTGGTGACCCTAGAATTGGCCTTCATGCTGAAAGAAGGTCTGTAGCCGTGCTGTATGGTGTCACCTGAGTAGCAATAACATCCGTTGAAAAAGTAGGTGCGATGTTACACCTATACTAGGTCCGTCGCATAAACCCTTCTCAGGCCCAACATCACCACTTGAAAACCTGAGGGAGGGTTAAATAAAACCTTTCCCCTAGTTATGAGGGAAACAGGTTAAATATAAGATCTGTTTTTTATTTTAAATGTACTGTGGGTATATTCTGGTGAGGGTGTTTGATAACTGTGATCCAGGTAAATGCCAAGCTGATGCGTGGGAATTGGTAGCTAACAAAATAATAATGTTTATTGTCATGTTAAAAGCTTTAAATGAAAATATAATGCTTCCAATCCTGCCTAATCCAAACTCCCCACACACCAACCACCTCTCTCTCTCTCCAAACCAATCGTAAGTCCTTAGCAATTAATCTCTCACTCCACAAACAATTCCAATCTCCACTCCCAACAATAACATAACATCTCCTCCCCTCAGTCACTCCTTATATAGTCCTTCCCCCTACCCTACCTATTACATCACAAACCACACCCACTCAGTTCTAACATTCCTTACTCACCAGACATACTAATCTAGATGTATACCAGATACTCAGTTGTGGGGTAACACCACTGTAGGCATTAACACCATGATTTAGAGCAGGGGTGGACAAGCCTTTTTCAGCCCGAAGGCCAGACTCCATTTTGGGGAAGTCTTCGGGGGCCAGATTCCAAGGGTAGGTGGGGCTGAAGGCAAAAGTGGCATGGTCAAAATGCCAACATACTGGCAGTATCTAAGACTTAGGAGTGGCATTTCAAACTTTGGGAATGGGAAAAATATTCCACAAAAGGTGGGAAGCCACCCAGCGATCAGTGGTCAAGGGAAAGAGCCAAGGCAAGGGGCCGTGGCCAGAGGGCCCTATTTAGCCCCTGGACATGAGGTTCTACTGCCCTGATTTAGAAAGACAAGAATGCATTAAAACTGCACATAGCCTTTCTGCCTAGAGTAGCGTCCTCATTGAAGGACGTCAGAGAAATCCAGGATGGATTCAGGTGACTTTGGATTTCTATGAATCCGACCCATGAATTCTGCAGCAGACTGTTTTCATGTACTGTTGTTTCTAACTTTCTGGGAAATGTTTGCAAATTTAGTTGTACAAAAGTACGAAGTCGGCAAAAAGACACCAACCAAAAATGGTGGTTTTAGGGTGGATTTGTGCATTTTTCTCTCTCCCCCACCCCCATTTGGGGTGATTTATGTAAATGCGCAGTCTAATGCACGTTCGTGAATATGGATTAGCCCAAGTAGAACGAAAGTCTCTTACAAAAAACCCAGTTCAGTCAATAAACGGATGAACAAACGAAAGAGTCCTGACAATCCACAAAACAATGATGGAACGGATATAACAAAATCTATACATCCCTATCCTCATCTGAATTATTACTTTTTTTCTCAGAGAGGTAAGTTCAGCAATACATATCAGAATACACACATCACTGGTGGCATAAAGAGGCTTAATTCAAAGGAAGGCCACTCCCCTTCTGCTGCTAAGTATACGTATTTGGATAATGCGGAGACTGGAGAAAGGTGTTAAACCTGTAAAGCAGAGGCCTGGATTATTAGTTTTTTCTTCTCACAAGTTGGGCAAGAATCACCTGTGGCCGCACCCTGTCCTAGAGGAAAATCTAAAAATGGGATTGGGTGCTCTGCTGTTGATTTGCATAGAATAGAGTGTGTATTTTTCCCACTGTGCTCGCTGCAGCTCTCTGTGCAAGACGCATACTTTCTGCTACTATCCATATAACCCATCTTAGTACAGCAGAGCTAAATTAGTCATACTTCGTAGATTGTGTTTAAACAGCTTTTTGTAGTTTTCAGTCCTGCCAAACTGAAATATTAAAAGCAAATTCTCTTCCATGTGAGCACCCCATTATGGCTTTAAAAGGGGAGAGGAAGGCTGGTATTGCTATCACCCCCTTGAAGCTTCTGAAACAAAGTCCAAAATGCACTTCTCAAGCAGACTTTGACACAAGTGCATTTTGTATTGCAGTCCTAATCATCTGGCTATGCATTAAACATCACATTAATTGTAGGAGCCTTGATGGATCAGACCAAAGATACGCCTGATACAGCATCCTGTTTCAGTGGGCAGCCAATTCTTTCTAAGCAGCTTCTCATATCAGAGCATGAGGGTGAGGGGTTTCCCACTGGTGTTTTTTTGTCTGTTTTGTTTTTGTTCCCAGGATCTGATATTCAGGGGTATACTGCCTCTGACCAAAGAGTTTCCATTTATAAACTTATATTTGTAGCTCATTCTTAAATGTGGCTGTGATATAGGCCAGATCTACACCTTGTGTCAAATCATTATGAATGTGGAATAAAAAGCAGGATGTAACATGATGAAAGCGGCATATGGAATGCGGATTGTGCCCCAACAGTTATCAGTACTGCTATAAAGCAGTAGTGTAGATCTAGCCGTAGTTTACAAAAGCATGCATTTGAAGGGTGGGTAGGTGGGGTTTTCTAGTAAATGAAAAAGTTGCATCTTAAATACATAGTATATGTGGTTGTGAACGGCTGAAAGCTGCACTGCAGACAAGATGATCTAACTTTGTTACAAACCAGACCAATTGATGCATAAATAGCTTTGAAGAAGTGCTTGGATGTAATGGCTACACTTTTTATCTCCTTCCTTTCACAGAAGAGCTTTATACCATTCGTCACTTAATATTAAGCTACAAAATGTGTATCTTATCAGAATTGCCCGTAAACTCAGCAGTTCAGTCTAAATATGTTGCAGAGCAAGGGAAATCAAGGGTGAAGAGGACAATGGTGAGCAGCAGTGCTTTCATGTCATAAGCTGTTCTGGGATGGCCATTTGCAACCTCATTCCACATCTTTTCAAAACAGCACTTCAACCATGAACAGAAAGTCCACTGTAATATAACTATGTTTGGAAAGGGTCAGCTGTTATAACTGTCAAATGAAGCAAAGGAGCATTGTTTTCTGCTTTTCTAGGATCGCTTGTTCGGCTTGCTAAATTTTTTGGGGAGGAAAATATTATATATTATAGAAACCCAATGCACAGTTACAAGATAGAGGATACTTTGCTCAGCAATACTACAAATGAGAAGGATCTTGGAATTGTTGTAGATCACAAGCTGAATATGAGCCAACAGTGCGATATGGCTGCAAGAAAGGCAAATGCTATTTTGGGCTGCGTTAATAGAAGTATAGCTTCCAAATCGCGTGACGTACTGGTTCCTCTCTATTCAGCCCTGGTTAGGCCTCATCTAGAGTATTGCATCCAGTTCTGGGCTCCACACTTCAAGAAGGACGCAGACAAGCTGGAGCGTGTTCAGAGGAGGGCAACCAAGATGATCAGGGGTCTGGAAACAAAGTTCTATGAGGAGGGACTGAAAGAACTGGACATGTTTAGCCTGGAGAAGAGAAGATTGAGGGGAGACATGAGAGCACTCTTCAAATACTTAAAAGGTTGTCACACAGAGGAGGGCCAGGATCTCTTCTCGATCCTCCCAGAGTGCAGGACACGGAATAACGGGCTCAAGTTAAAGGAAGCCAGATTCCGGCTGGACATCAGGAAAAACTTTCCTGACTGTTAGAGCAGTGCGACAGTGGAATCAGTTACCTAGGGAGGTTGTGGGCTCTCCCACACTAGAGGCCTTTAAGATGCAGCTGGGCAGCTACATGTCAGGGATGCTTTAAGATGTATTCCTGCATTGAGCAGGGGGTTGGACTCGATGGCCTTATATGCCCTTTCCAGCTCTACTATTCTATGATTCTATGAATGAGTGTACTTTGCATAGGACTAATATAGGATACTAACCCTAGGAACCTGCAAATTTGATGATGATGATGATGAAACCACTTGCCCCATCCTGGTACATGATTGATTGATTGATTGCATTTTTATACCGCCCAATAGCTAAAGCTCTCTGGGCGGTTCACAAAAATTAAAACCATTCAAAGTTTAAAACAAACAGTATAAAAACATGATAGAAAATACAATATAAAAGCACAACCAGGATAAAATCAGCAGCAGTGCAGAAATACAAATTTAAAATACAAATTTAAAACAGCAAATTTACAATTAAATTTATAGACTGTTAAAATGCTGAGAGAACTGCAACTCCCAGAATGCCCCAGCCAGCATAGTGGAAATCCACCAGCTCACATCTCGAGGGCGGCAGGTTCAGGAAGGTTGTGATAGAGGAACTTGCCGACTACTTTTCACTCTGTTCAGTAATAGACAGCTCCTCTCAGGCCCAGCCCATGCGCGCAGACTCTGCAGCTGCAGGGTGGAAACACCACATGCAGAGCTCTGTGAATTCAAGGCCTCCTCCTACTATTCCGGAACTCTCAGCACACTGTGGCCTGTTTTTTTGTCCTTTTTTAAAAAAAGAAAAAAGTGTGGTGGTTTGCTTTTAAAATAAAATTTTAAACCATTGTTTCTCCCAAAAAGATTATTGATTCTGGCATGTGGAAATGCATGGAACTGAGCAGGAATCGTTTCGCAGAAATTAATTGCAGGAATTGCCTCAGTGTTGACTGCATTTTAAACAGCAGCCTCACTGGCGGGCATGTCTGGCCTGCTCAGAAGAAATACTTGTACACAAATGAGACAGGCTATTTGGAGTAGTCAAAAGTAGGTTGGAACAGAAGTAGACTTGGCATCCTTGATGCTGGCGCGATTTAGCAATACTTGCTACTGTAATACATGGCTTGAGAAAAACTAGGGAAGAAAATGGTTGCATACTGCAGTAGGTTAAATACTTGCAAACAAGTTCACAAAAGTGACTTACTAACTTCTAGGGTAAGTCATTTGTGGCACATCAGCTGTTATTCTTGATCCATTTATAAAAGCCTCCCTGTTTGCTTTGAGCAGTCTTTATTGACCCCAGGTTCATAGGCAGATGGTTGTTTAGAAGTTTGGTGTTCAGGTAAGGTGTTGTTTTGGATAGAGGCTCATGGAGTTGGTACAATTACTATTATGTATTCAATTAGACTGGTGGTGCAGAACTTATGAGCTGCATGCAGCCCCCCCCCCGGCCTTAATTGATGCCCCCACTGGTGCTCTGACCACCTCTACTCCCAATTTCCCTACTGCCAGTGCTTTCCGCTGCCTCCCTAGCAATTTTCAGATCTCTCTTTTCCCACTGCAGCTAGCAGCGAGGAAAGGGCATCCTGGGTGGGGACCGTGGGGAAGTCAGCTTGTGCAGGAAACACCTCTCTCCGTATACGCATGTCCCTCAAGCAAGCATCAATGCAGCCTTCATGGCTTAAAAGATTGTGCACCTCTGGATGGGATCCCACTGGGCAACCTAAAGGAACTCTGACCCAAGCTTTAGATAGGCCCTGTGGTACCACGGACCATTTTTCTTTTCTTTTGAAGAGCAAGTCCCTCACGTATCCCAGGCTGCTTTTGCCGTTCCCATGTAGTGGATGCTATTTGAGAAATACAAGTCCAAAGTCCCCGTGGGCATATGGGATTAGTTAGCTGTTCTTTGATCCTCGCCTAATTTTGTCTGTTTTTGTGTGTGTGTATAAATTCACATTTGTCTTGTACTCTTTCATTTAAAAAAATCAAAATTTAAAAATATAGTATAAATGAACTGTTGACCTTGACCTGTCATTTTCAAACAGATTCACTCTTTATAATAAGGCTGTGAAAGCCTCAGGCCTTGGATTCAGAAATTCGAATCACGGAGGCCATTTTATGATGGATCCACCATTTTATGACAGATCCGCCATTTCCTTGCACAGGCCTAGGCGCCTGTAAGCAAGTTACAGCCTACAACTCCCAGCAATGCATGGGAGGGCTACACTTACCACGGCCCAGGAACAGTCGTCACACATGTCCTCGCTGCTGCAATCACTCCAGGTGCAATCCAGGAAACTCCAGTGACCCTTGCACATTCTGCAGATAGCCCACAACTGCCTGCTTCCCCCAAGAGCTCTTGGGGGTAGCAGGCAGTTGTGGGCTATCTGGTAAAGGAAGTGGGCAGCTCTTGGGAAAGCAGGCAGCTGTGGGACACCTGCAGAATGCATGGGGATCCCTCCAGGATCACGGGAGTATCCTGGATTGCAGCAGCAAGCAGTAGGCGATTGTGTCAGTAAGGACACATGTGCCCACTGTTGCTGGGCCCCAGTAAGTGCAGCCCTCCCAGGCACTGCATGCTGGGAGTTGTAGGCTGTAACTTGCTTTCGGGGGCCTAGGGCTATGCAAGGAAATGGCAGATCTGTCATAAAATGGCCTCCGTGATTCGGATTTCTGAATCCGAGGCCTGAGGCTTGCACAGCCCTACTTTATAATAGACATGTATGCATTCTGGACATCCTGAAACTTGTATGGAAAACCTTTTGGCCTATTAACTAATGATTGGGCAGTATCCTATGCTGCCCACTCACCAGTGAGACCCACCGTTAGTGTGAGAGGGAGCTAGCAGTTCTTCAAGCAACCCAAAGCAAGCAGAAATGCTCTTTTCCAGAAAGGGGCAGGTCAGCAGAGATCGCAAAAGAGAACTCTTTTGACCTGTCCCAATCCAGCAACAAGCATTTCTGCTCGTTGCTGGGGTTTCTTTATGAAGCACCAACTTTCCATGGTGCTAACAGTGGGTTCCTGCTGGTGCAACATGCTCTTTTCTATAGAAACGTTGCATTTTGCGTGTATTCTTACTGTGATTTTAAGGCTATTAAGTTTTGGTTGCCAACGTAGTCTTCTTTTTTTGCATTCTTTCAAAGCCTTGCAGTGAGAGAGTTTCTTTGTCTGGATGATCCTCCAGGGCCGTTCGATAGTCTTGAAGAGAGCAGGGTAAGTGTACTCTTGTAAACTTAGTTATTACAACAAAATACTTTTAACTACACTGTTACATTTGAGATTTGTTATGTGGCATCTTTATAACAAAAGAGACATCTGTTCTCTTTTAGATAGCATCTAATGTTTGTTGTTTATTTACCATCGCCGTAAAATATACATGTCTGCCACAGAGTGAAAAAAAGCCTCAAATAAATAATCTATGGATTGTAGGTTAACACAAACAAACCTCCAAAGTTTGAGAAACCATCACTGAAGTGGAGATCACCGAAGACTGGGGCAGGAGCTACGCTACTGCTTTAAAATGGTTTATAACAGTAGTGACAACTGTTGGGGCCCAGAGCACACTCCATATACAGTTGTCAAAACGTTTTCAAAGTGTTATATCCTCTTGGTGTAGTTCTGGCCTGGGAAAATGTGGGTAGGAAAAGAATGGGAAGTAGTAAGAAATAATGTCACAAGATTTCTCAGTTTTCTTTGACTGTTGCTTAGATTCAGAGAATTGATTTAGATTTTTTGCTCTGGATATCTGAACTTTGAACATCCTATACTCTGCGAATAATTCTTGATGACTCAGTTTTAAGTTGGTGGCTGCGTTTGGATAACACAATAGAAAATGGTGGGTTAATAGACAACTTCTCGGTTGATTATCAAGGGGGTATTCCCCACATGACATGATTATCATCAACCGTGGTGTAGATTAAGGCCAGCATTGAGTTGACTATTAGGCATTGGTGTATTTGGCACATCCCCTGCCCTTTCTTCCCCCGTCAGTCCCATCAGCCATTGCATGTTCTGCCAGCTGGACTAGAGCAGCGGCCACCGCTTTGGTCGCTCTTTCCAGGGTTCTCTGTAGTCACCAAAAATAACCAACTGTGTGCAATGAAATAGTTAACGGTGCCCAACACGCAAAACGATAACCAATGGTTGTTCAAGTATTCAACTTTGCACAGCGTTGGTTATTTCCGTTGGTTATTTCAGCCGAATAACCAACCGTGATGTGAAAAAGTCCTGGCACAATAATCAACCATTGACTATTTAACCCACCCTTGGTTATCGTGTCCTCCGAACCCAGTCATTGTTAAAATCTATCTCTGGGATCTGGTCCTTCGGATATTCAATACTGCACTTACCCTCTTTGGTGTCTGAGTTACTTTAATGTTCTTTTCACTGGCTTTCTTATATGAAGGGAAATTGTAGTTTCTGAGTTTTCATGGTTTATCAGTTGTACTGCTCAATCTTAGCACTATACTTTTATCCTACCAAATACTGGATATTTTATACTGGACGTAGGAAGCTGCCCATCTACACCCAGCATTGTTAACACTGACCGGTAGTGGCTGTCCAGGTTTTCAGGCAGGAATTTTTTCATCACTCTCTGGAGATATGGGGGATGGAACTATGTATGCCACATACGTGTCCTTCCGCTGAGCCACAGCCCTTCCAGAGCATATGTTCTTAATTATGGTTTTATTGTTTTCCTTTAGCACTTGATTTTGCATATAGTGTATATAGAACCCATTTAACTGACTTTGTGAAATGAAAAGAGTGCCTAACTAGAATAACTGGACTCACTGAATATTTGCAGGTTACAAATTGGCATCTTTGGACAATTTCCACCAAATATGAATCAGCCTCCTGTTGATTGTCTTGAGCTCAATAAAATACTTTAATGTTAGATATTTTGATTCTAGTTGCTGATTATTATTTTTTACAAATGCTAACTACGTTATGACTTCAACCTCTTAGAGAATAACCTGAAAACCACTATAATGTCACTGATATACTTTAATTTCTGCTAATTCTGGTCATCGCAAATGCTGGCATAAGTTGAAATGGTTCCACAGTTGGGAACATTCTGTCTGTACCAACCCTGTGTGAATGCATGGTTACCAAATGAGGATCACTGCCAAATGACATTGTTTCTTTTGCTACTGAAGTCAGCAATAAATTATAAATTGTAGACTTGTCATTGTTAATTGCAAGCTTTCACTTAAGAGAAAAAAGAGTAGGCTCGCAAATCAGTGCTTTGTAATTTCCCGCACCCAACGATTTTGTTTGCATCATCCTTCACAATGTCAAGGACAACTCCAAGCTGCAGAACTTCTTATGTACACTAAAAATGTAGAAGTGGTGGAGGGTGGAGAAGAGGGAACTATATTGGGTAAAATCCAATGTAAGTCCTGCTTTGAGGAGACCCATTGAAATGAATGGGATATACATTAGTACTGACTAATGGAAGTTCCATTCATTTCAGTGAGTCTACTCTAAGTAGGACTTGTGTTGGATTTTACTCATTGAGTGCTGGTAGATGGTATCTTGGGTGTAACCATGTACAGCCTTCTGCAGAATCAGACTCCTTACAGTTCGAATATCTAGAATATAAGTGGGAACAAAGTATTGCAATGTTTCAGAGTGTCCTACTTTAGCCCAGCCTTTGCTCCTTACCAGTCCAGGTCCAACTGTTCATCCTAGCACCTGAATGGCAAGCAGCTGTATGGTGTTAGGAGTACTAGGTTTGGATTTGTACTTATTTTACAGCATGTTTTACAACTAGCTTATTGTGCTGTGAGCTTTCGTAGACAATTGTTGACTCCACCAGGCTCACATTTATAAAAGCTCAAACATGCTAAAATTACCCAATTAGGCTTTATCCTAAACATGCTTTCTAGGACATATATCCATTGAAATCAGTGGGATGTACTCCTCAGTAAGCATGTATAGGATTGGGTTGTTAGTATATAATAGATCTCTTCGGTGCAATAGAATCTTGGGGCAATATCTAGTGCAATACTACTAATAATGTAAATTACCTTGCGCTAGTGTAAGCAACCTCTAACACAACTCCATGGAGAACCCATCATGCCCACAAACGCTATTGGTGTGGTGCTGAAGGTCACTTCTGCTAGTTCACCATAATTTACCTTAACTGTAGTGTCGCACTGGATACTGCCCTTATTATTATTATTAGAATCATAGAATCATAGAATCATAGAATAGCAGAGTTGGAAGGGGCCTACAAGGCCATCGAGTCCAACCCCCTGCTCAATGCAGGAATCCACCCTAAAGCATCCCTGACAGATGGTTGTCCAGCTGCCTCTTGAATGCCTCTAGTGTGGGAGAGCCCACAACCTCCCTAGGTAGCTGATTCCACTGTCGCACTGCTCTAACAGTCAGGAAGTTTTTCCTGATGTCCAGCCGGAATCTGGCTTCCTTTAACTCGAGCCCGTTATTCCGTGTCCTGCACTCTGGGAGAATCGAGAAGAGATCCTGGCCCTCCTCTGTGTGACAACCTTTTAAGTATTTGAAGAGTGCTATCATGTCTCCCCTCAATCTTCTCTTCTCCAGGCTAAACATGCCCAGTTCTTTCAGTCTCTCTTCATAGGGCTTTGTTTCTAGACCTCTGATCATCCTCGTTGCCCTCTTCTGAACACGCTCCAGCTTGTCTGCGTCCTTCTTGAATTGTGGAGCCCAGAACTGGACGCAATACTCTAGATGAGGCCTAACCAGGGCCGAATAGAGAGGAACCAGTACCTCACGTGATTTGGAAGCTATACTTCTATTAATGCAGCCCAAAATAGCATTTGCCTTTCTTGCAGCCATATCGCACTGTTGGCTCATATTCAGCTTGTGATCTACAACAATTCCAAGATCTTTCTCATTTGTAGTATTGCTGAGCCAAGTGTCCCCCATCTTGTAACTGTGCATTTGGTTTCTATTCCCTAAATGTAGAACTTGGCATTTATCCCTATTAAATTTCATTTTGTTGTTTTCAGCCCAGCACTCCAGCCTATCAAGATCACTTTGAAGTTTGTTTCTGTCTTCCAGGGTATTAGCTATCCCACCCAATTTGGTGTCATCTGCAAATTTGATCAGCGTTCCCTGCACCTCCTCGTCCAAATCATTAATAAAAATGTTGAAGAGCACTGGGCCCAGGACTGAGCCCTGCGGCACCCCACTCGTTGCCTCTCCCCAGTTTGAGAAGGTTCCATTGATAAGTACTCTTTGAGTCCGATTCTGTAGCCAACTGTGGATCCACCTAATAGTTGTTCCATCTAGCCCACTTTTAGCTAGTTTGTTAATCAGAATGTCATGTGGTACTTTGTCAAAAGCTTTGCTGAAGTCAAGATATATGACATCCACAGCATTCCCACAGTCCACAAGGGAGGTTATCCTATCAAAAAATGAGATCAAATTAGTCTGACAGGATTTGTTCCTGACAAATCCATGTTGGCTTCTAGTAATCACTGCATTGATTTCAAGGTGTTTACAGATTGACTTCTTTATAATCTGCTCCAGAATTTTCCCAGGGATGGATGTCAGGCTGACTGGTCTGTAGTTCCCAGGTTCCTCCTTTTTGCCCTTTTTGAAGATAGGGACAACGTTAGCCCTCCTCCAGTCGTCCGGCACCTCACCCGTCTTCCATGATTTTGCAAAGATAATAGACAAAGGTTCTGAGAGTTCTTCCGCTAGCTCCTTCATTACTCTTGGATGCAGTTCATCGGGCCCTGGGGATTTGAACTCATTCAAGGAAATTAGGTGTTCTTTGACCATTTGTTTATCAATCTCAAACTGCAATCCTGCCCCCTCAACTTCTGCTTCACTTTTTCCAGGGGGGTCATAGATCCGCTTTTGGGAGAAGACCGAGGCAAAGTAGGAATTGAGCACTTCAGCCTTTTGTTTGTCGTCTGTTATCAATTTGCCATCCTCATTAAGCAGTTGAACCACCATTTCTTTCCTCTGTCTTTTACTACTCACGTATCTGAAGAAAGCCTTTTTATTGCTTTTAGCATCCCTCGCTAATCTCAGCTCATTCACAGCTTTAGCCTTCCTGACGCCATTTCGGCACTTCTGCGCCACTTGTCTGTACTCTTCTTTTGTAGCCTGGCCTTCCTTCCACTTCCTATATGTATCCCTTTTTGTTTTCAGTTCATCAATAAGCTTTTTGTGGAGCCACATTGGTTTCCTCTGTTGTCTTCTATCTTTTCTCCTTGTTGGAATTGTTTGTAACTGTGCCTTTAAAATTTCATTTTTTAGATACTCCCACCCATCCTGCACTCCTTTTCTTTTTAGGCTCCCTTGCCACGGGACCTTACTTATTATAGTTCTGAGTTTATTAAAATCAGCTTTCCTAAAATCCAGAGTACGTGTATGGCTACGCTCGACTTTTGTCTCCTTCATAATCAAGAATTCAAGTATGACGTGGTCACTTTCCCCCAGAGTTCCCGTAACTGCCACTTTATCCACTAAGTCATCCCTATTGGTCAATAACAAGTCAAGGATTGCTGACCCTCTAGTTCCTTCCACCACTTTCTGTAGGAGAAAGTTATCACCCATACATGTCAGGAATTTCTTGGAAGGGCCGCTTTTGGCAGTAATGGTCTCCCAACAGATATCAGGGTAATTGAAGTCCCCCATCACTACTACATCACACTTCCTTGAAACACTGGCAATTTGTTTCTCAAAAGTTTCGTCCTCGTCTTCTCCTTGATTGGGTGGTCGGTAGTAGACTCCGATTATCATATTCTTTTTATTCCTAGCCCCATTTATTTTAATCCAGACGCTCTCGACGGGGCTCCCAATCTCATCCGCCTGTATTTCTGTGCAGGGATAGGTATTTTTAACATATAGTGCAACTCCACCTCCCTTTCTATTTCTTCTGTTCTTTTTGAACAAGTTATATCCTTCAATTGCTATATTCCAGTCATGGGAGTCATCCCACCAAGTTTCAGTTATACCTATCAAGTCGTATTTGCCTTCATGTAATAAGAGTTCAAGTTCATTCTGTTTGTTTCCCATGCTCTGGGCATTAGTATATAGACATCGAAGACCATGTGTTTTATAGTCTGGCTTTGTTCCTACCTTGTTGCAGACACTATT
This sequence comes from Elgaria multicarinata webbii, assembly GCF_023053635.1. Lineage (NCBI taxonomy): Eukaryota > Metazoa > Chordata > Lepidosauria > Squamata > Anguidae > Elgaria > Elgaria multicarinata. The sequence goes on along the minus strand of NC_086177.1, from coordinate 79,559,992 downwards.
TTGGGACTCTGTTGAAGCTGTTCTCTGTACTGTGGTGCATTGGCCTTCATCCATTGTTGCCTCAAAATTTACGTCTCCCACCCCCGCAAGATTCAGTTTAAAGCCCTCCTGATGAAGTTCTTCATGCTGTGGCCGAACTCATTCTTTCCAGCCCTTGTGAGGTGCAACCCATCCCTTGCCAGCAGTCCATGTTCCAAGTAGCGTAGCCCGTGGTCCCAGAATCCAAAACTCTCACGACGGCACCACTTTTGAAGCCAGTCGTTCATCCGGAGTATTTTTCTTTCCCTTTCTAATCCTCTTCCAAGAACCGGGAGGATGGATGAGAAAACTACCTGGGCCCCAAAGTTCTTCAGTTTCCTTCCCAGAACTTCAAAGTCTGAAATGATTTCTTTGTAGCTCTGCTTGGCGACATCATTTGTTCCCACATGGATGAGAAGAAAGGGGTATGTGTCCGTGGGCTTTATGAGCTTCGGTAACCCTTCAGTCACATCTCTAATCTGTGCTCCAGGGAGACAGCACACCTGGCGAGTCCATGGGTCTTCACGACATACTTGGGTTTCAATCCCACGCAGCAGGGAGTCTCCCACAACGACTACTCTTCGCTTCTTCTTGGTTGACCCACCTTCTGTCTCTTGGTCACTGTTGCATGGTGCCTCCTGTACTTCTTCCTCTGCAAACTGTCCTTCAGTCTCATTCTCCAGAAGCTGAAAGCGGTTGCTTAACTGCAATGGCTCCACCGGTGCAGAACGCCCTCTAATTCCTCTTCTAACTGTCACTCTTTTCCAGGGAGTTTCCTCTTCATTGGCTTTCCTCCCCTCAGCATACTCCACTTCTGCTTCAGCTGGCTGTTGTTCTTCAATCTCATGTGCTTCTTGTTGCTGTTGCAGTTCCACCGTTCGGTCTAAGAACTCCTCGACTTCTCTTATTCCTTGGAGGGTGGACACTCGCTGCTCAAGTCCTCTCACTTTTTCTTCCAAAAGTGCCACCAGCTTGCACTTGTTGCAGGTGTACGCCATGTTGAGCTCAGGCAGAAACACGAACATTGCACACCCTTTGCAGGTCACTACCTCTAGGGACTCCTTTCCATCCATAATGTCGATTTCTGCTTTTGTTTTTTTTCCTTTTTGATTATAGTAGAATTGCCTTTGCTTTGTTGTGTCCTCTCTGAAGGTACACAACTATATGAGGATGTCTTAAGGGAAAGTAATCTTTTGGGGGTTTTTTTGCTTTTGTTTGGTGGTGGTTTTGTGGGGTTTTTTTTTTCTCTTTATGCTTTTCTTTTTTCCCCCACCTCTTTTTTATTTTTATTTTATTTATTTATTTTTATTATTATTATTATTATTATTATTATTATTATTATTATTTATTATTATTATTATTATTATTATTATTTATTTATATAGCACCATCAATGTACATGGTGCTGGACAGTGTAAAACAGTAAATAGCAAGACCCTGCCGCATAGGCTTACATTCTAATAAAATCATAATAAAACAATAAGGAGGGGAAGAGAATGCACCAAACAGGCACAGGGTAGGGAAAAACTAGCAGTATAAAGTCAGAACCCTTGGGATGTAGAATTCTGCAATAAAATCTAAAATATCTAATACCTTTTATGGGCTTCACAATATTTACAATACTTATTTATGTCATCAGTGACAAGGAAAATGCATAATGACGGCCAGAGTCCCATGAGAGATTTGTCAAATACTGGAAATGGGGGCAGGTGGCAGCAAGACCATAATGTTTGTGTCAAGGATAAGGGATGTAATCTTAATATAGGAATTTCCTCCTGTAATCACAGGGAGACTCACCTATGCTGTCTCTGTTTTCTCAAGTGTTAGCAGAAAAAGTCATTATTTTCAGATCTTTTTATAGAAGCCACATTCAGTCAGACATTTGTTCTCTTCTAGGATGAGAGGAGGGAATGTGTGTGTGTGCGTTCAACAATTCTTCTGTTGTAAGATTCTGCAACAGAAGCATTTGTTTTTAATTCATGGCACAGCAGCTCCTGTGCATTTTCCTGGATTCTGTAGGGCAAATACTTATGTCTACTTTGATGTGCCTATGAAATAGTGAAGCTCCTACAAGATGTACATCATGCTGTGGTGATCTTCTCAAATCAGGTGTAAGTTGAGGTCACCACTTTGGCATTCCAAACATCTTTTGAAATGTGGGTTGACATACGCTGTGTCTGAGCCAGCATCTTATCACCTGCCAGAGTGTCCACAAGAGTATTCACACACAAAACTGGGAGTTTGTGACTGCTTGATAACCACATCAATGAGTTGTGGTATTGTAGTACATCAATGTACTACCACATCTAAATGTTCTGTTTCTCAGTGTCAGGAAATCAAAGCTTGGTTATGTCCTATGTGAACGCTAACGCTCAAAAGTGTTATACAGTAAGGAATCTCACGCATAGGAGAGGAATGTAATCAGCGTCGGGTCTTTAGCATTTCTTACAAAACGGTTGTTTTCAAAACCCTTTACTTTCATCTAGGCTTTCTGTGAGACTCTGGAGGAAACAAACTACCGTCTGCAAAAGGAGCTCGCTGAAAAACAAAAAGAGGTGGAAGCTCTGAAAAAATTATTACATGAAAAAGAAGGGCACATCAATGCTATGGAGAAAAGGATTGGGTAGGTTGAAAGAAAGCACTTGAAACTACTGCAGTCCCCAAATCAACAGCCCCCAAACACTGAACATCTCTTCATGCACCCCGGGATTTCTGAAAGCTTTCCTTTCTACTGCAAATCTTCCCTCAATAATCTTGAAAGCCAAGAGATGCTTTAGAGTAGCATCTTACACAATGGAAGGAACTGCAGTTAAAAAGGAAATGGGAGTTCCTACTGAGTGCAGAGAAGTACCTGAGGCTTTCTTTAAAGCAGCGCACGTCAGCAACCCCAATTTATTTTGACGGGCGTGGAAGTAGCAGAGTTGGTAGCTCCATAGAGCAACTGCCACAGAAAGAGAAAGTCTTTAGTATTTATTTATTTTATTTATTTATTTATTACATTTCTATACTGCCCAATAGCCGGAGCTCTCTGGGCAGCTCACAAAAATTAAAAACATTCAAAGTATAAAACAACAGTATAAAACCATAATATAAAATACAATATAAAAGCTCAACCAGATAAAAATACGTAGTACGGGTGGAGCCTCTTTCAGTGCAGATTGGGCAGAGTGTGCTGTGATAGTAATAAGAATTAGATATAATTGTAATGGAAATTACTGCTTAGTATCAGGTTGTGTCTTCAAATTCATAGAGTGAATTTGATCATATCTGGGGGGAAAATCTTCTGAAGTGAGTTTTTGCTCAGTTGCTCTTAAATTATTTCCCAGCTTTAAACAGATTGGGTCTTAAGTCTTTCTTGACTTCATTACAGGGATTTCAATTTAGGGGACACGACATCCCGTAAATTGTCAAGACAGGAGAGTGAGGGCAGTGGAGAAGTGAAGTCCTCTGCAATAGAGGCAGATCAAGAAGCGCCGGAAGAAGACAGTCGGTAAATTAAAATGCAATAGTTTATTTTGAAGTTATTCCCTGAAATGCATTTCATTTTTGTCATATCTCGAGGACAAGCATCTATAAATGTCTAGTAAATTGGGATTAACCCAGTTTTCCAAATGCTGCACAGATCAGATCACGAGAGAGAGAGAGAGAGAGAGAGAGAGAGAGAAGCCATCCAGTTAGCCTATGTATGACACGTATATTGTTTTGTCCCTGCAGTTCTGAAAAGGAGAATCAGAAATCATCTTGGACTGGTCCATTTGCTGAAAACTCTGTGCCAGAAATTGAAGTTGCAGAGGTAGCATATACTGCTGTTGAAGGAATATAAACACTGCCAGCTGCCTTTTACGTTGGCTTAAAACAAACAGACAAAATCACCATGTCCGAAACACATTGAACAAAAGCATATAGCTGCTGTAAAGCAGGAGGTGAAAAGGCGCAAACGTGAATGTTTACATAAACGAATCTGGATAAAGCTTTGGCATAGGAAGGATAATCAATGCTGCTTCAATTTGGCTGTTATCTAGCTGAAAGAGAGAGGTATATATATATATATATTAATATATAAAAATCTCTGGTTAAGGCCAGGTCACATTATGCCTAGAATCTTTGTATATAAATCATAATTTACAAAAATGTAAAGGCTAAATGTCACATTTGTTTATCGCCTGGCATGCTATATATCACGTATTTGCTACTAATACACAACACATTTTGTATGGGCTGCTTTTTGGTATCTAGTTTTTCAGATTCTTTATATAGGCATATAATTATGCTCTGGGAAAATATACTCCGCCATCTGGGCTTAGAAACAGTATGCAATCCGTTGTGGTTTTTTTAAGTGATAAATGTAAATAACTGATATGTACGTTTTAATGCAATAAACTAGGAAAGCTTGCAGTACCAAAATAATATTTCAGAAATGGAAGTATTTCAGAAATGACTGAGAGGTTTTTATATGGCGGGGGGGAAACTTAAGGTGCAATCCTACGCATGTTTAGACAGGAAAAAAATTCCTACAACTTTTTTTCTGTCTAAACTTGCACAGGATTGCACCTTTGGTGACGTAAGCTGTAGAACCCACTCACACTGTGGATGTTCACGTTCACTTGAAAATAATGCAAAAGCTGATTCAATGTGTAACTGGTTTTTTTCTTTAAATCCTGTGACACCTTTGCCACACAACAACTCTGCCTTATATAAAGAACACTACCTCTTACTTTGTTGCTAATTCATAAATGTGCTGTTCAAACTATGTATGTTGCGTACAGAAAGTTAAGAGGTCTTTCAAGCCATACTCCTGCTGCGGTTAATTAATGTTAACTTTAGTTGCAGTTTGCATCTGTGTGTGATTTTTAGGATACTGAGCACACCAATGTGCTACAATGTGTTCCGTAGCTTATTATATTAAGCCCAATGATGCACTTTATTACAATATAATTAAAAAAAAACCTTCTTGTGCCAAGTTCCTTGGCTTATTCTTCTTTTTAGTTGGACCTTTGGGTGAGGGCAGGTGAGAATGGTTTGCCCAATAGTGCCTTTTTGTATTTTGCTTGTTACAGATGTTTGCTATAATAGTGTGGGTCAGCTTTATAGAATCTTCAAAAACATTCTGCTCAGCAGTTGTTTGCTGAAAGTGCCTTTTGTCTGCTCTTCCAGTGGGAAGAATACAGCTTTTGTTCTTCTCTGTGCCACCTACTTCTTTGTTTTAATGTTGGTGACACACAATCTCCACGTGCTTGCAGTTTTCAATGCTCACTTTGTATTTTGGGGTGTGAGGACAAAGATCTCTGTAGAACTGTATGATGCCATCTGGGGCAAATAAACCTTTGGCCACGACGACATCTTTTCTTGTCATCTGTTGATAAACCTGGTCCATTTTAAAAGTGAGTGGAGTACAAGGCTATCTTATTTCTCAACTTTTAGGATATGTTCACGACATTGCTAGGGTATGTGAAATCTTAATATTTGCTTAGAATACAGTTTTGGGTGCCATCTGCTTTTCCCCATCCTGGTGTCGTCCAGATTTCAGACAAGATAGTTACTCCTAGACCAGGATCCAAAGCATGATGCCAACTAGGTTCCCAAACTGGAGGGGGCTTGGATGTATGTGCTTTGAAAAGCAATATCCTATGGAAAACTGCATTTGAAACTGAAGAGACATGCAGATGTTGTTGATGTATTTTAAAAGGTTAAATTTCAACCCACAGGCATGTCTAAAGCTGCTCTTCCAACCCTGGCCATAGGTTGCAATCTGATACCCACTTACCTGAGATTAAGCCCCATTAAACTCAATGGAACTTACTTCTGAGTAGATATATATAGTGGGCTGGGGAAGCCCATTCAGCCCAAAGGCCAAATTCTATTCTGGAGAAGCTTTTGGGACTGCATTCTAGGGGGGGACAGGGGTCATGATCATCTGGGGGACCCCTGAGGGCTACATTGGACCCCTGGGTCTGAGTTCCCACCCCTGATGTATAGGATTGCTGTTAAACTTTGAATGCTTTGAATTACTTTGCCAGTACATTTAAGTGCGGATTAGAAAGTGTTAAAATTGTTTAAATTAAAGAATCCAAATAAGGTTTAAAACAATTACTGTGGGTCAGGGATTGGCAACCAGATGCCCTTGAGATGTTTGGGGCTAAAATTCTCATAAGCCCCAGTCAGCCTGGCCAGTTGTTAGACATTATGGGAATTGTAGTCCAAAACATCTGGAGGACACCACATTGCCAACCCTGTTGTAGTTGCCAAAATTGAGCAAGTCTGATATTTTATTTAAACTGAATTATACTAGGGTTGTGCACCACTTCAGTTCTAGATCCGAATCCTGAACCGAAGCAGGCTGATCTGGACAATGGCAAGCGACGTGACTGTCAGGGACTTACAGGACCTAACCACTTGCATCTGCCTGGCATCCGCCTGACATTTTTACGGAAGATGGGGGGCTCTGTATTGTCGTAGATCTAATGTTGTGCACAGTGACAGCCATAAAGGGACCGAGTCTGAAGCGAGCCAAGGTGGATTGGGGCTGATTTGGATGCGTCCTTGCACAGTCCTAATTTATACCTTGTCTAATATATAGTATTCAAGGCTGCCTACTTATAAAGTCATAAGAGAGATTAAAAATACATTAAAACAGCAGTTATAAAATCAAAACAAACATAAGACAGTGTGGGAGGTAATTGGAGTCTACATATACTATAGAAGCTAATGAATAACCTGTCTCAACAAAACTGTCATAACCAGATGACTTGAAAATACAAAGTAAAGGGGAAAGGTGATGACCCATGGAAGAGGGTTCCACAACTGGTGTACAGCCACGGAAAGGCCCTGTCGGGCATCCCAGCAAACTGTACATCCCATGTTGGGATAGTGAGAAGGGCTTCTCCATCAGATCTTTGGGTGTGGACAAGATGGTACGCAGTTGTAAGCTCATAGTCTATACCAGACATAGGCATATAGTGCCCTTCAGATGTTTTGGACTAGAATCCCATCAGCCCTAGCCAGCATGGCCAATGACAGAGTGTTATAGGAGTTAAGACTATAGTTATCATCCAAACCATCTGGAGGGCACCCGATTGCCTACCCCTGCTATACACCAACTTAGGCTTAGTTCATGTATGCCACTAACCCATGATATGGGTTGTTGAATTCTGGATTGTTGCATTGTATGAAACCAAACATGTTAACAAACTAGGGTGTGTTAACAAACAGCAGCCCAGAAAGAGAACCTATGGTTTGTTGCTTGGTTGTGAATTCTAGAATGTTCAAACCATGGATTGCCATTACGTGTGAACCCAAAACTGTGGGTTGTTTTGCCACACTACAGAGGGGTGAGCGAGAGTGGTAAAAGAAAAGAAGCCTGCCCCTCTACATGCCAGTACTACAACACTGCAATGGCATTTGGGATACAGGGAGCGAGCAGGCAAAGGTGGAGGGAAACAAACAAACCAGGGATTGGGGAAAGCCGTAGTTTGTTTGATTGTCTGCCAGACAAAACGTGGGTAGGGCAACAAACCATGAGTTAAGAGTTATGTGAGAACCAAGGTGTGTGGTCCTTTGTTTCCCCACCCCCTGGTCATTCTAATACTACATCCTACAAGACACAGATACGTTCACACAGTAAACTTCCAAATTTAATAAGGCTTGTTTCTGCCCATTTTGAGGAGAAAAAATATTTATTTAAAACATTTGCATCCTGCCCTATATCATTAGAATCTCAATAGCGCTACTGAACCTGGACTAGTAGAAGTATAATACTAAGTAGTACAATAGAGTGTTTTGTAACAACTGGATAGGCAGCCTTGGGTGTGGCATTTCATTGCTTTATTATTAAGTTTGTAAGCATTAAAGCATGTATTAAAGATTAAATGTGTTTGTTCAATCTTCCCTTATTATGCACATGTCTAGATTTCTATGTAAATTTAGGGTTGGCTCAAGATTTACATTGGATCATCTGCACTGACAGAAATGGAGTTCCCCAAACCCTCTTTCCCATGACAGCCCCTCCAGATCCCTGAAAATGCAACACCAAATTGCATCTGATGAAGTGGAGCTGAGCAGGAAGGATGGGAGATTCTACAAAATTTGGCAGCGGGACCTTCTGTGAGCAGAGGCTTTCCTCTCATGGAAGGCAGATCCTCGATCCAACCTTTAAATTCATACCTAAAAAGGTATGTTTATTCTGGCTAAATTCAAAATATAATTTCTACTTTATTTCAGTAATTTCAACTGAAATGCTATGCTATCACATTGTGTTTAAAAATGCGCATGATCCTTCATCTAATGTGAAGTTTTAAAAATTAAGAATTACATCTGTGTTTATGTGCATATGTAGAAAAAACACAGTTGCTAGTTTTGTTTTGTTTTTAAGTTCGGTATGGCGTATGTTCTATGGCAGCGCTGGGCCATTTGGATGGCTTTTAAAGGGGGTAAGCAAATTCCTGGAGTAGAAGGCTATCAGTGGCCAGTAGTCCTGATGGCTATGTGCTACCTCTAGTACAAGAGGCATTAAGCCTATGTACACCAGTTGCTGAGGGACATGGGTGGGAGGGTGCACCTAGTTCACCATAATTTACCTTAACTGTAGTAAGCTCTATCATAGCTCCCACTCTATAATATTCATGCATTCCAAGAACTGCCTATTTGAAGAACGAGAGCTAAATCACGGATAGGAAGCCTGGTGCCCTGGTATGTTGGACTACAATTCACTGGCCAAGTTTTTCTGGGATTTATAGTCTGAAACATCTGGAGGGCAAGAGGTTGCCTACCTCTGAGCTAGAGTGTAAACATTAAGAATCTGTCAGAAACTCCAGCGCCTTTTTCACCACTTCTGTCAGTGGTGTAGTCACCAGTTGGAGGAAAAGCTGTTCTGTTGCTCTGCTGGAGGAACAGCAAATGCCTCCCACGACGTTCTCTGTTGCTGCTTAAATAAACTCGGGCCTTGAAACTGGTGGTTGAACATGAAGGAGGAGTGGACTATAGTGATTTTTGTAATGCCGTTTCAGATTGATTGAAACAGGAACGTCCAAGAAAAAAAATTAACAAAAAATTCTAGCAATGCTGGAGACCTTTAAAGAAGCTGAAGAGAAGAAAAGAGAAAGAAACATGACTCTTCAGGAGAACAAGGAAATCAATTGTGCATTACCTTAGCAGGCATGCATTAAATAGTCTCTTTATTTGCTTCCCAGAACAATTATCCAAGGACACAAAAAGTTTATGGTCAAAACACTGGTGCTTTGTTGGACTTCATTTTATGTCTTGGTTTTGCTCTATTATCAATACTTTTAAAGTGTAGAGCTCGCTCTCTGTATATATTGCAGAGTAATTTAGCTCTGAATTGAAGTCACAAAATTCCTGTGTGGAGCAGATTTCCTCAAACCTAATGTCCTACAGATTTGTTCGACCTGCTGTTGGCTGGGGATTTGGGGCATTGTAGTCCAATGCATCTGGAGGACATCAGGTTGATGAGGGCTAGTGTAGAATTTCTCTGCTTTGTGTGTGACCAAAAGCCGATTCTCTAAATTTCCCTAGCTCCGATGTGTATCTAAAACATCAGCCACAAAACAAATTAGTAGTAGTAGTAGTAGTAGTAGTAGTAATAATAGTATCCCACCTTTTGCCCAATACTGGCAAAAAATGTCCTTCTACCTTTCTGAGTCCTCCTTCATTTCTGCTTCATGCAATTTATGACAAAGTGTCTGGTGGCACTCCAGCATGCTGGGAATTGTAGGACTTTTTTCTTCCTAAACATGCATAGGATTGTGGCATTAAAGAATAATGCATTCTGGCATAAGCTTGAATCCGCTTCATCAGATGCAATTAACTTGCTTCTAAAGCAAGAATGTTAACGGTTGAGTAAAGATATGCTTACATGGGCTTCTAATCCCTGTTAGCAATTGGGCATTTGGAACAAGTGAGCACAAGGCCTACATTTATTTGTGCTTTAAAGAGTATTTCTTAGTTTTCAGGGCATATACTCAAATTCTGAGAACCAATGCACACTTGACAAATTCCTCCATGTGGTTACACTCCTGCACCCACCCACCCCTTGCCCAGTCATAGAGATGGATGCAACCCTGCATCCTATGACCAGTTCCTGCTAATTTTATTTATTTATTTATTACATTTTTATACTGCCCAATAGCCGAAGCTCTCTGGGAGGTTCACAAAAATTAAAACCATAATAAAACCACCAACGGTTTAAAAACACAAATACAAAATACAGTATAAAAAGCACAACTAGGATAAAACCATACAGCAAAAATTGATATAAGATTAAAATACAGAGTTAGAACAGTAAAATTTAAATTTAAGTTAAAATTACGTGTTAAAATACTGAGAGAATAAAAAGGTCTTCAGCTGGCAACGAAAGGAGTACAGTGTAGGCACCAGGCTAACCATTCTTCATGCCGTCATATGCTGATGCACATAATTAATGGAGGAATCTGAGACTGTAAACTAGCCTCCTGCTATAGGTTAATTACCCTGTAGCATTTTAATCATCAGTATGTATGCTGTTAGTATGGTTAAAGAATGGTATAGAAGATTTTCTTCCACTGCATGTTCCTCTGAACTGGTAATTCTAATCTGCTTTAATGGTTGGAAGTGGGTCTAAAGGCAATGTCATGGCACTGATACAGAGTTCAAGTGTGCGGTTTTTGTATATGTCTCTTAGGCATCCTGCCAGCAATCCAGTATTTGGGTATTTCCTGGTGCTGGTTTCCTCCTTCCCATCACTTCAGAGAGTCCAAGAGGGCTTCCCTCTGACCCGAGTACAGAAATAACTCTCTGCTTATTTAGATGCCATCAAAACAGAACATCTGGCTTGATTTCAACCTTCTGACATGCTATCTGATGTACAAAATTGCAGCTTCTAAACATAGCAAAGATTAGACTCCCAAGTCACCACAAGCAGGATGCTGCTATTGGCAAGGGGGTTGGGGAGAACATTTGTGATAAGTAGGATGGTTGATCACTCCCTGTAATATTCAGAAGTTGTGATTTCCATTTGAAATTAGACATTATAGGGCTGCCTCCAAAAACGATATTCTTAAGTCTAGTTCATGCTCATGTTGGTTAGTGAAACTGATGGGGTGTCACTGAGCATTTCTCTCCTCCCATTCTCCATCATAGGGAGAAATTTGCTGGTTGATGATATTGATTGGGTTCATATAATGCAATAAAACAAACCAGAGTACAGGTTGAGTGTGGGTTGTTGTGTTGTGTGAACCCATCTTTACTAATAAACAATGGTTTATTAACTATGCAGAACCCACATTGCACAACCTAACAACAAACCACAGGTTCTCTTTCTGGGTTGTGTTAACAAACCATGGTTTGTTAGCACGACTGGGTTCATACAACGCAACAACCCATGGTTCAACAGCAACCCATACTCAGCCTGTCCTCTGGCGTGTCCAGTTGTGCGAACTACATCTTTGTATCACAAGGTAAGTTTCATATTGAGAAGGACTAGAGCCTAAGATGATGTTTTTCCACACTGAACCCATGTCATCCATTCTGGCACTACAATGAGTTGGATCCAAACAAAGTTCTTTGCATTTACTTCCCATTGAAATAAAAAGGACTACATGGCCAACTTGTCCCATAGGACAAGTTGGACCTAAATTCAGCTAACTTACTGAGCAATCTCATGCATATCTGCTCAGAAGTAAGTCTGATTGAGTTCAATAAGGTTTACTCCCAGGTAAATGCATGGGAGTGCAGCCTTAGTCTGAAGCCAACCAATAGATCTTAATGGTTTGAGATAAATATGATCTCATAATTGTAGGTGGGGGGAGGGGGTTACAATAGGAAAAGGAGTAAGAGGGTAATCAAATGATTTATTGAAAGCATTTCTAGCATATAAATGGCTGTATCACTGCTGATGCTAAATCTGAAGGTTGATGGGAAAGATAAAATTAAATATGCTCCGGTAGGATTTCTATCAATCCAAGTGCTGTCTTAGGGTGTTTCAAGAAGGAAGGCTCCTAGCGTTAGCAGTTAGGTCTTTTCCTTCTTAGCAGATTTTTTGCAGCAAGAAAATGATGGAAGAAGCAGTGGAAAAACACAAGAGGGTTATGAGTGGAAGATGATGCCTGAACTCCCTGTAAAATGCCATGAATGAGGCAGGGGGATGGTGGGATAAAAGTCTCATCTAAAAGAACACCTTAATTTCAAATCTAAACATTGTTCATAAACTACTGGGTTGTTCTGTAGCTTAAAACTCTTCTTCCACCAGCTTCCAGGTTCAAGCAAAACTAAACAAAAAAATGGAAATTGACCGAATACTAATATATCAAGGGACAACAGGAACATGGCTATTCCAGCAGTCTCGCTCCATTAGTAATGCTCCCGCTAACTTCTGTGAATAACAAATTATGTAATTGTGTTGATTTCCTGGTCAAGGTTGTTCAAATCAGGTAGCAGGTAATATGGGAGTCATCTGCCTGAGCCCTTGGAGAGACCTACAGTAGATCAATGAATCTTCTGTTCCAAGTAGAAGCATTTCTGATAAATACCTGATGAAGCACAGCAAGTTGGGACCCGGAATTGTTTCCAAACACAAAATATAATCTAAAATGTGGCCTGGATAAACAAGTGCAATTTATTGCAAAACTTGAGCAAGGTATCACATGACTGATTCCCGAGATCACCAGTGATCCCTGATATGATCACGGCTCAGCCATTGGTTGCACAGCCAAGTTTGGGGGAGGGCTGCTCATTTTACAAACTAACTTTTAACTGTTGCCAGCCCAAGAGTAAATACTGCACACAAAGCCCCAAAGTGACAGCGTTAATTGCCAAAAGGCTTGCAATCCAGGTTCAACAGGTATAAGTGGAGTGGAGCCAGGACTCAGAGACACAGCACCAGCACTTTTTTCTTAGCAGGGATGCTGATGTTATCTGCCAGCTGCCCCCCTTCGGATTTTATTATTTTCCATATGCATACGTGGAATTGTGGATTGTTGTTATGTACGAACCCCGTACTGTGGTTTAGCTGTGGATTGTTAATCATGAACAATCCAGGAAGAGAATCTATAGTTTGTTGTTGGGTTGTGAACTTTGGATTGTTTGTAGTTAACATGTATGAAACACATGTGTTCTAGCAATTATATATGCGCTTCAACAAAAGCAGACCAAATATTAAAATAACTATCCATTTGAAGGCATCTATTTGCCACCCTTCAAATATTGAAAGCGTTGTTAGGTCCTCAGTCTTTTGCGTTATAGGAGGTGCGTGTTTATCCTTCCAATGTTGTAATATCAGTCTTTTAGCTGTCAAGAATCCGTGGAGAATCTATTTATGCTGACTTAGTTAATTTCCATGAAGCAGGTAAATAATTAAAAAGAGTGTGTACAGTGAATATTAAAGACTGTTCCGGTACTAAATTTATTTGTGTAATAACCTCCCCGCACAAAAAAGAAGCTACTACTGCACATTGCCAAAACATATGTTTATAAGAAGCATTACCTGTATTGCACTGCCAGCAATTAGCTGAATTAGACTATCCCTTCTTAAAGAGACATCGTGGCATTCAATATACACAAAACAAATTTTTATACTGAATAAGGCACAGCCTAAGATTCGTAGACAAGACAGGTAGATGCCAAAACAGTGATCCACAGCAGTTTCTCAAATTCAAAATGGTCTGGAAAGGTTGGGGTTCCCTGTGTTAGACGGAGTGAAATCAAGGAGATTGCAGCACCAGGAAGCAGAAGGTATGAAATACGAAGGCAGCAACCGGGAGGCGAATAAATTTGGATGTTGGCAAATTCGTATGGAAAAGACAGCAAAGAGGGCAGAAAGAGAAAAACTTAAGGACAATCCAGGAATTGTGAAAACACAAATGGGACAGAGTGCTAGGGAGTGGAAGTAGAACCCACAACAGAATAAAAATAGAATAAATAAAGTAGAATATAGAGTAAAACGTTGCCGTATGGAATGCTTCTGTTCAGGATTCCAACCAGCTGTACCTTCCTGCAAGATCTGCGATTCTATTTCCATGACCTTTTCCAATGCTCTTTTCTAAGTGACACTCATTGCTCTAGCTACTGAAAAGGGTCAGCCCTCATGGGGCTTCCTTAGTTATTTCTTAAGTTTTTTGTGGCCCATATATACCCTTCACTTCCTCTATGTTTTCACTCATCTCCCCCCGCCTCATTTCATGCTCCATTTTCTGTTGGCCACACAAGCCCCTTAGTTCCTCTGTGTCCTCTGTTCTTGCCTCTCCTCTCCCGCCTGCCCACCCCACAATTTTATGCTCCATTTACCATCCTCCACAGTGAGAATGCAGCTCATGTTTTGAGTAGGCAGCTTGGTTGAGTGACCCCTGCTCTTCTGCATTTGATCTCTGCTCCTTCCCGCTTCTCCTCTCCCCTATGTGAACACATGTGTATGCAATTTGAATTCTTTCCTGTCTGGCTCGTGATTTGTTGTTGTTTCTCCCCCCCCCCCTCAGATGTTTTGCAGTTATGGAAATCTCAAGCATAAAGGGCCCTCCCTCCTTTGTCTGGATAGTGCTATTTTGGTTATATAATGATCAGCACATAATCCTAAACTTCACTATTAATAGGAATGATAGTATTAATTTGGGGCTTCAGCCCAAGGCGGTGCACAGCCCTAGCTTAAAGTCTCATTGATTTCGTTTTCTGCTGCTCCTCCTCACCACTGTTGTCTGGGCCAAAGTGAGAGGCAAGTGAACAAGCAGGTTGCCATGGTGAAGAGGAGCAAGACCAGGGAGCTCATCAGTGGGCCCTGCCAAGGTGAGGGCCCTCAGCAGGTGCCCAACGATGCCTACCCTTGACGCCAGCCCTGGCTGGCTACCTATCTGTGGCATGGATGGCAAAGTACATAAGATGTAGAAAGATTTCACATAGCTGTTCTGTTCCATACCGTAAATATAGGACTAGGCCCAGAGCAACCTGGGTTCAAACTCCTCTACGTGAATCTCACTGCACAACCGTGAGCCAGTCACGCTCCATCTAAGCTTCTCCGCAGGGTGGTTGTCAGGATAAAGGGGAGGGCTTTGTATGCTGCAGCTGCCTTGAGCTCCTTCGACAAGAGGTGGGATATAAATGCAGTAAATAAAAATGTAGCCATGCCTGTTCTTGCAAAGTTTCGAAGGTGTTGGCACTTGTCTTAACAAGAACTATATAGAGGGTCTTTCCAACATGGACTTAATAAATAACAAGAAGTAATGGGTGGGGGAAATTGAGCCTTTCTACATCTGAACTGAATCCAATTCTAATAAAAAACAATGCAGTCTTCTTGCAGCTCCTTAAATCCTAGTTGATTTTTTTGTTTTGTTTTAAATGCAGCAAGCCACTGTAATCATCCTTTTGGACTTTATAAACTGATGACTAAGACAATAGATTGGACAGTATTTGCGTGTCCTCAAAAAGAGTTCTGGTTGCACTGATCTCCTTCTATAAGGAGGGGCAGTGTGAGACAGAAAATCTTCAAACAGAATTGGTCAAGCAGGTTTTTAAACCTTATTTTTGCATTCAGCGCGCCACCTAGTGGCCACAAAATTCCTCTAGTTTTGTACACCTGCTAGCTGACTTTTCTGATATATTAGGCTCATGCATAAGTATCTTGGTCCAAAATACATCACCATGATGCAGTTGAGTGGAGTCCTACAATCTTCACATCATCATCATTGCAGCATCCCATCCACCCCCCGAAATGCTTCTGTTGCTTCCACCATGGAGCATATTAAGACCTCTACATTTGGGTGAACATATTTAAGACCGGACAGATAGCACAAGATTTCTGCCAAAATCATTGGAACTGTCTAGTGATTCTGTAGAGTTACAGATTGGTGCACATGCACTTAGAATTACGCTTACTCCCAAGTAGGGATGCAGTGTTTGAAGTTAGAGAATACCATAAAAAAAAGTAACACCTGATCTACCAAGGAAAAATAGTATGATGCAATTCTTAGCTGATGTGACTACAGCTTCAGCTTGTTTTGCACCTACCAGGAAGGCAACGGTGCTAATATGTAGCTTTAGTTTTCTCTGTGAATGCTTTAATTAGTCTTCAAAATATATTTCAGGTATGAGGATGTTGCTTGCTGTGACTGGAACAGATTTGAAAAATGTGTGAATCAACAAATTAGGCTTGTGTGGGTTATATATTTAGAAGGGAAATACCTGTTTTATTTATTTATTTTAAAAAACAGAAAAGTATGTTGGTGAGCAAGTATGTTGTTCTTTTTCCTGCTGTGAGGAAGGAGAGAAATGCAGGTGAAGGGGTAATGTTTTCAGAGTTCAGAGTTTGGCCTGCCACTCTAATAATGGCTCATGTAACACCACCTTTATTGTAATATAGCATTATCTCAGTTAAAAGAATCAATTCCCATTCCCACTTAACCTAAAAGCATTGGCTGATTTTATTTAAAGTGAATTTAAAATAATATATATGGGGATACATCCAGATTTTAGTCATGCTTAGAAGATCCACTAAAATTAATGGGACAAGTTAATCATTACTAACTTCGATCCCATTAATTTCAATATATCTACTCTAAACATGACTAAATTCAAATCCAACCCATAGGCTCTTCTTAGAAACCGCATTTTGAGCACCTAATAGTGTACATGACAGGGACCAACAGATGCAGAAATACTACACAGGAATATTGTTGTATGGGTACACCCTAATAGGATGAATATATATATTATACTAGCCTTGCAATGCCTATTTTACATGAATTAGTAGTTACCAAGCATTTACCTTGATCCTCAACTGATTTCTACTTACTTCAATACATTTAAATAGAATTTATCTCCAAGCAACTTTTGAAAGTTGTTTATTTTTTTCATATCCTACTAGGTTGTTTTTTTACACAAAGTAAATCAAAAACAAATTACAGCTACTTTACATAAATAATCCCTAGTTATAAATCCCAGCAGAAGTGTCACTTCATAGAGCATCGTTTGTATCTGAAGAAAAACACAAAATACTAGTCACATGAAAATCACATGTAACTAGATAATTAACACCAACAATATGACAGAATGCATATGTTCATCAAAATCCAAAAGATGATTGTTGTTGTGTGTAATGTATCACAACTTTATTCACATGGCACATTTCCTTTTCATTCCAGCACCCAGCCCAAGCATGTGTGTTGACATCACGAGTCTAAGATGTGTGAACTCTTCTGTATGATTTAATGGATTGCTTCCAGA
This sequence comes from Elgaria multicarinata webbii, assembly GCF_023053635.1. NCBI lineage: Eukaryota > Metazoa > Chordata > Lepidosauria > Squamata > Anguidae > Elgaria > Elgaria multicarinata. The sequence continues at coordinate 79,542,778 of NC_086177.1, read as the reverse complement.
AAACAAGCAATACTCATTTATCATTCAGTATGCAATCAGTTTCCCAGGTATGGTATATTCCTCCAAGGATGCAGAGGTCCATCCTGAATCATTCACTGTCCTGTACTAGAAATATTAGGGCCATCTCTTATCTGTAGACCTAAAGCAGCCTTCTGCAACCTGGGGCTCTTCAAGTATTTTGGATTTCAACTCCCATCAGCCCCAGCCCCCATGGCCAATGGAAGAGGAATGCTGAGAGTAATCATCTAAAACATCTGGAGGAAAACAGTTTGAACAAGGCAGTCCTAAATGAAGCAAAGATTTCTGTAGGATTAATAGTCAGTGGTGTCTTCTGGGAGAATAGACTTACAATGAATGATTTTGTAAAAAACAGTGCAATACATGGTTACTCAAACGTCTGACTGTGTTAAATGGGGGCTTACTCCCCAGTAAAGGTGTTTGGGAGCCTACCTGCCCAATCCTATACATGTCCATTAAGAGATACACCCCACTGCATTCAATGGTACTTACTCCCAGCTAAGTGTATATAGGATTGAAGCCTCAGGGCAAAATGCTACGAATGTTTAGACAGAAAAAAGTCCTATAACTCCCACCATTCCATAACCAGCATAACTGCTGAGGAAATCTTGGAGTTATAGGACCTTTTCTGTCTAACTATGCCTAGGATTGTGTCCTTAGCAGAACATTTTTTGGAACTCAGCTATTTAGGTTAACCCTGTGTGCTTCCAGAGAGAGACTCTTAGTACTGCCAGTCAAAAAGCAAGGTGCAACTATCCCATCTTTTAAGAACATAAGAAGAGCCATGCTGGATCAGACCAAGGGTCCACGTAGTCCAACGCTCTGTTCACACAGTGGCCAACCAGCTGTTGACCAGGAACCCATAAAACAGGACATCGTGCAGCAGCACCCTCCCACACGTTCCCCAGCAACTGATGTATACAGGCTTACTGCCTGTGATACTGGAGGTTGCACTTAGCCATCAGGACTAGTAGCCATTGATAGCCTTCTCCTCTGGGAATTTATCCAACACTCTTTTGAAGCCATTCAAATTGGTGACCGTCACTTCTTGTGGTACCAAATTCCACAGTTCGACTACGTGCTGTATGAAGAAGTACCTCCTTTTATCTATCCTGAATCTCCCACCAATCAGCTTCATGGGATGACCCCAGGTCCTAGTATTATGGGAGAGGGAGAAAAATGTCTGCCTATCCACATTCTCCACACTGTGCATAATTTTATACACCTCTATCATGTCCCCCTCTTAGCTTCTTTCCCCCCCAAGTTAAACAACCGTTAATACTGTGGGTGGGTGTGGGTGTTCTAGTCAAAAAAAGAAGACAAAAGTAGTATTGGAAAACATGGGATAGCTTCAAATGGAAAACAATGACATCTGGATCCCAAAAAATTCCATGAACAAGGCAGGACAATTGCACAATAAAAGTCTCATCTAAAAGCACCCCTGTACCTTCTTTCCTTTTCTAGCTTTGTTCTCTTTGGATCCCAAATACTGTGCTTGTGAAGAGAGATTTGTGTTTTGAGATTAAAGGATTCTGGCAAGTACTATACAGATGCAAATTGGCATTATTCCATGGTCAGACAAGATATATAAATCTATTATTTGCAGATCTGGTTCAGCTGTAACCAATTCGAACTGCAATCTTCCGTATAACTTACCAAGGCCCATTGAACCCAGTGGCACTTGCTTCTCAATAAATATGAATAGGATTGCACTGCTGAAGTAATGTACAAGCCTCAGCTTTAGTATTATGCTGTATTTAGGGCACAAAAAGAAAGGCGAAATACCATTTCTTGCAGACTGGTTTGGAACTGGTCAAGGAGCCTGTATGTTTGGAGCTCTAAAAATTGCATAGTCTGTAGGTGGAAGTTAATGATAGGTTAGCCTTTCCTTCTTACGTAAATAGAAGGCTCTCAAATGCATTTTGCCAACACTACTAAACCAACCTTCCTCAACCTTGTGGCTTCCAGATGTTTTGAAGCAACTGCCAGCATGCATGGCCAATGGTCAGGAATGCTGGGAGTTGTGGCCCAAAACTTCTGGATGGCTCCAGGTTAGGGAAGACTTCACTAAGCATTTCCCTAACCATCTACTCAACAAGGTGGGGAAATTCTTAGCATCACATCAGGTAGACTGAATGAGATGCTATGGCATGTACAGGCACTTTTAGGATGAGGGCAGACTATTTGGGGCAGAATTATACATAATTAGGGCTTACTACAGTCTATTGCCCACAGCAGGGGCATATTTTCAGGGCCATTTTCACCCCTGCAGGCTGCATTACCATCCCCTTCCACAGGAGTTAAAAATGGAGGGAGGGATAAAAACAGTAAAAAAAAAAAAATGATTCCCATTACAGCTTGCAAACAAGCTAATTTTGACTTTTTGCACCCGATGGCTCCAGATGCCATATTGTTTGCCAAAAAACCCACTACTTTTTAATGATTCTTTGGGGGTACCCCTAAATTTTGGGGTGTGGGTCATACTGGAGTGTTCCAGGGCCACATTTTCACCATTCCTAGTCTATAGTAATGTGCCACAAGATCCCCCCCCCCCATGAAGAGCAACACATTCAATTGTAATGACTGGTTTGTTTCAAAAAGTATTTGTGCACTTATTGGAACTTAATGTTGACTACCAGTTTGGAACTTCCAGGCAATATAAGAATTATTATGAGGATCATCAGATGAGCATTTTATAGCACACGCGTTACTGGGCACTCATGGATTTTCATGAGTCCTTTTCATACCACCGCACACCTCTCGCTCCTTCCGGTCGTTTTCCTGTTTTAAAAAAAAGACCCTAGAAAGTCTAATTTTTCCTCTTTTAGCAAAATGTGCCACCATTTCCTGCTGTATGCAGGGAAAACAGCGCAATCAAACATGTTTACTTCCTCTTTCGTCAGAGTGTGTAGGAAGAGGAAGCTGCTTGTCTCTATCGTGGGACACCAGCACGAGGCAAAGCAATGGAAAGGAAATGTGATCTCCCCCCCCCCCCCCCATCTGAAGAAGCCCTATATCTTATCGTAGGGAGGTGATGGTCACATTTCCCATCTAAACATTTATGATTAAGCATCAACCTACAGCCTGGAGAACAGCCAATGTACTTTAGCCCCTTTTATAAACTATTTTATAAAACAAGTAAACAAGATCAATACCATTTAAAAAATAAGAACACCACCATAATATATGTGATTAGGTTACTATGTTTTAAAGCAAGATACTAGAACTGCTCCGTCAAATGCAAATTTGGAAGGTAATTTTCACATCAATATATATTTTTTATTTGCCTCCAATTTCCATACATCTGAAATTTCTCTGTATATAACCAGTTCTATTTCCCCAAGGCAAAAAAATGATCAGGTTTGAAATAAGGTACATAAAGTCATATAAATTATTCCAATTTTCTGTAACTAAATATTTAAAGAGAAAAGTGCTTCATTCAGACAGAACAAAAGGAAAGAAATTGAACAAATGGAAGGAGGACATTTCAAAAGCCACAACCTTAAAAAGCTATTAAGATTCTCCATTTGACAACAGGCGTGGCAATATAAAGCCTCAATATGGAAGATGTAATTTTACAGAAAGCTAAGCAAGGGGAAGAAAAGAACAGATTATTCTCATCCACTCTCTAGCCATGATCCAGCATATTGTTAGCTCTGCTTAAAGCCTTTGATTTACTGGATTGTGACCTTCTTCTTTAAAATGATTTGATAAAATCATTTATAAATTGGTTGGTCACTGAACCAAACATACTCATCCCATTCCCTAGCCACCTTTATTAAAATGGAGCTAATCTAATTCCTATGAGAGTCAGGGAAAGTTTTGCCACTCGCTTTCAACATGCCAAATTGTATCCAGAATTCTGAATCGCATGATGTAACCTGCCCCAGCCTCTGTGGGACTATTATAGCAATCCCAACACAGCTGGAGGGTGCCAGTCTCAGGAAGGCTGGTTTCGTGCTTCACGGCTTATGTACACTAGGCTATGCCGCAGTTATCTTTCCATATACAGGGATGAACAGAGCTCTTGACACAGTAGGTGTGTTACTAAGCAGTCTTAAGTGGTGGGGCAGAGGAGTCAAGCGGAGGACAATCTGCCGTTTCCAAAGACCTCCTTCTGGCCAGTGCAAGGGGGGGGGGCATTTGCCCAAAAGAGGCCTGACAGATCTGTGTTTTGAATTTCTCCAAATTGGAAGAACTTAAGTACTCTATATCCAGGCTGTTATGGTTAATGAATCCAATCTTACAGCCTCTCTGTGGAAGAGATGGGCTTCAGATCCAGTGGATCAAAGGCCTCTTCTGACCTGCCCCAGGATGCCTTGTTTCATGGAAACACCAGTAGGCAATCTACGCTTGTGGAACTTTCTGTGGGTGTACTGGGGCTCTCAGTGGTGGATGCTCCCTGCCCTTGCTGGTGGAGCTTCTCTCTGCAAGGAGAGGAGTGCTTCTGCCCCACCCAAACCCCTTCCGGCTAACAGATCTACAAATCAGAATTGGGCTCTTAGAGCATTTCTACACAAGGCAAAAGTCCCGCAACTTTATCAGGGCTTCTGTATCTGGATTCTTTGTGGGATGAGATTGGCTCCTTTCCATGCAGTTTTCTCCTTCTCCCTCGGCAAGTTCTATGCACTGTTGTATTACTTGCAATAAACCACCATTTAGTCAGTATACCACAGAGTTAACACAATTCATAGAACAGTAGAGTTGGAAGGGGCCTATAAGGCCATCGAGTCCAACCCCCTGCTCAGTTCAGGAATCCACATTAAAACCTACCTGTCAGATGGCTGTCCAGCTGCCTCTAGTGTGGGAGAGCCCACAACGTCCCCAGGTAACTGGTTCCATTGTCGTACTGCTCAGGAAGTTTTTCCTGATGTCTAACCGGAATCTGGCTTCCTGTAACTTGAGCCCATTATTCTGTGTCCTACACTCTGGAATGATCGAGAAGAGATCCTGGCCCTCCTCTGTGTGACATCCTTTCAAGTACTTGAAGAGAGCTATCATGTCTCCCCTCAATCGTCGTTGGGGGAAGACTGAGGGGTAGACAAAGGATTTCATTGTGGGAGGATGGAAAATGCCAGATTTTCAACGTCAAGGGGGCAACAATACTATAAAGGCTGCAAAGAGCCGGTGGTGTCCTGGAGGTTGATGAGGTTGTGTATAGGACCAATGAGCTTCCGTGAGTGACCAATCATGAGTGCATGATAAATGCCTTGTGTAGAAACTGCCTTAGTCTTTAAGGTACCACAGGAGTCTTCATTCTTCCTTATAGGACCCGGAGCAAGCAAGTAGTTGTGTGGAAGGGGGACACACATCTAAAGCAGAAAAATTGAGCAGTGCAAAATTGTTGCAGGGTTTGGATAAACACAGTTGTAGTGGGACCACATAATAGACCACATATTCTAACCACTCCAAACTTATTTTGAAAACCACCAGAAAAAGGGATTTCACTTAATTCTAGCTCTCTCTACCAGAACCTATCCTCTGCAGCAAACAGGTTTTGCAACTTGAGCATGTTCTGAGCAAAGGCTTTTATGGACCCAGGGGAAAAGCAACAGCCTAGGAGAACTGCATGAACCAGCTCTCAAATCTGCTTGCTTTTACAGTACTGAATTCAATTCATTTAGGATATATACATGTGTGCCTACAAAGACACACACACCTACAGTGTCACAGGATACTTCTGTGTAGAAATGACTATCCAATTTTTACCTGTAATAGAAAAGTGTCACCTGTTTCCTTCAGTATAAAAAATGAAAGTCAGATAAGGCTACACCTGAAGGAGAAAGATAATTTTAACAACAAGTCTTGAGTGATGTGGACTCTTTAAAAAAAGAAATTAAAAACATGTACACCTACTCTTACAAAATCCCATCAGCGACCAATCTTGGCCTATATCAAACACAATCCCGCTCTGTATATACAACATAAACACATTTCATGAACGTCTGTAGCAATAGCAGTAAGTTGGTGTTAAGAAGCCCAGGCTGCCAGATGCTGCATGCCATCATCATCTTCCACCCTCTTCTTTGAAGATGCTGTAGAAAGAGATGAGTAGTAAGTATTCAGCGCATTGGAATAACAAGGTACACGTCTGATGACTCAACAGGAAGTCTTGGCCATCCTGCATCTAGTTCAAATTCTCATGACATCAATTGAAAATGACCCCCTCGACATTGGCGTGGATGACTTCAGTGGAAGGTGCATACCAGAACTGCTCACACAGCTGCAGGTCAGACCCAAATCAGGTCTTGGACCCAGGTACCAAAAGCCAAGCTTGGAGATACAGATGGCCTGAGCTGCTGCCAGTGTATTCTGTCCCCAAACTTCCCACTCACCACTGCCACACCAAACAGCCCATAACATTCCTCCATAGGTCAAGATCACTGCCGTTACATCCAGGTATGATGCATTTCAGCAATGGTGGATGTCGGGGGTCGGGCAGCAGGAGATGGAAGTCTTGGGAATGGGAACTGATGTAGGAACCATAGCAAAGAATGCCTAGCCAAACTTATATCAGAGAACATACATCTTCAAAAGCTATTCATGCAGGACAGCATTTGCTATTTCTATAAAGTTAACGAACATCTACCTGGACAATCTCAAGACAGCTGGTGATGACGTAGGCGCATAGATAGACAGACAGAGATTATTAGTAGAAAATATTGCTATTAGTGTGCTATCTATCAATCATAAGAACATAAGAAGTGCCCTGATGCTGGATCAGACCAAGGGTCCATCTAGTCCAGCACTCTGTTCACACAGGGGCCAGCCAGCCATCATAGAATCATAGAATAGCAGAGTTGGAAGGGGCCTACAAGGCCATCGAGTCCAACCCCCTGCTCAATGCAGGAATCCACCCTAAAGCATCCCCGACAGATCATCGGCCAGGGATGAACAAGCAGGACATGGTGCAATAGCACCCTCTCACCCATGTTCCCCAGCAACTGGTGCACACAGATATCTATCTATTATTGTTATTAGTGTGCAGTAGTGTTGCTGTTCTGTGTATGTTAGCTCCAGTTTATAAATGCAGTGACTGCTTTCATCTAAAGATGGATTCTTACATAAGTAATGTTTTTAAATATGCTGGTGTCAGAAAGCCCAGCAGCCTTGCCTTTGTCCACAGAGTATCCCCAAGAGGTAGGAAAATGTCATCATAAAGGGTGGCTATTAAGCTCAAGGCGACTGGTACTTGAAACTAGAACTCCCCCAACTGATGCCGATACACTACAAACCATGACACCAGCATTGTTGTCATCCAACCTCTTTATATCAGTGTTACACTCTGACCTTCTTATAGGTTCTGCTATGTATCAGTGGCTCCCCCTGGTGAGGATGGTTCCCAACATGCTAAAGGGAAGTGTAGCAGAAAGGGCTAGCAGTGGGAAGGTTTGTGCCCTCTCTAAAGAGACACATCACCACGGGATTTCCGCCATTGCTGGTGACTGCAGTAGGCTAGCTGACTACTACAGCTCCCAAGGACATTGCAGCCCATAAGGACATCAGAAAAACAGAATTTGCCAGTAGGTCCGGATGTGGAAGGGTAATCTAATGACATTTGGCTTGATCCAGATACTATGGCTATGTTACTTTTCAAATACAGCAACATTGCACCGGTCGGCATGCAATCATGTGGAAGTTCATCTACATGGCAAGCCGTTCTCATGAAATGGCTTACCATGCAGATTCAGAGATTTTCAAACAAACCTAAGGAAGAACATTTTGCAATGCCAAGCTGCAAACCACCAAACCTGCATGCCAGACAGCTTCACACAAACCACATGCAGAGCAGCCTTGCAAGGTTGCCATGTTAGCCTGTTTTTTTCCTGGGTGTTCCACTATGAAGACTGTGGTTTAGGCTATCTGGGTTCTTAAAGGATGCCCTGGCATTGTAAGGAACTAAGCAAAGAGTCTCAAGACTGTGGAATTGCAAGAACTAGGCAGGTCAAAAAGCTCAAAAAGACAAAATCAGTCTGGCTAGATTGTATGTATACCATGATTTATCCCTTTCTTTCAACTGAATATTTTGAATTGTGTATTAATAACAGGCAGCTTAACATAAGGCAACAATTTACCAGGACGGGAAGGCAGTGTTGTAGCTGGCACGCTTGGTAATCGGACATTTGTCATTTTATTATTGAGTTCTTCTTGCTCCAGTTCCTCCAATTCTGCCAGCAGCTCATCCTGGAAGTAAAGAGATGGTAGGTTATGTTTCAAAAAAAGAGTCCATTATATTAAGAGAATCTCTAATTGCAACAGTCTTCTGAATATGTATTCCCCTGATTGCCAGTGGCAATAAAGAATCCCCTCCAGGAAAGTAGGCAGGGAAGTGTTTGTGAATTGGAAGAGAGTTATTTCAACATGCCAGAAATCACATAGGTTGTGTGGAAGATGGGCTAGTAATATTTTTTGAGGACTAGTAACTTCTGAACTTGTCTTTAGGGCTCAACAACAAATTACAAAATGCAACAAAGAACTGACAGTTCAACAAGGATAAAAGGACACAGGTTAAGATTTAGAGGTAAAAGAGATGTCGCTGTTACCAAGATGGACAATACGATGCTTTCAACGTCTTGTGTATATTAAAAAGAGAATTGAGGGAATTGATGACTATGTCAACCCCAATTGCTTAGAGCAGGGGTGTTGAACCTCTGAGGGCCAAATTCTATCTTTGAGATGTTCTAAGTGGTGTGCAGGGTCAAAGGCAAAAGTGGCAGGGGCAAAAAATAACATCCTATTTTAGCATAAAGCTCTTCGTGCCAGTAACTAAGCCTTGGAGAGGCATTTCAACAATGGGAACAAAACCACGCAAAAGCTGGGAAACTACCATATGACCAGCAGTTGCAGGAAAGGGGGCATGTGGCCATCTGAGGAAACCTAGAGGGCCGGATAAAAATCCCAGGCAGGCTGGATTTGGCCCTTGGGCCTGAAATGCAAAGCCCTGGCTTAGAGCAACTTCTGGTTGGGTTGAGAGATGATGGGTGACAATGTTTGAGAAGTAGTTGAGGATGGCATGAGAGAAGCCAGGCCTGTCCAAGCAAAGCATGCTGGGACTAGAAGCAAGTGCCAAAAAATTGGGAGCAGAAATGCTTCCATATGCTGTATTTTATTTATTTATTACATTTATGCCATGCCTTTTTTCCTCCGAGGAAGCCAAGGCAGCATACATAATCTTCCTCTTCTGCATTTTATCCTCATAACAACAACCCTGTGAGGTAGGCTGGGCTGAGAGTCTGTGACTGGCCCAAAGTCACACAGTGAGCTGCTAAGTGGGGACTAGAACTCAGATCTCCTGACTCTCAATCCTACACTCCAGCAACTACAACACACTGGTACAGTCTACTCTGTCACTTCTGCTGTCTACCAACAGTATTTCAACTCATTCTGATGCATGTGGAGACCAGGCCTTATTCCCCGAAGGAAGCAAGGCCAGAAGAAAAGCCAAGGAGATGGTCTAGCACAGTGGTTCCCAATTAGCTAAGAACTGCGGACCCCCTTGTTTTTTAAATGCGAAGACATGGATCCCCTAGCTTTGAAATTTTTGTTATCTCTATGATAGTTACCTATGCGAAACAATTTTTTGGAGAAAATAAGGGCTAGACCATAATAAGCAAAGGATTTTAGGTATACTAAAAAGTAGGCCATACAATTTGTGATATTACCACGCAAAAATGACAATGATTTAGTTAGGAATATAAAAACGAATTTAATTTTACTAACGTCTAGTTTACAATTGAACAGATTATGACATGTCTAGCAGCTACTAAACCTAAATGTGATGGGAGAAATCATGCCTCTTTTTGTCCCTTCCACATCTGGTTCAATATTTCCTACTTTTAAACTCAAATCTGGATCAACATCGGGCCGATTTCTATGCTTGTTCTTCATATAACAAAATGTGGAAAATGTTTGTTCACAAAGATATGTGGAACAAAAGGGAACTAGATGTGTCAAAGCTTTTTCACCTAACTTCTTAGAATCAGGAAAAACCTTCACCTAGAATTGGCTTAGTAGTCTATATTCTTTGAAAAACGATTTCAATGAACCATCACAAGTCACGTCAAGAAGTGCGTCTTGCTCTTCCGCAGATAGAGTTGTTAGTTGTACATCACCACATTCAAAAGGATTCCTTATCCATGAGTTTTCAGGATTAGGTGCAGGGAAGTAATCTCTGAAGCTAGTCACTAAATCACGCAAGTGCTTTCGCGCATGACGTCACCGTTGAAGCAAACAGAGTGTGGGAGACAGCATATTTTCTTTTATTAAAATGCAGACCTTGCAGAGCTAATAGGTGAATGGTGCCACAGACCCCCCTGGGGTCCGCGGACCACCAATTGGGAACCACTGGTCTAGCAAACAAAGACTACATGGCCCTGCTTTCATAGAACTTGGTTCCCTCTTGGAGTGTTCCTAGTCCAAGTGTGCTTTCAAACAGAGAGCTCCTAGCGCTACCAACCAAGAGGCATTGTGCAGCTAATTCCATCTTTCCCGCCTTAATTTTTTTTTTTTTTGTGGAAAGAAAAAAAGATGGAAGTGGTGGGAAAACATGGGTGGGTTACACAAATTGAAGATTGTGACATCTGGACCTGCTGTAAAATTCTGGGAATGAGGCAGGATGATTGCATAATAAAAACCTCAACTATAAAGTTACCTCAGCAATTTCCCCCATTCCAGAGGAAGTTAGATTGAGACCATAGATTGTGCATTCTAGTTCCCCCACAATACACTGACAAACATCTTTAGAACTTTCTAAACTTAACAGGAATAGCATTTCAGAGACGGAGCCATTGTTGAGAAAGAAACCTTTTCAAATATGGATCCCATATTTGGGAGTCATATACATTAACTATCAACACAATCCATTCCAACTACCTGGAAAAAGCAAGCCATGATATTTCAGCCAGTTACTATCCTATAATATATACTAAGAGCATTTCTACACCAGGGGAAAATCCTGCTACTTTACCACAGCTTTCTGGCTTCAGTTTTCATCCCACAATCAAAACATGCTCCCTTTACACACACTTCCCTTCCCCCTCCCCTTTTTCACGTTTAACAAGGAGTTCTAGATGTTTAATTTATGCATCCAAAAGATAGCACTGTCTTCTGGCTCTTTTTTATAGCGTGATTTTGTCTTTTCATGGTGAAACAGAAATGGGGGGTCTTTTTGTTACTACTTTTTTCCATGTTCAATTAAACCACCGAAAGACTGAGAGTCACTGGAGGGTTGCAGCGTCATGTAACTGACCAGGAAATTTCCGTGAGTGGCCAGTCATGAGCCTGCTATAAACAGCTTGTTTAAAGGAGTCCTAAGACTGAACTCCATTCTCTGAGTGTGGATCCTTATGAAACCAAAATGGCAACATCCACATACAAGAGATAAAACAACAGCACCTGTACCACAACAACTTTGAAGGAGAAACCCCAAAACAACCCAAAGAGAGCTAAGCATATTCCGCAGGCAATAAATGCTAACTGACTCATTCAATGGGAGTGCAAAAAAACACAGGGGAAATGGAATATTCTGGAAGAGGTTATGGCTGGAAAGCTAGAACCCTGAACAGGAACACTACAGAATTTTGCTGTGGATCCCACTTGCTATGTTAAAAGTCCAATAAACTTCATTGTGGGAGGAATTTTTTTTAACATGGCATCTCACTCATCAGTCTGAAAATTCTCCTCAGGGTAGTCCGAAATCTAATTTTCTGCCACTTAAACAGATACCTCCTCAGTCAACTGAGAATTCAAGTGCATTTAAAAAAGAGAGAGAGATGCTAAATGTTTAGATGGGAGCTTGACAAGATCTTACTGAGCACAAAATAAGCAGTACTATTTAGGCTGCCTCCATTCTTTGTTCTTAAAATGTCATTACCAACCTCATCGAAGTCATCACTGACTTTTCTCGTAAGAGCTTCCGTGATTTCCTGGGCAATATCTTGCTGTTCAGTGATATCTTGCATCATGTCATCGATTTTGTCCAAGTCCCTAAAGAAACAAAAAACATTTATTTCTTAAATAAACTTAAATACCACTCTTCAATATACTCGTATAAACCCATGTCACAAAATCGGTCTGGTAGATCTTGAATAATAAGCCTTAGACTACTACCATATTCTTATATAATATATGTTACAAGGATGGCTGATAGGATTTAAAAGAAACAACCAAAGTTGCAGGAGTACCGTAAAATATCAACTATCAATAAACAGCAGAATAAAAAGTAGCAATAAAAATGACTAGATGTTATAAATAAAAGTCTGAGTTGTTGAAAGCCTGGGGGGAAAAGAATGTCTTCAACCTGGTGCCTAAAAAGACATATCAGATCATAAGTAGAAAAGATCTTGAATAGGGTGCTGTAACTGAGAAGGCCGTCTCACAAGCTGCAAACTCACCTCAGATAATTAGGCACCTGAAGGAAGTCCTCAGAAGACAACTCCAGTGTATGGTCAGACTAATATGGAACAGCAAACATTCCATCAAGTGCTCAGGTTCCAAACCATGTAAGTGTTTAAAAAGTAAGCACCTGCACTTTGAACTGGCTTTGAAAACAGACCAAATGCCCATGAATCTTTTTTTTTATTAAGCACTACTGTTATTTGTTAGTATCCCAGGAGCAGCTATAGATTGTACTGACCACAGTTTCTGGGCAGTCTTCAAAGGCAGCCCCACATTCAATGCATCGCAGTAGTCTAACTTGTAGGTTACCAAAGCAGGGACAACACTCAGTGGTAGAGCACAAGCTTTGTACATGGGAATCTCAGTGCAGTTGGAATGCAGGTATGTATCAACTAAGACCTCTGTCTGAATACCAGAGATTGCAATGAGCTGTTGTCCAAGTCATATTTATTTGGGGTGCCACTAGGCATGTGAAAATATCACATGAATTGAATTTTGGCCATCGAGCATAAGAGGCAACCATGATAATCTCACCCATGACTGCATACAAAAATCTTTCCATAATACTAGAGGATCTAACCAAAATAGCATGGCATAGCACAGCAAACAGCACATACACAGCAACTGTAGCCATCATTATGAGGGATCATAGAATCATAGAATAGCAGAGTTGGAAGGGGCCTACAAGGCCATCGAGTCCAACCCCCTGCTCAATGCAGGAATCCACCCTAAAGCATCCCTGACAGATGGATATTTTCAATGGACTGTTGTTGACCGTATTTTCCACTTACATATTTTCATGTACTTTTTTCATAGCTTGGGCAGCATAGCCCATGTTCTTGAACACTTCTGTGTTGGTGTAGGAGTTTTCAAGCGCTTCTCGCTGGAATTCAATGGTGGAAAGCGTCCCATCAATTTGGCCCAACTGTTTCTCGTATCTCTTTTTCCTCTTCAGTGCCTGCAGTGCAGCTGTTGGTGAAAAAAGGGGGCAATGTTAGCTGTGTATCATCTCTTAATAACCCAATGCAAATGGAGCTGCTTGCTGCAATACTTACCACCACATAAGGCAGAGTACCAGATAATAAGGAAGGAAGGTGAAAAACTTGACAAAAGGTAAAATAAAGAAGTTTAGAAATCCATCAGAAACCTGAGAGAGATCCCCCTCCTTAGCTTTAAAAGACAAATGATTCCGTATTTGAGAAAAACGAGACAACGAACTTCAACAAAACGAGAGAAATTGTGAAGATAAAATGCAAGATATCAATTGGAAGAGAAGATACAAAAGCATATGCACTTGGGAGATATTCCCCCCTACTACAGAGCCACAACTGAAACACAAAAGTAACTCCACACTGCCAGTCGTATTCTTGTATGGGTCGGCTGTGCAATTACTCGCATGACTGCACACCTCTCTGTTGACCATTCACCACAGCAGACTTCAGGAGAACAGTTGAACAGCTTTATTAAGGATAACAACTATAATTGGCCTTGAGGCTCACAAACACCGGACTGATTTAGGGGAGGAGAAAAAACATCAAATATAAATCCCACCCACTGAGTTATGGGAGGAGAAGTGGCTACAGCCAATCTCCTTTTGACCCTTCACAGACCATACACCACTGGGCTTTTGACTTTTTTTTAGTTAATTTCCCCTCAAATCCTTTTCAGAAACCTGTTTCTATAACAATTTGTTATGCAGCATGAGAGGAGAGGTAGAAATAAACACTGTTCAGCCTCTCCTCTCAGTAGCAGGGAGAAATAAATAACCTTGTATTCAAGCCGGAAGCAACTATTGAGCAGCAGCTGTGCTTAGAGGGCGCTCTCAGGTTCATGGTAGCCAAAATGTGAGAATTCCAAACTTCAAGAACTACCCATATCTTGGGACATGGCTGGGCAAACCAAACAATGTCCCAAGAACTTGAGATGAACCTCCCTAAGCGGTTAAATGACTAGTGTTATTAGAATTTCTTTCTTCTTTTAGGAAGACAAGCAGCCAATCGCTTCAGCTTTATCCTGATCCATCTAGACGGATAAATGTAAACACCAAGTTTGCAGTTATGCAAGAAATCTTCTCAATTTTGCAAGCTTCGTACTCTACTACTCAGTCAATGAATAGATTATTGCTGTACAATCAGAAATCCTGACAAACTCAAAACCCACCCACCGACCTGAGAAATGTATGACATGCATGTATAATGTAAATCTAACATTAACATATATCATATCCTATTCTTAATTAGCAATTCCTGGAATATTCCAGGTTAATTCAAGTAGAATTGATAGATTAACATAGAACTGCCGATTGCAGGGATCCAATATGCTGGACAGTTGTATTCAAAATCACTATGAGTCAAGTTTGACAACAGTGGGTAAAATGAGCTGAATCTGACTTAGGTTTTTCAGTTCAATCAATGAATTTATTTGTTTGGGAAATGAACATTTGTCATTTATTGTGCAGCCAACATGTCTAACCTGAAGGTTTCACAATATTGGAGGAAAAACTTACTTCACAGACAGATATTCTGAGACTGGAAAAAGAAGATCCCCATTCCAAAGATTCAGAAAAAGAAGAGAGCCAGATTAGAATCAAGAGAGTAATCTGAGGAAATAAACATAACATCACAGGTCATAACACTATATCAATTATCTTAAATATATTTTACTTTAACAATGCCATGATTCTGAAGAGTGACAATTTGAAAATTGCAGTAGTAAGAGAAATATCTAAGTTCTTTTACAGAGTTTTGTATTATACAGTTATACTCTGAAATAAAATCAAAATGTCCTTTGAAAGAATAGACATCAAGCCAGCATAGAGCCTATTAAGGCAGGCTTCAACTGCAGACACTCAATATTCCTCAATCTAAGAGCTAAAAGCAAAATGAAACAATGTGTTTTCCGCTAATAATTCCATACATTAAAGCCACAACGATTCACAATCACCATGACAGAACAACAGGCGGGATCCCAGAGAGCTTCTTGCAAAAGCAGGTTTTTGACAATTCTGACAAACACACAAATACCTCACACCATTCTGGAGAGGTTTTGTTGTTGTTAGAGTGGGAACAACACAAGAGGAAAGAGAAGTCCCTTTGCAAGAGCACAATTCCACCTTCGATTCTCTAGATTCCACCCAATATCTGCAGGTTTCCTTTTGAGTTTAACAACAAAAAAGAGCAACCTGTCCTGTCAAAATATTAGAATAGGGGTGGCGGAGTAGGGAACTGATAACCAAGTTACTCAGCCAGTTTCTCATAGCGCCCATCTTTTATTCATTTATTACAATTCTGTACCACCCAATAGCCAAAGCTATATATCTTATATCAGATAAAATAAAACTACAACGTGTTGTACAGTATTTTGCAGGTTCGGCTGAATAAATGTAGGCAAATCTCACAGAACTTCGTGTGTGTGTGTGTGTGTGTGTGTGTGTGTGTGTGTGTGTGTGTGTGTAAAGATTTGTTTGCATTTGAATCAAGGTAGATTCATTTCCTTTCATACGTGTCTAACAGCTCGCTGGGACTCACTGCATCACGTCATCCTCCTCTTGCTGGAAACACCCAGGTAGAGCAGCAACAGGCAGCTGGGTCTCAGTATAAAGTTAACAGGATGCACTGCTGATAATGGGAGCACACCACAGCTGGGGGACAAAAGGGAAGCCTTGGCCACAACAGCTGGGACTCATCAGGCTGCTGCTATCAAGCTCTGGGAAGAAGCAGGAACTGGAGCAACATTAGAGAAGACAAGCTGGTGAAAGTGGCTCGCAAGAGGGCAGACAGATAGACACTCACTGCCAAGGAACCTGCTGGAGGAAGGCCACTCCTGCAAGCCCCATCCAGGGTTTCCTTCACTGGGAGACCTGGAAATTCCCAGTTGGCAGCCACAGGAAAACCTCAGGCATACCAAAACCTGGGCTTAGCTTCTCTCTCAGAGGCATCTGAAGAGTCCCACCCACTGCTTGGTCGAGAGAGCTACTTCCTTAGAAACGGGCAAAATTCATTGAAGGAAAACGAGGAAGTGTTGCCACCTGAAAGGCCAGTACATCTAAAGGGGAGAGATGAGCGTGTTCATGGTTTAAAGCCAGGAAAGGAAGAAGGGAGGTGTAATTCCTTAGCCTGAGTTGTAAGTGTGCTACCTCCAGTATCAGAGACAGTATGCCAACATACACATGTTGCTGGGAAACATGGGCGGGAGAGGTCCTGCTTGTGGGTTTCCTGTGGGCACAGTGTGGACAGAATGCTGGACTAGATGGATCCTTGGTCTGATCCACCGTGGCTCTTCTTATGTTCCTAAGTGTATATGCTTAGTAATCCTCAGGGTTGTAACTAGAGGGAAAGACTAACAATAAAAAGCTTACTGCACTTACTTATGGACTCCTATAATTACGGAGGTTATGGAAAAGAGAGGGTTTAATGTGTCCCTTCTGGGTGACCCACTTACAATGTGTTTGACAAATATTTATCCACAGGGCTCTTAACACCTATTTAAGGAGGAGGGGTGCCCAGATGGTGCATCTCAGGTGAGCTGATGCTAGATCAATTCTGCAAGGAGAGTAATAGCTCAAAGATATTTATACCTAGAGGAACTGATCTGATCATGCTCCAAGCCATACCTCAAAAGCAATTCCAAGGGAGTTTCTCTTGCTTTCAAGCTAGCCCTACATTAGAAATTTGGACAAAGACCTTCTATTAAATGGGAACTATTTCTTACAAAACTCTGGAGGATCTAAGGCAAAATGTAGAAAGAATGCGATCAAAACAATAAAACTCATCTTATCTTAGCTTCTCTCTTGCTTATTCCTGTATATTTGAGACATGATGCAGCAGCTGCTATTATCTGAAGCAGTGGGATAAATTAACCACATTTAAGTGCAGTATTGGTTATCAGTACTGCAAAACTATCTGAACCCAGTAGTGCTGGCATGAAGCATTTTTCCACAAACCACTATTGCTGAGAAATGCAGTTAAACACAACACCTTAACATCATTCAGGTGTATAGGAGACTAGTGTGGCTCAAGACTTATGAGCATGTGGACTGTGTGGGCCAAATACACTGAATGAATCCCGAAACAAAGCCTCATCTTTATATATACACATCTCAAAGTCCTATGCCAGCAAACACCGAGTTCTACAACTCATATAAAATGCAAAAACAAAGAATATGTATTCGCCTCTTCATTCAGCTTTTGTTATAGAATTATAGATACTGAAACCAATGGAAAATGGGAATTCTCGACTTCTGACATTTCCACAACTACTTCTTTAATTACATAACCTTCAAGTCTAGCTTCAAAAGAATAAAAAGCAGTGATATTAAGATCTGTATTTTCAAATTCCATACTTGTTCAAAAAAAATCACAGTGACCTTCTGCGAAATCAAAATAGTAAATCCTAAAGTCCCAAGAGACTTCACTGACAGTCATCCTAGCACTGCCTCAATATAACAAGAGGAAGCTACCCTATAACAGTTCAGACAATTTGCTCATCTACGTCAGTACTATCAGTTTTGACTAACAGTTTTCAGAAGAGTAGCCATGTCAGCAGCAAAACCAAAATCTTGTGGCACGTTAAAGATGAGCAAATTTATTCTGGAACAAGCTTTTGTAGACACTATCCTCTTCATCAGAAGGAGAGGGTCTTCCGCAGAAAAAAAATTATGTAATAGAACCCAATATTAAAACCTTAAGTTTAAAACAGAATAAAACCAAAGTAAAAGCCAGCACCAATGCAAAGCCCTAAAAACGCACAAACCTAAAAACTTGCACAGTTTGCAAGTCACAGCAATGATTAATTCTGGTTTGTTCAACCCATAAACAACCGAGAGTGTCCAGGTTCGGGTATCATGCTAACAACCTATGAACAGGGTGTTGATAGGCTGTTTATGCAAATGGAAATGGCTCTCGTACAGTGTATGTCCGTCAAATCATGGGTGACTTATGTACGACTTCAGTATAGTATACATACTTACAACAGGCCCTTTCCTGTGGTGGCACCCTTGTTGTGGAATGCCTACCTGACACTTACGTTGGGGTAGGGGATTGCGCCAGGTGAAGACCTTTTATTTTCCCAAGCTTTTTCGTCCCTTTGTTTTTTAAAAAAAATGGGCCAGTTCACATGGTTAGTTAACTAACAGCTCAAGGGGAGAGAGTTAAACACCTTCGAACCACTGCTATGGTCCCAATCCAAATGTTTCCACCCAAATATACACACAACAGCTATTAAGACTTTTATACACCACAGGAAATCCTATTCATGCATTTCCCACCTCAAATCTAGCATGGGCCTTCGATAAAGACACCATAAACTGGGGGGAATGGATTGCTTGTTTTATAGTTAGAAATTAGTACGTTATTTTCTCTTTTTATGGTTTGCAAATTAAGCTCACACAAGCTACTTCCTAGAAGGCTAGAGGACCTCAGCAATTGAGAATATTTTCCCACCCAACTCTCCGCTCCCCTTCAGCTTTGACATAGCGTTCTTGTGAACATGCTGCTAGGCTAGTTCTGTGGTAACAGGAAACTCTTGCATCATTGCCTACTTTCATGTAACAATGCAATTGTGACAAACTAAGTCATGCACTTGGAATGTTAACCATCATCCTGAGGCATGCAAAACAACACGAACAGGGCATCCATGTTTAAGCATCTATTCACAGCCACCTATGCTTGTTTTTTCTTCAATCAATCCTTTATTTACAGTCAATAGACCAGAAAAAGAAAGGTACAGTTATTCCAAGCAAAAGCTCAATAAGGTAACCTAAGCATATAAAACGTATCATTAGTAATACATTTTAATACATAAAAATCAAGGGTAAAAGGGAGTAAGATCAGAGCAAGGATGGGACATGCGTTAACATTAGATCTTGAACATAGGAGGAAAATTTAAGCAATCATATGTGGTCTGATGAGAATGGCCAGATTCAGAAACTTGGCAACTTGAAATTTCCACCTATGCTTGTTATTACCTCGTTTTTCCCTAGAGTTTACATATTTTCGAAACAACACTGCTACATTTTCAGAGCGCTTAGAGCAGGTGTGCAAAACCAAATTCCATTTCAGAAAAGCTAGTAGGGGGAGGGGCGGATTCCAGTGGTAGGCGTGGCCTATGGCAAAAGGGGCAGGGCTAAAAGACCAGCTTATTTTAGCTTAAAGCTCTTACTGCCATTGCCTTAGGAGAGGCATTTCAACCTTTTAAAATAGGGGTGGGGGAACTGCAGAGAAACCACGAAACCCGCAAATGATTGGTGGATAGAGGAAAAGAGGGTGGGGGCTAAGAAAAGGGGGCACAGCTGTTTGAGGAACCCAGGAGAGTCACATTGGGATGGCCAGATCTGGCCTGCAGGGTAGAGGTTGTGCACCTCTGATTTAAAGGATATTTGGTCCCCAGAAAAATGAAAAGCTGTTTTCAGGAAATGCATCCATCATCGGCTAGAACATGGCTATTTAGACGTTATGGACATATACTAAAAATTATCTGTGATTTAATCAGGGACAAGTGACAACTACCCTTCTATGCCTGTACCATGTTGGGCTATATCCAAAGTTAGTCATTAGGGGATTTGGAACAAAATGCCATCAGTACACTGATGACACACAGCTCTATCTCCCTGTGACATCTGAATCAGAAGAGGCTGTGCAAGTCCTACATTGGTGCCTAAATTCAGTAATGGGCTGGATGAGGGCCAATAAACTGAAGCTGAATCCTGGCAAGACAAAAGCCCTGGGGATGAGTGGTTCCCGAGTCCAGGAAATAGGCTCACTGCCTGTTCTGCATGGGGTTGCACTCCCTCTGAAACATCAGGTTCATCGTTTTGGGTACTCCTAGATCCATCATTGTCACTGGAGCCCAAGTGGCCACAGTGGCTCTGGCTCGCCAGCTACGGCCTCCTCTGGACAGGTATAGCTTGGCCACAGTGGTATGGGCATTAGTAACCTCAAGACTGGATAATTGCAATGTGTTCTATGTGGGGCTGCCCTTAAGACTGCTCTGTGCAAGCTGGAGCTACTGCAGAACGCAGCAGTTCAGCTGTTGTCAGGAGTTGCCTCTTTTCAGCATATAACTCCTTTGCTATTATTATTATTATTATTATTATTATTATTATTTATATAGCACCATCGATGTACATGGTGCTGTACAGATAACACAGTAAATAGCAAGACCCTGCCGCATAGGCTTACAATCTAATAAAGTTGTAGTAAACAATAAGGAGGGAAAGAGAATGCAAACAGGCACAGGGAAGTGTAAACAGGCACCGGGAAGGGTGAAGCTAACAGTATAGAGTCAGAACAAACTCAGTTTAAAAGCTATAGGGAAAAGAAAAGTTTTTAGCTGTGTTTTAAAAGCTGTGATTGAGTTGGTAGTTCTCAGGTGTTCTGGAAGAGCATTCCAGGCATGAGGGGCAGCAGAGGAAAATGGGCGAAGCCGAGCAAGGGAAGTAGAGACCCTTGGGCAGGCAAGAAGCATGGCATCAGAGGAGCGAAGAGCACGAGCGGGGCAATAGTGTGAGATGAGAGAGGAGAGATAGGCAGGAGCTAGACCGTGAAAAGCTTTGAAGGTCAACAGGAGAAGTTTATATTGGATTCTGGAATGAATTGGGAGCCAATGAAGAGATTTCAGAAGCGGAGTGACATGGTCAGAGCGGCGGGCCAGGAAGATGATCTTAGCGGCAGAGTGGTGGACAGAGACCAGCGGACTGATGTGAGATGAGGGGAGGCCAGAGAGGAGGAGGTTGCTGAGGGAAATGCACTGGCTACCTATTGGCTACTGGGCCAGGTCTAAGGTTTTGGTACTAGTGTACAAACCTAAACAACTTGGGACCAGGATTCATGAGAAAGTGCCTTCTCCATTACCAACCTGCATGATTACTGAGGTCATCAGAGGGCTTGTTCCTGGTGGCTCCACGTCAACCTGTGGCCCGATTGGAATGTACCAGGAGAAGAGCCTTTAGTGTAGTGGCCCCTTCTCTCTAGAACTCTCTGCCCCTGGAGGTCAGGAAGTGGCAACACTAGGCTGCTTCAGGCGCCTCCTGAAAGCAACTCTGTTTCTAAAAGCTTTCCTCAATTGACTGGCCACAGTTTTTCTGGTTCCTTTGTTTTTAAATTGAACAATTTTAATTTGTTCTTTTAATCTTTCTTTTATTATTTATACCTATGTTCACCGCTCTGGAATCTGTGTTAGATAATTGAGTGGAATAATAATAACAATAATAATGATGGTGATGATGATGAAAACCTTCAGAAACTGGGTCTACCAATTATAATTAAAACATGCTCAATTGCCAGGAAATTCCTGAATCTGTAAAAGACAGCATGAGTTGGCAAAGCCTGTCATGTCTGTCTAGAAAAACTACCATGAGCAATAAATATTATTAATAATAATAATAATAATAATAATAATAATAATATCTGACCTGGGACTATGCCTGGATAGCTTTAAAGCAGGGATGGGGAACATGTGGCCCTCTAGATATTGTTAGATTGCAACCTCCATCATCTTCAGCCATCTTAGTCCATGTTCAGGGATAATGGAAATTGCAGTCCAACATATGAAGGCCCACATATTCCCATCCCTGCTTTAAAGGCTGCTTCAAAAACAAACTGCAAAGGCCAACATGCCTCTTTCCTGGCTCCTTTTTTATAAACACAATAGACATTTCCTTATCTACAGCCCACACACCAAGGAGGATTTCCTCTACCCACTTCCTAGCAAAAGGTTCTTGTGATTTGGCATCACTTGGGAAAGACGAAGCCTAATGTTATGCTAAATACACATTTTTAAATGCCCCTTGCTTTCCTCCCTGTGCACCACGCTCCCAGTCCAGATTGGGAGGGGAGCTGCACAGCTGCTTTGGGAGCGGGGTGGGGGGGACCCTTAACCTGGCTAATTCTAAGTATGCTTTTTAAAATGCATCCTTACTGTACTAGTGCAAACCCCATGTCACCATGAGGGCTAGTAGTCTGAGAATGTTCCTTTTAAAAAGATTGTTAACCATTTCTTGAAGTTTGAGATTGAAAACATGTGATATAAGATTTCTCTCTCTCCCTTCTCCCTATGGTGTCCTTTCAGCTCTTTCTCCTCAGCTTCTTTTCCTCCTCCTCTATCACCAACTGACATTTATTCAGTCCCTTTGACAACATTCTGTGCTTGTCCTTTCATTGGCCCAGCATTCTAAAACCTCACTGGAGTAAGCATTATTACACGTGCATACACACACAGTATCACATGTTACACCTCCCTTTTGATTCATTCCTCTCCCTTCTCCTTTCCCAAGATGCCCAAAGCTCGAGCTTTGACCTTTTTCAAAGTTTCAAAATTGTCTGCATGTCTACACTGCTCAAGCTTCAGTTTAAAACAAAAGTGAGGAAAATCGATCTGGCAGACCTCTAGTAATAAGCTTTACACTATTCTTATATCTGGTAACAACCCCAAAACTACCAGTGCAACGTTTTGTTTTCTATACAACTCCCTCTCCTCCTGAATCCTCCCAAACTTAATCGAGGGATAAGACCTTCAGAAGTTTTGACCTATAATTCACATAATCCCTGGCCATTGCAATGCTGGCTGGGGCTGACAGCAGGCATAGTCCAAAGCATCTGGAAGCTACCAGGTTGCCTAACCCTCAATGCACAGCATTTCATGTGGCTGAGCCCTAAACAGTTGGATGTCTACCCATTCATGAGGGTTGTTAACAAAGCGCATCCCTTATTTGAAACAGCTGCTGCAGGAATAAATACAAACAACGGTCTTTTAGAGAGTGCTTTTCATAAAAGGAAAGATAAATGGATGAAGGGACACATACTTGCTCGTTCAGAAGTAAATCCCATCGAATACAGGGGGCTTACTCCCAAGAAGTCGTATAGAAGCCTTCCTCTAGCCTGGTGCCTCCCGATGTGTTGGGATACAACTCCCATCATCCCCAGCCATTATATCCCTGCTGGGTGGGGATGATGGGTGTTGTATTCCAACATATCTAGAGGGTGCTACATTGGGGGAAGCTAAACAGGATTGCAATTTTCATCTTTTAATTAGGGTAGAGCCAACCGAAGGTTGAAAGATGAGCACTGTCAAAGCCATTCTTACACTGTATGATTATATAAGTGTAGAACACACCTACGTGACTTCATGCTGCTATTTTTATTGGCTAGCTAGGGTGGGTCACACGAAAAGCACTGAAGTTGTTGTTGTTGCACACAGTTCTAATTCTAGGTTAGACTGCGGCCAATGCTAAAATGCAACAATAAAAAGGCCAAAATAACACATCGAAGAATATTCTTCATTTGCACATACCGTATTTCTTCGATTCTAAGACGCATTTTCCCCCATATAAACATCTCTAAAAACGGGGTGCATCTTAGAATCATGGGTGCGATTATTCTTAGAATCAAAGCTTTCTTTCTGTTGGTGGTACTGAAATTAGTGTGCGTCTTACAATCGATGGAGTCTTACAATCGAAGAAATACGGTAATTACTTATACCACATCATGATCTTCAGTTTACTTTTAACACACAGTGCTGCTAAAATTTTGCACGTAAAAAAGGAGTCTAACCGATGTGGAAGACTTTACAGGTATTATGATACACACAAAACACAATGTCGCCAAAAGTTACAAGATTTCGTACATATAAGACTGCCCGTATGGTAAGAATTTTTTAGACACTTAAAGCAAGCAAGCAAACAGACAAATGATCCTAGAGCCACTTCTATCTTAGTCCTCAGTTCACTTATTCAAGATGATGTGCAGAGCAATTCTAAACTTGTTAAAAAGACCTATTCAGTTTGATGAAATTTATGCCCTGGCATGTATTTAAGACTGCATTCTCAATTTAGTACAACAAGACACAATAGGAAAACTTAGAAGTGCAAGATACCATTTTTGGACACAGCATGAAGTTATCTGATTCTGAAGACCCTTTAAACCAGGGGTGCAGAATGTCTTTCAGCCTCAGAATCAATTCTGTTTCAGAGAGGCTCAGGGAGGGGGAGACATTCCAGTGGTGGGCAGGGCTGAAGGCAAAAGAGGCAGAGCCACAAATGCCCCCCCCCAAAAAAGCCCAAAGCTCTTACTGCCAGTAACTGCCGTTTAGGAGGGGCATTTCCACCTTGTACAATGGGGTGGGGGGAATGCACAAAAGCCAGGAAACCAAATGATTGGTTGTTAGGGGAAACGGATTGGGGCAGATTGGAACCTTCAGAGGGCTGCATTTAGCCCCTGGGCCTGAGGTTCTGCACCACTGCATTATATTATTAAATCCGTACTCATTTATTAACCTAAGATCAAAGTACCTGACTTCGAAGAGGGTAGGTATAAAGTTCACTGTGTTACACAAGACAATTATAAAACAAGCAGTTGTATACAGAGATATGAATATATAGAAATAGTTTAGGGGAGCTAACAGGTTTCTCCTTTCTAGGGAATGCATGCAGGGGCAGTGTAGGTAAGATTGCTAGCATTGGTACAACCAAGGCAGGACTTTGGAGAATAAGTTTCAAGGCCCTAGTCAGAAGAATGATCTGGAGGGCCACAAACTTTTGTGAACCGCCCAGAGAGCTTCGGCTATTGGGCGGTATAAAAATGTAATAAATAAATAAATAAACAAACAAACAAACTGCAGCAGAGTTGGCTTGACCTTTTTTTGAAGTAAGTGAAGTAATAAACATTGCCACCTAAAGAGGAGGGCCCATAAAACCATTACGTTCAGAGTCCAAAATCCTGTTTTTAACTTTTAAAGTTTTATATTAAGTTCTAGCACGTTGTATTTTAGGATTTTAATTTTTGTGACCCACCCAGAAAGTTTTGGCTATCGGGTAGTATAGAAATGTAATAAATAAAATTATTTAATGACACCATTCATTTCTATTGATCAAGGACACTTGCTTGGGAATGAAGAAAGCACTTTTGCACAGGAAAGAATTATGTACGTCTTGCATGCAATCACATGGTACGGTTGCAAATGGATGGATGGATGTCTTGCGTGTATGCTCTGGTGTGTGTGCTCTGGATATATACACTGACATCAATAAGCAATTATGCCTTCCAATATCAAGAACAAGGAAATCCAATTTTTGTTTTACTAACGAACACCCCACCTTTCAGAGCAAAAAACAAACAAAACCTCCGAAGGTTACAAACGTTTAAAACAAGATCAGTAACGTTGTACAAATACAGCAATCTGAAATCCAGATAAAAACTGCAACTGCTAGCAACCAGCAGGCGTAAAATCAATAAAACACTGAACGAAACAGAGGCAGACACAAAAGTGTAAATCCTCACGCAAGAGGAGTTAAGTCATGTAATTTATTTATTTATTGTTGTTGTTTATTCGGTCAGTCGCTTCCGACTCCTCGTGACTTCATGAGAGTTAAAACTGCCTCCCATATCATATTAATTCTGTGACGTATTAAGTCCCTTCGCGCACACAATAGACTCATTTTTAAGGAATGGGCGGGGGGGGGAAGAGCCCGAACCCCTAACATATAGCAGTTAGTTAATGGGAACGGGTTTGCACTCTGGACATGCTCAGAGGTCTTAAAGCGACCAAGCACGACCAAGTCCTGAAACCACGCCTGCGGGCAGCCCGTCACTTCCAGGGCCGAGCCCTGCTACCGATAAAGGCCTGGCCCAATGTAAAGCTCACCTCGCTTGTCTCGGGTACCGTGCCTCTTCGCCAGCGCCAACTCCTTTGCTATCCTGGCCTCCAGATATTCCTGCTTCTTGGTCAGCATCTCCTCCGTCTCCCGCAGCCGGGCCAAAGCCTCCTGGGGTGTGGGCCCCCCTTTGCCTTTCCCCTTGGAGAAGCCTCCTCCGCCCTTGAAAAACTTGTGGATTTTACTCATCTTTGCCCCCCCGAGAGCCAGCCGCCGTCTGACCGCCGTCTCTCCGCGCCTCGAAACTTTGCGTAGCGCCCCCGAGTACTTCCCCAAGGCTCAACAACAAGCCGAGAGCGGTGATTACGGCATTTCCTAGCTCCGTCCGGCTGAGGCAGTGGAGAAGCGCCAGGAAGGAAGGAAGGAGGGAGGGAGAGAAGGAAGCTGCTGCTGCTGCCGCCGCCGCCGCTGCCGCCGTTCCCTGGGCTGATGGCGGAGCCACGTGACCGGCAGGTACCTGCAACAGGTGTTTCGACCTGAGGAATGTGCCCCGCCCCTGCCAGGGGAGTGACATGCGCTGCCGACGCACAAGCGGACGCCCTGGGAGCAGCACGCCCAGCAGAAGAAGCAGGGAGTGATTTCTAAATTGAGACTTTGGACTCTCCTTGGAACAGAAGGGAAATGAACCCTCTGAAACGAAGTTTTCAGCACTCTTAGCTGTTGGTTTTGGAGATACACGGACGTGGCGGAAAGTGCTCTCTGCACATGCTCAGAAGCACCTTCGGTATTGTTGTTGCTTCTAATATTCCAAAGAAGAGTAGGACTAACGTCTGAAAGCCCCAGTCCCTGGTTGACTATTTATATGCTTTGTGTGGCCAGTCAGTGTTGTTCTGATTTTACAGGTTTGAGGGGTAAACTAAGATTCCTGCAGAGTTGTTGCATTAGGAAAGATCTGAATTCAGACATCCTAGGTAAAAGTCCAACATGATTAGAGTCTAATTAGTATCGCTTGAAGTTAACACCAAATGTCTAATCTTGCTTCATGACATTTATTGTTATAATAAAGAATCCAGTATTAGATTAGAAATAAATGAAAATAAACTTGAGCAACTAACATAACAGCATGGGAATTAAATGTTCATTGAGGTACAGGAACCAGACCTTAGACCCTCACAGGGTTAGTGTTAGGATAACAATGTATTTAATCCATGGAAGGGCATGCACTGAGCCTGTCACCAGTGAAAGCTAAGAGGCCAGGGAGAGACCTAAATAAGTGTGTCTATTTTAAAAACTAATGGCAAAAAGATTCTTGCCGATCAGAAATCCTCATGAGACCAGTTCTTAGACCCCTCTTGAAATAATTGATAGCACAATCTGAAGCCTGTTCAATCAGAAGTAAGTCTCTCAAATTCTAAAGGAGTAACAGGATTAAGATTGTAATTTAAATTCCTTATGCTATATCAGTGATTGGGAGAAAAGATCTAATAGTGTGTAATGAGTGACACATTGGCATAAGTAAACTCTGCTGATCATTATTTATTTATTAAATGTATGTGTCACTTCCCAGCACAAAAAGCAGTCTTAAAGTGATTTAAACACACAATACAGAAATCAATTATTAATATAACAG
This sequence comes from Elgaria multicarinata webbii, assembly GCF_023053635.1. Classification (NCBI taxonomy): domain Eukaryota; kingdom Metazoa; phylum Chordata; class Lepidosauria; order Squamata; family Anguidae; genus Elgaria; species Elgaria multicarinata. The sequence continues at coordinate 79,515,149 of NC_086177.1, read as the reverse complement.
GGGGCAATCAATATAAACCATAATCAACACAATAATATAAATACAAATAAATATCATAAAACAATCTAAAAATAGTACAGTATGAAAAGTGCTCACCCACAAATACACAAAATCTTCCCCTGTTTACAGCCTAGAAGGAACACCACAAAAGCTTATTTGTCCAGTTGCCTGGGGAAATAAGTAAGTCTTTGCTTGGTGCACCAAAGATGACAGCGTCAGGACCAAGCTAACTTACATAGGGAGAGTTTCATAAATACGGGGCTACCACAGAAAAGGCCCATTCCTGAATTGGCATCTCTTGAGCTTCTGTCTGAGGGAACACACAAAGGAGGCCCTCTGAAACTAACCTCAAAAGCTGGCTAGATTCATATGGAGGGAAGTGGTCCAAGCTGTACTGGGGACCTGAGCCATGTAGGTTCCATAGGTCAAAACTAGCACTTTGAATTTGTCCTGGAAACAAATTGGCAACTAGTGCAGACGAGCTAGGACCGGGTTTATAGGTTCACATTGGCTAATCCCATTCAACAACCTGGTCAAATTCTGCATTAAGGCAGCCCAACGTGCATAACATTGCAGTAATCTAACCTAGAGGTTTCTAGAGCATAGACCACTGATGTTCTTGCCATCCATATTTCAGTGGGATTTACATTTGTAAGTAAGTCCCAATGAAGTCAACAGGATTTATTTGGAGTAAACACGGCTGCACGCAAAACTCAAGACAACGAAATCATGGCATTGGGAGAGAAGCAGTAGTTACGACGCACCTCTTAACCCACTTAATTCCCAGTCACCGTTCGGAATCCTTAAATGGCCAAGCCCCGCCCCTCAAGATGACGTCGACCGTAACCCGATAGCCATTGGAACGCATCCACTTGGGAGGAGGGGTGGATCTAAACCATCAGAGTCGAAGGCACATGGCGGCGGCGTGCGCATGCGCTGTACAAGAACATGGCGGAATTGGAGATAGGGCAACACTGCGATGTGGAGAATTGTGGCCAGCTTGGTAAGAGCCCTGAGATCGGAGGCACAGGGACCGGAGGACGTGAGGGTGCGGGTGGGTCGGTCAAATGTATTGCAGAAAAGTGAACGGTAGGGACTAACTGGAAAGAGGGGCGCTTTTCTGTTAGGTGGCTCCGTCTGGTCAGTCTCGTGGTGGTAAGACTTCTGGTTCTCAGTTGAACGCATAGGGGGCAGTACTATAGGGGGAAAAGGATTTAATGCTAGAGCGGCTCTCACATTTTGCTTCGTGCTTCAGAACCTCAACATTCAGATGGAAGCCGGAAGTGTAGAGCAATGGGTTCATCTCTAACCTTTTCTGCCTCTACCAGTGCCTTCCGTTCGCGGGTGTTCCAGAGGGGAGGAGGTGTTCGACAATAAGCAAACATGGGGGGCGTGGCTCTTTCTAGGAGAGAGCGTGGAGTGCGCCTCCATCCCGTTGCTAGGTAACCAGCGTAGTTTAGGAAAGGCTGTAATCAGACGGTGAAAGGGCAGGTGGCGAGTAATTAAAGGCGCAATCCTATGTGTGTTGAGGGAGAGAGAAACATCCTACAATTCCCAGCATGCCGCAACCAGCAGGGCTAGCAGACCTGTCTAAACATGCATAGGTTTGGGCCCTCATTTACTTAAAAAGAAAACGAGATCTTGCCAGTCTGGAAAGATGTATCTGTGGGTGGTAATCTAGGTTTATATATTTAAAATATTTTTTTATCCTGCATTTCTACAAAGTGTGCTCTGCTGCGTGCAGAAGCAGGAGTTATGCCAATTAGAGCGGAAGCTCTTAGATTAGCCCTGCTCTTTTGGTTAAAATCCATCTTCCAACAATTGTCAGAGATTCTTCTGACGACATTGGCAGAGGAGGGCTCAGACTCATGGATGCATAGAATGCAAGGGGTGGTAATGAATCTGGGATTTTCAGTACCCTTTCTCTTATCCCAGGGCCATGATAAAGCTAAAACCCTGCTATTGCAAAGATTAAAGGATATAGAGATGCAGTCTCAGTCAGAAGAGCTTAAGTCCTGTAAAACTAACCCTTTCTATAATTCTTTCATGCCATTTTATTTATCTGTACCAAGTTATCTGGTGGATATACCCAACATTAAATTGAGGATACACAGGCAAGACTAAATGTTCTCCATTTAGCAGTTCAGCTAGGACGATATAAGAGATTACCAATTAAAGATCGAGTATGTGGATGTAACTCAGTCTTTATCAAAGACTTAATTCATGTTTTGCTTGAATGTCCTATGTATAAAATATATACATTTCTCCTTTGCTAAAATCGCTGAAGGGCTCCTCATCACATGCTAAAATTTGTCATTTGTTATCAGATGCAAAAAAAATTGTTTCTTAGAGTGTTGACATTTTTAGCTAAGTCTATGCAGATACATTCTACACAATGCATGAAGGGTTTGGGTAGTGACCTCTTTGATGCTCAATTATTTTTATTGTAAACTGTTCTCTTTTATAACTTGTGTATAATGGCTAACTGCTTGTAACACAATAAATTGACTGACAAAGTGTGCTCAAAAGATAGCTTATGTTCAATATTGTACACTTTAATCAAGGCAAAACAATGTTTTCTTTTGCTTGGCGTTTTTACATTTATAATTGTATTTGGGTTTGGTAGTTTTAAAAATATTTACTTTCATCTTTTAAATTCACTTGTATATTATTATTGTTAGCAATCACAGGCATCTATGGAAAGGGGCAGGTAGTTCAGGTATAAACTCAAATAATAAAACAATGACACTAAAACAACTAAAAAATTAACAAAAGCTAAAAGCAACCAGCAGCAGCAGAAATTGTGTCATTAAGCAGAAGCTCAGCAGAACACAACTGTCTTAGTTTTCTATGTTATGTTCAAGCAGCAATGAGCAGCACCGGACTTCTAAAAGGAGAGAGATGGAACTAGGAATTCTTGTTCAAATCCTCACTCAGTCATGAAATTCACTGGTGATCTTGGACCAGTCACTCTCAGCCTAACTACCTCACAGGGTTTTTGTGAAGATAACATGGTAGTAGATGGGAGGATAAGAACTGTGTTGACAATTCTGAGCTCTTTCCAGGATGGGTAAAATATAACAATTAAATAAAGACTCTTCCCCTTGAGTCCTGATACTGAGAATACTTGGCATTTGAGGCCTGGATCATGATATCTGTACTTTGGTTGCTCCTCTCGATGGCCTTTTAGGCCCCTTCCAACTCTACTATTCTATGATTCTGTCATTCTTCTATGTCATCTCTTCTACTGAAATCATTTGTATACCTTTTGCCTTGTTCACATTCTGACAGAGTAACCTCCAGCTAAAAGTGTGAATTATTACAAACTGTATAATAAAGTGAAAGTGACACAGTTGACATTTATAGGCTTACACGTCCCTTTTATATGAAATGGTAACATTTTCCCTACATCTGTTTGCATGATGCTTTTCTGAGGCCCAGTATCTTCTAGGCAACTCAGAGAATGTCTATGTGCATTATGTCTTTGCAAACACTGTGAGGAAGGAAGGAGGACATTTGTGTTCATAGATTCCTATAACTGCATATCAAAGACTTTCAAAAATCCTAGTTATATATATGTCAGTACAGACAATAAAGATATGACTCATTTTGTATTTTTTGCTTTTCCAACCAATGAAATTTTAATAGTTAAGAAAGAAACACAAAGGGCTGTAATTGTCTTGTGTTACTTGAGGATTTAATAAAAGGACTAGGTAATTACCGAACGCTGAGGTTTCTTGTAACTGTAAACTCAAATAAACATTTTTCCTTAGGGGCAGCATCCAATACGACACTACAATTAATGCAAATACCATAACATAAATAACGTAAACTATGTCTAGTGCAACGCCAATAGAGTTTGCTGGCACAGTGGGTTACCCTGGAAAATCCATCACTCCAGGAAGCACTATTGGCATTTTGCTAGTGGCATTTTGCTATTTTTACACAAGTAAAAAGTTATTTACGTTAACTGCAGTGTCTCATTGGATAGTTCCTATTAAACTATACAAGTTAGAAACACTAGTTGATTGGTGTATATCAGTCTTTGTAGATTAATGGCACAATCCTATTAAAGGTGCGATCTTTGTAGATTAAAGTCGCAAACAATTGTAGGATTTTTTTCTGTTTAAACATGCATAGGATTGTGACCTAAGAATACAGGGTTTCCTTGAAAATCTGAAATATGAAGGCCATAATGCATCAGAATTCACTGTGCATAATAAGTTTTTGTATTATTGCCTGAGGCTCCCACATACTGGATGTAATTTATTGGCATGGGAGATTTATTAGCATATTCTGCCTTATTTTTGTCAGTCTTATAATCATATTTAACAAAATATACATGGATATGTACACCAAAAGTACTGTTGTTATTACCTCTTTCATTTCAGATTTTCTACCTTTTGTCTGTGATGGTTGTTCAGGAGTCTTCTGGTAAGAAAGTGTATAATTATATAGTTTCATCAGCATTCTTATTGCTTAGTTCTAAAATACATTTTTTTTAAAAAAAACAGCCCTAACCCTGAGCAATTTACAATCTAAATTTAGGGAGTTGGGGCAGGGGAGTGGAGTGGAGTGGAGAAAAGGCAGCAGTGGAGAAAAGAGAGAAAAGGGAGAAACTAAGGGAAATGCAATCAATATGAGCAAATTTTATTCAAATATTATGTTTCGTGCAATTATTATGTTGTATTGGCTCAATTTAAGACGGGCTACACCAGATTCATTTAGCGCTTTCCCACTATAATCTTATGTTTTTATGTTGTTTCACATACTAACGATATGTGCTATCTTTATTTTTATGTAATGGTAAGTCTTCAGCACAGAAGTCGGGCTGCTCATGGCTGTTCTGAAGTAAGTTCATAATTCATAATTCATAAATCACTTGAAACAGCTCTGAATACTTTAGCTAATTATGAAGTTCAGTTCTGTTAGGTCCATTTGAGTAATTTTGCAAGCAGCACTTCACAAGTTTTCTTTAAAGCAATCCAGATTATCATTGTTTTTGCCATATTACACATACAAGTGAGCTCCTTTTTAAAGTCCACAGAATAATCCATCATATGTATGGGGCCCATTTCTGTCATCACAATGGCTGAAAAAATGTACTGTCAAGATAGTACTGTTGTTTTTAAATGGATATTGTTGTTTTTATACTGTTGTTTTTACGTTTTTGATGGTTTTAAATTTTGTATACTTTTAATGTTTACTGTTTTTAACTTTTTGTAAACTGCCCAGAGAGCTTCAGCTATGGGGCAGTATGTAAATGTAATAAATAAATAAATAAATAAATAAAAATAATAGTCATAACAATTTTCAGTTGTCTTGTGGATAGTTCCCATAGAGCTTTCCTTGTGAAGTCCTGAATGCAGCAAAGATTGTGTGGATTTAAACATTGGTCAGTTTTGTGAACTGCCCAGAGAGCTTCTGCTATTAGGCGATATAGAAATGCAATAAATAAATAAATGTACAAACCAGACCTTTTTTAAAAAAGTAATGACTGAGCCTGGCATTCACACACTCCCATGTCTTATGCATCTGTTTAAATAGTTTACATAAATGGTTTGCAACAAATCATGGTTTGCCATTCAGTCTGAGCCAGCTAATTATGGTTTGTCTTGCACTCCAAACCAGGATTTATCCTGGTTTATACTTCTGGTTTGCAGGGCAAATATAAGCCATTATTTACTCACTTGAATGTATTCAGAAAGTAACTAACAGTTAATTTACAAGAGAGGAAAGAGCATGTAAGCACAGAGTTCATTGTTTTAGCATTAAACAATGGTTTGGCATTATGTGTGATCATATCTATCTATTTCTTACTTAATTTCTGCCTCAGATTGGTTAGATAATTTTTTTTGTTTTATCTGTGAATTGTTGAATTTAATCTGTGTTCCTTTTTTGGTAACCCTTTTCCTTTTCAGGAGTTACTGATAAACCAGAGTCCATATACCTTATTGTGGCTTCAATATTCAGCCACTTATTTAGATTATTAACTTATTGATTTACTAATCTCTGTCACCTTGACATTTTGGTAATAGTGCTCTCATATCAAGAACATGCATTCTATAGTTTTTTATATTTTTATTCAGAAAGAGCTACTAAATGAGTGGAATGTGTGATTAAGAAAATGCCAGGTTTAAATTCCATGTAGCATAACATTCCAGTAGAATTTAAGGTGTACATTTGAAGGTAACAGTAGTCTCTGTACAACATATATTTATCTCAATTTTCTTTTGAAATTAACTTAGAAAAATCTAAACCGTGAGGATGTGAAACCAGATCATCACAAATCTTTCTTGTGCACATATAAAGGTTGTGATGGAAGAGAACTTGTACCTGTGTTATGCACTTACTGTGAAAAGCAGTTTTGCTTAAGGTGAGCAAAGGAATGAATGGAACCAACCTCACTTCTATGCCTTTGAATTAGCCTGTACGGTGCCTAGTGAATAGTTCTTCACCTTTTCTTTACAGGCACCGTCATCAGTTGGACCATGAGTGTGAGAAACTGGAAACTCCCAAACCCCGTATGGCTGCAACACAGCAGCTTATTAAAGATATTGTAGGTAAGTGCAATAGTATTTTTTAAAATATGTTTTTTTGCAGAAGACTGTTTGGGTGGCCAACATAGTCTCTGACTCGTGCTTGTATTAGACTCCTTGGTCCGTGTTTCAAGACGGGTCTGTAATCCAAAAAATCCTAAAAATTAATATCCAACTGAAACCGGAATACTTTCTTTTGGGATTTATGGATGAACAGATGAAAAAGAATCATGGGACTATATTCTTATATATGACGACAGCAGCAAAATTACTATATGCACAAAGATGAAAGGGCAAAATAGTGCCCACAATAGAGGAATGGCTATTGAGATGTTTGAGCTAGCAGAGATGGCAAAAGTCACAGCAATAATGAGAGAAAAATCAACTTTAAGATTTATAACTGAATGGGAACCTTTTGTAAATTTTATGAAGGGACGAGAAAAAGATGACTAGTATATCTGTGGATTCAACCAATTATGTAGGAAATGTTAAGAGAGAAATTAGAGATTTGGATTTGACAGTGATAGAGTAAGAAGAAAAATAATAATAATAATAATAATAACAACAACAACAACAACAACATTGCATATTTTTGCTGGGGAGGGACATTAGAAGAACATTTTATTTTTGTGTTTTTTGTTTGTTCGTTTTTGTTTTGTTTTTTGCTCTGTAGTGTCTTTTATTTATTGGTGTTTGGAAATAATAAAAAGATTAAACCACACACAAAAAAGACTGTTTGGGACTCTACATTAGAATAGAGTACAAGGATATTAAAAGGAAATATGAAAGCATTAATTATATTTAACTTAACAAGCCCTGACTATGAATTTTTACAGTATTTCCAGCACAATCATATACATTCCTACTTAGAAGTAAGTTCTGTTTAGTTCAATAGGGCTACCTCTCAGTAAGTGGGTATAGGATTGCTGCCCTAAGAGCCTCTCTTATTATTCAGATGGAGGTATTACAGAGGTTAAGGTTGCAATTCAATGCAAACTTACCTGAGAGTATGCCTAACTGAATTCAGTGGGACTTACTTCTGAGTAGACATGTATAGGATTGTGCTGTTAGTTCTATTGTGTCCTGAAAATAATACTGAATCCTTAACTTCCATCTCCCTACAACAGCCTTCAAGCCCATGCTAGATATTTATGTGCAGTTGGCCGCCTCGATCCAAAGGGAGAGGCGGGTAAGAAATAAATAAAATTATTATTATTATTATTATTATTATTATTATTATTATTATTATTATTATTCTGTACACTAGAATGTGTGGAAAACCTGTGCAGGTTGAAATCATTCTTAGATAAAATTGTAGTTTCCTAGTGATTACAGTACTGCAATTTGGGTGCTAGGAAAATGCAAAAAGGTGTGGTTAAATAGTCTGTGACTATATAATAAATATTGATTGAAAAAGCATGGAGACACCTGTATCCCACAGAACAATTGAGTAGCAATTGTTTATTGCTTTGAAATCTTTGTCTGGACAAGCCCATAGAAGCAAGTAGATTCTATTATATCTACATTTATACTTGTAGTTATTGGTGTTGTCTGTTCTCTGTCGCACATGTAGAATACTGGCAAGCATACAGTGGTTTGGAGGTCAGAGAAGAAATTTCTTCCTATATCTACAAGCTGAGGGGGGGAGAATGTACATTCTCTCACTGCACTGATTTCTAAGCACCTTGAAAATGCACACTGGAACATATTTTATTTTTAGCAAAACAAGCAGGACAGGTGATTCCTATTAAAATGAATGTGTATATCTCAGATTCTAAGAAAGAAGCTACAGTGAGTAAAAGATGCAGAGGAGCTAAGAACAGTGAAACAGCAGCAAAGGTGGCTCTAATGAAACTGAAAATGCATGCATGTGGAGATAAATCCTTGCCACAGGTAAGTCATGCACATTTATCTCCAAAGAAGATAACACATTTCAGTTTTTTCTGCCATATTTAGTTATGGTTTGTTTGTTTTTAAGGTGATGTCTGTAGTATCATAGAATAGTAGAGCTACTGATCCTTTAATGTGTAAAGTTGCTACGCTATACATGTTTAGACAGAAAAAAGTTCTACATCTCCCAGCATTCCCCAATACTTTTTGGTGTGTACTGGTGTTCATTAAATGTTATGCTTTCATTGATCACTGAATTAGAACATGCTAACAAATAAGATGAAATTGCTTTTCTTCCCTAATATTAAAATTAAAATATTTTTAGGTGGGGACTATTTTCTTTGGACTCTTTATTGCAGTAATTTCTATTGGACTGAATCCATTGAAATACCAATTCTCCTTTTTGGGGGCACAGCTGGAAACTAAAACTAGAATGAAGGAAAATGGTTTTTGCTGTATGAAGGGGTAAATGCCTATATACAGGGAGGAGGTTCGTGAAATTGAAAAGGAAATAGTAGGGAAATATGTGTGGATACTGCCTAGTTACCAGATATTCTTTATGGTTTATATGTTCCTGATGCTTCTATACAAGTCTTCTATTCAGAGACTTATAGTTGATGTATTTAGTTTATTTAACATTTTTAGGCTACCTTTAAATGTAGAATCTGTAACAAAAATATATGAATAGAAACTAATATTTTAACACTATAAATGGCCTTTTCTGTTGTAGACAGAGAGAATCTATTTCCAAGTGATTTTACCTAAAGGAAGTAAGGAAAAAAACAAACCTATGTTCTTTTGTGGTAACTGGAGCATTGGCAAAGTGATCGATTTTGCAGCTTCCATGGCAAACCTTAAAAATGACAACAACAAAACCACAGCCAGGGTAAATCAACTTTTATGTTACAGTATTGTTATATGGTTTCAAATTGAATGAAATACACAGTATTTCCCCCCCCCTAATTTTCAGAAATTAAGACTTTGCCACACAGCAACTGGAGAAGCCTTGCCTTTGGACCACATCCTAGTATCTTGGATAAGCTGCAAAGAATCCCCGCTATATAATGGTGGAAATGTGATCTTGGAATACCTTGATAATGAAGTTCAGTTTTTAGAAGATGTAAATTCATATCTAGAATAATTATGGAAAACACTGCACGTGTAATCATCAGACTGAACCCAAGAGAAGAGCTATACTCTCATATATATCTGCAAGGTACAAGGGTTTTTGTTTTGGTTTTTTACTGGTATGAATTCAGTTTAGAAATGGCTATATATTTGTATTTAGCTTATTCTAATCCAAAGTAGGCCAAGGATTTACTTATCACTTGATGCCTCTTAACACTTGTGTGCACTTTTTCCACTAAAAGAATTGAGTTTAAGTTGACTGCTGCTGATCTGGAAGTTCTATCTGTCATGCTTAATCTGTGCTTGATCATTCCTACATGCAGGTAGAGATGTGAAGGCCTGGGAAATCTCTCACACCCCCAAATGGGGGGGAAACTCAGAAACATTTTTGGGGGATGGGGTGGGAGGGAGGAACCATTCCCCCCCCCCCATGAAAGTTAGAAAATTTAAGGGGAAATGGGGGGTTATTCCCCTGAATTTCTGTCCCTCCACCTTCCCCCCACCCTCTTAAATCTCTGCATGCAGGTCATCATAAGTTCAGTAGCCAATCTACAGTGAGTAATAAAGGAAAATCTAAGGAACAGAAGGGAAATTGTGATCTCCACCTGCCCTACATTGAACTGCTTTGGGAGAAATAATACCTAAATAAGGCACAGGTTTGTTAAATGTGCACTTTTACATTAATTTGTTTTTGTCAGTGCAGCATCTTTACATGTTGCTGCAGACAGCCATGACAGAGATTTTAGCAAAGGAAAGATAACGAGAAACCAAGATGTAACCGCTCCAACAAGAAAAGGAAATATGTGATGGTGAGTGTCAAACAGTCTAAGCTTTTCTATGTTACATGCTGTATCAGCTGCTCACTGTGCTCCAATGGAGCAGTGGAGGTAGAGCCATGCATACAGCCTCTGTAACACTATGCCATTCACCACATGATGCATTTATGGAGTCTATACTCTCCTTCTAGGCCAAGAGACAGCAGCTATTGAGTCACACACAACTTTTTAAGCACAGTGCCTCAATCTATATCTCACTCCTGGAGATAAGTAGAAGAGGCTCCGTTGAAGATTCTGTCATTTTTGTTTTGTCAAGTCCATTGTAGTATGCCACAGACTTCTCCATGGTGGTGTTGATACCATGGATGTCTTTGCTGAGGGAGAGCTGACTAAGCATAGCAAGCTGTAGGAAATGTTTTGTCTTTTAACAACAAACCTCTGGTGACACTGAATTTTGTTTGAACCTACTAGGTGGTTCATGCTGATGTTCTTGTGCATATATCATATTAGCATGTTCTTTTAAATTGTTTAGTATTTTTCTTGATAATTTTAATTATTCTTTTGAAAGTTCTTTCAGCTGTAGCAGTAGAATCATATTTTAGTACAAGTTGTGTTATGGCTGTTTGAGAGCCTGGGATAATCAAATCCTTTGTTCTCCATAGTTATAAGCCATTTTGTTCCATAGGCTTTATATTTTAAGAAATTCCAGGTAAATTGTGACTATTTGTAGAAGAGGATCTTGGAACGTGGCCCGATAATGTGTGGCATCTTAGGTGGTTAACCACATTTGGCACAAAATAAGTGTCCCAATGGTTCCTTGTAAACAAGAAAACAAAAGTGAAACAAGGCAATTAGCAGAAGCGCTTGAGTGTGAATATAAGAAAATAATAAAAAGCTAAGCCAAAACTACTTAGTTTTTCACAAACATTTTTGTTATTGGCAGAGTAGAAAAATGCATTGTTTGGGCAATTCTTTGCAACTCTTTCCCAAAAATGTTGATTCATTTACATTATGTTAATTCACACTTGCCTAAAGTTATGTGATCACAAACCCAATTAGCTCTGATTGCCTACATAACATTGTGACATCAGCTTGCTAACTGCATGAGCCCTGATTGGCTGGGATAATGCATGTGACTAGTTCAAGAAGGAAGAAGCAGCAGCAACCAGTGGAAAAATAGCACTGAACAAAAGTGAAAAAGTATGAATATTTACACAATCACTATCTATTTATTCACAATAGACACGCAGGGTTGGACAAGAAGCCAGGGCAGATCCTACAATTAATAGCACCCTGGAAGAAGAGTACCTTTGAGAATATCCCCCACTGGCTCAGGGTCAGCTTCACAGGGCCTCCCAGAGGGTTTATGGGGCCTTTTACAGGTGTGATGTTGGGGGCCCTACTGCTGCTGCCCCCTATAGGAAACCATGAATATGTGTAGCTGGGAGGCACGTGCGAGAATTATTGCATGCACGGACAGCATCTAAGAGTTCCCATCTGCAGCTCCTCTTTGCCCTGGGATCAAGCAGAATGATACTGGCACATTTTACGTATTGATTCAAAATATATCCCTCTTACTTTGGCTTTCCCCGGGCCATGAATCAGTCTCTAATGTGGTGCCATTTATTGCTTTGTGTTTATTGTATTCTTTTGTAAACTGCTTCAGGACTTGTGCAAATGTCATAGAAATACTGCTAATAAATATTAAGTAAATAGTTTATTTGTGTCGCAAAAGCCATTACAATAAACAAAACACATTAAAAAAAAATCAAGAGCAAGATATACATTAGTTTAAAACAATAATAAATCCTAACTGTAAAAGATTACTCATCAAGACAGTTCAACTTGTCACATAATTTCCTCCTTAGAATTGCTGCTCTGAAAGCAAAGCAGGCCACTTTTTCAGAAACCTGGGGCAATCTATCCCCCAACAAAAAATTGATCAAATCCCTCTTACTTTGGCTTTCCCTGGGCCATGAATTAGTCTCTAATATGGTGCTATTTATTGCTTTGTGTTTATTGTATTCCTTTGTAAACTGCTTCAGGACTTGTGTAAATGTGAAGTGGCATGGAAATATTGCTAATAAATATGATTAGTCTTAAAATGGAAAGTGGGAGGAGGCTGCAGACCCTGTTTTTTTATTCAATATCAATCTAACTTAAGTCCTATTCATTTCAATGGGTCTACTCTAAGTAAGAAGATCAGTCTTCTGCATCCCTCTGAGTTTAGCAGCAATTTTCACAGTAGCTAAGAGGAAATGAATTTCCCCAGGAACAGTACATTGTTTCTGATAAAGCAAAGCTTTTTGAGGTGCCTTGGTCTTGAATTCATACCTGTTAGCTTTATGAAAGCCCTGCTTCTGATGGAGATGAAACTGCTAGAACTAATCTGTTGATCTAGATCAATACAGCTGCCTAATGTTTTGGGCTCTCCTTGGGGATGTGGCTGTGGGAAATATCATAGAATAATTGGGGCCTATAAGGCCATTGAGTTCAATCTACAGGAATCAACATTAAATCATATCTGACAGATGGCTGTCCAGATGCCTCTTGAATGCCTCTAGTGTAGGAGAGCCCATGACCTTCCTATGTAATTGGTTCCATTGTCATACTGCTCTAACAGGAAGTTTTTTCTGATGTTCAGCTGGAATCTGGCTTCCTGTAACTTGAGCCCATTATTCCATGTCCTGCACTCTGGGAGGATCGAGAACAGATCCTGGCCTTCCTCTGTGTGACAACCTTTCAAGTATTTGAAGAGTACTATCATGTCTTCCCTCAGCCTTCTCTTCTCAAGGCTAAACGTGGCCAGTTCATTTAGTCTCTCCTCGTAGGGATTTGTTCCCAGACCCCCAATTATCCTCATTGCCCTGTCTGTACTTCAGAATTGGGCCCTGCTCCAGAAAGGGTGTGGGATGTAACCTGAAACTATCCCTGTACTCAATAGAACCTAATTTGAATGGGTTATGGCTAATGTTAATGGTAAATTCTGAAAGAGCAGGTCAGCAGCTTGGTGGACTCCTGGATTCATCAGTCATTGGAAGCTCAAGTGGCCTTTGTGTCGCAGTACCTTCTATCTTCACCTGGTAGCCCAATTGCAAAGTTATCTGGATGGGGGTAGCCTAGAATCAGTGCTCTATGCTCTGGTAACCTCTACGTTAGGTTACTGCACTTCATTGTATGTTGGACTGCCTTTGACAATGGAGAATTCATTGGCCAGGACTGGGATTAGGTGATGTGAACATATAAAATCCAGTCCTGGCTTGACTGCACTGGTTGGCAATTTGTTTCTGAGTCAAATTCAAAGTGTTTGTTTGATTGTAACCTAGAAATCCTACAGCCTCAGGGCCCAACTCAAGGACTGCCTCCATTTAAACCTACATGGTTTCTGAGGGCAGCCAGAATTCTAAAGGAGCTGGCCAAGGTGCTGATCTGTAGCCCAAACTAGATTCAGCACTGTGGATAGCACCTTTAGAGTTCTGTCTGAAAAGCATAATGGATTCATAGCCCCACCAAAATTGCAGCCACCAGCCTCCCATGGTATATCTATATAGATGTAGATATAATTTGCCAGGCAATAATGGATCTCAAGTAAGAACATAAGTGCCATGCTGATCAGACCAAGGGTCTACCTAGTCCAGCACTCTGTTCGCACAGTGGCCAACCTGCCATTGGCCAGGGACCAACAAGGCAGGACATGGTGCAACTGCACCCTCCCACCCATCTTCCGCAGCAACTGGTGCACACAGGCTTACTACCTCGAGTACTGGAGTTAGCACACAACCATCAGGGCTAGTAGCCATTGATAGCCTTCGCCTCCAGGTATTTATCCAACCCCCTTTTAAAGCCAAACAAATTGGTGGCCATCACTACATCTTGTGGTAGTGAGTTCCATAATGTAACTATGCACTGTGTGATGAAGTACTTCCTTTTATTTGTCCTGGCTCTCCCACCAATCAGATTCATGGGATGACCCCGGATTCTAGCATTTTGAGAGAGGCAGAAAAATGTCTCCCTATCCACATTCTCCATACCATGCATAATTTCGTACACCTCTACTTAGTGTGGGGGCTAATTTAGCACTCACCGTGCCGCGTTTACAGAAATAACCCAGTAAATACAAGCAGCAATGAATAAGGGGATGATTTTGCAAATTACGCATACAGAATCCCAGTTTACCTTCCGCCTGTCCCTGCTCTTGGCTGTTTTCCAAACGCGCCTAGAGAAAACCCCTCCCCTGGCAGCGACTAAAGTCGAGCTCTGTGCGCAATCTGGCCTCTCTCCCCCCCCCTCCCCGGGAAACAGCGGAACGCGCGAGAGCCAATCAGCTGCACCGGGCGTGTGTCGCGCGAGGCGGCTTTTTGGTCATCGACGCCTCTCCTCCCCCGAGACGCAGTAACGGAACAAGCCTTGCTATGCAGAGGGCAATTTTCAGGCACGCTGGCGCCTGCGCAGTGAGTCCCGTTGATGTCGTCACGTACCAGGCTCACGACCCGGCTTTGCCAGCAGTAGAAGAAGCGGCAGCGACTCGACTTCCTAACGGTAAGCCCGTGGCCTTGGCGGGGCTGCTCCTGCCTGCCTGCCCTTTTGCAGATCAGGTCTAGCTGGCTCTTATCCCTTCCAGCTATTTCTGCGGTCCCCTTGGCTGGCAACGCTCGGGTGACAATGCACTCTGCACACGCGCAGGGGGTCGTCCTTATTATCCCTGTAGGGCTGAACCGTGGCTGAAATGAAGCCTGGGGCAGGTCCTTACATAGAAAGATCCTCGTTGCTTAGAAGCAGCCGATCGAAACCCTTCCTGGACATTCCCATTCAGCACGGAAAACCCCCAGGAATAGAACGGGGGTCCCTGTTTTGCGACACTTCACTAGTACGTAGCATTTTTATATAGCATAAAACGAATGAGAAGACGTAGATTTTAAAGCTTGGGCGTATTGCTGTGCAGCAGGCTTTCCCCAGCCTGGTGCCCTCCCGATGTTTTGAACTACATCTTCTAGCATCCCTTCCCACTGGCCCTGCTGATGGGAGTGGATGTCCAAAACAGCTGAACAGCGCGAGGTTTTGGGAGGCTGATGTACAGAGACAGCATAGCCTTTACCAAAAGTTGCAAAAATACTTCCCCACTCTAGAGGAATACTGAGCCCACAGCTAGACCTAAGGTTTATCCTGGGATCATCCAGGGTTCGCCCCTGCCTGAGCACTGGTTCCCCTGTGCGTCACCTAGATGAACAGGTTTGACCCCTGGACGATCCAGGGATAAACCTTAGGTCTAGCTATGGCCTAAGTCTCTATAGATTTTTTAAAAAATAATCATTTGGTGGTGGTGATGGAGATTATGATCCTCATCATTATGTTCCGCACACAGCACTCACTATTGCTATGGACATGCCCAGCCAGAAGCAACATTTGGGTATTTGAGTGCTAAGAAAATTAACCATTCAGCCCACTGACTTGCTGGGCCACCACCAACAGATTTATTTATTTATTCATTCAAATATATATATATATATATATATATATATATATAATTATCCTGCTCTTCAATCAGAAAGGATCTCAGAGTCCTTTACAGGGATAAAAAGTAAAACACTCCCTGCCCGCAGGGTTACTGTCTAAAATGGGCAGGAAGAAAGTAGACTGCCAGGCATTTTGGATTTCAACTCCCAGCATTCTTGACCCTTGGCCGTGCTTTCAAGGGCTTCTGGGAGTTGAAATCCATAACACCTAGAGAGCTACCTTCTGCCCACCCACCCTTGATTTAAAAGACCCATTACAAAAGGAAGGGAAATTAGTTAGAAGGGAGCAAAAAAACCAAATTAGGCACTTGGTTTTTAGTTGCAAAGTGCAGCAGGTAATGGAATTGGATCTAAACCTAATAGAAGGACTGCTACTTTCTCTCCCTCTGAAGGTCTCGACAGATGGTATAAGCTGCAATTTTTAGCATTATAAACTGATTATCTGGATATTTGAAAGATCTGGAAAATATTTTGCTTCTGAATGGGGAAAGTAATCATTGTTCATATCCATTTTTATTCACTTATACGTAAATGCATACAGTGCCATCAATGCACAAGTGCTTTACAATGTGATATAGTAAAACAGTCAGATCCCATAGTCAAGAAGCCTACAATCTGTCATATATAATAAGCGATCAGTGGGTTTTTTTTATCAGTTGCTTATCTTTATATACAACTTTCACTGCAAGCTTTCACTACAAGTCAGTGCCAATTTTAGGCATCAGTGTCAGGGCATGCATGCCTTTTGCCTCAATTATGCAGCAGGGCTTATTTGCTCTGCATATGCCTGTCATGTAGGTTGACAGCATAACAGGAAATGATGCAATCACTGTGTAGTCCAATGTTACAAAATGATGGCTTGCACTGGATTGAAGAGAAGCAATTTCCTCCACCATGAAGAGGTTTATGGACCTCAGTAGAATCTGACAGCACAGCAGTTAACCTTTGTCATTCTTTGGAAAGAATAAAACAAGCTCCTTATTTGAGCTGCCATCCTAATCATTTGTTTCTCCTATGAACTAGAATTCAGACGAGTTGTGCTCACTGTTTTTCAACTAAGCGAGACCATTGCAAAACAGTTAGCTGATAACAGAATATAGAAGCTAGCATTACATCAAGGAGACCAAGAAGCAGCTATGTATCATTTTAATTTTTGTAAACCACCCAGAGAGCATCGGCTATTGGGCGGTATAAAAATGCAATCAATCAATAAATAAATAATATCACCTTCATTTTACCAGTGAGGCTTGTATGTGCAGACATCCAGCCCGATAATATTTATTTTCTACGAGAAAAGCAGGAGCAGTATCCCAGATTCCTAGGATAAATCCTGACTCAGTTGCCCTTCTGTAAGCAGAGAGGCCCCTTCCCTTCACAGAAGGGACTCAGATTCAGTGGAGATTGGTTTCACTGATTCCCTCTTCCTCCTGCAGTGCCAAAGCCACCTCCCGTGCTGTTCTGGAAGGTCTCACAAGCCTCCGGAGCTTCAGGAGGAACCAGGAATTGAAGAAAATTGCCTCAGCCACTTCCAACAGCAGGAGCGTCTCATGTGTAGAGTTGTGCTTACGGGAGCTTAGGATCCTAGTGAATGTATTTCAGCCCTTAGTATTGGACAGTATTAACTTTTTAGAAGTTTTGGTGTATTCTTCTTTTAGTTCCTTGCAGGAAAAACAAAAGATCTCTTTCAGTTTATCTTAACTCTTGTGCTGTACTCTGAGATCTTCTTTATTATGCTTTGTTATATATTTTGCTAATAGTAATTTCATCTCTTTCACTCCCTTATTATTAAAATAAGCGGCGTCCCAATTTGACTTGCTACTTTTAGTAACTGCTCCCACAGCAAATGGATCCCTTGTTTCCCAGCAGTCGAAATTATCCACCTTTTCTTGCAAATGGTGGTCACTTCAAAAAGGTTGTGGAATAGGAATGAACCACTAATTATATAGTGGAGGTTCAGTTCAAAACTTTAGTTCAGGGTGGTCGAGTAAATTAGTATTTTTAGCTGGTTACGGTATTGAAAAATCCTCTTCTGTCCGGAAAACTTGTGTTTTCATAAATTACACCCTAATCTTAACTAGACATACTACCCAGTATGTTTATCATGTTTTCTCATAAGTACATAGGAGCTGCTTTATACAAGGAAAGGAAAGGAAAGGAACCTCTTGTGCAAGCACTGAGTCATTACTGACTCTTGGAGGGACGCCAGCTTTCGCTGACGCTTTCTTGGCAGGCCTTATAGTGGGGTGGTTTGCCGTTGCCTTCCCCGGCCGTTATTACCTTTCCCCCAGCTAGCTGGGTACTCATTTTACCGACCTCGGGAGGATGGAAAGCTGAGTCGACCCAAGCCGGCTGCCTGAAACCAGCTTCCGCTGGGATTGAACTCAGGCCGTGGGGAGAGTTTCAGTTGCAGAAACTGCTGCTTTACCGCTCTGCGCCACATGAGGCTTGCTTTATACAAAGTCAGATTATTTGTCGACATAGCTCAGTATCGTCTATTCTGATTGGCAATGGCACTCCCCGGGTCTAAGGGCTTTTCTACGTGGGACTTTTAACTTGCCACATTATCAAGGCTTCTGCTTCTGGATTCTTTGTGGGATTAAGATCAGCTCCTTTACACATGTGTTTTTCTGGATTTTTTCCCTTCTGTCTTTCTATATGTTCCATTACACAACCACAGTCAGTGGAATTTACTCCCAAGTAAGTATATGTGAGATTTTACCCTTGAAAATGAATATATATTAAAATCCTAATGTTTCTTGTCATCAAAGCCACAGCAAGGCAAGGTACCAGGAGGGGAATACTAACTTTCATTTGCCTGTCACCTCAACATGTATAAAACCACAGCAAAATTAAAATAACTAACACTTTGAAGTCAAGAATATGGAGACTAATAAGCTGAAAGCTATTTAGTAAATGTCACATAATTTTTTTTATCACAGCATCACTGCTGTATTGTATGATTTTTTAACATGCATAAATTGTGAAATCTGCCTTTTTACCTAGATAAAGATGGCTGATCCTTGGCAAGAATGCATGGACTTTGCAGTGACTTTAGCAAAAAGAGCTGGAGAGGTAGGTATAACATATTTAGATCTACATAAGTATATTATTCTTCATTGTGAAAAAATATGTGTTGAAGAAACTTGTACTTCTATCTAATGCCTACATAGTATGAAGAGATTAGGGATTTCCAGAGCAAACATGAAATCAAATCTATTTAAAATCTGCTTTAAACTGATACGTCTGGTTTATCTCACTTATAAGCTTAATTAACTCATGTTCTTCAAAAACACCAGAGACAACTCATGTACATAATTTTCTTTACAGGTAGTCCGAGAGGCACTGACGAAGGAGATAGATATCATGATTAAAAGCTCTCCAGCAGATCTAGTGACAGTAACTGATCAAAAAGTGGAAAATATGCTTATTTCTTCTCTAAAAGAAAAATATCCATCTCACAGGTACAGCATATTTTAGAAGTTAAGTTTTATTATCAGTGGCAAGAGGGGAGATGTGCCTGAAATTCAAGTCACTCATTTTTGGGACTTAATGGCTCAACATGAAATACAGGAGAAGCCTGCCTATTTAATAAAGTTGGTTTCTGTATATGTTTTAAAGCTGCATTTGGCCTGCATAATTTCTGTTATCACATTCCAGTTCCAGTTAGGTTGAGATGGAAGAAGGGGGAATAACACAACTTGGAAGGTTGAGGCCAGGGTTGGGCAACTTGTACAGCCTTAGGGCTGCATGAGGCATTGAGTGGGCAGCAGAGAGCTACCCACGCACTCACTGCTGGGACAGGGTGAAGTTACAACCCCATAATACCAAACAAAAAGTTAAGGATATATATATATATACAATGGAACAATAATGTTTAATGTACAAAAATAAAATAAAGGTTAACAATAGTATTGCTTTAAAAGTGCAACCTCATATTGCACAAGAATAAATATCTATCAGGCACAACATGAAGTAAAAAGGCCAAATGCATTTCAACACAAGGTCTTCATCAGTGGCAAATGCGGTCTGCTGTATGCTCCCTGAAGACTTAATTGGGCTGACTTTATAATTCCCACAATTATGTGGTATAAGATGTCACTTCCATTTGAAAATAATACAGGGCCTCAGCCTCTTCAAACCGCCTGGGACAATCTTTAGATAAAACCACAGCGCGCTGTTTAATCATACAAACCAGTTTAGTGTCTCTCCCACACACACAAACATTCTCCCACATTACCAGACCTCCATGGGTGAGGATGACAACCCTAAACCTCTCCTAGGTAGGGAAGCCTTCCTCTCCTTGCTTGAAGAGAAGAGGTGGCTACTCTAGCCCTCCATACTTTGTGATTTCTTTCTGAAGAATAACACTACCAAGAGGCAAGCTGCAGAGTTTGGTAAGACAGACAGTTGGACTTGGCACCTTTCATGGCCCATTCCAATTTATATCCTGTGATAGCACATCCTGTGTTCCTCTGACCAAAGAGGTCAGGCCTTAACATCTGACCCACTGGCAAATCTAGCCAGTTGTCTTATAGTCCCCTTTGACCACTGCTTGTGGTGATGTGCAAGATAAATCTAACTGATATATCCCAGTTTTAGGACTCATAGTAAGTTTGAAGAAGCCTTTATAGACTCCTGACATGATGAGGTGAGGATACCAAATGTCAAATAACAGTGTGGGCAGAACGAACTCTCTGTAATTTTCCAAGTTCTCCTGTGTTATATGTGGTGGTCATACCATTGCATGATCAACCTCTCCAGTGCAGCGGTCTAAGAGTGCTTCCAGCCAAGGCTTTTGTAGTGTCATCACCCTGACTCGTTCACAGAATTTTAAAAAGGGTCTAGGCAACATCATCTTTGACTCGTAAGCTTCCCATGTTTTCCAACTGCTTCTTCCTTTTTTTTTTTAAGGAAAAGAAATGTCTTCTAATCAGTAATGCTAGGAGCTCTCTGTCTAAAAGCATCCTTATTTAGTAAAGATAGTTGTTAAGGTGTTGAAATTTAAGTTCTCATCTTTTTCAGAGCAGATTGCTTACTTGAGAACTTGATTGTAGACAAGCAAAGTTATTGCTTGTTTTGGGTCATTGCAGAATGTCTGGAGGTACAAGGTTCTATATATAATAGACTTATAGTAGAAAGTACTCCTTTACACAATGTGAAATTATCTTGTAGAATTCAGTCCCACTTGTGGAATTCACTCTGGTGATGGCCACTTGCTTAGATGGCTTTGAAATTAATGGAAGATGGCTATTTACTTTGGTTTCTGTATAGAAATCCCATGTTGAATATCAACTGAATATCAGTTGCTAAGGGTCATCCATGCAGGATGTTATTGCATTCATGTCCTTCTTGTGGGCTTTTGAGAAGCTTCTTGCAGGCCTCTGTGGTCTGCCAGGACAACATCCTGCCCAGTTCAGGATGCTGGACTAATAGCGTTTTTAATCTGATCTGGCACTATCCTTATATTTATACATTTCCACTGAATAAATTTAATTTGGTTCAAGGAAATTAGAATGCTCCAGAAATGGTTTGCTGGATGAGTGATGGTTTTGGAATTTGTGGTGATGTTTTAAAATCTACGTATATCAGGTGTAAATGCACACTTTAAAAATGATCTATATTTTCCCTAGCTTTATTGGAGAAGAATCTGTTGCAGCTGGTGCAGGAAGTAACTTGACGGATAATCCCACTTGGATTATTGACCCTATTGATGGAACTACTAACTTTGTACACAGGTACATTTTTACAATCTGTCTCTTAGCCCCTACATATACTGGAGTGAGGGGGTGGGGAGATATTTTAATATCCAGTTTCTCTGGAATCAGAGGTATGGTATTTGAGCTGTGTTGTTGTATAAACATGATAGTTTTTGTGTTCTAGCTTGATCTTGGTTAAGACAGGAGTGGACGGTTAAATTTTTCTCCAAATCCTATTTTTTTAATTACAGTTGAACAAGTTCTGACTTTTCCAACTAGGTTAACTTGCCTCTGAGCTTACATGTGCAATATTCTTCTCTCTTTTATTCTCAAGGTTTCCCTTTGTGGCAATTTCAATTGGCTTTGTTGTGAAGAAAAAGGTAACTTCTTGTTTTCATTTTAAGATTCAGAAATGCTTCCTTTGCATCCTATTACAGAATGTAAACTCTTGTGTGTGTATGCGTGTTTTTAAACAAAATGTTGCATTTTCTTGGTGGCAGATGGAATTTGGAATTGTGTATAGCTGTGTAGAAGACAAAATGTATACCGGCATGAAAGGAAAAGGAGCATTTTGTAATGGACAAAAACTCCAAGTATCGCAACAACGTGGTAAGGCTTTGGTAACCTCAGAGCTCACTTGAGGCAACTCCACATCATAGGGTTCCATAATCTCTTCCACAAACAACTTGAGAAATATAATTTATCAGCTTTATTTCTCTAGGTTACAGTATCAGATGTAGTGTTTACTTCACCTGTTATCCCAAGAGTAGGCAGTGTGTGGCCCTTCAGATGTTGTTGGACTGCAACTCCCATGTTCCCTCACCATTGACTGTGCTGCTAGGGCTGATGGGAGTTGCAATCCAATAACATCTGGAGGGCCATAAGTTGCCCGCCCCTGCATTATCCCATTAGCTAGGTCCTGGCCTTTACAGTTTAGAGTTTCTCTGCTTCCATAGTCTCTGGGCCATTTTCTGCCCCATTTTCGTACTCCTAGCCTGGAAGCAAAGTCTCCCCTTCACCTTTATATGCCCATACAGGCCAGGCTAGTCTCTGCATCCCTCTCTCGCTAGTGCCAAGACCCAGCCTTGGGCGTCTTCTCTTTCTAGCTCTGACTTAGCTTCCAATTCTCACTCTGCTTTCTCACTTGCTCACCTTCCCTCATCCACTTCCACCTCAGACTCTTCCCTTCCTTGAGTGACACTCTCCCCTTTTAAACTCTTCTGTCCACTAGCTCTGCCTGTCTCTTGACTTAGCCTCCCTTGACTTTAACTCATCAGACTCTCTTCTCTTCCTAGACTTGCTGACCCACCACAGTCTTTCCTGCTCTGGGCTCTCTTCCTGGGCCAGCTTCCTCTCCATGTGCTCTTTCACCAATCTCTCACAGACCTCTGCTGTATTTATACAGCAGTATAACTTTTACAAAATTGGGGGAGGAAGTGATGGATTGAGGGATGGAAGCACCCAAATGTATTTTAATCTGAAACATCAAATGGTATTCGAATAGTTATTTCACCTGGGGTGCTTTCAGCCAGAGAAGTGTGTGGCTAGAAGAATTCTTGTTCCCACTGAACAATTGCCATGCAGTTGTTGAACTTCAAAGGGTTCATACAGATGTATGTTAAGGCATGGCTTGTCCTGGTTTTTTGCTTGGTGTCCTCTTGCCTCTGCACTGCATTTGACAAATACACTAACCAGCAAATTGAATGCTGACTCAGTAGTCTGTCTAACATATTTTTACCAGGTTTCAGACAGGCTGTCTGCATTTTCTTTTTATTTATTTTTAATGCTACCTCTAGGTTTATTCAGTTAAATGCTTGTTTGCCTTATTACTAAACATTTTTTTTAAAAAAATGAAAATGATCCATGGAGGGGAGAAGGGTTTGTGACAAGGAATGCAGAGTACAGCTGCCTTCTACTGCAAACATAACAGGCTTTCCAGAGCATAATCCTGGCAAATAGATCATTCATATCAACAAAATGTGGCAAGTCCTTCCACAGTAGCTTCATTACCCATCTAATGTATGTTGGTAGGCACCCAGGCACAATATTCAGGGCAGGAGACAATGGAGCCTTGTGGAGCACAATTAAACTGATGAGATAGTGTTGGCCCTTGGTCAGAACCAGTTAAATCAACCTTGTACTCTGCTTTAGATCTGTTACAAGTCAAAGGTTTGCCAAAGAACTCTATGTAAATCCAGATAAATCTGTGAGCAAGGATGGCCACGACTCAACACCTCCTTGCAAAATAATGCTGTGCTTTGGGCAATACATTCTGTTAGCACCTGTCGTAAACATTGGCTTTGAACAACACAGACCAAATGAATATGAATACAGTAGGTAGGCTTGATTTATTTTTGATATTTTCCCCCTTTTTTGCAGATATTACAAAAGCACTCTTGGTGTCAGAACTGGGATCCAGCCGCGATCCAGAAGTTATAAAAACTATTCTTTCCAACATGCAAAGACTCCTCAGCATTCCTATTCATGGGTATGGCATCTTCTTTGTTTCTATTTTATTTGCCTTTTTCTTGTAAGATTTGGCACATAAGCACAACAAAATTGTAAGATTTGGCACATGAGCACAACTTTTCCAGAAACTATAGGAAAGCTTTGTTTCTCCTTTCCATCTGACCCAAGAGCCAAAAAGAGGAGCTCCCTGTCTAGCATATTGGCTGAAGGACTGACTGCATCTTGTCCCATACAGTCGGAACAGAAGACAAAAACTTACTCCGATAAGAAAAGGTGTCCACAGTGGAAAGAACTTTTACAGTAGTCCTACCCCTGTGTTCCCCCTTACTCCAGAAATGGAAGGTAGTACTGAACCAAGAAATGAGGGCTAAGAATTAGGAAGAGGTGGCAGCAGAGAAGGTAGGATTGTGGGAGATGTGAGGCTAACTGGATGTTCTGAGTTGCATGTCCCAGCCATAAATTCCACAAGGGCATGTTGTTCAAAGGTCACTTGATCTTAGCCAGAAGGCCAAAAAGCAATATTCATTGTCTATGCTGCCCAGAAGGTCCGACCATATAACACTGATTCTCGCCTGCTTGTTACTGGTTGCCAATTGTATACTACTAAGTATACTATACTGAGAGTCAGTGACTGGCCCAAAGTCACCCAGTGAGCTTCATTGCCAAGAGGGGATTTGAACCTGAGTCTCACAACTCCAACACTTTGTGTTTAGTTCAAACCAGACTATTGCATTTAGAGCCCAAAGAAGTCAAAAGGACTGAACAGCCAGAAACTTTGCATCTGTGCTTTTGCATTACAGATGACTGGTGATTGCTGTAAATATCTCAATGTAAGACTGTGGGTTTTAATTCTCACGGCATTAATCTATATTATCTGTTTTAGGATTAGAGCAGTCGGGACGGCAGCCGTAAATATGTGTCTGGTGGCAACAGGAGGAGCAGATGCCTATTATGAGATGGGAATTCATTGTTGGGATATGGCGGGAGCTGGAATTATTGTTACTGAAGCAGGCGGAGTGCTGCTAGATGTCTCCGGTAAAATACGTCAGAAACATAACCTGACCAGTTTCTTTTTGTTTTCTTAATTGAAGGAAGTGTATTATTTGTGTGCAGTTAACAATTGCCAACTAGCTAAATGTAAAGAGCACAATCTAGAGAATGTTACGCATTTAATTGTGTCCATTCAATAGGATAATAGCATTAGCGCATCTGATTTATGCTAAATTACACCCACTAATTTCTACTGGATTACATCCACTTTTTGTCCCAAAAGACACACATAGGAACATAAGAACAGCTAAGCGTCCATCTGGTCCATCATTCCATTCACACAGTGGCCAACCAGCTGTCGACCAAGGACCCACCAAGGACATGGTGCAACAGCACCCTCACACCCATGTTCCCTAGCAACTGGTTTATATAGGTTTACTGCCTCTGATACTGGAGGTAGCATGTAGCCATCAAGACTGGTAGCCATTGATAGCCTTCTTTTTCAGGGATTTATCCAGCCCCCTTTTAAACCATCCGAATTGGTGGCCATCACCACATTTTGTGGCAGTGAATTCCATAGTTTGACTATGTGCTGTGTGAAGAAGTACTTCCTTTTATCTGTCCTGAATCTCCCACCTATCTGCTTCATGGGATGATCCCGGGTTCTAGTATTTATGGGAGAAGGAGAAAAATGTCTCCCTCTCCACATTCTCTACACCATGCATAATCAGGTCTCCTCTTAGCCTCTTTTTTCCAAGCTAATGAATCCCAGCTGTTATTATTATTATTATTATTATTTATTTATATAGCACCATCAATGTACATGGTGCTGTACAGAGTAAAACAGTAAATAGCAAGACTCTGCCGCATAGGCTTACAATCTAATAAAATCATAGTAAAACAATAAGGAGGGGAAGAGAATGCCAACAGGTACAGGGAAGGGTAAGCAGGCACAGGGTAGGGAAAAACTAACAGTAGAAAGTAACAGTAGAAGTCTGCACAACATCAAGTTTTAAAAGCTTTAGGAAAAAGAAAAGTTTTTAGTTGAGCTTTAAAAGCTGTGGTTGAACTTGTAGTTCTCAAATGTTCTGGAAGAGCGTTCCAGGCGTAAGGGGCAGCAGACGAAAATGGACGAAGCCGAGCAAGGGAAGTAGAGGCCTTTGGGCAGGCGAGAAACATGGCATCAGAGGAGCGAAGAGCACGAGCGGGGCAATAGTGTGAGATGAGAGAGGAGAGATAGGAAGGAGCTAGACCGTGAAAAGCTTTGAAGGTTAACAGGAGAAGTTTATATTGGATTCTGAAGTGAATTGGAAGCCAATGAAGAGATTTCAGAAGCGGAGTAACATGGTCGGAGCGGCGTGCTAAGAAGATGATCTTTGCGGCAGAGTGGTGAACAGAAACCAACGGGCTGATGTGAGAAGAAGGAAGGCCAGAGAGAAGAAGGTTGCAGTAGTCCAACCGTGAAATAACCAGTGCATGAACAAGCGTCTTGGCAGAAGAGACAGACAAAAATGATCGAATCCTGGCAATATTATACAGGAAAAATCGACAAGATTTAGCCTTCCTTCATAGGGAAGATGCTCCAGTCTCTTGATCATTTTCCTTGCCCTTTTCTGCACTTTTTCCAGGTCTACAATATCTTTTTTGGGTGTGGTGACCAGAACTGTACACAGTATTCTAAATGTGATTAATATGGCTTTTACCTCAATTTGTCATAAGTGCTTTTGTAAAAAATGCATTCAGTTGCAACGGTGAGCTAGAATTCCAGAGAATCCAGCTTTACCAAGAGAGAGCATGCAGCCCCTTTCGCTTCTGCTTTGCTCCTTCCCGCTAGTGCAACTCCCTCCCTATCTTCCCATGATTAGAGGGACACAGTTGGGTTCTATCCTACTTTGATTTACTTCATACTATTAGGGCAGATTTATTTATTTATTTATCATATTTATACCCCGCTCCTCAGCCAAAAAAGGCTCTCGGAGCGGCTTACACTTAGCAAAAAAGACAGTCCCTGCCCTCAGGCTTACAGTCTAATAAAGACATGACACACAAGGAAAAGGAGTTCAGGGGGGAAGAGGTAAAGAGAGAGAGATATTAAGTGGACTGGGGAAAGGGCTGATGGGATTGTCCTGCTCCTGAAGGAGGGGAGTCCAACTGGAGCAGGCCCCGATGTTTCCTCGGCCTGCTCCTGTCCCTTCGGTCCTTCTTCTTCACCACAGGACCAAGATGGCAGTTTGCCCTGTGGGGGTGGGGGAAGAGTCCAACAGGGGCAGGCCCCGATGTTTCCTTGGCCTGCTCCTGTCCCCTCGGTCTTTCTTCTTCCCCACAGGGCCAAGATGGCAGTTTGCCCTGTGGGGGTAGGGGAAGAGTCCAACAGGAGCAGGCCCCGATGTTTCCTCGGCCTGCTCCTGTCCCCTCGGTCCTTCTTCTTCCCCTTTATATTTAAGGCTATAAACTAATTGTACTGCTTTGTGTATGTCTTTTTTTTTTCTAGGAGGGCCATTTGATTTGATGTCCAGAAGAATAATTGCGGCAAATAACCAAGTAATAGCAGAGCGGATAGCCAAAGAGATCCAGGTCATTCCTCTTGAAAGGGATGATGCAACAAATTAATGGTTAAATTTCACTGACCCTGCGATTGACTATTCCTATCAGCTGGTCTGTTTTTGTTTTTAATAAAACTTTTTATGTGGAGCACACTTTTTGGATTTGAGTAGTGTGGCAGACAGGGTTGATGCTGAATCCTGACATTTCAAAGCCTAATATTTCAATTGTTTCCCCCACCCCCCACCCCCAAATGTTTCTGGTCATTTCTTTTGTCTTGTGCAAATGGCAAATGAACATTTGGAAAACTGTTTTTGAGCATCACATCTTCGCTTCGTATGTGGGAGAGGTGCATAATTCCTCCTATGCCAATGATTCTCCCTGGATGGTGGGAGTGAGGGAAACCTTTACAAAATATCTGGGAGAGAACCTCTGGGAGAGAATCAGTGAGTGCCACCTGCTGCCAAGTCTTGCCTACAAATGCTTTCCCATTAGCATTATGATGGAAAGGTTCCGATTCTACATTTTCCAACTTTGGTTTTTCATATTTTCCACCTGGTGGTGCGCCTATAGTATTTCACATAAACCATATCCACGCTGGCCTGTCAGATATCCTCTTTGAAAAAGGATGTAATTACAGAGTTGACGGCATGGTCCAGCCAAAGTTAAGCATTCTAAAGGCAATGGTGAAGTAAAGTGTTTAATTAAATCTCTTAAATTGAAATTGGCGTAACAACTTTGATTTGATCATGTCACAGTTGTTCAGAGAACTGTCCCTTTTCTTTCCACCCTCACAGTAACTTTTAGAAGGGGTGATGAATTGGGGGAGGGGGAATTACCTAGATTCAAGTACAAAAATAAAATCAATAGACTGTTATTAATACTAAATTATTAAAGCAATGTAAAAACATTTGGTCACAACTCATTGAATAAATATTCTCAACATTTAAGTAGACACAGAATGGGTTTTAAACTGAAAATTCTTTACTAGGACTTTTTAAAGTCTTCTTCTGAGGAATTTATTTCTAATTTTGAAAAAGACTTGACAGGTGAAAGAGGAGGGACCAAGTATTTGTTCACCTTTCCTAGAAAAGTAAGTGACAGCAGAATTTCTTAAGATATATTTAAAGAATTGGATGTTCAGTGAGTGAGCCTTGTGACATCCAGAAATATTGACTTAAATTGTACATGGAGGGAGCAATCCTATGACCACTAGACACTGTCTAAAGGGACATAGGATTTTTGGTTTCTGGGAACCAAGGTTAGAACCAGGCCTCCAACCTCGGAGCCCAGAAACTGCTCTCTCCCGCCCCATTGTAGATGGTGTGACTCTCATTGTGCTGACCTTGTCTCTGCACTTGGAAACGGAGTACAGAGAGGATGAAAAGAGGGTTGTCCCGGGCCTGGGGTGGGGAGGAGACTGTGGATGCTGCTTAACACAGCTTTCTATCAGGTTTCCAGACCACTTCCCTCCCCAACGCTGTGCCTATGTGGGTGAAATAATCTGTCCAGACAAAAATGCAGGGTGGCTGGAGCATGGAGGAGAGGATTCCCTCCATGCTCCAGCCGCCCTGCATTGGATAGTTACAGCCTCTGATTTCAGAGTCTGGCAACTATCTGGAGAGGATCGCGCCCCAAGTGCATATGAGCTTGAACTTGCATCACTGAATTGTTGGCCACTGAGCTTTCAATATAGCATGCAAGCCTCCTATCGCCTATCTTTGTCACATGGGGCTTTGCATTCTGATTCATCTGACGATGTCCTAATGTACGCGTGACCTGTTCACAACACTGGAGATGTACCATAAATGTAACGTTCCAAGATGTTTCATACCATTATTTACTAATTCTCTGCTTTCCCTGTTAGATCATGCATTACGTTAGTTCATCTAGTACAGCCATAACCATGCAGGCACCATTTTCTCCCCCAAAATGATAACTGTCAAACTAAATGTAACCAATAAGATTTCCTCCCCAGTTTCATTTTCTTTTGAATTATATGGGTTCATAGCCATTGTGGGGGCAAATTGTTCTTAGCCCAATCCTCAAATTGTGATTAATTTCAGTTGGGCATGCATTCCTGGAGCAGGCTTAACAATGGGTCTTATGATTCAGTCCTGTGCATCACTGTGCTGACATAGCAGTGCATAGTTTTTGAGGGAAGGTCTCTAGCACCAATGTAAAGGGACAACATGATGCAAGCTGCCTGTAGATGTTTCTTATATTTAAACAGCCTTAAGGATTTTACTTTTTTCAAAAGTGTCAGAATGATTCCTTAGCACACCAGGCCAAATAGAGGAATTCTGGGCTCTTGTATGAAAAATGCTAATATGAAGCAGATATACTTTGTAAAGTGAATATTGTTTTGAAATGTACTGTGGTAATAAAGATTTTTGCTGGAAAATGATCGTGAATATTCTTTTGCCATTCCACATTAATTTGATGCCTTTCAGAAACTTACAAGCTCCATACACTGAACGATTAATATTTAGCCTGTAAAAACCACATCTCTATCAATGTGGTTTTCTTAAGAGTCAGCCTAAAACTATGGCTATTCCCAACATGTCCATTATGTTCCAACATAATGGATGGGAGTAGCCTTGTCAAGGCGCTGTATTGATTGTTGCCTTTAAAAATAATGAAGGTATTTGACGAGTGTAAAATATTAAAGAAATTAGCTTTCAAACAGTGAGAGGAAGAGGTCTGCAAAGTGTGTGTGTGTGTATAATAGAAGGGATAACCTTGTGTTCCGAAAAAGAACATATATGTGCTCCTTTACTTTGAGTTAAAATGAGATGGACTATATAGGGAGCTGGGTTCATGGTGCCAAGATGGCGTCGCGTTCCCCCTAAAACCCCATGGTTTTGCTTACCTGGGGTGGCGTCAGGTAATCCCCATGCCAAGGAGGGAACGCAGGTTTTCCAATGATCATCTGGGTATTGGAGCCACCACCCATACTCTTCCTGGCTTCTGGTGACCAATCGCTGGTCGCCATCAGCCTGGATCGGCCATGGAGCAAGGTCAGATGGCAGAACAGCCAGTTCTGAAAAAGTTGGGGTAAGTTCCCAACTTTTTTTACCACCCAACTTCATGGGAAAGCCCAGTGGTGGCTGCACTGCATCATCTAACTGGCACGGCGCAAATTCGCAGCCACCACAGGGCTTTGAGCACATATAGACAGCCTCCTTACTGTTAGCAGATGCACAGATGTTAACCTTTGGCCAGTAGAGGGACTCAGTTCACCAGAATAAAAAGCTTCTCACTGCTTCTTACAGCGATACACTCATATGTTCATCATATTTGTGAAATAGACCCCCCAAAAAGTAACTTTATCTCTTTCACCGTCCATCAGTTTCCTGCAATTGACATCCCAGGAAATAAGATTTTCTCCTGTGTATGTTACGCTGGATGCTTTATTGTTGGTAACATGAGTTTACTGCCCCTACCTTATCAAAAGAAGATTACATTATACAAACAATCTCTCCAGGGTCCAAGGGCTTTCTCATACCTGGCAGTAATTGTAAGCTGTTCTTACAGCTTTAACAAATTTCACTGGTTAACCCCTAAGTGCTATTGCTGAGTTTAATGAAGTCCAAAGTGCTTGATCTAGCCTAGAGTTTATCACATGGATACTGCTTCAGAGAACTGTCAAGTGCTGTCCTCATGCTATCACCATACTGTGTAGCATGGATTATCATGAGGATCTTGGATGTATGGAGCATTTCCACTCTGGCACTGTACATTACACAATATGAAAGTACAAAACAATGAGTTGGCAGTGTGATGCGGCTGGGGGCGGGGAAAGGCTAATACAACCTAATTTTAGGTTGTATTAACAGCATAAAAATTACAAGAAGGTAATAGCTTCCCTTTGTTTTACACTAATCAGACCTCATCTGTGTCCAGTTCTGGGTGTGGCACTTTAAGAAAGATATAGACAAATTAAAATGGGTTCAGAGGAAGGCAACAGACATGGTCAGCAATATGGAAAGCCAGCCCCACAAGGAAAGGTTTAAGGAACTGGCCGTGTTTATCCTGGAGAAAAGAAGGCTGAGGGGGACCTTGTAGCATTTTTCAAATACCCGAAGGGCTGCCACATGGAGATCAAAGACTTTGTCACTGCAACACCAGAAAGGATGATATCTCTAAAGGGCTTACGTTGCAGGAAGGTAGTTTTCAGTGGAATACTTGGAGAAACTTCTTGGTGGCAAGAGCAGTTTGACAATGGAACCAATGACCTAGATGAACTGTGGGCTCTCCCACATTGGAGGCCTTCAAGCAGAAGTTGGACTGCCATCCATTGGGGATGCTCCAGTTCTAGATTTTCTGTAACTTGCCCAACCACTTACCAAAAATCAATTTCAAATGCTAAAGCTACGAATTCTAATCCTGAAGAACAAAAGTGATTGTCAATCCCATTAACCCCTTCCCCCATTCAAAGGCTGCTCAGGCTTCTCCTCGGCTGTTATTTACATAAGAAACATGGATGTTACCTGCCTTCGTGCCATTATCATCATGGGTAATTTAGTCCCCAAGTAGCATTCCAGAATTGTCCTGGAAAGTCTGTTTTTAAATGGGATCTAGAGTAATGTTTTTTGTCAACCACTTCCTCTGCTATTGACTTGGCCTATACTTACCTACTAAACTTCTTGTGGAGTTCTTTGGAGCCTTACCTTGGTTAATATTCCTTCTTGCCTTAATGTCATTTAATGTCATATGATAAATTTAGAACATAAGAGCTATGCTGGATCAGGCCAAAGGTCCATCTAGTCCAGCATTCTGTTCACACAGTGTCCAACGAGCTGTTGACCTGGAACCCACAAACAGGACACGGGTGCAACAGTACCCTCGCACCCATGGTTCCAAGCAACTGGTGTGCATAGGCTTACTACCTCTGATACTGCTGGTTGCAAGTAGCCATCAGGACTAGTAGCCATTGACAGCCTTCTCCATGAATTTATCTAACCCTCCTAAAGCCATCTAAATTGGTGGCCATCAGTACATCTTGTGAAAGTGAATTCTATAGTTGCCCTGTGTGAAGAAGTACTTTCTTTTATCTGTCCTGGATCTCCCACCAATCAGCTTCATGGGATGACCTCGGGTTCTAGTATTTTAAGAGAGGTAGAAAAATGTCTTCTTATCCACATTCTCCACAACATGCATAATTTTGTACACCTCTGTCATGTCTCCCCTTAGCCTCCTTTTTTCTAAATATAGGCCTACTTCAAAGTTTGTCTCTTGTAGACAAAACCTAGGAGTGTACAGTCATGCATTTTGCATGATTTTTTCCTCCACGAATTTCACAAAGCCATGTGGCCATATACTTTATTACATTAAAGCAACATATTTATCATCTTTGCACAAAATTAAGAGAAGCCCTAAGTAAAAAGACATTTTTCCATTAGTCTCATTTTATCTTAAAAGACTGACAACTTTTTCGAATCCAAGTTAACTGATAAGCATGTTTTGAATCCTGCTGAACTCAGGACTAGCTGGTACCATCTCCTGCCCTTATCCTGGAAGGATTGTTTTGGAAAAGGATTTAGTGAAGAGATTAGACGTGCAAAGGCTTTTTTCAGACCACTCTGCAAGAAATTCTATACTCTCACCTACATAATTAACCCTTTCTATCTGGTCAACTGGCACATCCGCATATGTAGGATTAGATCTAAACACCTTGTTGTGAGTCCATTGTATCAATTTAAGAAGCAGAGTAAAAACAGTTAACACAACCCTTGGTGGAGCACATGTTTTACATGCAGAAGACCCCAAGTGCAGTTCTTGATTTCTCCAGGTAGGGCTAAGAAACGCCCCTGTTTGAAACCCTGGAGAGCTTTTTCCAGTGAGTGTAGTAGGCAGTACTGAACGAGAGGGATCAAAGGTGTGACTAAGACAGCGTCCTACATTCTAACCCAGGGATAGGCAACGTGGTGCCCATAGGCATCAATGCACCCCACCACTTGTTTCTTTTTTCAAAACACACAGTTGGAAGGGTCCTTGAAGATCATCTAGTCCAACTGTCTGCTCCATACAGGCTCTGCACTGCAGGATGCAGCTACAACATCTCTAACAGATGGCCATCCAACCCACCATCCACCAGGAATTTAGACAAATTCATGGAGGAGAAGACTATCGATGGCTACTAGACTTGATGGCTATATGCTACCTCCTGTATCAGAGGCAATGGGCCTATGTACACCAGTCACTGGGGAGCATGGGTGTGAGGGTGCTGTTGCACTCATGCCCTGCTTATGTGTTTCCTGTCGACAGCTTGTTGGCCACTGTTGTATATACACGTCCTGGTTATATCTTATATCTTTTTCTAGGATTAATTGGGAGAAAGAAACTCACCACCACCATCTACAAATTTTCTTTTGATGGTTGTGTGGTTGCCATTCCACTTCTGTACACGAATCAGAGTGCCAGAGTTCCTTGTTAAAATGCTCCAAAAAATGTCACAGAAGGGAAAGGTTATAAGGATGACATGTTTCTCAGAAATGGAGTGTTGCAATTTGAACTCCCAGCCAGTCCGTCTCTCAGCCTCATGATGACTAAGAGCTTCTCTACATTTTTTTTAAAAAAAACTGCGGTGCCTAGGGTGACCATATGAAAAGGAGGACTGGGCTCCTGTATCAACAGTTGCATAGAAAAGTGAATTTCACCAGGTGTCATTTGTATTCATTCAGCACCTGGTGAAATTGCCTCTTCATCACAACAGTTAAAGCTGCAGGAGCCCTGCCCTTTTAACCAGGTACTCAGAAAAAAATCCAACTGAGTTCAATGGGACTGACTTTGAACAGGGATGCAGAACAGCTTTTAATCCGAGGTCTGAATTCCATTTCATAGACACTTTTGGGGGCTGCATTCCAGTGCTGGCTGGGGCCAAAATATGCCAAATACCAGCCTATTGTAGCTTCAAGCTCTTACAGCCTTAGGAGAGCCATTTCAACCTTTTGGGAAAGGGGGAGGAACTGCACAAATCCAGGAACCCACCAAATGATCTGTGGTTGGCCTGGGACTCCACACCTGAGAGCTTCTCTACATGAGTGATTTATTGCAAGCTCATGATTGGCCATTCATGGAAGTTTCTGGGTCATTTAGATGATGTCATCAACCTCCAGGATATCTCCTGTGCTTTCCCTCTTATCCTGCTTTTAAAAAACAGAGATAATCAGTGTTGTTGTTTTTTAAAAAAGTACAAAATCGATCCCATGGAAAGTATTAAATCTCACACCAAATTGGAATTTCAATCTCATCTCTCTCTTTTTCTCTCCCCGCCCCGCCCTGCAGTGATGGTTGATATACTCCTATAATAACATGAGAAGTGCTTATAAATTTCTTGGTTTCTGCTAGAAATATCAAATGCAGAAAGCAAGGCTAAAGTTGTTTTCTGGTCCCTACATGTCAGTACTATATAAAAAATACATTAGCAAAATTGTTCTGAGAATTTAGAGAGTTAATAAAAGGTTTATGAGAAACAGTACTGGTAGATGAAGGGAATTGGTACCAGTAGGAAGGTAGAGGAAAGCGAGACGAGCTCTGGTGCCGTGTGTAGATGAACAATGAACTTTTTATTTTTGTAATGATATGAAACTGCTCGCGTTTAGGAATCCGAAACGTCGAGCATTTTCATATCATTACAAAAATAAAAAGTTCATTGTTCATCTATACACGGCACCAGAGCTCGTCTCTCTTTCCTCTACCTTATGAGAAACAGTGCCTGTCACTCCTCCTTACCAGCAGGGGGCACCTTTGCCTTTTGCAGAAGGAAACTGCCAGTATTATCACAGGTCAAAGCATTAATTTGGGAAGCTAAAGTTGAAATAAGAAGCAGGGTCCTACTGGATGCATAACAGGTGCAGTGCTGAGGACAAAATCACCTGTGTTTTTAAATGATTTTTTCTTGGTTTCAGTCTCTCCACGGAATACTATAATTAAAACAAATAAAATCCAAACATAAATCCAAAGAAGGTGAAAAAATATAACACACATAAAACCAAAACTGAACATTGTCACTAAGACATATCTTGACAATCATGCAAATTTGCAGAGTACTCAAGTCCTTCCAAAAAGGTCTGTGTTGGGAGACACTATACTGAAGTATTATTTATATGTAAGACATATAAACCATCTATCAACACATGAGTCAGACTGTCAGACACCCAAATTTTCAGTTAATTTTCCCATCAAGGCTAGCAGCTCATAAATGGAAAACTTTTCCATTTATGAGCTGCTAGCAACAGAAGAATGACTTCACCGCACTCCTTTACCTGTGTACTCAGAAATAAGTCCTGATGAGTTCAGTGGCACTTACTCCCAAGTAAGTTTGTATAGGATTGCAGCCTAAGTCGTTGTGAGGTAAGTCACTAAGCCCTTTCCCACCATGAATGGTAAATTTGGGTTTGGAATTAAAGGATATTCAACAGCAGGGCTTTCATAACAGTTGAAGATTCCTATCTCTCTCTCTGTTATCGTAAGGCATTAGTAAACCTTAGACACAGTCCATGCTTTAAAAAGCAGTGATGAGAATTGCCACCTGAAAAGTGAGAATAAAGAAAATGTCTCTGAAATAACACCTTCTTTAAACAGCAAGCTAAAGCCCTTCCAAGCAAGCAGATCTGCTTCCACTGAAAAGCTCCAACGGACATCTGCTAGATAGCAGAGGCTCCAATCCACCATTTCAGGAGTCTGGCTTGGTAAGCGGACATGCCATCAAGGAGGTGAGCAACATTCTTTAAGATGCCGGCTTAGATGTGTGGAACATGGTGGGCTTGACTTTGAGCCATTCCCAGACCATGCCATGTTAGGTAGTTGTGTTGCCTGCATACACTAAATTAAAGTGGCTAGAGTGTTGGACTGGGAGTTGGGAGATCCAGGTTCTAGTCCCCACTCCATCATGGAAACCCAGTAGGTGACTTTTGGGCCCATCACAGACTCTCACCCCAACCTACACACAGGATTGTTATTGTGAAGATAAAATAGAGAGGAGGATTATGTATGCCACCTTAGGTCCCTCAAAGAGGAGAAATGTAATATAAATGTACTAAATAAATAAACAAACTGTTGACATTTGTTTATTTATTTATTACATTTCTCTACCACCCAATAGCTAAAGTTCTCTGGGTGGTTCACAACAATTAAACCATAAAATACAGCAAGATAAAACATAACATAAAATGTTTAAAACCTTTAACCTATAGTATAAAGCCAAAGTAAAGCAGTGTATAGATTTTAAAATGTGCTAACAGATGTAAAAACAATTAAAACGGAAAGAGTCCAATGCATGGGACATGCCACTACAAAGCCACATTCAAGTTGTTTAGTGGTGTAACACCAGCATCTGGATCCTGACCTGCCTGCGGTCCCAATCTGGCATCTGGGGTTTCCCAGATGGCCACTCCCTCTTCCCCTGCCCAACAATTATTTAGGGCGTAATCCTATGGGTTGGGAAACCTCTGAACTCAGAAGCTTTCCGTGTATCCAATGCTGGGCTGGGCTGAAGCCAGCAGGGCAGAAGCAATGACAGAAGCCTTCTTCACCTCCTCATCCTCCAATCCTTGCATTTTTCACTAGTCAGGCTTTTTTGCCCAGATGCACTTTGGAGGAGTAAGGAAGGAGGCTAGAGAGGCCACAGTTCATATCCTGGCCTCTCAGCTCTCCTTCCCACCCACCGGAACACCTCCTTTTACCCATCTCTGAGGTTCATTTTCCTACCTCGGAGAGCAGCCAACTCCGTTCTTTCCACACTGGCTGTGAGGGGGCAGAGGGTGTGTGTGTCAGATTTTCAACTCCCCTTCCAAGGTTGGAGTGCTCCTCTAGGGTGACCATATGAAAAGGAGGTCAGGGCTCCTCACAGAAAAGGGAATTTCAGCAGGTCTCGTTTGTAGTCATGCAGCACCTGGTGAAATTCCCTCTTCATCACAACAGTTAAAGCTGCAGGAGCCCTCTTTGGTATCTGTTCACTCTAGTATAACTCCTGCAGCTTTAACTGTTGTGATGAAGAGGGAGTTTCACCAGGTGCTGCATGCCTACAAATAACTCCTGCTGAAATTCCCTTTTCTATACAATTGTTAAAGATACAGGAACCCTGACCTCCTTTCCATATGGTCACCCTAGCAACTCAGAGGAGGAAATCCCCACCATCTTATAGCCCCTCAGCTATACATGCAAAAAGCAGGAAAAAACATGCAGAAGCCAGGAAAAGACAGAGGGAGCAATCTTATGGCCCACTCTGTGTCTTCCTAGATTTTGCATATTTTTTCTCCATTCTGAAAGGATCAAATGTCTCTCCTAAGGCATAGTTACTGGCAGTAAGAATTTTAAGCTCAAATATGCTGGTGAGTTTTGACATTTTTAGCCCCACGCGTTTTGTCTTTGGCACCACATACCACTGGAATGTGCACCACCACCACCCTGAGTTGTTTTCTGAAATGGAATTCGGAACTTGGACTGAAAGAAGTTCAAGCCCCCTGTTGTAAAAACATTTGTACCAACGTAGAGCACGTAGAGTTCCTTTGTGCAAACGGGGAGAGGAGGAGATCCTATTTGTCCCAGGATCTCCGCTCATCTGGAGAAGCTATGTGCAAACATCAGTGAACATGATGTGCATGAGAAGGGGCATTACAGCAGATGTGTGGCTGGCAACTCATCTCCCCCATGCAGCATGCGAAGGTGTTGCTCTGGTCACCCCTACTGTGTCTTCCATGATGGGGAAAGCTTTATCAATTGAATTTCTTCTTAACATCAAGTTGTCAAACTCATGGGAGTCCTGCCAGAAAAATAATCACCCCACTGCTGCTCAAGCTGTCCCAAGAGCCACATTAACAAGACCTGTTTTTCACAAAGAATAATAATGTAATTTCCCCTCTATAAAAGCACAGTTGTATGACTAAAATCTCATTTCCCCTCTAACAAAAAAAGGACCAAAAAAAGAAAAGAAAAAAGAAGTAGAAGCAAGAGTCAGAGCTAGGAGCCAAAAAATTCAAACAGAGGTGGGGTGGGGATGAAATCCAGGAACAAAGTTCAGAGAGATGATTTTGTTTCTCAAATAAGTAAAGTGGACACTTATGCATTCACCAAAAAAAAAAAAATGGGGAAAAAAAGTACAAAAAAGGATGCTGAAATTGCATGCACTAATTTTTTAGGGTGACCCTATGGGGCTCCTGTATCTTTAACAGTTGTATTGAAAATGGAATTTCAGCAGGTGATTTGTATGCCTGCAGGGCCTGATGAAATTCCCTCTTTGCCACAACATTTAAAGCTGCAGGAGCCCTGCCCTCTTGACTAAATACAAAAGTGGGCAGAGCTCCTTCAGCTTTAACTGTTGTGCTGAAGAGAGAATTTCACCAGGTGCTGCAGGCATACAAATGACACCTGGTGAAATTCCCTTTTCTATGCAACTATTAAAGATACAGGAGCCCTGTCCTCCTTTCCATAGAGTCCTCCTTTCCATAGAGTCACCCTAATGTTGATGGGCAACTTCAAGGCCCTGCTCTCCCTTCTGATGGTTCTTTCTCTTTAAACTGGACTTGGACTAGACTGCCTTTCATGTCTAGGACACCTTCAAATAGAGGCCTTTGCCCCATAAATTTGGACACATGGCCCTCTTCAAAAGAAGAGAAAGGTTCATGAGTAGTATGCCTCAATGTTTCTCTCCACCTTGTCACAACATTTGTTGCTATAACATTTCATGCTAGAGTTGAGATTCTTTAGAAAGTTCACATCTATTGCATAATGCACTATACAAATGCAAATAAACTAGGTATCAGAAACTATAGAGACACTCCCCCAAACATTTTAAGGATATGAGAATATGGACACAAAGTCTTCATAAACCCTAAACACACTAGTAGAATCCCATTGAAATCCTCACAGCTGATGTGTGTGGATAAATATTTGTTATTCACACGGTCATTAACTGGATCTTGTCAAAAGCTAAGGGACTTCGTTTGTTGTTTTGAATCTGTGATTGTATTTTATATCGCTGCATTGGCGTTTGGTCTTTTTAGTTTTACTTTTATACTGTTGTTTTAAACTTTTAAATTTTATATTGGATTTTACGATTTTGATTGTTGTGAACCTCCAAGAGAGCTCCAGCTATTGGGCAATATAGAAATGTAATCAATCAGTCATGCTTGTGGGGCTGCTGTGGATTGCCTGCATGGCCACCCTGGAGGGAAAGCATCATCATCTCCATATTTATAATCTCCAAATTGGCTACAGTCATTTATTTATTTATTTACTTATTATATTTTTATACCGCCCAATAGCCGAAGCTCTCTGGGCAGTTCACAAAAATTAAAACCATCAACAACCAACAAGTTAAAAACACAAATACAAAATACAATATAAAAAGCACAACCAGGATAAAACCACGCAGCAAAATTGATATAAGGTTAAAATACAGAGTTAAAACAGTATAATATAAATTTAATTTAAAATTAAGTGTTAAAACACTGAGAGAATAAAAAGGTCTTCAGCTGGCAACGAAAGGAGTACAGTGTAGGCGCCAGGCGGACCTCTCTGGGGAGCTCATTCCACAACCGGGGTGCCACAGCAGAGAAAGCCCTCCTCCTAGTAGCCACCTGCCTCACTTCCTTTGGCAGGGGCTCACGGAGAAGGGCCCCTGTAGATGATCTTAAGGTCCGGGTAGGTACATATGGGAGGAGGCGTTCCTTCAAATAACCTGGCCCCAAACCGTTTAGGGCTTTAAATGTCAATACCAGCACTTTGAATCGGGCCCGGACCTGGACTGGCAGCCAATGAAGTTGTAAAAGGACTGGCGTAATATGATCTCGCCAGCCAGTCCCTGTTAGTAAACGGGCTGCCCTGTTTTGTACCCGCTGAAGCTTCCAGACCGTTTTCAAAGGCAGCCCCACGTATAACGCATTGCAGTAATCCAAACGAGAGGTTATTAGAGCATGGATAACTGTAGCTAGGCTATCACTGTCCAGATAAGGGCGCAGTTGGTATATCAACCTAAGCTGATAAAAGGTGCTCTTTGCCACTGAGTTCACCTGTGCCTCAAGTGACAGTTCTGGATCCAAGAGCACCCACAAACTACAGACCCGATCCTTTAGGAAGAGTGCAACCCCATCCAGGACAGGGCAAACATCACCTTGCCGGACAAATGAACCACCCGCTAACAGTACCTCCGTCTTGTCTGGATTGAGTCTCAGTTTGTTAGCCCTCATCCAGTCCATTACCGTGCCCAGGCACTGGTTCAGAACAGTCACTGCCTCACCTGGGTTTGATGAAAAGGAGAGGTAGAGCTGGGTATCATCCGCATATTGATGACACCTCAGTCCACATCTCCGGATAACCTCCCCCAGCGGCTTCATGTATATGTTAAACAGCATAGGGGATAAAATAGAGCCCTGCGGAACCCCATAGCTTAGGAGCCACGGCACAGAGCAATAATCCCCCAGCACCACCTTCTGGAATCGGCCATCCAAGTAGGAGCGGAACCACTGCAACGCAGTACCTCCAACTCCCAGCTCAGACAACCTATCCAGAAGGATACCATGGTCGATGGTTATCGAAGGCCGCTGAGAGGTCCAGGAGACTCAACAGGGTCGCACTCCCCCTGTCTCTCTCCCGACAGAGGTCATCCCACAGGGCGACCAAGGCAGTTTCCGTTCCAAAGCCAGGCCTGAAACCCGATTGAAATGGATCTAGATAATCCGTTTCATCCAAGAGTGCCTGGAGTTGTCCTGCAACCACCCGCTCAAGCACCTTGCCCAGGAAAGGGATATTAGCCACCAGCCTGTAGTTGTTAACATCCTCCGGGTCCAGATTAGGCTTCTTCAGGAGTGGTCTAATTACCGCCTCTTTTAAAGAGGCCGGCACCACTCCCTCTCTCAAGGAGGCATTTACAGCCTCCTGGACCCAGCCGGCGATCCCCTCCTTATTTGATGTAATGAGCCACGAGGGGCAAGGGTCAAGCACACAGGTGGTCGACCGGACTTGGCCAAGCACCTTGTCCACGTCCTAGGGCCTCACTAACTGAAATTCATCCAATAAAACTGAACCGGACGGCGCTCTGAATGCCTCTACTAGTGGAGCTGCATTAAGTGTGGTGTCCAATTTATGACGAATCTGAGCGACTTTATCTTCAAAGTGCCGTGCAAACTCGTCACAGCGTGCTACCGAGGGTTCCACCATCTCTCGCCCTGACCCAGAGTGTAACAGGCCGCGAACCACCCGGAAAAGCTCCGCCGGACGACACTGAGAAGACGCAATGCTGGTGGAAAAGAACTGTCTCTTTGCCACCCTCACCGCCACAGAATAGGCTCAATAGTGAGCTCTAACCCGTGTTCGATCAGACCCAGCATGAGTTTTCCTCCACCTGCGTTCTAGCCGTCTCCCCTCTTGCTTCATTGCCCTCAGCTCAAGTGTATACCAAGGAGCTGGCCAGGCTCTGCTCAGAGGGAGAGGGCGCTTGGGCGCGATCGTGTCAACCGCCCGAGTCATCTCTGCATTCCACAGAGCGACCTGGGCTTCGACAGGAGCACCAGCCATATCAGCAGGAAAATCCCCCAGAGCCCTCTGGAATCCATCGGAATCCATTAGCCTCTGGGGGCGGACCATTTTAATAGGCCCCCCACCCTTGCAGAGGGGAAAGGCCACCGAGAGTCTAAACCTCAGTAGGAAGTGATCTGACCATGACAAGGGGGTAGATGTTAGTTCCCCCACTTCCAGATCACCATCCTCCTGCCCAGTCAAGAAAACCAGATCAAGCGTGTGTCCCTTTGCATGTGTTGGGCCGATGACATGTTGAGACAGCCCCATGGTTGTCATGGCAGCCATGAAGTCCTGAGCCGCTCCGGATACAGCAGCCTCGGCATGGAAGTTGAGATCCCCCAGAACCACCATCCTGGGGGTCCTCAACACCAGGTCCGAGACAACCTCCGTCAGCTCAGGCAGGGAGACTGTTGGGCAGCGGGGTGGACGGTACACCAGCAGAATCCCTAATCTGTCTCGAGTACCCAACACACAGTACAAACACTCCAGACCAGCACTCGACTTAACAGGAAGCCTAGAGAGGGAGATTGTATTCCTATAGACCACGGCAACCCCCCCTCCCCGGCCCTCGAGTCTGTGCTGGTGCTGCACCGAGTGCCCCCCAGTTCACCCACCCAGGTCAGCCCCCTCATCCACAATCAGATCATGGATGAGGGAGATTTTATTCTGGACTGACCTGGCGTTCAGCAGCAGCAGCACCAGACCCGAGAGCAAGCTGATATGGCCGCCAGGAATTATCCGGTTGGGGTAGGAACCAGAAGAGGGAATAGCTGTAAGGAATCTATCTCCTCTTCTCCTCATCTGGCCTGTTCCTCCCCTAGCACCATACCTCCCCCTACCCTTGACCACAGTTATGTGGGCATCCCCGTATCCCCCAGAGCTCCCCAGGCACATATTAAAAAGTAATTAAAACGTTTTTTACAATTTGCTGCTGGTTGGCTGGTTGGAGATCTGCAGCAGGTACAGCAGTATCATAGATCCTATGTGCGACGCAAAGTGCGGCGCCAAGTGCGCACTCTGCGCGTCGCCGAGGCGCTGCCTCTGGCAGGCTACAGATGTACCTGGAGAAAGAGGATGGAGCACTTGGTCAGCTGACGCCCAGCAAGTGAGGGGAGAGACTGCAGAGGCAAGGCCCAGCAGTCTCTGTTCTTCCTTCCCCCCACCAGCCAAACACACCCCACCTTCCCAGCCTCTGGCAGGCTGCAGATGTACCTGGAGAAAGAGGGTGGAGCACTTGGTCAGCTGACGCCCAGCAGGTGAGGGGAGAGACTGCAGAGGCAAGGCCCAGCAGTCTCTGTTCTTCTTTCCCCCCCACCAGCCAAACACACCCCACCTTCCCAGCCTCTGGCAGGCTGCAGATGTACCTGGAGAAAGAGGATGGAGCACTTGGTCAGCTGACACCCAGCAGGTGAGAGGAGAGACTGCAGAGGCAAGGCCCAGCAGTCTCTGTTCTTCTTTCCCCCCCCACCAGCCAAACACACCCCACCTTCCCAGCCTCTGGCAGGCTGCAGATGTACCTGGAGAAAGAGGATGGAGCACTTGGTCAGCTGACACCCAGCAGGTGAGAGGAGAGACTGCAGAGGCAAGCCCCAGCAGTCTCTGTTCTTCTTTCCCCCCACCAGCCAAACACACCCCACCTTCCCAGCCTCTGGCAGGCTGCAGATGTACCTGGAGAAAGAGGATGGAGCACTTGGTCAGCTGACACCCAGCAGGTGAGAGGAGAGACTGCAGAGGCAAGCCCCAGCAGTCTCTGTTCTTCTTTCCCCCCCCACCAGCCAAACACACCCCACCTTCCCAGCCTCTGGCAGGCTGCAGATGTACCTGGAGAAAGAGAGTGGAGCACTTGGTCAGCTGACGCCCAGCAGGTGAGGGGAGAGACTGCAGAGGCAAGGCCCAGCAGTCTCTGTTCTTCTTTCCCCCCCACCAGCCAAACACACCCCACCTTCCCAGCCTCTGGCAGGCTGCAGATGTACCTGGAGAAAGAGGATGGAGCACTTGGTCAGCTGACGCCCAGCAGGTGAGCCAAACACACCCCACACCCCATTTATCTATGAGCGTCATCACACAGGAGAAAATCACATTTGCTTACCATCGCTTCTCTGCCTGAGCGTTTGTCCCTCATTACTTCTTCTTTTGAAAAAGGAAGTAAACAACTGGCACATGGCTCATTCAGTGGGCCGTTTTGTTCCTGCTACTTCTCTTGCACATAGCAAGAGATAGCGGCAACTTCCATCTTAATTTTAAGTCGGGCTTACTGGGGGTGTTTTTTTGTGGTGCAAAGAAGGCAAGAAGGGGCGGGAGGCACGGGAGAAGCAGACGTCGTTGTGAGAGGG
Source organism: Elgaria multicarinata webbii (assembly GCF_023053635.1). NCBI lineage: Eukaryota > Metazoa > Chordata > Lepidosauria > Squamata > Anguidae > Elgaria > Elgaria multicarinata. The sequence continues at coordinate 79,470,751 of NC_086177.1, read as the reverse complement.
ACCCTCGAAAATCCGTGAGTGCCCAGTAAGGAGCATGCAATAAAACGCTTGCCTGATGGAGATCTATGAGTACTCTGCCTCAGGGTTCACTCCTGTAACAATCTGGTGTACTTTTTGTTGTTGTTGTTCTGTTGCTCAATGACAACAACAACAACAACAACAGTATTTGCCCTGTCCTCTTTTGCACCTGACCACCTAAGCATGTATTGTTTTGGCATTCACTATTAGAAGCAACCAAAAGAAGTGTTTGCATATTGTTGAACCAATGAAGAAGATAACATTCTTTCTGCACACTGCTACACGTGTGGTTTCGATAATCTCTTTTTTTAAAAGAGGGCTTTCTTGTTGCCTCTTAATAGGCAACTTGTATGATGGTCAACTGATCATTACCATGGATTCTTCCCCCTCTTAACTCAGGAGGTCTGATGACACATTAGCATGATGTTTCTCACAAGATGAAATTCTGCCTGCGCATAAGAAAGTAGAAAACATCCGCTAGTATTTTGTTTCACAGTCAGCTATTGCAGCCTCTGAAGAAACTGCTGTTGTACCAATGCTTCATTGAATAACCCCATACTTTCAGAGTTGGGCCACAGTCTATCAGATTAGGGTGACCCTATGGAAAGGAGGACAGGACTCCTGTATCTTTAGCAGTTGCATAGACAAAGGAATTTCAGACGGCATCATTTGTATCCATGCAGCATCTGGTGAAATTCCCTCTTCATCACAACAGTTAAAGCTGCAGAAGATATACTAGAGTGACCAGATGCAAAAGAGGGCAGAGCTCCTGCAGCTTTAACTGTTGTGATGAAGAGGGAATTTCACCAGATGCTGCATGCATACAAATAACAGTTGCTGAAATCCCCTTTTCTATGCAACTGTTAAAGATACAGGAGCCCTGTCCTCCTTTCCATGGAGTTGCCCTATATGTGCACATACTCCAATTCACCAGCTGCAAATCAGTTCCTATAACAGCCTTACCCAACTTGGGGCCTTCCAATTGTTTTGGACTTGAACTTCCATCAGCTCCAGCCAGAATGGCGAATGGCTAGGAATCCTGGGAGTTGTAGTCCAAACATCTGGAGGATACCAGGTTGGAAAAGATTGCTCTACAATCTCACACTCTAGAGCTAGAGTGTATAGCTATATTAAAGGCTAATAATGGGAAATTTGTATGTCTGCCCACCCCATTCTTTCCCTACATATGTAGGTTAAGAGGGAATTCTGATTGCTTTAAGCTGCAACCCTATGCACATTTACACAGGAGTAAATCCCACCGAACAAAGGCACAATGCTTCCAAGTAAACATGCCTAGGATGGTGCTGTTAGAGACTGTGCGTGTATAATCAGAGAGCCAGGGGGAGTAGTTTCATTGCTAAATCAATGAAGAGAACAACACTGTAATCTTGTGTATGTGGGTGTATCACGGTCTAATACCAAAGGAAGTTTCTCTCCCAGGAAGGAGCCTTTAAATATTTTTTTTTAAAAAGCAGAAGAACTTGCCATAGCTGTTCAAGAGAAAAAACTAAATGCTGACAATATAGTTCTCTACATCTCAGTGATTAATAGCACTATGGCCTACTGAGAAAGGGAGGAAAACCTGTTAATTGGAGTCCTTGAGATGTTACTATTGGCTAATCCTAAAAGTCACATGGTCAAGCCTACTTTTTAAAGTCATTATTGGGCTTTAGAGTAGAGTTGGTGTTCTCTTTGTGGCTTCTAGTAAGCTTTTTTTTTTTAAAGGAAATTCCTTCGGAAACATAATCCTACACAATGTGTGAGCAATTTGTGGGAACTTGGAAGCTAGTTTCTAGTGATAAATTCGATGACTACTTGAAAGAACTTGGTAAGAAAAAAATATTTTTGTGTGTCTGACTTGATATGGTTTTATTAATGAATTTTATCTTTCATGTTAGTTTTTTTTATAATGTAGAAATTGTTTACTTATCTTTTTTCTCCTTTAAAATGGTGACTGCTAGTTTGGAAGCAGGCTTGGTTAGTTATAAATTTAACAACCTATATGGAAAGCGTAAGTACTAAATTGTTTTTAAGTTGTTGAGTTTGGTATTAAGCTTCTGACAGTATACAGAGGTAGTGGTGGAATGCCGTGTAGTTTTTATTAGGTTATTTCTGCAAGACTTAGTCTGATCCCATGTTTGTCAAAAATGGTCTGCTTGATTTCTGTTCTGACTGCTAATAATCTCTATTGTACTCAATGAGCCTTTACTTATGATAAAAGCAACTTGACTTGAGATACATATTTCTTAAGGAACTGGTGCTTACAGTGTAGCGGCTTAATGAAGGAGCTATATTTAATTGTAGGCAGCCAGAGATAATTTAAACTACAGTCATGATTTTTGTGTGGCGTTATTACTGACATCAGGTACCCCAAGAATGTGAAGGGAAATCCATTATTTAGTTGAACAGTAAAATGTATTTTGCTCAACAGTAAAATTACTGACATAGTAGCTTTGTCTGCTACTGATGTTAACTGAATCTATGGAGCTGTAAGGGTATTGAAAAAGACAACAAACAGCCTGGGAAGCTGTGTTGGTGCATTAGGAAAAGTCATAAACAAAAAACATAATCAGGTAGTACCTCTTATTGGACCAACTAAAATTTCACAACATAATGAACTAGCTTGAAAGTTTGCTCACTATTTTGTGGCCTTTTGCTTGGTCCTAATCAAGGTATTTCCTGACTGTGGACTTTTGTAGGTCAGAATCTATTTTTATCTGGAAGGGTCTGCTTTGTGGTATTAAAAATGGGGCATTTAGCCTGATCGTAGACATTGAACATGCCCAGATTCTTCTTAAATGGAATGTATTTGCCAAGTAATTGGGTACTGAACTGTAGCTTTGGGTCCGTTCAATCTAATTATTTAACTGTAGTGAAAATCTGTATGTACATCCCCTCCCCAGCATCCTTCCAATTTTAATATGCATTTGATGTGCAGTCAAGAGACATGGTGTGAGTATATATTTGAACTGGGTTAGAGCTTAATTTCTCTAACCCGCTCAAGTTTGAGGAGGCCTGTAGCTTGGTGTAAGGGCACGTGCTTTGCATGTGGGAGGTCTCTTCTTCAGTCTCTGGCATCTCCCAGCTGAAAGGATTTCTAGTAGCAACTGATGCAGAAGACCTCTGTCTGAGACCTTAGGACTACTCTAAGAAGTTAAAATCCTGCTGCACAGGCTTAATTCCTTGCAGTAAGAGATTTAAGCTAAAATATGCGGTTATTTGGGGGCCTCCCTCCTCTTTGCTTTGGGCCCCTGAGGGCTTCTCCAAAATTGAAGACCCCTGCTGTAGGGCATCCTTTCCTCATCTGGCACCCTCCAGATGTGTTGGACTTCAATCCCCATCATCCACAGCCACCATGCTTGTGCTGGTGGAGGTGATGGGGGTTGCAGTCCGACACAACTGGAGAGTGACAACTTGGGGAAGGTTTTCCCAGAGAGCTGCTGCTTGTTGGAGAGGACAATGCTGGGCTTAGATGGATAGTAGGACCAGCTATAAAGCAGCAGCAGTATCCTATTCCATGGCTGCATCTGCTCAGCCACTTCTTTGCCTAAATCTAATAATGGCAACATCCCAACTAACTAAACTTTCCTCTTTAAAATTGCAAGGTGCTTCTGATGTGTTCAAATAACTAGCTAATTACAAGTTATCTTATGAGTGCAATGCTGTGAATGTTTAAATAGGAAAATATTATTATTATTATTATTATTATTATTATTATTATTATTTTAAAAAGTCCTACAACTCCTAACATGCCCAGCTTTCTAAACCTGCACAGGATTGTGCCCTTACTCCATTTAATTCGACTTGCCATAAAGGTTCTGGCTGCAGCCCACTTACTCCAGGGCAATCCCATTCACTTGAGCACGAAAGTTGCGTAACAAATGGCTTAATTGGCTAATCCAATTAGTAGTTTGGGTGTAGTTAATGCTTACGGAATTAAAATTATAGTAGTCACTAAACCTCAAGCGAACGAAGGCTTGTGGAGACCAGTCAGTACGAAGCGTCCTTTGCCAAACATGATGCTGCTGGTGCATCTAGATAGTGCCAAATTCACATAAGGCAAGGAGCATCGTTTATATAGCCCTTAGTTTATTTAGTGTTTACTCTTTTTTTTTCTTCTTTTTTTAAGAAACTTAGTTTTTCTCTTAAAAGTAGCTTGGAAAATATAAAAAGCACAAAAACAAAAGCATAATCTCCAGCAAACTAAAAGCAACGGCAAAGACAAAATCACAAAGTACAGATAGTAGCATTCTGTAAATAAAATTAAGCAAATGTCAAATATTGCTTAAGAGGATGATGACCTAATCACTTGGGGGCAGGGAGTTAACGCTGGCACATGGCCACCAGCCATGCCACGCCTGAGGAGCACAAGAGCTCATCTTAAAGTATGGGATTTCCTGCCACAGGATGTGATGACTGCCATCAACATAGCTGACTTTAAAATTCATAGTCTTGTCCATGAATTTATCTGTTGATAATTTCTAATCATGATGGCTTCTATGCCACCTCCAGGATCAGAGGCAACACCCTTCTGAATACCACTTGCTAGGGAAGAGTGGGAGAGAGCTATTGTCCTCATTTCCTGTTTGTCAGCTTCCCAGAGGCACCTGATTTGCCATGGTGGGAAACGTGATGCCAGACTAGATAGGTCAGGAATCTCCAACCTTTCTGGGTTAGTAGACACATTTGGAATATTGAGAGTGTTGTAGGCACTCTCACAACATGGGTGCCAGAGAGCGGTTTGCCCATTCATAAAATGGCTGCCATGGTGGTTGTGGCCAGTTACAAAACCCTCATTTCCCAGAAAGCCAACTGCTGACCCTAAAAGAAGAGTAACTTGCTCAAGAACTTAAGTAAAAGGCAGAGGGGGGCAGGGTGCTGAGCTCTGAAATAAAGCCACTCTTTTGAACCCAAATAAAGATAATCATGGGGGGCAGCATGCCAACCTCCCCATTGATTTTTTTTTAAAAAACTCTTTAAAAGATTAAAGAAAATTAAAAATTAGGAGGGTGGGTAACCTGGTGGATGCCAAGAAAGGTGTCAGTTGGCATATTGGTGTCCATGGGTGTCATGTTAGAGACCCTAGAGTTTGGCCTGTGGTCTGATCCAGCAGGGCTTCTACGCTTTGCAATATATTACATGCTCTAAGAAGGGCTAAACACTTCAGCTCTCCAACCCCGCCCTGGGAATACTCCGCTGGGAAATGCCTTTTCTCCAATAAAACTTTGACCAGCTGTAACCTTCACCAGGAGAAAATTGGCTAAGGAGAAGATGATGTGAGAAGCCTGCACAGAGGACACTTTCAGCCCCCCTTGCCTACTAATCCATGTCAAGTGCAAAATCTTACTCCGTGGAATTTGGTATTACCCATGTTGGCTCCTAGTGTTGTGTCCTTGGTGACCTTCAAAGACACCCAGCAGGTTATGATGAATGCAGGAGAGCTTAATAAGGTTTGGCTTGGCTTTCAGGTGTGGGCTTTGCCACCAGGAAGATGGCTACCGTTGCCAAGCCGAATGTGATCATCAGCTGCAACGGCGATGTCATAACCATCAAAACGGAGAGCAGTTTAAAGACCACAGAACTCTCCTTCAAACTGGGGGAACCGTTTGATGAGACCACAGCAGACGACAGGAAAGTAAAGGTGAGTTCTTGTTCTTTACCTTCAGATTTGTTCCTGATTGAGTCTTGGGGAGAATATACCATAATTTAAAGTGCTGTTGGGGGTGAGATTGGCAGGGTAGACCTCAAAGGCACTAATTGGAGTGGAGGAAGGTGGTGTGCCTTGGGCATCTTCAGCAAAGTATGAAGGAATTGCCTTGGGAGACCTTTGGGATGTAGTTCCTAGGCAGTTTCTGAAGTTAGATGAGCTCTAGACATACATGTAGCTGAATCTTGTTATATTCAATATTGGTGATGGCTTTTCAGTGAGATGCAATCTGCTCATCACTTGGGCAACCTTCTGTTTTCTCCTAAATGAGTTCCAAGACTAATCCCTAACTCAAATCAAGGTTTCGGCAGCTGCTATACTAAGAAATGGATCTAAGGGCAGTGTGCGTGTCTCTCACCTTCCTGATTCACAGTTGCTTGATAAACTCCACTGGCATTATAGAGAATAGGAGGGTATTCTCCACTTATCCCTTCAGATAAGCATCTACTCTGTAACCTTCGTCAGGCAAATACCCACTCCTGGTTGTTCAGTACAAAAATCCAACCTGAGCAGCCCTGATTATTCGATGATGAGAACCAAAACAGACATTACTTCAAATCCGTATCTACCAGCTACATGGTCTTTCACTTTTACTCTAGTGTAGGTGCAAATAGGCTGATCTGAATTGGGGCCTTAGCACAGGGGATGGGGGGCTTTTAAGATCTGAATTGGGCCCTATGTAACTACAGATGGTTATCTCCACCTCCGTGGAAGGCAGGGCCAATCAAACAGAGTTCTTGCCACTCTGGAAAGGGAAGAACTCATCTCAGTTATCAGGATTGCCTCAGCTTAGGAAAGAAAAACTGGTCCAACATTAACCATCAACTTTGAAAAAGAAAGCAAAAGAGGACTTGAGCAGAGTCCCTAACTATAGGGCACCACGTGAACACATCCCTCATAACCAACACTGTATGCCTAACAAACCTGGGTGGGTCTGCCTGCTCCATCCATCGTTGACCAGAACGCCACTTTATGCTAAGTCCAACTTTTTGTTCTTGGTCAGCCAAGGGAGTGGAGCAGGCAGGAAAGGGATGTCCCAAAGCAGTATCTCTAGAGTAAAACGTACCTGCTAGATATGGTTTCAAAGTAATGTCTGTTTTGACTCTAAGCTTCTCTTCTTCCATGGTCAGTTCTACAACTTGTAAACCTCTAGCTAGGTCAGAACTAAAATATGTCAAAACTTCCAAAAGTGTAACAGGCAGCGCCATAGTTTTGAACTGTTTGTCTGTTTCTGCTTTCCTGTACTAACTGGATATCAACTCTTTTCTTGGCAGAGTGTTGTGACGCTAGACAACGGCTCACTCAATCATGTGCAGAAATGGGATGGCAAAGAGACCACAATAAAAAGGAAAATAGAAGATAGCAAGCTGATTGTGGTGAGTTCAATTCTCCTCCCGCCTTCCCCAACATTTCTAATGAGTGGCAAAGATGGATATGTAAAAGTATGACTGGAGAAAATAAAACCAAAGCAAAACCATTATTTCTTCTACATTGCAGGAGAAATATGTACTATGTGCCCTGTGTAGTCCTAGCAGAGAACCAGTTCACCTATTGTGCTGGACCATGAAATTCCTGGACCATTTACAAATATGGGCATTTAGGCAATTTTTCAGTGAAACATAGCCATTCTCATTTTACGGGAGCCATACTACAGAGTTGGGCACAATGCTACCTTGCATTTGAGTTGGAGGATATAGAAAACCTAAACTCATTTGCAACCAATTTTAAATTAAACAATAGGGGCAGCATCCAATTCTCCCCACTGACCCAGCCCCACACCTCCTTTCCTGCCAAGGCACCCACGTCATGGCAAAAACAGGGGGGCCCAGGTAAGCAGGGGACCTGGGCTTCTGGCCGAATGACATGTGTAGTTCCAAGACATCACTTCAGTGGCTAGAATACTGACTTAAGTTGAGGACTGTGTCACAATGAGAGAGAAATTGCCAGCCAGCTTTTCACTCTACTGTGTAGAATCTCAAGGGGAAACATCATTGTGAATTTATTGATTAATTACATTTTTATACCGCCCAATAGCCAAAGCTCTCTGGGTGATTCACAAAAATTAAAACCATGAAAAACCATGAATGGCAGCAACTTAGCAAATCTAGCAGCTGGAATGTGCTGTCTTAACCTGAAAGACAATTGCCATGAAGTCTGGTACAGCCTGTCTAAAGGAACAATCCCATGGCGATGTAAGTGGCCAGCTTACTTGTGTGAACTGGCAACAAGTTTCTTGGTTTTCATGTTGGCTGTTGGATTCATCCAGATTTCCTGAACTTATTTATTTTATTTTTTTATTTATTTATTACATTTCTATACCACCCAATAGCCGGAGCTCTCTGGGCGGTTCACAAAAACCGCCCAGTTCACTTTACATGCATGGACATGTGGAAAACTACCAGCCCAGGGCATAGTGCTCAATTTAAGGGAGGATCCAAGCAATTGAATGAAATGATGCTTTATGCTGTCAACATCTAGTTATAGGAAAGTCTGGTGACTCTTCTAACTTTTGCACCAAATTCTAGTCTGTGCATTTCCCTTCATTTGTACAGAAATGTAAATGGTATCAGACAAACCATAAACTAGCTTTTTCACCAAAACAATTTGGGCCACAGCTAGACCTAAGGTTTATCCTGGGATCATCCAGGGTTCACCCCTGCCTGAGCACTGGATCCCCTGTGTGTCACCTACATGAACAGGTTTGACCCCTGGACGATCCAGTGATAAACCTTAGGTCTAGCTATGGCCTTGGTTTCTTTGTCAGAAAAACATGTCCCTCTTAATCACGACATTTATGTACTGCCTTCCGTTAGGAATATATTCAAAAGCAGTTAACCAAGTTGAGCAGCATAAATGCCTAAAATTGGAACTAAAAGTGAGAGCATCTAAAAGCAGACAATAAAGCAACAGTTGGACCAAAATCCAAAGCTTAAGAACATAAGTGCTATGCTGGATCAGGCCAAGGGTCCATCTAGTCCAGCATTTATTTTACACACACTGGCTTTTCACTGGAAATCCACAAGAAGGACGTGAGTACAACCACACAAACCAAGTTCCCAACCAGGGTACAAAAGCATACTACCTCTGATACTAGAGACAGCATATAGCCATCAAGACTAGTAACCATTGATAGCCTCATCCTCCATGAATTTGTCCAATACCCTTTGAAAGCCCTCCAAATTAGTGACTATCACCACATCTCATGGAAGAGAATTTCATAGTTTAACTATGCAATGTGTGAAGAAGTACTTTCTTTTATCTGTCCTGGGTCCCCCACCAATGAGCTTCATGGGATGAACTGCAGTTCTAGTATGATGAGAGGGGAAGGAAATGGACTTTCTCCACACCATGTATAATTTTGTACACCTCTATCATGGCTCTCCTTATTCAGTTCTTTTCAAAGTTAAACAATACCACCTGTTGTAACATCCACCTGTATGGATGTTATCTATAAGCAAGCAAGGGAAACTGCCATCCTGGTCTGCTTTAGAAGAAATTGAATAATTCGGAGGCCATCAGTTGACATTAAAGGTGGTGATACCTGCAGCAGGGCTGACCCCAGACTAGGAAGAGAGGGGAGGGGAGAGGCATAAGAGATTGAAGTGCCTGAGATCTCAGGACCCATAAACTAGCTTTTCCCCAACTTGGTGCCCTCCAGAAATAAGTGGTTTCTTCTGAAGGTGGGGGGTGTTTGTTCTCCAGTGATCTAGTTGAGGAAGAAGGTACTCCTATGACTACAAACACTGCAAGGGATGTGAACAGAAGATACAGGTGGCTTGATTCAAGTCTAGCTACTGACTCACTGTTGGCTTCTTTCATCATATTCCTGTAACTTTCCACTATGGCAATACCTTATTTGGATAACTGAATACCGGTGCAACTTGCTTGAAATACTTGTGCGAAGCTACTGAATACTGATGAGGCATTGACTTTTCTGTCTTCTCCCTCCTAGGAATGTGCTATGAACAATGTTATCTCCATTAGAATCTATGAGAAAGCATGAAGACTCCCTTCTGTGCAGTTAACAGGGCCCCGAAGCACGAGGATGAAGCTCGGCTCAGAGAGCAAAGTCTCACACGGCAATTGCATTCTTCAAAGAAAGGCGATGTTGACAAGCCAATTCCAAGGCACCCTTGTATCTAATCTGAAGTATTGTGGTTATTCAATAAAGTGCTCACCTTGAGACAGGGAAAAAGAAGCCAATACTGGTCTGGTCTTGTCATTGCATTTTATGAGGGAAGCTGAATAAGAATTATTCTGAGGGTGGATTTTCAGGTTCCATTTGTTGGATCTGCCAAGTTGTGCTAATTCACTCTTAAATAGCAAAGTAAAAACCTGACATAAGCAGAGGTTGAACAAATCATTTTTACACTAGAGAAATCATCTGAGCAGGAGCTGTACAGCTGAACTATATACATGTACTTTCTATCTGAAACTGAGGAATCCCAGAGGAGGCTTTTATGTGTTTTATGCCTTGCCTCATTTACAGAATTTTATTGGGGTGTCCATATGTTGTTGTCTTTCATTTGTAATCCTCCCATATTTTCCCACCACTTCTTCTGTCTTTTTCCTTGCTGTGGAAAATCCATTAAGGACAGGATGGAATTGCTGCACTATGCCTTCTGATTGAGCCCTTGGTGTGGAAGCACCCAGAGACTTCTGATTAAAGATGCTGTCCATCTAGAAGCACCCATAGTTAGAATTAGCTGCTGGAAAACTGTCTTGAGAGTGAGCTAATATGATATCCTTCTGGCTTGCATGAAGCCAGAAATAGTTTTCTTCTCCTGCTCAGAATAATACAATTCCAACACTGCGTATACTGGTCAAGCTAATAAAATGGGTTACGGGAACATGGTTTGTGTTAGAAAGCCATAGTAGATTGCTGCAAGAAGTCTCTAGGTCAATCTGTGCTTCATAAGGTAACTTCAGGGCTGAGAGAAGCTCATCTAGATGGGAGAGACCATAGCTTGCAGCCAGCACACATGCTTTGCTTGTAGAAATCGCAGGTTAAAATGATTAAGTTAAAATCAAGTTAAAATGATTTGGGGTGTGGATGGGAGAGATGTCTGATTGGCACCAGATCATGGGCAGAATACACAACCAGACTAGCAGGATAAAAGTCTGAACTGGTATACATAGGCAAGGGATCCATTCAGTCAACATATCGGAAAGTGTGGAGGTTACTTATAACCATCCCAGAAGAATCAGTTCCTTCCAAAATGAGGGAACTGGTGAAAGGAGGATGAAAGGGGGAAATCAAGAGAGTTAAGTCCCTTCAAAATGCATGGAGGTGACTCAGTCAAAACCACAATAATAGAAGCTCAGACTGGATGTATATCACAGGTTAGGAAAGGTAGCACCAAGTCCAAGAGGTCACCAGCATGGTTAACTAGCAGTATCAAGAAAGCTATTATAGAAAAAAGGGCTTTCTTCAGAAAATGGAAGTCTTGCTCAAGTGAGGAAAATAAAAGGGAGCACAAGTTTGCACAAAGGTGATGCAAGCAGACAAAAAGATGCAAAAAGTATTTTGAAGAGCATATCACTAACAATTCAAACAAAGAATTCTTTGAATATATCAGAAGCAGGAAACCAGCTAGGGAAACAGTTGGACTGTTGGATGACAATGGGGTTAAGGAGGTACTAAAGGAGGGCAGGAAGATTGCTGAATGAAGCAGAATGAATTCCTTGCATCTGTGTTCACTGCAGAAGATATAGAACAGAAGCCTGTGCTGGAACTGATGTTTTCAGGAAGGGAGTCTGAAGAACTAAGGCAAATAGTGGTGACAAAAGATGAAATTCTCAACCTTATTGATAAATTGAAAGCAAATTACCAAGCCCAGATGGTATCCATCACAGAGTTCTCAACTCAAATATGAAACTGCTGATCTTCTAACCAAAATATGCAACATGTCCCTAAGATCTGCCACTGTATGACAGGACTGGCAGATGGCCAATGTAACACCAATTTTTAAAAAGGGATCCAGAAAATTACGGGTTGGTCAGCTTAATGTCTGGGTAAATTGGTTGAAAGCATTATTAAAGACAAAATTAGTAAGCATATGGAAGGACAAACCCTGCTGAAAAAGAATCAACATGGCTTTTGCGAAGGTAAGTCCTGCCTCATGAATCCTTTAGAGTTCTTTGAGAATGTCAATAGACAGGGGTGAGCCAGTGGACATTGCTTACTTGGATTTCCAAAAGGCATTTGACAAAGTTCCCCACCAAAGACTCCTGAGCAAACCTAGCAGTCATGGAATAAGAGGAGAGGCCCTCTTATGAATCAGTAAATGGTTAAACAACAGAAAGCAGAGAGTAGGAATAAATAGTAAGTTCTCCCAATTGAGGGTAGTAAATAGTGGGGTCCCACGGGAATCTGTATTAGGGCCAATGCTTTTAAACTTGTTCATAGATTATTTGGAATTAGTGAGCAGTGAAGTGGCCAAGTTTGTCAATGGCAGCAAGTTATTTAAGGTGGTTACAATAAAAATGGATTGTGAAGAGCTCATAAAGGATTTCTCCAAACTGGGAGAATGGGCATCCAAATGACAAATGCAGTTCATTGTCCGCAAGTGTAAAGTGATGCAGGTTGGGACAAAAAATCCCATCTTCAAGTATAACCTCATGGGATCTGAGCTAGCAGTGACTGACCAAGAAAGAGATCTTAGGGGTGTGGTGGACAGTTCGATGAAAATGTCAGCCCAGTGTGCAGCAGCTGTAAAGAAGGGAAACTCCATGTTAGGCATTATTAGAAAAGGAATTCAGAATAAAATTGTCAGTATCATACTGTCTTTATACAAATCTATGGTCCAGCCACACTTAGAATACTGTGTACAGTTCTGGTCACCACACCTAAAAAAGGATATTATAGAGCTGGAAAATGCAGAAAAGGGCAACTACTGTGATCAGGGAACTGGAGCATCTCCCCTATGAGGGAAGGTTACAACAGCTTGGGGAAAAGGAGAGCAAGGGGAAGCATGACAGAAGTGTACAAAATTATGCATGATGTATGCCGGCTTCTTGGAAGCTAACACATGGTCAGTGCAAATGGATTTTCAGAGCCCTTATGACAGCTAAAAGACTTATACTATCACATTGGAAGGATAAATCCTCACCTCCCATAATGCAATGGACTGAGGACAGTACTATATTTGGTCTGCTTTTCTTGAAATCTATGCATAACTCCCTTTTCTAAATTTTTATGAATGGTATATCTGATAGGAAAAAAGATGTTATTTCTATGTATGTAATCTTTATTTTTATTTTTATTTTCAAGATTTATTTTTTATTCTGTTTTGTTAAATTCACAATAAAAAATATAAAGAAAAAATGCATGCTGTGGAGAATGTGGATAGGGAGACATTTTTCTCCCTCTCTCATACTAGAACCCGGGGTCATCCCATGAAGCTAAATGGATGGGAGATTCAGGACAGACACAGCGCATAGTTAAACTATGGAATTCACTACCACAAGATGTAGTGATGGCCATGTGTTTGGATGGCTTTAAAAGGGGGTTGGATAAATTCCTAGAAAAGGCTATCCATGGCTATTTATTTTATTTAGTTAAAACATTTGTATCCGGCCCTATATCACTAGGATCTCAGGGTGGCATACAAATAAAAGCATACAATATAAAACAATAAATATACACAGCTAAAAACAAATTAAACCATTAATCAAGTTAAAACCAGTATATAATTTAAAAGCAGTAAAAACAATTAAAACAGTTAAAACAGGGCTTTCTCTGTTGTGGCACCCCGACTGTGGAATGCCCTTCCCTTGGAGGCCCGACTGGCACCAATGCTGATTTTATTCTGGCGCCAAGTGAAAACATGGCTTTTTAACAAAGCTTTTAATGGTTGAATTCACTAGGCACATTGTTTTAACTGTTTTAATAGTTTTACTGCTTTTAAATTATATATTGTTTTAACTTCGTTTAATTTGTTTTTAGCTGTGTATATTTACTGGTTTTATACTGTATGCTTTTATCTGTACGCTACCCTGAGATCTTATTGATATAGAGCGGGATATAAATGTTTTAAATAAATAAATAATAAATAAATAAAACATGCAAGCCAGGTGAATTTAACCATTAAAGGCTTTGTTAAAAAGTCATGTTTTTACTTGGCGCCAGAATAAAGTCAGTGTAGGCGCCAGTCAGGCCTCCAAGGTGAGGGCATTCCACATTCGAAGTGCCACAACAGAGAAAGCCCTCTCCCATGTCCCAGCATAGTGTATGTGTTGCGTTGGTGAGATGCGGAGGAGGGCTCCTCCAACAGATCTCAAGTCTTGGGCAGGGATATATAAGGAGAGGCACTCCCTCAAGTATCGAGGTCCCAAGCTATTTAGGGCTTTAAACATCATTACCAACACCTTGAATTCCAACTGGAAGCATATAGCCAGCCAGTGCAATTCCTTTAAGAACGGTGTTAAAACATTTGACGTGCCTGCCAGCAGTCTAGCTGCTGTATTTTGCACTAGCTGCAACTTCCGAGTCATCTTCAAGTGCAGCCCCACGTAGAGTACATTGCAGTAGTCTAATTGGGAAGTTACCAGTGCATGCACCACTGTGGCTAGGTTGTCTCTGCCAAGGAAAGGCCATAGCTGGTGGATCAGCCAAAGCTGACCCCAGGTACTCCATGCCACAGAGTCCACCTGGGTTTCCAGTGACAAGGATGGATCTAGGAGTACTCCCAAGCTATGCACCTGCTCCTTCAGAGGGAGGGCAACCCCATCCAGAACAGATCGCTTACCCAGTTCTAGGACTCGGGAACCACCAATCCACAGAGCTTCCATCTTATCAGGATTCAGCTTCAGTTTATTGGCCCTCATTCAGACCATTACAGCCCCCAGGCACTGGTCCAGCACCTTCACCACCCCAGCTGACTCCAATGACAAGAAGGAGTAGAGCTGAGTATCAACAGCATACTGATGACACCCAACCCCCAAACTCCTAATGACCCAGTGGCTTCATATTTGAACAGCATGGGGGATAGAATAGAGCCCTGTGGCACCCCACAGCTTAATAGCCATGGGGTAGAACAGGAATCCCCCAATACCACTCTCTGGAATCAGCCCTGCAAGTAGGAGCAATCCTATATCCACTTACCTGAGAGTAAGCCCTATTGAACTCAGTGGGTTTTACTTCTGATTATTTAATAAATGTATATACTGCTCCACTATCCAAAAAAATTAAGTAGTTTATGAAACCAAACATTACAATAGATTCAAAAGAATCATCAGTTAAAATGTTAATATGTTTGGAATCTAAAATGGGTGGAGGATCAGGCTGTACGTCTGCCTAGTTATCCTTGTTTAGTGCTATTACTCACAAAAGCAAAACAAAACAGATTAGAGATAGTACATCTCTACTATAGATGCAAATTAGCAACAGATGTTGCTGGCATTTTGCATACAGGTAGCAAAACCTTGTCTAATTGCCACTTTAAAACATCTGCCCTGCTGACTCTGTTAAAATTCATATGAGGTCAAAAGGCTTTGGGTTATCTTGACAGGTATATTGAACATAAGAACATCAGAAGAGCACTGCTGGATCAGACCAGGGGTCCATCTAGTCCAGCACTCAGTTCCCACAGGCCAAACAGGTGTCAACCAGAAACGTACAAGCAGGATACGGGTGCAACAGCACTCTTCCATCCATGATTCCATCCATGAACTGGTGTATATAGGCTTACTGCCTGTGGTACTGGAGTTTGCTTCCATAAACTCAGAAGTTTCTTTCATGGCTCCACTTTTGCCACTCTACAGAGAAAACCCAGTGGTTTCGCTTCTGTAGGGTGGGGGCGGGAAATCCCCATGGCAGAAGGGGGCACAGGCTGTTCAGTGGCCATTCGGTACGTCAGGCCCACCCCCTGCCCAGCCTCCTGCAACCTATCAGTGGTTGCCATCTGCCCGGGAACACCCCCAGCTTGATGCCAACACCAGGTCACATGGTGGAAGGACCATGGTGACCTCGCTTCAAGGGAAAAAGTTGGGGTAAGTCCCCAACTTTTTAAATGTGGAGCTTCAGGGAAAAGCCCCATGATGGCTGCAAGTTGACAGCCATATAGACGGCCCCACACAGTCAGGTAATGAGTTGTTTTCTCTGCATCGGTGATGCATGAACTTTTTGGCCCCAAGGACTAAACCTGGCATCTACTGAGGTGGCAGGTGCTGCAGGCGTGGGTGTATGTATTTGCACATTCACATACAACTCACACACCCAACTCTTGCCAAGGAGCATTTCAGAGGCCTTGCACCAGCTTTGATCAGATAAAACCAACACTCCTCCCAGAAAGATCAGTTCCCAAACCACCCTAGAATCCTGACTCATAGAATCATAGAATAGCAGAGTTGGAAGGGCCCTAAAAGGCCATCGAGTCCAACCCCCTGCTCAATGCAGGAATCCACCCTAAAGCATCCCTGACAGATGGTTGTCCAGCTGCCTCTTGAAGGCCTCTAGTGTGGGAGAGGCCACAACCTCCCTAGGTAACTGGTTCCATTGTCATTCTGCTCTAACAGTCAGGAAGTTTTTCCTGATGTCCAGCTGGAATCTGGCTTCCTTTAACTTGAGCCCGTTATTCTGTGTCCTGCCCTCTGGGATGATCGAGAAGAGATCCTGGCCCTCCTCTGTGTGACAACCTTTTAAGTATTTGAAGAGTGCTCTCATGTCTCCCCTCAATCTTCTCTTCTCCAGGCTAAACATGCCCAGTTCTTTCTGTCTCTCTTCATAGGGCTTTGTTTCCAGACCCCTGATCATCCTGGTTGCCCTCCTCTGAACACGCTCCAGCTTGTCTGCGTCCTTCTTGAATTGTGGAGCCCAGAACTGGACGCAATACCCTAGATGAGGCCTAACCAGGGCCGAATAGAGAGGAACCAGTACCTCACGTGATTTGGAAGCTATACTTCTATTAATGCACCCCAAAATAGCATTTGCCTTTCTTGCAGCCATATCATACTGTTGGCTCATATTCAGCTTGCAATCTACAACAATTCCAAGATCCTTCTCGTTTGGAGTATTGCTGAGCCAAGTATCCCCCATCTTGTAACTGTGCCTTTGGTTTCTATTTCCTAAATGTAGAACTTGGCATTTATCCCTATGAAATTTCATTCTGTTGTTTTCAGCCCAGCACTCCAGCCTATCAAGATCACTTTGAAGTTTGTTTCTGTCTTCCAGGGTATTAGCTATCTCACCCAATTTGGTGTCATCTGCAAATCTGATAAGCGTTCCCTGCACCTCCTCGTCCAAATCATTAATAAAAATGTTGAAGAGCACTGGGCCCAGGACTGAGCCCTGTGGCACCCCACTCGTTGCCTCTCCCCAGTTTGAGAAGGTTCCATTGATAAGTACTCTTTGAGTCCGATTCTGTAGCCAACTGTGAATCCACCTAATAGTTGTTCCATCTAGCCGACTTTTAGCTAGTTTGTTAATCAGAATGTCATGTGGTACTTTGTCAAAAGCTTTGCTGAAGTCAAGATATATGACATCCACAGCATTCCCACAGTCCACAAAGGAGGTTACCCGATCAAAAAATGAGATCAAATTAGTCTGACAGGATTTGTTCCTGACAAATCCATGTTGGCTTCTAGAAATCACTGCATTGATTTCAAGTTGTTTACAGATTGACTTCTTTATAATCTGCTCCAGAATTTTCCCAGGGATGGATGTCAGACTGACTGGTCTGTAGTTCCCAGGTTCCTCCTTTTTGCCCTTTTTGAAGATAGGGACAACGTTAGCCCTCTTCCAGTCGTCCAGCACCTCACCCGTCTTCCATGATTTTGCAAAGATAATAGACAAAAGTTCTGAGAGTTCTTCCACTAGCTCCTTCATTACTGTAGGATGCAGTTCATTGGGCCCTTGAGATCTGAACTCAATCAAGGAAATTAGGTGTTCTTTGACCATTTATTTATCAATCTCAAACTGCAATCCTGCCCCCTCAACTTCTGCTTCACTTTTTCCAGAGGGTCATAGACCCGCTTTTGGGAGAAGACTGAGGCAAAGTAGGAATTGAGCACTTCAGCCTTTTCTTTGTCATCTGTTAACAATTTGCCATCCTCATTCAGCAGTTGAACCACCATTTCTTTCCTCTGTCTTTTACTACTCACATATCTGAAGAAAACCTTTTTATTGCTTTTAGCATCCCTCGCTAATCTCAGCTCATTCACAGCTTTAGCCTTCCTGACGCCATTTCGGCACTTCTGCGCCACCTGTCTGTACTCTTCTTTTGTAGCCTGGCCTTCCTTCCACTTCCTATATGTATCCTTTTTTGTTTTTAGGTCATCTCTAAGCTTCTTGTGGAGCCACATTGGTTTCCTCTGTTGTCTTCTATCTTCTCTCCTTGTTGGAATTGTTTGTAACTGTGCCTTTAAAATTTCCATTTTTAAAATACTCCCACCCATCCTGCACTCCTTTTCTCATTAGGCTCACTTGCCACGGGGCCTTACTTATCATAGTTCTGAGTTTATTAAAATCAGCTTTCCTAAAATCCAGAGTACATGTATGGCCATACTCAACTTTTGTCTCCTTCATAATCAAGAATTCAAGTATGACGTGGTCACTTTCCCCCAGAGTTCCCGTAACTGCCACTTTATCCACTAAGTCATCCCTATTGGTCAATAGCCCTTCTCTCTCCCCTTGTCCACTTGTTTGCTGAAAGATCCTGATCTTTTCCAGACAAAAAAAGAAAGGAAGAAAGGAAAAGATGCTCTAGAAACAGGCTTTCTGGAAGCAGGCAGGAGCTTTCAATCATTACTTCCCAGGATGCTTTGGGGATGCTCCTTCCATCTTGCTGAAAAAAGGCTTAGTTTTCTCTTTGACTCCTCTCTCTCCTTTGCCCCTTATCCAGTCCATGTCTCCCTACAACATTATGGAAATAAGCCCTTTCTCTATGAGCTTTTCTACACAAAGAAGTGTACCACTATGTTTACTTTTGGTTTCATCACAAAACTGAGTTCAGAGCTATATCTGCTACATTGCCTCTAGGTGGTGCTATACTATAGTGTCCTCTCATTCTTTGTAAAACAACATGTACAAGTAGTAATACCATCCTGAGCAAAAGTTTTCTACTATGTGGACGGATTTCATATTCATTACTTTAGAGCTTCTCTCCTACTATTGCTGTGCATTTGTGAAATACAGAATTTTAGTGCTTATATCAGGTTTTTAAAGTGATGGATGGCTATGAAAGAAGTTAGATTTATTATCCTACTTTAGCCTTCCTCAGGTTTTTTTGTCATTTTTGAACAGATGTACTATAACTGAAGAGCATTTTTAAGTATTTTATTGTTCTAAGCTGCCTTGCGAGAGCTTTGGCTCTGAAAGGTGGCCAAAAATGTTTAAATAAATAAATATTTTTTGAGTCTTCCACCATCATTTTTCTATACAGTCATACCGATTTTGAATTCTCCCTCTCTCCTCCCACATTTTCACTTCTCCTTTCACAATAGAAGAGTGGAGGGGAAACTTTGTCAGTTTCACCAATATGGAGAGCTCCATCACACCAGTGCTTTAACGACATGCCTGGTGTCCACTTTTGCCACACAGCACTCACATGACGTTGTACCCATCCTGCTGTGATCACACCATTTCCCTCTTCTCTTCCATTTTATTTTTGTGTGGGGAAAGTCTAGGGTTTTTTTTACATGCGTGATAACATCATTATTCCATTCCCATGTAATTTCCTTTTTGATGCTATTTTGGATCATCCCGATTTTCTGTTGGGGGTGTGTCTGTGGAAGAGCATGAGTGTAGGGTGGTGTTGCTGATGAAAGTGGAGGGCAGTGTGGTTCTCCAGTGTGCCATTTTAATTTCCTTTCCTCATCATTCTCCTTGGGAACACCTGCTGGATCATTGGTACGGAGCTCGCTGAGTCGGTCCATCGTACTTTCGGTCCTCCAACTCTGTGTATAAGGATCCTAGGGAAAGCATTGTGTGTTCTTTTTCTCTCCCCCGCCCACTTTCTCCTAAGTTTTATAGTGCAACACTATTTCATTGAAACGAGGATAGGTAGACCAGTCTGTGGACATGCAAGAGGTCAACTTTCCCTAATCCCTTAATCTCTTAAATACACCATTGCATCATTACACCATTCCAGCCTACCAGAATTGCATTCAATTGCATTTGCACAGAAATAAAAAAATAAAACATGGGAAAATAAGAATTAGGGTGGGGGAAGGAACCTACATCCACATCCATCTCAAAGTCCCTCCCAGCCACAACAACCAATGAACTGCAAGGGGATGGAGAAGGGAGGAGACAGGGTGATATGTTAGTGATGCGAGCCCACACAGGTGAAAGGATGCACTGAAATTGCGCAACAATACACACACATGAAAGTTATGAGCGCTTGACACACTGTTGAAATGGAGGCGGATAGTGCGGGGACAACCCAGGGGGGAAATGTGGTGTGATGGAGCTCAGAGTCTTCCTTTCCTGCTCTCTAGTGAAACTGACAGGGCCAGACGAAAGTCCATTTCACTAATGCTGGAAATGTTCCACCCAACCATCTCTTTTTGCTTCTGCTATTGCTGCTACTGTGCCAGGAGTGATGAAGTGGAGGAGTTTTGTTTTAGTTGTTTGTTTCATTCGAAAGGGTATGTATGGGCACCAAGCCCTGGTGTATAGAGTGACACTTCAATTAAAAATATCAGTAAACCCACAATCAGTGAAACTGGCAAGGCTTTGTCCCAACCTTGTCAGTTTCACTGGAGACCAGGGAGAGTATGATGAAGGAAATGGCACTAGAGCTGGCCCGAAAGATAGCTGTGGGTTTGCATCTGTCTGGTCACAGGGCCACATGGATGAGTGTACACAGTAGACAAATGGGAGAAGATGTTCTCATGGATTAACAGATACAGTGACATTTAAAGTGGGCAAAGCATAACTGGTGGACAGTGATAATGCAGCTGAATGGCACCAGGTGAAGATTCCTCAGTTATATGTATTACATTTATATACTGTCCAATAGCCAAAATTAATAATTCTTTATGCTGCAGGCTCAAATTGTAGTGGGAATGCATCTTCAATAAGAGAACAACACAATACAATTCAGGCTGTAGCACTATAAATTCAAATCTTAGCCTTGACTTCAACTAGAGATCCCAACATATTTGTTATCTGTTTTTAAAAAACATATATTTCATTCTCCAAATTATCTCTGTGGACAACACACGTCTCTCTCCATTCTGAACACAAGGCCTTTTACTTTTCTCTCAAAAACATCCAATCCACTCATCCTCATAAGATGCTTCTGAAAACCAAATATTGTTCTCCACAGTGGCATTGTGCCGGATTTTTCTTCCGGCATAATAGCAGCCTGCTCATGTTCTAGTCCCATCACCCTCCTCACTGCTTTGCTTTATGTCATAATGGAGGAGTTCGTGGCAGGCAAATGCTGCAAGTCTTCTTGGTACAAACACGAATGGCTTGGGACAAGGTGCCCATTGTTTGGCCTCTGACGTTGCCTCTGTGCATTGGGTAGCTGTGAGCGTGACATGTTGTAGCTCTCTTTTAAAAAGACGCTAACTGGTCCTGGGGCTCACACAATCCTTCACCTCCTCCTAAGAGCTGTTCCTGTCCCTGCCGATCTCCCAAGGAGACACTGCTTTGCAAAACCTACACAATGTGCAACAAATTTGTGGGAAGCTGGAAACTCATCTCTAGCGAAAACTTTAATGATTACATGAAAGAACTGGGTGAGATTTAACTTGATTTGGTTGGGAAATTGCTGTTGCTCCCATGCACTTTTTTTAGTTGTGTCTTCTTTTGAGAGATTTTTCACTCAGATCATTAAATTTATATGTAAGCATCTTGAAAGAAAGGATCAAAACAATCAATTCTTCATTTCTTCTGTCTTACTAACCATGCTCAGACTCTTTCCTTCCCTTTCACAGCAGATGAGAAATGAATATTTGCTTTGTTCAGTGTCTTGTATAAGGTGAATTTTCAGCTGCTAGTGATGGGCCTATGTTTCTGGTACAGAGGTGTTTTTTTTTACTGTGAATGAATGTAGTGCTTCTACAGAAATATTGGCTATAACACAGTGTTACATATTCCCTTGTTATTTTGTTACAAATTGCTAGCTTACAAATTGCATAATTTTAGACTATAAGTTCTGTGTTGCAACAACCTGTCCTGTTGTAAAGTGCCATGCATACTGATGGTGTAGTAGTAAAAAGCTAAATAGAAGGAGGCAGTGGTTGGAAATACCACAACCAAAGTTGGGGTAAACACCCTCCAACCACAAGCAAGAAAAACAAATAGTCACAAAAACTGTTTAAATAAATGTATATATCTTGTTCTCATTGGCAAGTTACGTTACACTGCCCCAATTCTATTTCACAAATCTGTAAGTACATATATATGCATATAAGTGGCGTGTAGCATGTGCGTAAATAATGCTAACAATAAAGTACATTGAAACCAATTATTTACGCACATGCTACACGCCACTTATATGCATATATATGTACTTACAGATTTGTGAAATAAAATTGGGGCAGTGTAACGTAACTTGCCAATGAGAACAAGATATATACATTTATTTAAACAGTTTTTGTGACTTTTTGTTTTTCTTGCTTGTGGTTGGAGGGTGTTTACCCCAACTTTGGTTGTGGTAGTAAGAACAACAGCAACACATATGACAATAGCATAAATTGCCAACATTGCTACCACTTTATAAATCAATGCAATTAATTCAGTTAGCTTTAAGATTGAGATATAATATGTTTAACTTCAATTCTCTTAGCTCCAAGATATGATACAATAGATCCAGATGTTTGGAATATAAATTTGGTTAGGTATTTTGTCAAAAGAAATATGATTTAGGTAAAATTATGGAACAGAAATGGAGAGATTAGCTTTTACTATCATTTACATGTTATACACAGGTTTCCTGTACATCACGTTTTACAAAAGATTTTTAAAACTGACTTTTTTAAACAGTGGTTTAAAATTGTTATAGCTATTTGAACATTATATAAAACCTGAAATACAACACTATT
This sequence comes from Elgaria multicarinata webbii, assembly GCF_023053635.1. Lineage (NCBI taxonomy): Eukaryota > Metazoa > Chordata > Lepidosauria > Squamata > Anguidae > Elgaria > Elgaria multicarinata. Next base: position 79,448,028 of record NC_086177.1, on the reverse strand, counting down.
TCAGATTATACATCTGAAATGGTGTTGCATGGTGTATTGATATACTCTAAAATGTGAGCAGAAAATAATTCCTGTATCTTATTGGCCATGATGTTACATAGATTTTCATGTTATATTTTCAATAAACAGCTTTGCATTCACAGTTCACACCTATGTGTGAAGAATCATGGACCATCATGTACTGAAAAACTTCTGTGTATGGGGAGAGTCTGTACATCATTGCATGATGCAAGACTTTCTTTTCTTCAAAACAAATCTGGCTGGATTTTTTGTAGGATCAGTGTATTCATGTGAGAGTGCTCCTGCTTTTTCTTAAATTGAGATGTTGAGAGGGAGATTGAGTTCATCAAGTAATGACTATAACATTAAGTGACAGTTAATATCTGTGATTCAGCTATCACATATCAAAACAACAGAGAGAATTTACAGATCTCTTGCTATCATCCTAAATGAAATGCCTTTCAACTGAGTTAATCTGCACATGCTAGTGAAAACGCTGATTATTACATGAAAGAACTGGCAGTTTTGTCTGCAATAGTCTTCTCTTTAAATCACTCTTGTATACAGTCATTCTGACTGTTATTTTTAAACCCACAATAATTTGATTCAAAGAAATTCACCTTTGTCTTCACGATAAATTGGGAAGCCCTGATAATCTGCCTATTGCAATATAACTTTGTGAGGGATATTGGTGTTGAATAGTTGTCTTGTCCCTTCTATTTACTGTATGTACCTGGTTCTTTTCTTTTATAGTTTTCAGAGAGATATTTTTAGCACTATTGATTTTGTAGTATGTGTAAAACAATAGACAGTTTCTTGCCAAATGGAATAAAATGATTTTTCCGTACCTAACTTATAGGGGTGGGTTTGGCCACCCGGAAACTTGGCAGCTTGGCCAAACCCAAAGTCATCATCAGCATGAAAGGCGATGAGGTCACAATCAGAACGGAAAGCACTTTCAAAAAAACACAGATCACTTTTAAGTTGGGCCAGGAATTTCAAGAAACCACAGCAGATGACAGGAAAACCAAGGTGAGGAATAGCATTTTTCAATATACTATTATTATTATTATTATTATTATTATTATTATTATTATTATTATTATTATTTCTTACCTGCCTCTTCCTCTGGATCGAGGCGAGGAACAACATTAAATACAATATAATACATAAATACAGCATTTACACATTGCAGAGGCGAATAACACTTTGTTCTCCTTCATAGCACTGTAAGGTACAGCAGAGTAAAAGGTAGATCTGGACCTAGCAGTAGATCACTGCATTAGACTGGCAAGGATTTTTAACTCAGTGAGTTGCATTAGATTGGCAAAGATTTAACAACAACAGCAACAAAATTACTACCCCACTATCACCACCACAAAATTATAATACCAAAATGAAGAAAACTTGTGGTAAACAGGAGAGTGGGCTTATGTGGAAGGACTATGAACTTTGCACAGCTCTGCTTAGTAATGCTGGAGAAATCCACAACGGAATCAAGTGAGTATGGACTTCTATGAATACAATCCGCAGATTCCACAACAGAATGGCTTTCCCCTAGGTGCACGGATTTCTCACACTTGTGGACCTTTTTTTAACTTTCCGGAATTTTATGCAAATTTAGTCATATAAAAATACGTTAAAATTTTTTTAAAAAATCACTGTCCGAAAATGCGCATTTCCCTCATAGGCTAAAGCATGAAAATGTGCATTTGGGGGATGGATTTGAGCATTTCTGCAAGTGCAAATTTGTGTAAATGTGGGGGGAAATCCAAAAGACAAATTACATCTCACTACAATGCTTCCATTCTAAACATACTGGGTTGGATCCAGGATTTACCTTCCATGAAAAGAAGGGCTCAGCTCCTGGAAGGTCCCTCCACATGATTTTTGAGGATCCTCCCTGCCCCACACACAGCTCACCCCATTCAGACTGCTATGGAGAGGAGGCGGTGGGGCAGTTCCCTTCTGTCAGCACAGCTGATTCAGCATAAATCTGCATCCAATCCAGAGCTTTTCTGCATGCGGCATTTTTTGTGTGCTTGTCATTCTGTACTGATGGTTGTTTATGGATTCTTGACTCTCCAGTTTCACTTCTGTGTGTAAAGACTACTTTCAGCAAAAAGAAAAATTTAAAGCAGTGGAAATGTGGCATTTAATTGCAAAAATGAAAAAGATGCTTTTTTCTTGTGTATTTGTGCTATTCACCACAGTGCCACCTAGAGGTTATGTAATAGAAAAGCAGAAAAGGAAATGCTCTTCATATGGTGCTCAGCTCAAAAGTAGATACAGTGGATTAACAGCTGATTAACAGCCTCTTGCAGAAACCCAGTTTCTCTGAAGTTAGTCTTACTCATTTTCAAATAAGCATATTTGGGATTGCAACCCTGTTTTAATATCCAAATTCAGGTATAATCTGTAAGTGAAAAGTATTTTTCCATGCATAGGAGTCCAGCAATGCAGTGGGGAGGTTCACAGCTTGAGCTACTTATTTGGGTAGGCACATGCTCCTCTTGTTCCACTTATGCTCTTGATGCTGCAACTTTGTTAAACCTAAGCAGATGTCAACCAGATCATTTCCTTGGGTGGAGATCACCAAGTGTTCTAGATATACAAATGCTCCTGAGAAATAATCAAATGCTCCTAAGAAATAATCACATGTGGTTTGAAACACAGGGGTGTAGGTGGCTGCCCCACATCTCCTGCTACCCCTAGGAGCACCCCCGTTAGCATCTTTACTCTGCTAAGATCTAATCAGGGTGGGAAACTGGTGGAGCTCTAGATGTTTTGGCCTACAACTCCCATCAGCCCCAGCCAGCATAGCCAGAGTTGAGAGATCATGGGAGTTGTAAACCAACATTTCTGGAGGGCCCTAAGTTGCCCAGCCCTGGTCTAAGTCAAAATACTCACACATTGATTTATTCTTTGGGCCTGCAGACTGTTGTAACCTTAGAAAAAGGTGCTCTGGTTCAAGTGCAGAAGTGGAATGGCAAGGAATCGACAATAAGGAGGAAACTAGTTGATGGGAAAATGGTGGTGGTAAGTTACTGATTTTAATCACATTGGACATAACCCTTTCTAAGTTACAGCACTTTTACATCCCGTTAATGTCATTGAGAAAATGATAACCACGTGCTTAATTCTTCCATTGTAATCGGTGGGACTTAAAAGAGTGTAGCCAACCTTTTTTGACTGGCAATATGCACACCAATCAGTTACAAATTTCAGAGAGAGGAAGCATCCTTCCTGTCTTCTTAGTTTTAAAGACATTTATAGTGGGATGTGACTGGGCAGGTATGCACATGGATACAGGTGCTTGCTTTATTATCTTTACTTTCAAAATCTTTTTTTTCCCCTTTTCAACAATAAAAGGATCACTTGCTTATTCCCAAGTGAATCAAAGTGGCAGAAGCAAACTCTATTTTATCCCACAGCTGTGATGGTGCTATGATTTAATTGAGTTTAAAATATGAAGCTACATATGATCAGGTTATTATTATTATTATTATTAATAATAATAATAATAATAATAATAATCAGGGTAGCAAATGGATTTGGGAGGGGTTTGCCATAATATATTCAGAATGGAGAAGCATTGTAAATCATGGAATAGCCTTTGGGGTGAGGGAGAGAAGATAAATGTGCTTCAAATGTTAGCTGTGTGCTTAGGGATTTCCAAGCTGCACTCTTATTTAAGCAAAGAATCCCAGCTGAGCTGAGTATTATGTTTCTGGAAGTGCAAAGATATTTTAGGTTGGCTCTGTACTAGCTTACATACCATGCTGAGGTAAATATTTGTGCACCTCAGAACTGAACAATATGATTCTGGATTTAGACCTATTTGGCTCACCTGGAGGGAGCATGAGCAACGCAGCTGAGCACGGATTTCTGAAAGGCTGGAGTACCATCATTTGAGATGTATCCAAACGCTACCGCTGAATACCAGCTTTGAGAGCTTTGTAAAAAGGCGCTGGTGGGATGGAAAAGTGCACAAATGCAAAAGCTAGAACCCTAAGCAAAATCACTAGCCACAGCACAAATTATTACTCATGATGTTGTCATAGTATTAAAATAAAACAAAGACCTGTTTCTCATTTACAGTTGGACTATAATATTCCTGCATATGTGAATATTCTCAGATATTTGTGTTGATGGCTCAGTTTGCTTTGGTAGGCTTCCGATGAGCCTCCCAAATTATGTCCCAAATTATTTTTATTTTATTTCTTAGGAATGCATCATGAAAGGCATCACCTGCACAAGAGTTTATGAGAAGATGTGAGGAATTTCCATGTTCTTCAGATCCACATTATTTTTACAGAGGAGGGTGGGGAGCAAATCCATCACACTCTTTTTCCTTCTTTCCTTTTACTGGGGAGCACCTAAGCTATAAACATAGATTTTAAAAACCATTGTGTAAGTAAGTGATGTGAAAGTATTTCTGACTCAATAAATACTCGCTACTGCATGAGACATGAGTGTGGTATTTTACAATGGTTAAGCTGTTCCTCCTCCGGACATTCACAATGTCTCCTCTCCCCCTCAATAGTGATGTGCTGTCTTAATTTACTATGGCCTAATCTACACCAAGCAGGATATTGCACTATGAAAGTGGTATGAAAGCGGTATGTAAAAGGCAGGAGCCACACTACTGCTTTATAGCAGTATTAAAGTGCACTGACAACTGTTGGGGCCCATTGACACTGCTTTCATAGTGCTATATCCTGCTTGGTGTGGGACCTGCATTTTATATACCGCTTTCATACCACTTTCTTAGTGCAATATCCCACTTGGTGTAGATTAGGTCATAGGCTGCATTCAGTTACGAAGAAGCAGGGCAAACCAGGTTTCCATTACATGGTGCATTATGTGGTTCAGGTAGGGTGACCATATGAAAAGGAGGACAGGGCTCCTGTATCTTTAACAGTTGCATAAAAAAGGGAATTTCAGCAGGTGTCATTTGTATGCATGGAGCACCTGGTGAAATTTCCTCTTCAGCACAACAGTTAAAGCTGCAGGAGCTATACTAGAGTGACCAGATACAAAGGGACAGGACTCCTGCAGCTTTAACTGTTGTGATAAAGAGGAAATTTCACCAGGTTCTCCATATATACAAATAATACCTGCTGAAATTCCCTTTTCAATACAACTGTTAAAGATACAGGAGTCCTGTCCTCCTTTTCATATGGTCACCCTAGTTCAGGTGTGCTAAATGGCTTCACTTGGCATTTAAAATAAAGGACTTGGTATAACTGAATGAGGGGCAAGGGAGGAGTAGGGTGACCCTATGGAAAGGAGGACAGGGCTCCTGTATCTATAACAGTTGTATAGAAAAGGGCATTTCAGCTGGTGTCATTTGTATGCATCACAACAGTTAAAGCTGCAGGAGCCCTGCCCTCTTTTGTACCTGGTGAAGAGGGCAGGGCTCCTGCAGCTTTAATTATTGTGAAGAGAGAATATCACCAGGTGCTGCATGCATACAAATGACACCTGCTGAAATTCTCTTTTCAGTACAACTTTTAAAGATACAGGAGCCCTGTCCTCCTTTCCATTGGGTCAACCTAGGAATGAGTTCTAAATGAATTCCTATTCTGCAATTTATATTCTAGCACCAGCTGCACCATGAGTGCCTAACAATACAAAACTATACATGTCTACTCAGAAGTAAGCTGAATTGGGTTCAATGGAACTTACCCCCTGGAAAGCAGGTATAGGTTTGCAGCATAAGAAGCTATGGGGAATCTTTTCATTTATTGGTCACCCTTTCCCCCTGGAACTCATCCTATATTTGAAGTTCATCTGCCTTATGGCTTGAAAATAATTCATTAGCTTTCATTTGTTAATTTCTGAAAAACTGGCCTAGGGTGTTCTTTAAAGTTCCTAGAAGGGGGGAAATGCTTCTCTGTGACTGATCCGTCTAGCATAGTCTCTATAGAAAAACAGTCAATAGAAAAGGTGTCAGGGGAGCCGAGAGCTTTTCCAGAACAGGAAAAGTGCAACAGAACTGATAGCACTGAAGAGAAAAACAGATGAGGTAGGTGGTACATCGTATCAATGGATAAGCAACATACAATCAAACTCTAAGCCTATTGTCTTATCACAAAACAAAGGCAAGCATATTAGCCAGAAGGAAAAAAAATCCATATAGTATAATACCTTCATTAGGCCAACTCAAAGATCACAAAAGACATGCACTCTTTTGAGATCACCAGATTTCTTCATCAGGCAACATGTTACAAAAAGCAGGGCAGGGTGGAAGGAGAGAAAGGCTGATTTGGGGCTAGACTAAAGTCTTTGTAGGACCTAGGCACTACCATAATCGTAAACATAGATCTATAGATAAATATTTACATTGTATAGGTCCTATAATCATAGATCTATACACGGGTGGAAAGTGGCTGGGTGCATGGGTGAGGCCCAGGACTACTGGATTTAGCCCCTAGACCTGAGATTTCCCACTCCTGGCTTACAAGGTAAGAACCAGATCCATTGCACATTGGGTGGATGATCTATGCAAGGTCTGGCAACTAATAAAACAGCACTTGGCTAGCTAAAAGCCCAATCCATGACACATCCAAAAGTGGATTGAATGCTGGTGTGGTAAAAGTTTATTTAACTGTAGGATGCATGATGAAACAAACACACTACAGCTCTAACATTGCTTGAATTCTGCATGGATCCACAGAACATTGTCCTATTCAGGTGCTTTGTACCTGAATAGGGCAAACACACAATGACTACTCCCACCCCTCCCCTCTCTTTCATCTTAGGCCATAGCTAGACCTAAGGTTTTATCCCTGGATCATCCAAGGGTCAAACCTGTTCATCTAGGTGACACACAGGGGATCCAGTGCTCAGGCAGGGGTGAACCCTGGATGATCCCAGGATAAACCTTAGGTCTAGCTGTGGCCTTATTCATCACCCTCAATTCATGGAGAATGACAATCTGAAGAGGAGAGCTTCCTATACCCATGGAGGCTTTCCCCATGAACCAGAACACAGATTTTCCAGCATTCTGGCTTGCGTGGAGAGCCTCCATAGAGAACGCCCAAATAGGGCTATATTCTTGACATGCGATGGGCAGTAAATCCCATAGGACACCGCGAAATGAATGAGAAAACCTGCAATTAGTCACTTTCAGTACCCTTTATACATTATGGCTCCCTTCCAGAGATAGTTATGTGGCACAAAGAGCTGCCATCCACTTAGCTCCTTAAATGAAATCCCCTAAGTTAGCTGAGCATTTCAAAGCGTGGATAAGAATACAGCACTTAGAATGTCTTCAAATCTCATGGAAATAATCTGCTTGTTTATCAAAAAGGAAATCCCTGCATATCTTGCTATTTCAGTACGAAGCATGGCATTGAGCATGAGACCATTGTGCTTTAGATGGGGAAACAGTTGCCTGAAACTAACAACAACACAATTTGGACTAAAGCACAAAACATCATTAGAAAGTAATATTGTCCTGAAGGCAAGTACAGGTGTGGCTTTACACAAAGATGTTTGTACCACTGAATGGCATTAGACTGATGAAGCGAGTATCAACCTCTTGACACACTTTCCCATATTTATTTATTTTCTGTTCTTTTAGCGATCCAAAATGTTTTATTTAAGGAAATGAAAGGCTCAAGGGACTTGGAATAGAATGGCCGGTTAGGTCAACAATTGGTTTAGGGCCAAGCAATTTGACGTTAAATGTTGTTACCATATCTGGACAAATGTCATCTAAGCAACCTTGGGTTTTGTTTTTACTTGGTTTTGTTTTTTAAAAGAGGTCCCAGTCCTCTTTTGTGTGGGGTATTCGGCATACATTTGTTCAGAGGCTGAAAATATGTGAACGCTGCTGCCCTTTAGTTTTCTATAAGAAAATTTATCTCAAGAACAATACCCGATAGGACTAAAAGTTTGAGGAAATGTTCTCTGAGTCGTCCACATTTTCCTAGTTTGGGAATTCAATGAAAAACTGACATTTGGGGTTATTTTTGTGGAATAATTTCATAGAAGTTGTTTGGGGGGCTATTTTTGTGGTGGTGGGCAGTGCTGAAAACAAAACAAGGCAGGGTCAAAGGCTGAAGGGGCAAGGATGGAAATACCAAAAATATCCGTATATTTTGGCTTACAGCCCTTACTACTGGGAACTAAACTTTAGGGGAGGCATTTCATGGGGAAACTGCACAAAAGCTGGAAAACTACCAAATGGTTGGTTTTCAGGGGGAAAGGGGTGGGGCCAAAGGAAGGAGGCATGGCCATTTGGAGAATTCCAGGGCGTTAGATTTGGCCCTGGGGCCTGATGTTTTGTATCCACGCTCCATGTACTTGAAGAACTTGTTCAGATACCCCAAAACTTCTGCACACAATTGGCACAGGACCAGACCTGACATGGCCGGGAGAGCAGTGTCTGCTTTTCACATATCTTCCCCATTCACATCTAAAAATGAGGTGGGGGATGTACTTTTATCACAAACAGCATGCATAGGTGAGGGGATGTTAGGGAAATTTCCCCAAACCCAGTAGGAAAGGAATGACTCCAGACCGGTCCAGATGCAGAGGCTTTATTTACTACGTACATAGGAGAAAAGCTCACCTCCAGCAAGCTGAAGGCTGAACTCTCTACTCGTTATCCACATCAGCATACTTTTATAACATTCCAAGTCCCTCCAATGAAATCATAAGATTCCCTCCTCCCATCCCTTATTGTTTACAAGTTTTCTACATCTTCCATAAATGAAACTATTCTACTTAAAACAATGCCCTATATTGTGACAACTATGACCAGGGACATGGATGCTTCCATCTCTCCCAGATTAGCTCCCTGTGCTCCACTGCTTCAGGCTCTTCATTGTCAGGCCAGGCTTGGGACTGGAAGGAACATAGCGAGCTCCTGTTTTTTAAGGTGAAAGTTTAATATGTCATACAGGAAATTACTCTGTGCTTTTTTTTTAAAGCCATTCTGTGCAAATGGCTTTTTTTGGCATCTGGGGAAAGGGTCACAGCACAAATGGGACTCAAGATTCAGAAACAATGTGCTGAAAGGCATGTTTTGCTCGGCAAATGTTTACTGAAAAGTTGGGCCTGGCGGCAACCTAAGACCCCAATACATTTTGCAGATGGCAGCAGAAATATGAAAGCAGTGATTTAAGCTAGGACTGGACTGGAATTCTCTGTGAGCCCTGCAACATATTTTAATCTAAAGGCAAGTCACAAATAAACTGTTAGTTTATCAGTGTCCTAAGGTTCATCAAATAGTGGCCATATTTTATGGTGATGCAAAAACTGACTAAGGGGATAACGCTATGCATGTTTAGACAGAAAAAACATAGGAATATAGGAGTCTGTCTTATACTGAGTCAAACTGTTGGTCTGTCTAGCAGCACTCCAGGGTTTCAGCCAGGAGTTTTTCAGCCCCACCTGGGCAGGATCTACACTACTGCTTTAAAATGGATTATTACAGTAATGACAACTGTTGGGGCCCAGGACACACTCCACATTCAGTTTTCAAACTGAAAACACTTTGTTATATCCTGCTTGGTGTAGATCTGGCCATGGAGATGCCAGGGATTGAACCTGGGTCCTTCTGTAGTGAAACCAGCTGCTCTACCACTGAGCTACAGTGCCTCCCTATATGTGTAAACCTTTGGCACACTTCCTAAAATAACTAAAACTTTGTCTATTTTTCATAGAATAAAATCAGTCCATTTTTAATACCTGCTCTTCCAAAGGAGAGCCCAGTAATTAACATGTTGGTGTAATGTACAGATAAATATTGACATTTTAGTGTTTTAAGGGAATGACTGCTAAGCTGTTACCTCTGAGGATCTATCTATCTATCGATGATTGTACTGGATCTTGGAATTGTTGTGAGCACCCTGAATGCCATTTTGAAAGAGGACAGATGCAACATATTAATTACATGTTAATGCACCTTGTTAGCAACATAGCTGTATTTACACAACTGAAATAGTGAAATATTTTCTCAGGTTGAGAAGTGACAGATAGGGAGAGGATGAAGGACAGGATGCAAAGGACATGGTTCAAACTAGGATAATTAAATTGTGGGAAGAAATAATGAGTTCCTCCCAATCCTTGGGGTACAGGGCCAGAGCCAGACTTCATTAGATGCTCAGGCATTGCACTGCTGATGGGCCCTCCTCTGCCACATTTCACCCCCCACAGCCTGCTGCTCTCCCCCCAACTTCCAAAATCCTCCCAACATCAATCGCCTTCCCCCACCCAGGCTACAGCCAACTGTAATTTCTTGGGCAGTAAACAGCAGCAATGTTTTTGAATGGGACTAAAGAAAATTACCAACTCGGATCCCATTCAGAAGTAACACTGTTCACCAGGGAAGCTTATTGGAGGGAGGGCCCGTGAGGTGAGGGGCTGGCTGCTATGGTAGGCAGCATCAGTTCTGAATGGGAGCTGAGCCAGGACTCAGCTCCACTCTGTGTCAACTGTCCACCATCTTAGATTATCCCAAATGCAATGCCCAACTTAAAATTGACCTCAGGTCGGGCACTGCATCTAAGATCTAATCTAAGATGCTGGGCATTCGACATGGAGGGGATCTGAGCAGCTCAGATCCTTCAAAAGGAGGGAAACTGGACAAGAAACTGCATAAGTATCATGGACAAGTTTCCACCAGGCCAACATGTCCATGATATAAAGACAGAGAGCAGATGGGCCCTTCTGAAATCCTGAGCCAAAGGCAGCTGCTTGACCACGCTGAATCCTAATGTTGGCCCAGAAGGACTGCAGTGGTGCTGACAATCACCTACCATGTGACAGTGAATGGAATTCCCACAGATATCACAGTGTCCAAAATGCAAGGTAAATTGAGGTAGAATTAGCCTTAAAAGTGTAACAGAACTCCACTAGTGAAGGGGAAAGTTTGTCAGTTTCACTTAAAGGTTTGTGAATGTGTGTAGTAAGCCAGCCTTGCTCCTGCATTGTAGCAAACATACTGCTTTTGTTGTAGATTAGCTTTGGTTGTAGCTGTTGCTGCTATTATCTAGGATCACTCTAAAACGTTGCTCTGTTCCTCTAACCTACAGTAACCTTTACCTTTGTTTCAAGGATTAACACTTCCAGCTTTCCCTGCCAGTGAGGGTGGTGCCATGTTGCCTTTGTGATTGAGATCATAACACAGTCTACTTTATTCCTTTAGTCCTTTCATTTTATGGAAAAGGAAATGAAATGCAGGAGGCCTTTATATGCAGCAGGGGGCCTCTACATGCAGGATTTCTCTCCATCTCAGGATTTTGATTGAGTTCATGCCAGAGAGCATGTCTTGACACTGCACAAAACTGTTAAGAAATAGTTCTCCAGTAAACAGATTCTGGTTATATTAACTTTTTTTAATAAAAAACAACCGTTGAAATAACTTGAGAAACCTCCTCTCTACCTCCCCTCCCCCAGTGTCTATTTCATTTTTATTGCTCTACATTTCCCCCCCCCCCCCTCTGCCATTATTGCCAAGTATGTGGCAATAGCCTGGTGACGATGTAGTTACTTTAACAGTGAAATATCCAGATCATCAACCAAAGTGATACCATTTCTAGCTTAAAAGTGAGCGGTGGGTTCGACTGTCTTAAAAATAGCATATTAGTTGCCTAGTTAGTGAATATGAGCCAAACAGTTCGTGTATGTTGTGTAGGAAGAAACTGCAGGTTTATATAAACTAGTGAACACCAGCAATGGTATGGGAAAATACAAGTAGATTTCTTTTTTCTAATCCATTTGAGGTATAGGTGCCTTCCTAGAAGATGTATAATTGCTCTGGATGCGCAGTGGTAGGTTACTCTGGTAAAGCATCAGTGATGTCAAGGGAGCTCTGATTTTCTGTCTTGTGCCTTCCTTCTTACCTTTGGCCTCACCAGCCAAATCAGTGGGTTACTTTTACAACAAACAAAAAGTTTAAACTGGGCACACGTGCACTCTAAGCATTTAGAACAGTTTGTAAGGGGATGGGACATCTTAACATGGAATGGTCAATGTGTGTATGTGAAATACATTTCATAATAACAGCCAGCTCTCAAGCAGACAACAGGCCAAACCATACATGTACAAGACAGAGGAGTGTGGGACTTCTCCATTGACACAATTAGGAAAACCTGCATGTATGGGAGGCGGGATGTGCAATAGCATCCAGAATATAAGACTAAAAATAGGACAAGCAATAGAATGGAAGAATGTGAGAATTTTGCTTTTACCTGCTTTAACAGACCTGCAGAAATGTGAGACACTAAAGAGGTCTGCCATGCAATCCACAAAGTTTTGTTCAGTAAATAGACATCTCTTCATCCCTGAAGGAAGTGTGAATGTTAGGAGTTATTGTCTAAGCTTAATTAGTGTAACAAAGCAAGGCAATTTTCCGCAGTGCCCAACAGGGTTTTACCAAATCCTTCCTTCAGGGAGAGTCTTCAATTTGTAACCTCTGGTGAGTGGCTAATCTAGCGGACCACCTCCCACCTCCTTCTCAACTCCACCTGCTTGACCCTGTGGCAGACTCTGGGATCTGTCAAATCTGATGTTCCCTCCCTCTCTGTCAAAGACTAAGTTCCCAGGGGCAGAGAGGGTGACCTCTAAGCCTGGGCTTTCTGTATGATAAGCTCCTGGGAGGATACCTCATTGCGTCTGATTTGGAGTACACACCAGGGAGAACGAGCTTGATCCTGACAATATCTGTGACAGAATCTCTTGACCTTTATTTTTTTTAAAAAATAAAATAATTAAAAACAGATGTAGATTGCTCTGAATTTGATTCGTAAAGATACAGTAAGACATGGGGTGATTAACTCCCCACCCCACCCTGTGACCTGTTTACCCAAGCTGCAATTAGCCCTGAAAGAAGACAATACAATCTATACCTGAATTTGTCTTCTGACTGTCAGCACCTTGGGTCAAGGATTGATGGTGATCTTTGTTTAAAACAAACAAATGAACTAGAAAAGCAAAATGGCATGGGGAAGAGGGTTCATTTAAATGTTCCCTCTTCCAGCACCAATGCGCCAAACAGATTGGACACAGAAATTAACCATATCCAAATGTGAGCTTTTTCCTGCAGCAAAGAGGGTTCGACATTAAAGACGGAAGCAAAGAGCAAAACTGCAGGCTGTGTGTAGTTCCACAACCCTTTTCTACAAGGTTACATGTCATTCTACTCTGAAAAGTCCTGGGATCCTGAAACAAATGCCATGACTCTTGGCCACACAGATCTTTTGACTCCACAGAAGCCAAGCTAACTTGCTCCTCTCCGGTGGAGAACTGCATACTGTCTGATTCATTCATATGTCAAAATCATTACAAAGACTTTCCCAGTAAGCTGAGAAACTCGCTAGTCACTGGCGTATTTCCTTCTCAGCAGCAGCTTAATCATAGCAGGATGTCATGTCACAGCATGAGAGCTTCACCTTTGAGACAGAGAAAGTATCATCACTTTTTTTACCAAAGAATTACACCAGAGCAAGGCGATAGCAGGATTTAGGTCATGGGGTTTGAACCAAATTCAACTTCATAGAAGTTCTTGGGGGCCATAGTCCAGTGGTGAGCAGGACCAAAGGCAAAAGGGGTGCAGCTGGGGAAAGGGGCATGACAAAATGGGGAATCTCACAGGGCTGGATTGGGATCCCGGGCAGACCATATCTAGCTTGCAGGCCTGAGGTTGAATATCCCTGATTTAGCTAATAGGGAGACATGGGAAAATATGCCTCTTGTAAGACTTGGTCTGCTATTTTGACTCATTGTGAAAACAGCCCACCTTTCAGACACTAGCCCTCATTCCCCTCACCTACCACTTATTCTTCTTGCTCCCTTAGGAAAGGGACCATAGATTAAGGACATAAGAAGAGCCATGCTGGATGAGACCGATGGTCTATCTAGTCCAGCATTCTGTTTGCACAGTGGCCAACCAGCTTCTCACTGGAAATCCACAAGCAGGACATGAGTATAACAGCCCATGTTCCCCAGCAACTGCTGTATCTATATACTGCCTCTGATACTGGAGTTAGCACATAGCCATCAGGACTAGTAGCTATTGATAGCCTTCTCCATGAATTTGTCCAATCCTCTTTTAAAGCCATCCAAAGTGGTGGCCATCAATACACCTTGTGGAAATGAATTCCATAGTTCAACTATGCACTGGGTGAAGAAGTACTTCCTTTTATCAGTCCTGAATCTCCCACCAATCAGCTTCATGGGATGATCCCAAGTTCTAGTATCATGAGAGAGGGAGAAAAATGTCTCCCTCTCCACATTCTCCACACCATGCATAATTTTATACACCTCTATCATGTCTGCCCTTACTTGTCTCTTTTCTAAGCTAAATGACCACAGATGTTGTAACCTTTCCTGATAGTGGAGTTGTTTCAGGCTCTTGATCATTTTAGTTGCTTTTTTCTGACCCTTTTCCAACTCTACAATGTCCTTTTCTAGGTGCAGTAACCAGAACTGTACACCAGATTCCAACTGTCATTCCATGTTTGTATAAGGGCAGTATGATATTGGCAGTTTTATTTTCAATTTCTTTTCTAACTATACCTAATATGGAATTTGCCTTTTTTCACAGCAATCACACACAACTTTGACATTTTCATTGAGCTGTCCACCAAAATCTCAAGATCTCTTTCTTCGTTGGTAACTGCCAGCTTAGATCACATGGTTGGTATTTTTCACCTCAACATGCATCGCTTTCCACTTGCTTACATTGAACCACATTTGCCATTTGGATGCCCACTCTCCCAGCTCGGAGAGATCCTTCTGGAGCTCCTCAAAATTCGTGATTGTTTTAACCACCTCAAATAATGTGGTGTCATTGGCAAACTTGGCCACTTCGCTGCTCACTTTTAATTACAGATCATTTATGAACAACTTGAAAAGAACTGGTCCCAGTACAGATCCCTGTGGGACCCTACTATTTCCTTCCCTCCATTGGGAGAATTTACCATTTATTCCTAATCTCTGCTGTCTGTCCTTTAACCAGTTACTGATTCATAAGAGAACCTTGCCTCTTATTCTATGACTGCTAGGTTTGCTCAGGAATCTTTGATGAGGGGCTTTGTCAAAAGCCTTTTGGAAGTCCAACTAAACAATTTCTACTGGATCACCCCATCCACATGTTCAATGACACTTACAAAGAACTGTAAGAAGTTAGTGAGACAGTGATGTTGACAGTTTTATTTTCAGCAGCTCAATGGTAGAGCACATGCCTTGCATGCAGAATGGCCCAGGTTCAGACTCTGGGATCTCTAGTTAAAAGGATCTAGTAGCAGGTAGTGGACATCCTGGAAACCCATCACAGGTCAGTGTATGACAGCGGGCAAAGCATGGTTAAAATATTTGAATAATGATAGATATCTTTAGATTTCCAAAGCTCCATCATTAAAAGAAAAAACAGATGGGAAACTCTCAAGATACATTCACGGCATTGATAACTATTATACTTTGCAGGGTGGGAGGAAATACATTCTTTGCCAAGCATATATCTGTAATCACTATTACATCCTCATCAAAATTAGTTTGCTCCCTGTTCTGTTCTTACACTGATGAAACTGTGGGAAAGGGCAGCTATTCTGAGCAAGATTTCCTAATTCTACAGAAATGTCTTGTCTCGTAACAGCCCGTGTTTGTGTAACTAAGAAAATGCTGGACACTTTTCAATCTTATGCTCTCACTCCCTGGGGTTTACTTCTGCCTTAGTTGCACAACAACATTTAGTCAGAGAGTGGCAGTAAAACTAATAATAGCATTATATAGGATTAATTTAAATATGAAGAGTTGGATCCAGATTTAAACTGGATCAACTGCGCTTGGGGGGAAGTGAATGTCCCTGTTCCCTCTTTCCCATGGCAGCTCTTCCAGCCCCACAAAAGGCTACACTGAATGCGCTAAGCTGTGATGTGGTAGAAGGGGATCCCTAAAACTGGGCCTGAATCTAACCTAACATTTCCTTTGTAGAAATCTCTAAAAAGTAATTCAGTGTGGCAGAACACATAATGTATGTGCAGTGTTTGAAAGTGTTCTTCTCATGTGCTGTAACTGTGCATGGTATGAGCCCAGGCCATAGCTGAGTGGTAGAGCACCTGCTCTACATGCAGAAAGTCCCAGATTCAATCCTTGGCATCTCCAAGTAGGGCTAGAAAACCCTTCCTGGAGAGCTGCAGTTGCCAGTCAGGGTCAACAGTAGTGGCCTAGGTGGACCAATGGTTTGGTGCAGTATAATGCAGCTCCCTATGTTCCTATGATATTGCCCATGCTACATGTCCTATCATGTGAGTCTTGGCCTCCCTGTTGGTGATTTCTATACAAGTGTTGACCTGCAGTGATTGGCCCCATTCAGAAGACGCCTTAAACCATGGCTTTAACCATGGTGAATAAGGCCTTTTCCTTTATTCACCGTGGTTAAAGCTGTGGTTTAAGGTGTCTTCCGAACACAGCCTGGCTTTCTGGCTTAACCACCATGGTTAAAGACGTGGTTTAAGGTGTCTTCTGAACATTGAGTGTGAAGTTCTGCCAGATCCTATTTTCCATTTAATCATGTGGGTGGAAGTTGTGGCAATGATTTTCCAATACTTTCCCCTCTCCATTAAGTTGAATGGGAGTAATTCTCTTTCTGCCAGCTCTGTTGTGGATGCAAATTTCAGCTATTATCAGGGGCATGTTGGGAACTGAGGGGCTATAGGATTTGGCACATACCTGCTCCTCCCCTGTCCTACCAATGTCTCTGCCCCATTTGGGATACAACACTGGCTAGGCTGCACTGAGAAAATAGATATGCGGGTGCAGTATTGTGCCAATGTATTTGAGCAATTGTGCCACCATGGCAGGATCTATACTACAGCTTTATTTAACAGTATTGAAGTGTATTGACAATGGTTGAGGCTCATGACACATTCCATGTACTGTTTTCAAACTGCTCTCAAAGTGCTGTATCCTGCTTGGTATAGATCTGGCCCATTTCTCCTTCAGTGGTAGTGCATCTCATGGGTAGCAGGGCTTCCACCAATTCCTAAAGACTTTCAGCTGATGTCTCCTGAGAGTATAGAATTGCAGCCTATAACTTGAATCATAAATTAAAATGTATCTTATAATTCACCCGTCAATGAACAAAGACTCTTGGGAGCTTTGGCCACAGAACAAAACCAGCTCCAACTTCCTGCACCAGATTTGAGTGTATAGAATTGCAAGCTATAGCTCGAATCAT
This sequence comes from Elgaria multicarinata webbii, assembly GCF_023053635.1. NCBI lineage: Eukaryota > Metazoa > Chordata > Lepidosauria > Squamata > Anguidae > Elgaria > Elgaria multicarinata. Next base: position 79,430,831 of record NC_086177.1, on the reverse strand, counting down.
AAATTAAAATGTGTCTTATGATTCAACAGTCAACAAAGACTCTTGGGGCTTTTGACCACAGAAAGAAACAAGTTCCTCCCTCCCTGGATCTGATTAAAAGAAACTTAATAATGCCTTTTGTTTCCAGTTTTTTACTCACAGCTAACAGATATTTTGTCCTTTTGGAATGAAACTGCGTCTTATAATAAAAGTTAATAGGCAACTGAAGTACAAATTGATGCCAGTCATCTTTTAAATCTGGATCTTCTGTGATGATAGCACACTGAGAACTATTCTTATTTTCTCAGATACACACACACACACACACACACACACACACACAGAGAGAGAGAGAGAGAGAGAGAGAGAGAGAGAGAGAGAGAGAGACTTTTGCATTGATTATGTATTTAAGGCACAATCCTGTGCATGTTTAGACAGAAAAAAAGTCTTACATGCTGGCTGGGGAATGCTGGGTTGTAGGACTTTTTTCTTTCTAAACTTGCATAGGATTGCACCCTTAAGGTCATTGGCCTTGTGGTTCATATAATCCTTGTAGCTAGAGAAACTGATTTAAATGGACATAAATTCACACATGTTCTTATAGGTTACTGGTGAAAACACCCAAAGCACTTCATCATGAGCCAAAACAGTTTTCTTCTGTTTGCCCTCAAGGAATGATATCGTTATGATTTATGATGACATGCAAGCCCCAACATAATGAGGCCTTTCATTTGAGAAGCCTGGGATATAGAGCAAGCTACTAATTTAAATAATGGGTAGAAGAAATATACAAGCACTCTAAATATGTTTGTACCCTGATTTAATGATGAAAATTATTCAAGGCACAAACCACCCAAAGTTCTGGTGATTCTAATGGGAAACAATTAAGTGCATGTTCATCTCTACTATTGAAATAAATGGAATTTACAAGTGATTATCTTTAGCTGAATCATTCATTCATTTCATTTATTATATACCACCCCCATAGCCAAAGCTTTCCAGATGGGTCACAAAAATTAAAAAAACAAACAAAAAACATTAAAACATATGATAGAAAGTACAAAATCCATTTGCATAAAACATGTAAACATGCAACATACACACAGACAACATATATCTAAAAGCAATTTTTGAACTGTCAGCCAAAGACAATCCAGAACCTGAATGAAAACTCATCATGCGCTACCAAATGTATGAGAGAACAGAGGAGTTTTAACCTGGTGCTGAAAAGATAACAATGTTGGTGCCAGGTGGGCCTCATCAGGGAGATCATGCCATAATTGGGGGCCACCACCAAGAATGCCTTCTCCCTTATTGCCATCCTCCGTGCCTTCCTCAGAGGAGGCACCAGGAGGAGGTCCTTGAATGCTAAACACAGGCTCCATTCAGACAACACGCTAAACCATGCTGTTGTTTATTCGTTCAGTCGCTTCCGACTCTTCGTGACTTCATGGACCAGCCCACGCCAGAGCTTTCTGTCAGCTGTCGCCACCCCTAGCTCCCCCAAGGTCAAGTCTGTCACCTCCAGAATATCATCCATCCATCTTGCCCTTGGTCGGCCCCTCTTCCTTTTGCCTTCCACTTTCCCTAGCATCAGCCTCTTCTCCAGGGTATCCTGTCTTCTCATTATGTGGCCAAAGTACTTCAGTTTAGCCTTTAATACCATTCCCTCAAGTGAGCAGTCTGGCTTTATTTCTTGGAGTATGGACTGGTTTGATCTTCTTGCAGTCCAAGGTACTCTCAGAATTTCCCTCCAACACCACAGTTCAAAAGCATCTATCTTCCTTCGCTCAGCTTTCCTTATGGTCCAGCTCTCGCAGCCATAGGTTACTCCGAGGAATACCATTGCTTGAACTATGAGGACCTTTGTTGTCAGTGTGGTGTCTCTGCTCTTAACTATTTTATCAAGATTTGTCATTGCTCTCCTCCCAAGAAGTAAACGTCTTCTGATTTCCTGGCTGCAGTCAGCGTCTGCAGTAATCTTTGCGCCCAGAAATACAAAGTCTGTCACTGGCTCCATGTTTTCTCCCTCTATTTGCCAGTTATCAATCAATCTTGGTTTTTTTGAGGTTTAACTGCAACCCAGCTTTTGCACTTTCTTCTTTCACCTTTGTCATAAGGCTCCTCAGCTCCTCCGCGCTTTCAGCCATCAAAGTGGTGTCATCTGCATATCTGAGATTGTTAGTGTTTCTTCCTGCGATTTTAACTCCAGCCTTGGATTCGTCAAGCCGTCGCATGATGTGTTCTGCATACAAGTTGAATAGGTAAGGTGAGAATATACAACCCTGCCGTACTCCTTTCCTAATCTTAAACCAGTCCGTTGTTCCGTGGTCTGTTCTTACCGTTTCTACTTGTTCGTTATACAGATTCCTCAGGAGGCAGACAAGATGACTTGGTATCCCCATACCACCAAGAACTTGCCACAGTTTGTTATGATCCACACAGACAAAGGCTTTAGAATAGTCAATAAAACAGAAATAGATGTTTTTCTGGAACTCCCTGGCTTTCTCCATTATGCTTAACCACAAAATGGTTAATGGAATGCATGCATTCCATTAACCATTTTGTGGTTAAGCAGCGTGGTTTAGCATGTTGTCTGACCCAGGCCACTGTGTATAGGTTGGTTCGCACCAGGAGAGGTGCTCCATCAGGTATTGTGATCCCCAGCCGTGAAAGGCTTTATAGGTCATGCCTTATATTGTTCGGTATTGCTATTTACGTAGATTCCTACAGGCAGCTAACTATTAATGATAAAGGAAAATAGCTTTGTGTATATTCCAGAGTATAAAATGCAATATAAAAATGGGTGCTTCTTACTTTTAAGCTGGTGTTAAAATAAATGTGAAATGAGTTACCTGCTGTGTGAAGCAGGCATGTGCCATTCTCAGACACTTAAAACTGGTAGCATTTACTTGGCCTACTTTAAGTAGCATTTGTGTCCTTTGGCATATGATTTCCAGAAGTGTGGGAGAAAATGTACAATGAATAGTTGTAGGCTTTGTGGCTTAGACTAAAAAAACTGCTTGGGAGTGCAATGTCCTGCCCGATTACATCATGCTGTGTAGGCAGTTCTGATGTCTAGCTGGGAGGCTTTTGTTTCAATCAGGTTTTCTATTGGTCAGCAACACAATATTTTAATGCCTCTGAGCAACAAGCAGCAAGTAGCACAGATTGGTTGCATTGGGCACAACCTTAGACATCACAGCACTTCTCCCTTCAACATGGTAAATAGCCCAGGGCAATACACCCAGGATCATCCATATGGACTTGCCCCACACACAGATATTTCAGCAATATGAAAAGGCACTCTTTTGCTGTCTCTATGGGGCTGTCTATGCACCTTATTTACCTTGTGGTGGCTGCACAGTGGTGCTGCATCGGTTATACAACGCAGCCGCCAACATGCAGGCACTGGGGGACATTTCCCTGAAGCTGCGGGTTTAAAAAGTTGTGGACTTACTGTGACTTTTTGCTTTACTGTGAGGCCACCACCATCCACTCACTGTCTGTCGGTGGTGACCTCACTTTGGCTTCAAGATGGGGATGTCCTGGGGGCAGATTGCAAATAGTCATTGGTCGCAGGAAGAGCAGGAAGGCCAGGCATAGGGCAGGCAGCAGGCCCGACAAACTGAATGGCTGCCAGAAAGCCCATGCTCCCTCCTGCTGTAGTGATTAACTATCCCCACCTCACAACTGCGATGCCACGGGGTTTTAAGGGAATGTGGGGGCAAAGAAGCACCGGGAAAACACCCCCTATGTGCATTAAGATCAATTTCAGGATTATCTGAATTGCAGACCAGAAAAAATATAAAACTTATGCAAAATATTACACCTCTGTTCTGGATCTGAGAAAATTATTACAGTTCTCAGCCTGTTAGCATTGTGGAAGTTCCGGAATCTATTTTGTTGCCCTAGAAAAGAAAAGAAAAAAACACTATTGAAATGCTGAAGATAAGCATAAAGCCTTATTCACCATGGTTAAAGCCATGGTTTAAGGTGTCTTCTGAACACGGCCTGGCTTTCTAGCTTAACCACCATAATTAAAGCCATGGTTTAAGGTGCCCACTGTGTTGTATATTAAGCATCAACCCTTTTGCCTTTTGTTTCTTTGGCCCCATCCACCACTCGAACATGTCCCTTCCTCTGAAAGTCAAAGGCTAATTGACTTTAACCTTTGAGCTGTAAGAGGTTCCCTGTGCTTGCATTAATTCATTAGGGCAGCAATCTTTTGTTAATTAATTGACTAAATTAATCAATTAAACATTTAATCCATTAAAAGGGCCCCTGATTAATCATTTTAAATATATATTACAGTTAATACAAGTGCTTATAAAAACTGATGGTAAGAACTGTCTTAAAAGAAGCATCCTGCCTTTTTCTCTCATGTAAGTAACATGCTTGTTCTAAGTTGGGGGCTGTGATGGCACATATATACATTGTGTGTACATTATCTTAAAACCAAGAAATATGCTTCTTGCCAGCAAAGGATTCTTTTTACTAAGATGCAAACTTAACCAATTGATTAATTGACTAAAACCTATACAATCAGACAATAAGATTTATTTAATATAGAGACAACTTTATCCCTAAAAGAATTACCACCTCTTTATTCTGTACTAATAATCACTCAAGTGTATTAACTTTCCTTCTATACCCATAAGTTGAAAGGATGTATCTTTTTGATATGCTATTTAGGCAAGTTCCTTTTAGCTCTTGTCGTGTTATTGCTCTTCTCTATAGATAGAAGCGGCCATCATAAAATCTCAGCCCTGGCCCATATTTCATGATTACTAACGTCTGTTGTCATTCCAGATATTTCCAAAATGCAGAAAATTCCACTGAACTCCATAAGATTATACTAGAGCAAAGATCTGAGTGCTGCATATTCTGTGACCAGAGTATTGATATCACCATGATGTTCCCGTTAAAATATGTGCTGTGTAAACATCTATATCAGCTTGCTTTAGGATATTTCCTTTCTCTATGTTTATCAAGGGAGTGTTTCTTTTTCTAAAAAGAAGAAAAAAAGATAAGATAGCTACTCCATCAGGCCATGTGCATCAGCACAACTCTGAGATAATGACCTTTTCTTGATCATTAAATAAAAACAAGCCAGATCAGTTGAAGAAAAAACACCCATTGCTGCAGAGAGTGTAAACTTTCATCACGATGATGATGGTGATGATGATAAACATCCACAATCACTTATTGTATATTTCAAGAGACCATTAACAAACTAGCTAAAAGTGGGCTAGATGGAACAACTATTAGGTGGATTCACAGTTGGCTACAGAATCGGACTCAAAGAGTACTTCTCAATGGAACCTTCTCAAACTGGGGAGAGGCAACGAGTGGGGTGCCGCAGGGCTCAGTCCTGGGCCCAGTGCTCTTCAACATTTTTATTAATGATTTGGACAAGGAGGTGCAGGGAACGCTTATCAGATTTGCAGATGACACAAAATTGGGTGGGACAGCTAATACCCTGGAAGACAGAAACAAACTTCAAAGTGATCTTGATAGGCTGGAGTGCTGGGCTGAAAACAACAGAATGAAATTTCATAGGGATAAATGCCAAGTTCTACATTTAGGAAATAGAAACCAAATGCACAGTTACAAGATGGGGGATACTTGGCTCAGCAATACTACAAATGAGAAGGATCTTGGATATTGTTGTAGATCTTGGATATTGTTGTAGATCGCAAGCTGAATATGAGCCAACAGTGCGATATGGCTGCAAGAAAGGCAATGCTATTTTGGGCTGCATTAATAGAAGTATAGCTTCCAAATCACGTGAGGTACTGGTTCCTCTCTATTCGGCCCTGGTTAGGCCTCATCTAGAGTATGGCGTCCAGTTCTGGGCTCCACAATTCAAGAAGGATGCAGACAAGCTGGAGCGTGTTCAGAGGAGGGCAACCAGGATGATCAGGGGTCTGGAAACAAAGCCCTATGAAGAGAGACTGAAAGAACTGGGCATGTTTAGCCTGGAGAATAGAAGATTGAGGGGAGACGTGATAGCACTCTTCAAATACTTAAAAGGTTGTCACACAGAGGAGGGCCAGGATCTCTTCTCGATCCTCCCAGAGTGCAGGACACGGAATAACGGGCTCAAGTTAAGGGAAGCCAGATTCCAGCTGGACATCAGGAAAAACTTCCTGACTGTTAGAGCAGTATGACAATGGAATCAGTTACCTAGGGAGGTTGTGGGCTCTCCCACACTAGAGGCCTTCAAGAGGCAGCTGGACAAGCATCTGTCAGGGATGCTTTAGAGTGGATTCCTGCATTGAGCAGGGGGTTGGACTCGATGGCCTTGTAGACCCCTTCCAACACTGCTGTTCTATGATTCTATGATTTCATATATATTGAGATTTCATATACATTGACTGGGTTCTCATGATCACCACAGCCCACCATGGCTTCTTTATGTCATGGTAAACAGCAACATGTGCCGTTTTGAATATTCATTCCCCAGTAGGGGATTGTCATGGTTTGCTGCATCATCTAAATCCAGGAGGCAGGGGCTGTTGGAGGAGGAAACAACCCTCAAATAGCCCATGGACTGTTTCAGGATTATTTGAGGGTTGTTTCCCCCTCCAACAACCCCTCCTGCCCATGTTCAGACAACATGGTAAACTGTCCCCACCTCCTGCTCAGGGTTGAATATTCACAATGGCCATCGGCACACGCCACAATCCACTGTGGCTTAAATAAGCCACTATTAAATAAGCCACTATTTAAGCCACTGTGGCTTAAATAAGACACAGTGGGCTGTGATGATCATGTGAACTGGCTCAGTAGGGTTAACATTAGCTCTGTAAAGCAGGGCAAAACAGAAGGTAGATCAGGATCCAATGGTGGTTCTTCAAGTGATCTGCAGTGGATCAGCAAAGATTTACTACTAAAGCCCAATGGTTTGATGATAGGAACAATAAAAAACCTTCAGTTGGATCCAGACTTAATCGTATTTAGAATAGACCCATTGAAATGAATAAACTTAAGTTAGTAATTAGTTTTTTAAAAATGGGTTTACTCAAAGTATGACTAAGGCCATAGCTAGGTGGAGCTTTATCCCAGGGTGAACCCCGGGATCGTCCCTGTGCGTACGCACATGGGATCCCGGGATCAGGGAGGGATGATCCCTCCCTTGCCTTGGAATATAGCCTTCCCCTTTGGCCCCGGTTTTTCTGCGGTACTGGGCTGAGCCCGAGACCACGGAACATGTGGCCAGTTGCTACAGGTTGACCCGGCTCCATGCGATTCCTCATGAGGAGCCATAAGCCGTGCATGGGGTGCAGCACTCCTTAGGAGTGCAGTGCAGGGGTAAGGTGGGGGAGTGGGAAAATTAAGTTAAATTTTAAAAAAGGACTTGCCTTTTGCGCACGACTGTTCGTGCTCTGCTGGTCCTTTCAAAAATAAAAAATGGCGGGCGCAACACCTCTCCTACTGAGGTCATCGTACGTCACATGTAAACAGAGGAGGGATCTCGTGTTAAACACAATGCGAGATCTTCCCTCCTCCATCGCGGGGTAAGAGGTAGGTCTAGCTAACGCCTAATACTGGATTGATCCCCTTTTCCCCCTCCTTATACAAGCTGCTGAAATCTAGAAAGTGGCAACCTGCCCTCTTTTACTGGACTTCCCCAACATCTAAAACTTCCCCAATGTGGTGCCCTCCAGATTTTTAGAACTATAACTAAACTATAACTATAAGTGAACAAGGATGATGGGGGTTGTAGCCCAAAACATTTGGGAGGTGCCACCTTGGGGAAGGCTGTCTTAGACAGGTAAAATGCTATGATAGTGAGGAGCTGCTGTGGGTTGAGACCCCATTGTGGAACTGGCTCCTAAGAGAGACTTGCCTGGCTTTCTCCTTTGCTCTCTCTCTCTCTCTCTCTCTTTCTCTCTCTCTCTCTCTCTCTCTCTTTTTTTTTACTGAAAGGCCTTCTCTGGATGTATGTAGGCAGCTATGGGAGGTTCATTAGTTAAAGCCCCAAGAGACACTGAGAGTATTACATTTTAATGAGTTTTTATGTGCTTTTATTGAACTCATTATTGTATTGTTTAAATTTAATTATCTGCTCTAGTCTAGCTTGCCTTGCTAACAAACAGGAAAACAAACCAACAGGCTTGAATGCCCCCCACACATGTATCATAGGAGTCAGCTCATAAGTGAGCTGTGATTAGTTGCATCTCTCTGCTGAGTGAATATTTGGTTGCAAAGCCAAGCTTGTCTCTGCATAATGGGTGAAAAGGCCATGACTGTAAGAGAGCTGGAGGGAATCCGCACGTCGTTCCGAGATCGCTTCTAAGCGACCCCAGTGTGGCGTGAAAACGATCGTGCAACTTGCCTTTGGAAGAGCCGACGAAGAGACGTCCTTCCCGCCCCCGCCGCCACCCAACTCCCTCCTCGCTGGCTGGGACTGAGAGCTCGGGGGAAGAAGGCGGGGTGGAGAGCTTCTTCCGCTCTCAACCCCGCCTTCTTCAGCCGAGCTCTCCTCGCCGATTGGCAAGGAGGTCTGTGGGTGGCGGTGGTGGCAGCGGCGGTGGGAAGGACATCTCTTCGTCGGCTCTTCCAAAGGCAAGTTACATGATCGCTTTCATGCCGCACTGGGGTCGCTTAGAAGCGATCTCGGTACGACGTGTGGATTCCCCCCTGGATTGTGTCAAATGGCCTTCAGTCACAAGGACAATTTAAATTGTCTTAGGTAATATGGATCATGAAACTAAAGTGCTTTCCACTAGGTGGTGCCATCAGGGCAGGACTTTTGGGCAGAAGTCCAGGGATCCACTCAGCAGAATAAGCAGGAAGGTCTCCAAACACAGCAGGGCTGCCATACCACATTTTGAAATAAGTGGAGTAATACACATTACAGTTTAAAGCAAGGATGGCCAACTTGTGGGCCTCCAAATGTTTGGGGCTATAACTCCCATGATCCCTCATCATTCGCTATGCAGGCAAGGGCTGATGGGAGTTGTAGGCTAAAATATCTGGACAGCCACACGTTGGCTATCCTTATGTAAACACAGTGTCCCCTTATAAGACAATTAAGTCCAGAGTCTAAGATTGCCTAACTGTGCCACTGTTCCCAACACATCTAAAAGAAAAGGAGACTTGAAAAATGATATTGTTATGGCTGCTAGGTAGCCTTCCTTTGCCAGGCAGATTGTTTGTTAATGGGATGGGATGGTTGGAGATGTTTCCTCAATGGGAGCTAATGGTCAGGAAACTGTTGGAAATCTCTCTTGAGTGTTTTCCATGGGAGATATGAGAGCTCAGAGGGTGACATGCCCCAGGGGGCGTCTATATGATTGATGAAGTTACATGGCAGAGGGAGTGCTGGCTATTTGACCAGGAAAACACACATTGCTGGTGGCTATTCAGCTTGTCAAGCCCACCCTCTGCCCCCTGCCCTGCGTTCCTGCACTTTCCCTGCACTTGGCTCCATCCCTAGCACAGCCCACTTGCTTAACATGAGGCCACCATTGACAGATGAAGAAACAACATGGTGACTTTGGAGCAACTGAAAAGGTTGTGGTAAAATGACACAGCGCAAAAGCACATTTTTGGGGAGAAAAGCCCAATGTGGCTGTGAGTTGGCGGCTGCATCATATAAATAACACAGCAGCACTGCGCAGCCACAAGCCCCCAGACACCCCAACTAAGAGGTGTGTGTGGATGAAGGATCAAATGAGGCAGTTTTGATGCAGAGAGCACTGTGAGCTAAAAGTCTGAAGCATTTCATATCACCAGGCATTATTTATTGTGCAACCAATTAGTATGCAGGTTCCATTTTACCAATTCTTGCAGATTCTAAACATTATTCCAAACATGGCAGGAGCCATGAATATAGAGAAAAAATCAATTCAGGGGAATAAAAAGGACTGTTATCAGAAAGATATAAAATCTCATTAAAAACAAGCAATGTGAATATAAACACTTCTCTGAAGCAGAATTGGGAAAGGTGACATAATATTAGACTTTCTGATGTATGTTTGTAAGAAATCTTAGAGCGCAATCCTATGCATCTTTAGACAAAACAAAATCCTGCAACTTCTAGCATTTCCCAGCCAGCAGTGCTGCAGGGCTTTTTTTCAATCTAAACAGGCATAGGATTGCACCCTAAATATCTTTTTCTGTATGTGCCTCCAGGGCTCTCTCCTCCAAAGGAAACTAAGACCCCTTTGAAACCTCTCACTGCTCAGGGACGTGGGAAACATGCAACTCTTGCGTTAAATAATCAGCAGCAGCCTTCTGCATGGTAGTGAGAGGTCAACAACCTACTGGAGGAATTTGTGAAAGAAGTGAAAAGCTGCAAAATAAAAGGGAAATGTTGAGAAAGGAAAACGAATAAGGTGGCTGGGTGGGCAGAAGTTTGGAAACCTTACAAATAGCAAACCTACATTTTTTTTCAAAGAAGACTTTCCTCCAAAACAGAGGCATAATACAAGTTAGGAATTCAGCCTCTGTTATAAGTCGGAAGAAATTATAATGATTTTAATTCATCTAAAATTGCACTCCTTGAGGAATCTTGCATAAGTGGATTTGCCAGTGGGCAAACCAAGTCATCTTTAATTTAGTTTTTTGTTTTTTTCATGAGCTTTATGTTCTTTGAATTTTTATTTAAGGCAAATAGAAATGTGCTGCTGATGTAACGGAGGCTGTGGATAGAGAGAGACATTTTTCTCCCTCTCTCAAAATACTAGAACCCGGGATCATCCCATGAAGCTGATTGGTGGGAGATCCAGGACAAATAAAAGGAAGCACTTCTTCACACAGCACATAGTTAAATTATGGAACTCACTACCACAAGATGTAGTGATGGTTACCAATTTGGATGACTTTAAAAGGGGGTTGGATAATTTCCTTGAGGAGAAGGCTATCAATGGCTACTAGCCCTGATGGTTGTGTGCAATTTCCAGTATTCGAGGCAGAAGTCTTTGTGCACCAGTTGCTGGGAAACATGGGTGGGAGGGTGCTGTTGCACCATGTCCTGCCTTGTTCATCCCTGGCCGATGGCTGGTTGGCCACTGCGTGAACAGAGTGCTGGACTAGATGGACCCTTGGTCTGATCCAGCAGGGCTCTTCTTACGTTCTTATGTTCTTAATATCATTGGGGTGTTTTATCGGTTGATTGTTCCATTGCTGCAATAAACCAGGTCCTGAGATGGTGCAGCTTCTATTGATTCTGTTTGCTTGATTGACTGAGCTTACTTATTTTTAAAATCTGTCAGCTGCTATTCCAAACAATTGATTGTTCTATCAAGCTTGCTAGAATAAAACACCAGTACCATAATGTGCCATCTCAGTTGTGTCTTTCTCTTTCACAAGCCCCTGCCCCCACCCCCAGACAGCTCCACTGAAATGAATGGACTGTGCATAACATTTTGTACCCATTGTCTGCAAAGGGCCACAGCAGAAGTGTTTGTGGATTAAAGCCCAGTCCTAGTCATGTTTAGACAGACAAAAAATCCTATAACTCCCAGCTTTCCACAGCTAGCAGGGCTGGTTGGGGGATGCTGGGAGTTGTAGGAATTTGTTGTCTGTCCAAACATGCAAAAGAACGTTTAAGCACAGATCTGAAACTTTCAATGCCTTACCCATAACCTCGAAGAGGGGCAAAGGCAATACTGTGCGGTATAATGTGGATTAAACTGTGTCTTTTATTACTATTCCATTAAAATGCTTTAAGATCTATAAAGACTGTAATACCTCCATTATGTTTGGATTAATTTCGTTGATAAAGGATTTTTTCCCTTTGAAGCATTACAGGCCAAATAATCTGAAAAGAAACAATCATTCATTCATTCAGCTTTTCCAAGGCAAGCATTTTTCAAAGCATAACTTAACCATTCAGCTTATATACTCGATCACTTATATTTAAAAGGGTTGGATGACAGGTAGCAGACTAACTAAGCTGGGGTCTCCAACATGGTGCCCATGGGAACCAAAGTGTCTGCAAACGTGTCTCTTGGTACCCGCCAGGCTCTCTGCTACTCCTGATTTTTTAAAAAGTTTTTTTTTATTAAACTTTTTAAACAGGGGCTCCTCTAAATGAGCAATTTGGTCATTTAAACGACATTGTGAATGACCAGGATGCCTCCTGTGGCATCCGTTGAAATTCCATCATAAAAAGAACCACTTTTAAAGTGGTAAGATCTGGGGTTGAAAAGGTGGGACCTTAAGCCAGTAGATGTTGCTGTCTCAATGGAACTGAATGTAAATAAATATAAATAAATATAATAATATTCAATCCAAACCACATGGTCACCCCTCTCTGTCCATGCAATTAAGCCCATAACAATCGTGCCAAAAAGCAGGAAGCACAAATGCCCCAGGTAAGCCATGTGATTTACCCTTAACATAAAGATGCCCTGAGGGCTTGCATGTTGCGAAGCAAAGCGCCACCTTCCAGCACCATCTTTATTTGTGCTGAAAAGAGTATTTTTGTGTTTTGGAACTTAGACCCAAGCTTTGCCTTGTTCCTGAGTAAGTTACTTCTCTTTTAGTCTCACCAGTTTGCCTTCTAAGAAATGAGTGTTTTGTGACCAGCCATGCCCACCATGGCAACCATTTTATGAATGGGCAAGCAACCCCCTTGGAGTCATTTTGTGAGAGCACCAACAACACTTACTCAAATTTCAAAATGTGCCTATCAAACCCAGTATCTGTTTCTGAAATGTGAAGCACAAGAATTTTTATATTTAGATAATTCTATCTAATTATATAACAAAGGAATTATCTTTGGTAATGCAACAAATACTATGTCTTGCTCATTCATCATGTGGGATCCAGAGGCCTTCCCACAGATATTTATTTATTACATTTATATCCCGCCTTTATGTCTACCCCATGAACACCAAACCTGATATCTACACTTACACCAGGTCTGTGCATCCCTTTTTTCTCTTCAGGGCCACATTGCCTTGTGGGTTATCTACCAGGGGCCACATGTTGGCAGTGGGTGAAGGCAGAGCCAAAAGAGGGTGGGTCAACCCTTTTTCTCTTACTCTTTCTGCCGCCCTTTTTCTCTTTCTCCCTCTTCCTCCTCAGCCAGCAAGAAGGGACAGATGGCTCTTGCCAGAGGCCTGTAATGATTGCATCCAGAGGGCTTTTGAAATTAGGCTGAGAGCCACATGAAGTTAGGCTAAGGGCTTTGGAATTCTCCCTTTAATTTTTTTTAAAATTCATTCATTTATTTTTCTAAGCCACCTTTAAGTGCTGTTAGCACAGGATAAAGGTTTAAGGTTATGTGTGACACAGACAGAGACCTTCAGCTATTAGCCAGGGTAGAAATAAAATAAAATAAAATAAAATAAAATAAAATAAACACCAATTAGCACTATTCTCCCACCTGACTTTTTTCTCTCTCCTCCCGCCCCCTTTTTTCTTTTTGTGTTTGGAGAAAGCAGGATGCACATATAGCTGTAAACATATTCAAGACATATTACATATTATTTCCAGGCAGTAAATATGAATTGGTGGTCAATGTCTACCTGCTAACTATCTTTAGTCCTTTTTTTGTGGGGGGGTAGCAGAGCTCTTCAAATCCAGAGGCAAAACACCAGCCTTTGCAAAAGAAGCACCTTCTTCCATATGTACCTGCCCGGACCCGAGGATCACGTTCAGGGGGGCTTTTTTTGTGAGCCCCTGCCAAAGGAAGTGAACTGGGGATACCCAGTAAAGGGCATTTTCTGCTGTGACACCAGAGCTGTGGAATGAGCTCCCTAGAGAGGCTCCCTAGAGAGGCATCACCTGGCATCTACATTGTATTCCTCTTGGCACCAGGTACAGACATTTCTATTTCCCCAGCATTTTAACTCTTTAGCATCCTAGACTTTTAGCTCTGCTGTTTTAAATGCGTATTTTAAATTTCTGCATTGCTGCTAGATTTTATTCAGATTGTACTTTTATATTGCAATTTTCAAACATATAAACATAGGAAGCTGTCTTATACTGAGTCCAACCATGGGTCCATCTAGCTCAGTATTGTCAACACTGCCTGGCAGCGGCTTGCCAGGGTTTCAGGCAGGGTTCTTTCCTCACCATAGCTGGAGAAGCTGGGAATTGAAGCCCTCTCTCTCTCTCTCTCTCTCTCTCTCTCTCTCTCTCTGTGTGTGTGTGTGTGTGTGTGTGTTAAGCTTCTGTATTTTATATTTTATGTTGCATCATGTAGATTTAATTTTTGTGAACTGCCCAGAGACCTTCAGCAGTATAGAAATGAAATGAAATAAATAAATGTGTGCTAGATGTGGAAATATGGTTCAAAGTGTATTTGGCTGCATCCTTTAAACAACGTGTCTTGTTTTGCACGCTCCGGGGTGTTTGCTAGTGGGTCTAGAATGTCACTGTTTAGCTGAAATATTTAGGGCATAGACTAAACATGTCTCAAGCTTTGTGAAACTCAAGCAGCCCCTTATCACTTCCGTTCCCATCTGTGCATGTTTGCATTTCTTCATTTGCTTGCCCTCTTGTCTTCCCATTTACTTTCCCATTTCCCACAGCCTTACTAACACACCTGACAACTGTTTCCTCCCGAGAAATGAAAGTCCTGCAGACTAAAGCTTCTCACTTTAGTCTGCAGGATGTTCTAAAAGGTTATATTTTCGCAACAGTGGCGCCCCCTGGCCTGTGTCTTCAGCATTCCCCTTGCCAGTTTCTGCCTGCTTATTGTAGGGCTCCAGTTTCAACTTGAAGCCCATACAGGGCTTCTGGAAGGGGGAACTGCAAAGCAGGAGGCATCACTATTGCACACTTTTTCACTGGTTCTTCTGGATTCTTTGTGGGATTAAGATCTGTGCTTTTACACATGTTCCCACCCACCCACCCAGCATTTTTCTTTCTCTGCCATTCTATATGTTTCATTATACAACCACTAGATGGCAGTGTGGTCTATCAGAATTGCACATTTACACAAGGCTTCTATGGCGCAATTCAGAGAAAATACTACACTTCCCTCATTACAAAAAGAATGCAATAATGGTTGCAAAGAGAGGGAGACCCCCGGGGGAGGATGACAACGGGTAAAGGACTCACTAAAATAATGTGAGTGAGCAATCATAACCAGACAATAAAAGGCCAGTTAAGAAAAGCCCTTTAGCAGCCAATAATATTTATAATTGTAGTCCCTGTTTGGAACTGGTGCTACCAAGCCCTTTGGAAATCAGACCATGACTGTTTGTTAATTATCCAGTGGGCCCTGTTCCCTCTGTCAAGTCACTATAGGGCAGATGTAAAGTATCCACAACTAGTGCACTTATACCTAATGAAGCCAGCCAAGAAAAGTAATTGCAGTCATTGTACCTAATCTCAGCACATACGAAGTGACCTGCCTACAGCCATTCCGCCCTATGGCAAGAATGGGCAACTGGTGGCCCCATGAGTCTAATATGGTTCTGGCGCAATTTTATCCCTGGGAATCATTTTAATGAAATTACATTAAATTCATTTTAATTACACTTTAATTAAACTATGATAAATGTTTTCCTATTGTTTCAGACAGATGGTGTTTTTCTGCTGGTGGGCTGCATTCTAGAGGCAAACAGTGGCCAAACAAAAGTGGGTGTCACTGGACAAAACGTATATACCCCATTCATGCACATCACGTTCTCTCACACACTATGGGCTTTTTCATATATCCTCTCCCTGTCGCATACACACACACACACACACACACACACACACACACACTGCTTCGCTTCTGTGCTGCATGGTGGGAAGGAGGATCCCCTCTCCAATCCACAACACAGAAATGGAACAATCTGGACATGGGGAGGCCTGTTGGGCAGAATCTGGCCAACACGAAAGAGCTTCTCATTGCTGCACTATATTGTGCTGGCTCACCTCTGGATGTGCCTTCACTGTCCCTGTACAGATGACACCCGAAGCCATGGTGGCTAAGCATTTTGAGCTAAACATTATGGCTTAGTATGTCGTGTGAACCATAAATTAGTGTGTCATCTGAACAATTCCTTACCATGGTGGCTACATAGCCATGATTTAAATGCTCACTAACCATTTGCTGTAAAAGGGTTACTTGCCTAACTATGTCTTAGCATGTTGTCTGAACAGGGTAGGTGGGTCACTCTCTCATGCACAAACACAGACACACACACACCCCTTGTCTATATCTATCTTGCTGGGGCCATTTCCTTCATGAATCATGCTTGATCTTAAAATATCCTTAGTAGCATAGAACAGAATCAGAGTTTAAGGTTGCAGTGTTACACTCACACTGGGCATCATCAGATGCTCACTTACAGATATTCACATGTCCTTAAGCGATGACATCCGCCTCCTGGGCGCCTCCCGCTCCTTCTTGTCTTCCAACTTTTTTAAAAAACGGAATGTGCCACCATTTCTTGCAGTGTGCAGGCAAAGTGGCACTATAAAAAATGGTCCCTGAATGGGCCACATGGTCTTTGTTTACTTTCTCTTTCTTCTCTGGATAGAAAGAGGAAGTATCATGGGGCAGGGGCAGAGAAGCAATGATAGGGAACCGTGCTTCCGCCCCTTCCCGTCCGATGACGCTCACTGTACAAGAGAATGAAGTCTCATTTAATTCAGTGGGTGTTTTATGTGTGTGTGCAAACATGCACAAGAATGACAAGGTCACACTGTCAGTCGGGGATGGCTAAATTTTCTATTAGGTGCCCTAAACCTTTTATAGTTCTATAGATTTTGGAAATTTCCACAGAGGCATATCACAACGTTATAGGGCAACACAGTATTATTGTATAGGGCAATTCTCTAATTTCTCTACAAATGTTTCATCTTTGTATGATCATATATATAGATGTTTTGGGTCCTCTGGAATTCGATTATATGTTTGATATTGAGTAGTCATGACACCTAGTGGCTACAACTGAACGTAGCACATGATTTTAAAGGAAAATGAAGGAAGGAAAACCTTAATGGAGGCACAGAAGGCAATAGAAGAGGAGAGCTGGGTGGTTCAAAATGAAGTGAAATAATTAAAAGTTGATTGTAGGATAGTGATGAACCAAGAGATTTGTTTGAATGTTTTTGCTGTGACACAGTACTAAATATTCCCAACTTATAAACTCTTTTCATGAGTAAATAGGAACATTTCGCAAAAGGCCTGTGAAACATGTTGCAAATCTAGTGGAAGGAAGGATTAAGGGTGCAATCCTATGCATGTTTAGATAGAAGAAAGTCATGGCTGGGTGGGTCATGCTGGGAATTGTAGAACTTTTTTCTGTCTAAATATGGATAGGCTTGTGCCCTTAAGCTACTTCTTCCTTAACGGTGATCCACCATTGCAATGCATTGTATGAGCCTTATGGGGCAGTAAAGAGGCTTTAAACAATTTTTTGTTAGGAATGATGCCATCATAAGAACATAAGAGCCATGCTGGATCAAACAAGGGTTATCTAGTCCAGTATAGTGTTTCCACAATGACCAACGAGATGCCTATGAGAAACCCACAATGGGATAGGAATGCAAAAGCATCCTCCCACTAATGTTCTCCAGCAACTGTGTATACACATGGAGCTTATGCAATGTGATCAAGTTCGGTTACTCACTGAAGTTTGCAGATGCTTTTCACAATGTTGTCATCCTCCAGTGCCTCTCCCGCTCTTTTTTTAGCTTTATTCTGTCATGATTTGACTTGCTGAAAATGTGGTAACATCTATACATCACCATCAAAGAGATGGTGTACTTAAAGAATAATGCAATATGCCATCTGTATAAATGGAACATTTAGAACTTCCCTACAAAGGAAGTGGGTAAAAAGGGATGGAAAGGGTGTGTGGAACATGTACTGTGCCCATTGTAAAAAAAGCCAGGTAAGGATGCGGGATTTTGGGTTTAATGTAGAGAAGCCCAAAGCCAAACTGCCCCTGATAGTGGAAGTACTATATAGCCATCAGGACAAGTAGCCATTAATAATTGTATGCTCTCTGAATTTGTCTAATTCCATTTTAATGCTGTCCCAAATTAGTGGCCATCACTACATCATGGTAGTGAATTCCAGAGTTTAATTATGCCCTGTGTGAAGAAGTATTTTTAAAAATGGAAGTTGCTGCTATCTCCTGCTGTATGCAGGAGAGGCAGTGTGATCAGAACAGCCCACTGAATGGGCCACATGCACATTGTTTACATCCTTTTTTGAAAGAAGAAGTATCAAGCAACGAAAGCGGGGGCAGAGAAGTGACGGTAGAGAAGCATTATTTCTCCCCATCTGATGGAGCTCCAAGTCAATCTAACTTAGCTGGTTACATGTTACCTACTTCAGTAGAGTCTTGAATTTCACAGCACATGCAGAGTTCCTTGGAGAGAGGATGGTCAGCAACTTTGGGCCAGTCACTGACTATCAGCCCAAACTACCTCACAACATTTATCCTGTTGTGAGGATAAATTGGAGAGAAGGAGGATTGTGTACACTGCCTTGGGCTCGTTGGAGGAAAAGGCAGGACATACATGTAATGAACAAACAAATAAAAGGAAGCATATTTAGAGCTGAAGGTGGGACTGATTTTGGTTGTATAAGAGCTTTCCCCAACCTGATGTTCTTGGATGACATCTCCCAGCATGCACCAAGCTGGCAAAGGTTGCTGTATGATTACAGTGAAAGTTACCAAGTTATTTTAAAAATCAGTGTGTGCCTTTATTTTAGAAATCTTAAATGTGGAGACATATACATACACACACTCACACACAGTCTTGAAAAACATCGCCTGTCATGATGCTGAAATCCAGGGAAATGAATATAACAAATGAGGACTTGTGTAAATATTGTCAAAGCTCTGAAGCGGCATCAACCTTAGACCAAGATGTATTCTCATCCATTATCTTAAGTGCTTTCCCGTGAAAAATCATAGTTACTGAGCATTATTGGGGGGGATGCGGGGGGGGGGACTGCTTTGTTTATGTGTCAAGTGTAAGAACAAAAAAACACTTCGCCTGATTTCCTTTCCTGGAACACATTGTCACATCCACAGCAGCAGAAGTGATGTACTTTGCCCAAAGAACAAAAAATACACATATGAAGAGAGCTGGTCTGAAAAAAACACCCTTTCCTTTCTAACTTCATTGTGGAGACCCTTCCCCATATTCTAGTTAACTTTTGCCTAGAGGACTGCCAGCTTCTTCGCTCATATTTCTTGTCTTGCTGCTGTATTCTGATCAAATTATCTTTCTCTTCTATGGTACATCATAATATCTTTCCCTTGCTTGAGTGCATTTCCATGATTCCCTTCCCTATTAATTCCCCTGTTTTCAAGCTTCTAGTCCTTGTTTTATCTCTCTGCTGTTCTATGCCTGATTGACTGTCTCCTCTGCAATCTCCAGACAAATGAGGACTCATGATAGTTGTGCAAAAGGAGGGAAGGCTATTTCCAGTTCTTAACTTGCAGATGTGCACCACCACCATCCTGTGCAGGGATACCTGCATATTAAGGGGATAAGTTCCCTAATGGGATATAACTATCCATTGCAGGCTCATGTTTGTTCCATTATCCCATTCCACCAATCATGCTTTCTACTATGTGGTTCTCTATACCTAGAACAGCACTTCGATCCAGTTGCCAAATCAATTCCTTGTTTTCTCCCCTATCAAATTCCTCTTCAAACCCTGTTTCACCTGCAATGCCTTTTTGGACTACCATAGCCTTTTTTATATCTCCTAAAACCAGTTCATACCTTAGAATTGTAGGGTTGGAAGGAACCTTTGAGGACATTGAGTCCAACCCCTACTCAGTATAGTATCTACACCGGATGCATTGAGCCCCTGCTTATTTAAGTCTAGCAAAAGAGAGAGCCCACCACTTTATGATCATGTCTGTTCCACTGTTGAATGGCTAGGAAGTTTCTCCTAATACTTAGCCAAAATCTGCTTCCACCCATTGGTTCCAGTCCTGTCCTCTGGAGCAATACAAGTCTGCTCTATCTTCTGCATAGCAGCCATTCAGTTATTTGAAGATCGTTACCATCTCTCCCCTTAACCTGCTCTTCTCCAGACTAAACATTACCCAGCTCTTTCAACTGTTTGGTTTCCAGGTCCATTTGTTAATGTCCTGATTAAAATGTGCTCAGAACTTGACACACACTCCAGATGTGGCAAGTCCAGTGCAGAACAGAGTAGAACTATAACTTCCCATGGCCTGGACACTTTGGCTCTGTTAATACAGCCCAAGACACATTAACTTTGTAAACACCTGCATCACACTGCTAACCCGTGATTGATAATCACACCTAGGTCCTTTTCACAGTGATTGCTACCAAATTAGGTCTCCCACGTCCTATATTTTGTGCCTTTGATTTTTTGCACCCGACTTCAACAATCAGTAGTCTTGATAGGTTGGAACACTGCCTCCCCACCCACCCCCAAACCAACATAAAATTCAACAGAAATAAATGCTCACTGTTCTAGGTTATCACGAATGTTTTGATTCTTGATTCTGTCTTCTGTGGTGTTAATTGCCCCTCCCAGTTCCAGGTCACTTGCAAATTTGATAAGCATTCCCCTCTGTACCATCATCCAAATCATTTATAAATTTGGGGTTGGATCCATAATTAGTTATATTTAAAATATCCATTGAAATCATTGGTTAGTAATGACTAATTTAGGTCCCATTGATTTCAATGGGTCTAACTCAAAGTATGATAATGTATTGCTCCAACCCTTGTTGAACAACTCAGTGCCTAGGACAGAACCCTGTGGCATTCCACTGAAGACCTTGTTCCAGAATCATTAATCAGCACTGGTTGTGTATGAATATTCAGCCACTTGTGGATTAGGTGGCTTTGGGGCAGCATGAAAAGGCAGCAAATTATTAGTTATTACATTTATTGGGTTGTATCCAATGGGCAGTATCCAACACTGCTGGTCGACTTATGCTAGTCGACTTATGCTGGTCGACTTATGCTATAGTGTAAGCAACCTCTGTTGGTACAAAGACAGCATAAGCTGGTGCGGCGGGAAACGTGTTGCACCAGATTACACTATTGGCATAATGCTAGAGGTCACTTGCACTAGCACTATGTTAATAGTGTAAGCAGACCAGCAGTATTGAATACTACCCAATGTTAGTTATTATGGCTAACTTTAGTTCCGTTCATTTAAATGAGTGTACCGTAAGACTAATGTTAGATATAACCTGTTATCGTTGCATTGCATTGCCATGAACTGGGAGAGACGTTTGCGTGATTTTCTGCCTCAATAATTTGACCAGCCTTGGGTCTTATGCTCTTTGACTTGGCGCATAAGAAAAGTAAACAGATGGACACATAATGCATGATGTACACATGTTGATAAAACAAGACAGAAATGAGGTGGCAGAGTTCTGAGGTGGTGGAAAAGATTGTACCACTTGGGACTTCAGGCAGGGGGATGCATCCACAAGTTAAGAAACAAAACAAAAACCAAATGCCCTTTAAATTGGCACAGCAAACAGCAGGCTAGGTTAGATTTTTACTAGATATTTTTAAATACTTGCAGGCAGTTTAGTTTTACCAAAAGCACTTTTAAAAATAGCACCTCCCACATCAAGATGTGCGGTGTACCACCTCAGGATTCTACCACCTGATCCTCTCTTATGTGCAGACCAGGCTAAAAAATACATTATTCCTCCCTATACAAATAGCACTGGGGGAAGGCATATTTTTGTCGGGGTCACAGTGTATGGATGGGGTAAAGCTCCCCTTTCCTGCCTGCCATGGTCCCAATCCTGCTCAGCCATCTATGTTTTTAAAAGTGCACAGTAATTAAAAGAACACATTTAATCTCGCTTTTAGTTCGGCAGTCCTAAAAGGAAGCTTGATATGTCACTAGTAATTTTTATGCTTATTTCCTTGATCTAATATTAGCTAATATTAATGCTAATTTGCTGTTGAGAATGAAATCCACCGAAAGATAGCAATGTGCAGCACAATTATAGCAAAGGCAAAAATCCAGAAAGGTGGAATGGAGACAGGCTTGAGTCATATCAAACAAAGGAACGACCAGAGGAAGTGAGCACGAGGGTGTGTGATTTGTTAGACTTGCCAGCTTTTTCTTGGCTAGTGTATCAAAAGAGCATCCATTAAGAGATGGCAGCCACCACCACTAGTGTCTATTCTTGTAGCAATTTGAAGACCCAGCTGTAACAATAACAACACAAAGGAACTGCGTCAACAGCTCTGTGTTCTAATAAACAAAGGCTGCATTTTTCATGAAAGGGCCAAAATCTTAAACACGAGATGGGATATGCAGGAATAAATAATCCATCTAGTTTTAATCTCTGCACCACTTTGTTTGTCTTTAAAACAGAAAAAATGCTTTATGAATGCTATAAATAAATATTTTAAAAAAGGAATGATGGGTCGTACTAACAAAAGGCCTACCGAAAGGAAGGGGAAATACAATAAAGAACTCCTGTAGGGCCATGTGTAAATTTTGGGTAAAATCCAACATAAATACTACTTAGCATCGACCCATTGAAATGAATGGGACTTAACTTCCATTCCTTTCAATGGGTGTATTCTAAGTAAGACATACGGTGGAGTTTACTCTTTATTTCTATTTGGCAAAACTGGGATTATGATTCTACTGCTTTACCACTTCTGTAGGCTTAATAACACATTCTAGGATGCCACTCCCATAAGCTTTAGGCAACTCCTGCCCTCTCCTGTCTTATTTCATCATGGCATCAAAGGTTGACATGGTTGGGCACCTGCCAAGGTCCCATTGATGAGAGATCCCTGGAGTTGTTCCTCCTCTTCTTCACTGCCATGTCATTGCTTGCTCGCCTGCATCTCACTCTAGCCCAGACCACAGTGGTGCTGTGAAGGAGGAGCAGGAAATGCCGCTGCCAACCTGCTCATTGGCTCTCTGCCTGTTAAGCAAGCAGGTGGCAACAGTGATGATGAGGAAGAAGAAGAGTAGCAGCAAATGCCCATGCTGGTAAGAAAGGAGACTCACTGAGTGAGATGGCCCATTGAGGGGGGTCTTGTCCAAGGGCCCTCCAAAACCAGGAGACAGAACTGCTGCCAAGACTTTATTGTTGATATCTCAAATAAGATAAGAGGCTGCCTAGGTTTGGGCAAAGTCAGGGCTGCACCCAACAGGCCTTTAGTTCTTTCTAGGATCTTGGTCCATATAGCTCAGTATTATCCACACCACTGGTGGCTCCGATATCAATGGGATGGTGAATCTTCTCCAGGTTTCAGTCAGAACCACCTTGGATAGCATCTTTAGAGTTCTGGCTGGTTCTGATTGTAACCCAGAGCAGATTCACCATCCCATTGACATTGGAGCTACCAACCTCCAGTGGTCCTCACCAGCGTTCCCCAACCTGGTGCTCTCCAAATGCTTTGGACTTCAGCTCCCATCAGCCCCAGCAGGGCACACTAGCATGCCCTCAGGAAAAGGACTTCATTGAAATACTACAATACTTTGTGTAGATATTACAGGATAAGGACTATGCTGCTTACATCAAATTTCCCCCCTGAAACCAGTGCAAAAATATCTTTGCTCCATACTTGCCCTATCACATGGTGGGCAGGCTAGTCTCTCACTGAGCTCCTTGAGATGGGGGAGATCATGTTCCTTTACTGTGGCTCTGCTTCCTGCTCCTCTTCCACTTCTGCAATGAGATGTCCTTACATGAGGAAGGGAGCAGCAACCATGTGGCTTGAACAGCCTCAATGCAGTTGAATGAGACAGCGCCCTCTACTGGGCATTTTAATTCACAATTTGGCCTGTACACAGCAGGAAAACCCGACAAATACTGATATATCCTGGAAGAGTTGGATTTTCTGAGCTTTTATTTTTAGTGATAAAACCGGAAAATGGAGTGAAAGGTGCACAGGAGGCTGATGGCATCATCAGAATGACCCATGAACAACTGTGAGTGGCCAGTAATAAGGGTGCTATAAAACGCTCATTTAAAGATGCTGATTGTTATCCTCACTTCCTTAAGAACATCAGAAGTGCCCTGATGCTGGGTCAGACCAAGGGTCCATCTAGTCCAGCACTCTGTTCACACAGTGGCCAAGCAGCCATCGGCCAGGGATGAACAAGCAGGACATGATGCAACAGCACCCTCCCACCCATGTTCCCCAGCAACTGGTGCACATAGGCTTACTGCCTCAAATACTAGAGATATACTTTGCTTTATCATTCTTTTTCTATCAGCTTCTGAGAAACAGAAAGACATTCAGCATGTTCATATTTCTTTACGAGAGGACATGCTGCCATTGAGGAATATGTATCTCAGAGCACTTAAACGGGGCAGAGGTGCTTCTGATTGTACAGGCTCTTCTCATAGAAACTCAAATCCTGGACAATGTGACATACCTGGTTTATGAGTATGGGTGTGTGCATGTTCCTGAAGTGGGGAGGAGAGAGATTTCCGTGAGAACTTTGTGCACTGTGGGAAAATATAATTGCATCTCTTTCCTAATGATTTTTCTTTTCAATGATGGTTTAGGAAGATAGTTAAGAAGAAAAGACATCAGAATATCCTCTAGCGAAAGCACATGGTTAAACGTGCCCCGAAAGCCTCGAGCAAGATTTTTGTTGGCACTGAACACCCTGACGGTTTAGAATGTTTCACATCGGACTGAAAAGCGCTGGAAGGGAAAGATGGTTAGATATAAATGTGGAAGAAACATTGTGTAGGTTTAATCTACAAGCTGTACCAGACCCCAAATTTGCAGCTCAACTCATTTCAAAAGGGGCAGGAGCTCTATCCCTTTTAAGCTCTTTTGATCAAATGATTAGTTATGTTCAGTGTGTTACAGTATTCAGTGTGTCATCTTTAAACACAATTGCCATGGTGGAGGATCCTAATCCAGATTTAGGCTATGGCATGCAAGTAGCAAGGGAAGTCTTGCTAACCTACCCACCCCTTGCTGAGTTCTGACAAAAAAAAAACACCTCCCCCCGTGGCTGCACCTGATAATATTTTTTGACTTGTAGAGGGATTTTTAAAGGCCAGTGACAGACCGTGGGTGGGCTCCCACAACATGCTAACCCACATTCAGTGGTGGAGTGTGCATTGTTGTTGAGCCATGTTGTCTGAGTGCAGTGTGTTTTCTGCAGGGTGGCTTGTTAAGCATGCAGTGAGCCTTAAGAACCATGAACAACTCAACAGCAAACCATGGGTTTCAAGATGGCTTGTTCAAGAAAAATAAGCCCCACTGCATGGTTAACAAGCCACCCTGTGGATTAAGACAACATGATAACCTGTGATTCAGACAACACAATAACCCATGGTAGAACAACCCATCTTTCAGCAACAACCCACACTCAACACTGAGTGTGGATTAGTGTGTTGTATGAACCCATTCAATGTTACTTTTCCCTTTCAAGAGAGTAGTAAGTAGTTTGAAAGAAGGCTTTCTGTGTCTTATATTTCTAGATGTACTTCACACTTGCCTCCTGTAAAGTTTTTTAAATATTATTTCCAGAACCTGAAAAAATATTTGTCAGATCTTTTAAGAGCAATCATGGTATGGAAGATTATTTGATAAGCTTTTTTTTTCTTCTGAAGAAATGTTTACATCCTTCAACCAACACAGTTAAATGTACATAAACCAATCAAAATCCATGGACTCAAACATATTGGACTCAAACTCTGTGTTCCGTTGTGGTCCTTACATTTCAGAAAGTGACCAACGGTGCTTATGAAGTTTGCTTCCTCCAGAGGAGCCATGAATTTCACCTTTGTGTCTCTGAGAAGGATGTGATTCCTGATCTCCTTTACTGATTTTGTCTGTTGTACAAAAAGGTCAGAAGGGCTGTTTACCCATCATTCTGTCTAGATTTAAAAACAAACATCATCTCCTCAAAAGTCCTCACACCCATGTGGTAGTAGAGTGAGACGCATTACACTGATAGGTGCTCCAAACACACTGGCTACCGCTATGACTAGAACAAAGATACTCAATATGAAAAGCAGTGTTATTCATTTCAGGTGATGTATTATTTTGTATGCATTCCTGTGTGACATTCTATATCGGCTAATATCTTGTATATTCATTTTATTTTACATCCACTTTCTGACCTACAAGGGGTGGGTGGGTGAGTGAGTGAGTGAGTGAGTGTGTGCATGTTACCTCAGGGATTGTTGAAAGATATTGATTTCCCACCTGCAATTTAAACTGATACAGTCTAGGAAAAACTGTACCCATATTTTCCCCCCTGCATATTTGAATCAGCTGTTAGAGAGGAGCTAAATATGAGTAAAGAACTAGTTTGGACTCTTGCACTATTTCAATCAAATGAATGTTACAGGTGTTTATATTCCCAGATTGTTTCTGTCCATTTCAAAAATTGCAGCTACTTGTTCTGTACAAAGCAGAGTCAAGAACAACTCTAGGATATCCCAACATGGATCTTACACCAAATGAAGTTCTGCTGAAGGAAACACCATTGTTCTTTGAAAAGTGGGTGAACAATAGAGAAGGACACACCCTCCTGAATACTTCCTAGAAAAAGAGGTTCAGTTATATGCATGTGATTATGCCCTCACATGCATAATCTCAATGGTATGTGTGCATACATCAAAGGGTTACAGCTTTGGGGTATGCACAGGAAGAATTCTATCACTCAGAACATATTTTATTTTTAAGAATTGTCTCTGAAGTTGCTGGAGCATAACAAACACCATCCTTCTGTATCCTCACTTGATCACATCAGAACCATGCATCACATCAAAGACATAGGCAAAAACAGATAGTAGTGATAGTCCATTAGAACAAAATTCATAGAGCTATGAATTACTTCCTTATATTAGGACAAACCACTGTTTGCAATAGATTTTGTGAGTCTTTGAGTTATTATTCAATAATACTAATAAGAATAATTGTATTGATGATCCATGATAGGCCTATATATCTTCTCAATTCATCTTAATAACAATCAAAACTTCAAAGGTTACATAAGAAAGCTGTGAAGAAAAGTTCAATGATGGCAAAGAAGCAACAACACTGGTTTGGAACCAGACTTAAGTCATTCTTAGAGTAGATCTAATCACTAAATCATGGGTAAGTCCTATTGATTCCAATGGCTTCAAATATGGCTAAGTCTGGATCCAAACCAATCTTAAACATTTGCAATAGAATGCTACATATGTCTACACAGAGGTAAGCACTGGGACTTATGCACAGGTAAGTTTGTATAGGGTTGCACCTAAGAATACAGTACAACCTGCCTGGAGATAGATGTATCACTACAGAGGAAAACATAATTTCCCCCCACACCAAGGTTCATTTCTGTAGCATAAAGATAGAACATACGGCAAAGCAATGCACAATTTATTGGATACA
Source organism: Elgaria multicarinata webbii (assembly GCF_023053635.1). NCBI lineage: Eukaryota > Metazoa > Chordata > Lepidosauria > Squamata > Anguidae > Elgaria > Elgaria multicarinata. The sequence continues at coordinate 79,403,582 of NC_086177.1, read as the reverse complement.
TACCAATAGGTTCAGATACACAATTAAAAGACGTAAAAAAATGAAACAAAATGTGGACTTGTGCCATTTGGGAAAGCTATCCATGGTAATGGAATCCTTGGGAGCAGAAGCAGGATTGAAAGACACATCCACATAACATAAGCTATCAAGATAAACCACACAGAGAGAAATAATAATAATAATAATAATAATAATAATAATAATAATAGGTAAGACCCATTACAACCTGTTGAACTGGTATGGTTTGTCTTTGAAAAGTATGATTTTATTTATTTAAAACATTTGTATCCACCCTATATCATTAAGATCTCAGGGTGGCATAACAATTCATCTTACTCCCTGAGAAGTGTATTTATGGTTGCAGCCCAAATCTCTCTCCCCTAAATTGATGGAGCACACGTCACATTTAACATTGGCTCGATTGTGCCCGTTTAGTCCAAATTGTCCTCTCAAGTGCATCTGAAGCTTTGAAATGCACAAAGTCTCCATTAATTTCAGAACAGTGGAGCAGTCATGAGACACCCAATTCTAAACCAAGTCCTTAAAAAAAATGTTGACAGGCCTGAAATGGAACTCCATCTAGACCAATCCCATGTGAAAAGAAACCAAGACAACAGCTGTGTAAGGGGGGGGGGGATGAGGCTCTTTCTTTTATTCCCTACAGGTTTCAAGAATAACTATTTCTCAAGAGATAAAACTTTACAAATAAATCAAAGCAGTTGGAATCCATTGATCTAAGTATAAACCAAACGATCTGCTTCTGTCATCTGCCCTGATTGGCCTTAGAGGTGAAAAGACTCCAACTGATGTGGTTAAAACATTCTTACAAATTAAATTTTCTGGTTGTTTGAAGGCCCACGTCTCTTCTCTCTCTGGGCTTCTTTAGATTGAGGGGAAATCACATTTCCTTACCAGGACTTTGCTTCCTGCTTCTCTTGTGGAATTGTAATTGGGCTTCACTAAATGGTCAGAGAGGGGCAACCACATGGTCTGTAACTGAAAACTTCCCCTCCTCTCCATTCTCATAGCATTGAATGGGACAGCGCCTTCTAGTGGGTGCTTTGCAGCACAACTTCCTCTATACATGCTAAGAAATCCTGAGATAATTCAGCAGAATTGGGATATTACAGGGTTCTTGTTTTTAATGGAATTAGCAGGGAAGGTGCAGGAAACATGCAGGAGGTTGACGACATCATCAAAAGGATCCACGAACTTCTGTGAGTGGCCAGTCACAAGCATGCCTTATTTTGCTCGTGTGAAGAAGCCCTATCTCTGTCATACACACACACACACACACACACGAGAACAGATTGCCTGTGGTTCTATCCCATAAAGCTGTGGTGTGTATCAGGGACATTGCTAGGCATTTGAAAAAAGTGGACTCCAGGCAGCCCCTCAGAAAACAAATTTGCATTTATATCTATATATGCAAATTTAGAATTAATTACCATAATGTATAGAAAATTGCCTGAAAGCAAAGCCAAATCACCTCAAATAAAATAAATTCTTCAACTAATTTGCAGCCTGCCCCAGACCATCCCAAATCAATAGTTCCCCTACAATTACAATTAACTTGCAGCGGTGTGAAAAAATGAAGAAAAAAGGATGATTTTCCCCCCACGAGCGATTCACACAGACACACATGCAAACTGGCAACTTCTGCACCAAAATGGAGATTCCAAAATTTTACAGAGTGCTAATCCAAATGCACTCTATGTTGGGTTGGGGGTGTTGGTGCAGCATGAGAGGAGAGTTAACACTTCCCTCTCCTGCTGCAATCTCCCTCAGAATTCACTTTAAAACTTTGAAGTACTAATTTAAATCAAACATAGCCACATTAGGAAGTGTGGTTTATAGAAAGTGGCTGGCCACACTTCCCGGGCCTTGTCTTGATGAAGGCTTTGCCCCGGGGTGGATTCGGAGTGGTGCCAGTTCATCTACATGACACAGCTGCCATTGCAAAGCCATCTGGAGGCAAACCCCAGAAACTCCGCTTAAAAAGTTGGGCACTTACCCCAACTTTTTTGGTTGCGGAGCTGATGGCACCCCCTGATTGGCCGCTATGGGCTGGGCTGGACAGGGAAGGGGGCTGACTAGGAGCTCCAAGTTGGGCTGCACCGTAAATAAAAACCAAAAAACGGGTGGGTGGAGAGGAACGGGGCAGTTGGGAGGCCTCCACCACTGCCCAGCAGAGGTCCAGGGAGGGGGGAGGAACAGGACAGCCAGCTCTCCTCCCTCTGACTGCCCTGTTCCTCTCCCCCCCTCATTGTTGTTATTGTTGTTGTTATTATTATTATTATTTAATCTGTAGATGTGAAAGTTCGCATTTACAGATTTAAAAAAAACAGTTGGGAGATGAATGGGGCAACTGGGAAGCCACCGCCGCTGCTGGGCCGAGCACAGGGGAGGGGAGAGGAAAGGGGCAGCCACCTCTCCTCCCTCTGACCTTGCTCTGGGTGCCCCGTTCCTCACCTCCCCCTCATTTTTCAATTTTTTTAATCTGTAGATGCGAAGGTTCACATCTACAGATTTTTTTTAAAAAAAAAGTGGAGGGGAGAGGAATGGGGCAGCCACCTCTCCTCCCTCTGACCTTGCTCTGGGTGCCCCGTTCCTCACCTCCCCCCCATTTTTCAATTTTTTTAATCTGTAGATGCGAAGGTTCACATCTACAGATTTTTTTTAAAAAAAAAGTGGAGGGGAGAGGAATGGGGCAGCCAGAGAAAGCTGCCCCATTCCTTCCCCCTCCTTGGTGTTTGGTGTGGTGGCAGTGGCAGTGGCAACTGCAACTCCGCATTGGCGCTCCTTCCTGTGCAGATGCTAGGGAGGAGGGCCAATTTGGGAGACCGAGGCCTCGTGGCAGAGACCTGCCGCCATCAAGACAGGGGCCTGGAGTAATTTGTGAGACATCACATGGGCTTGGGAGTGATGCAACACATTCTAAGTAGTGTGCAGGGGAAGGGAAGCAGGAAAGAAATTTCCACACCACTCACAGCAGTGTGTTTTAAAGTGTGGGTGTTGCTAGGCCCTTAAAAGGTTCAAGGCCCAGGACTACAAGACACAAATCTGCGTAAAAAAAATGTGTATGTTGATTTATCTTTATATATGCAAAAGTGGGGTTTATTTAAATTTCACAGCAGGCAGAGCCAACTAATTCTTTTATCATTCAAATCACCTCAAATAAAGTCAATTCTTCATTTAATTTGCACCTTGCCAGAGATCGTCCCAAACCGATGAAATATGTTTTGTTTTCCCTAAGCTTAACTGCTATGCTAGGGGTGGGGTGGGCAGCCACAGGGCTCTGGACACCCAGGACTCCGGGAAATAGATTCAGGGCCGTAGGAAATGAAATCAGGACTGGGCCCACATCTAGAACAGGAATTTTTAGCACCTGTTTTAAAATTCTTAAAAAGAGCAAAAGAAAAGAAAAGAAACATCTGGTACAGTTAAGGTAAGTAGCAGCCTCATGTGGGTGCAATATTTGGGGAGAATTTAAAGGAGGGTTTCAGCCCAGCACTAGTACATTATACCCATAGTACAGAAATATAAATCTTTATATTAACTTGCATCTAATAAAACCTTCTAAAGTCTAGAAGATTTTGTTCTACTTGCCCACTACATCAATCCCAGATGAGCAACTGGTTGAAAAAGCTATTTACTCAAAACACTGCAAGTCTAAGCCAGTCACGAGGGAGTGCCGTTGAACTCAGCAAGATTTCCTTCTGTGAAAACATGCTTAGGAGCACATGGTATATGAGCCAAGCAGGTTTTCAATAACAGATCTTAATAGCAACTAAATCATTTCTCTCCCACCCACCCCCACTAATTAACTTCTCTAACTGGAGTTTTCTAGAACTTTTCTGAGAGGTGGGGAAAATACTCTTAAAAATTACAACACAGTTACAAGAGCTCTACTTGAAAATTTTCAGGTTTAATCATTCTCAGTAGTTACATCAAGGGCTTGAAATTTAATTGTATACTGTACGGATTCCTCCAAGGTGCTTTTAAAAAAAGACTAAAATGGAAGAGAAGAGATAAGAACTATGAAACAGAGATTAAGATTAGTTCCTGGAACTGAACTGTCTGTCACTAATTGTCAATCCAAACTGGAAGTCAGTGTCTTCATGCTTTCTGGTAGACTCTGGTACACTTGACATCACCCATGACACATTCCTGGAAGACAAAGAAGGTTCATTCATAAATGTCTCCCTCTCTCTCCAGATTGCTGGGGAACAGGGCAATGCAGATGGATACTTATTATCACATTCCAGCAATTGTGTACAAATCTGACATGATAAACAGGAGAAAATTCCACTTACCACGATCATTTCCCCATCGACTATCTTTCTTCTTATTGTGGTCTCTTTGCCGTCCCACGCCTGGTGCTGGGTCAATACATTATCATCTAAGGTGATAAGGGTCTGTAAAATAACACAGAATTTTGCTCCTTAGCTAGCTCCTTAATGAGCTGATTTCAAACTTGCCCTGTCTCAAGGCCAAAGAGGGTGATATGATAGCTCCCAAGCTTCTTGTCTTGCAGTGTAGACCAAGATAAATAAACTGATTGTTCAGGTGAATGCTACCAGGGTAGAGCCTGCTCCAACCCTTCGTTTATTCAATGTTATACAAAATGAATAAAGATAACTATTTCATACACACGCACACACACACACACACACCACCTCCAAGTGGTAACTTATTGCAGTGGACATACAACTAAATAGGCCATCTGGTCATGTAGAACATTTGTGGAGGGGAAAGTTAGAATTTCCTGCTTTCCCCGATTTGTAATTGGGTGTGGAAAAAGTCCCTTTCAGGAAAACAAAAGAAACAGGATTGAAATAAAAATATACACAGGCCAAATTAAACATGTCTGACAAGCCTAGTTCTTTCCCACTTCACATGTCTATTTATTGTTGTTGTTATTATTATGGCCTACCTCCAGTTCCTCACCCACCCCAAATTCCTCAGCATAAATTCTCTAGAGAACTGAAGCTCTTCCTTAATCCAAGGAATTCACACCCCATCAGCTGACCAATTCCTTTTTTTCCCCATGAAGACAAGAAGAAAAAGCTATTGGAAATACAGCAATCTGCACAATGCCCGCCCCACCCACCCCCGGCCCATTCCCCAAAACAGAAACACACATGACTACTAATGCAGACGATTGAAATAAGTATAGGGATGTATCCAATGTTAGTCTAATTTAGAGCAGTAGATCCATTGAAATGAATGGGCTACTTGAAGCAGGACTAACATTGGATACAATCCACTGCCTTTAAGATTCAGGATGCTGAAAAGTCAGTGAAAAATAGAAAATGAGACATTTTGAGGCTGACCTAGGGCTCGGCTACACCAAGCAGGATATTCCACTTTGAAAGCAGTATGAAAGTGGTATATAAAAGGCAGGAGCCACACTACTGCTTTATAGCGTTATTGAAGTGCACTGACAACTGTTGGGGCCCACTGACACAGACCATATACCGCTTTCATGCCACTATATCCTGCTTGGTGTGGCTCCTGCCTTTTATTTACCACTTTTATACCACTTTCATAGTGGAATTTCCTGCTTGGTGTAGATGAGCACCTAGGCAGATGTACTTTTTCTTCTGTAAAAGCCTGTACTGGCCTTTTTCAGAAGCTTCATCTTGGCTTGAGTATAGAGGTGGGGAACCTCAGGCCCAGGGGCCAAATCCAGCCTTCCCTGGGTCCCCAGATCAGTAGACCCACTCCCTTCCCTTTGACCACCAATCAATTGGTGGTTTCTAACAGGCTGAAATGCCTCTCCTAAGGCTTAGCTATTGGCAGTAAGAACTTTAAGCTACTATACGCTGGCACTTTTTGTAGCTTCGATCCTGTCCCCTCTGCTGTCATCTCCACCAACCACTGGAATGCGCCCCCTGAGAGCTTCTCCAACATGAAATTTGGCCTCAGGCTCAAAGAAGTATTCCACCCCCTCAGGCCGAGTATGATCAGGACTAGCTGAAGGCATGTTTCCACTCAAACTATGGCATTCCAATGATGCCCAGGCACATGGGTTAGTGATTAAGTGCTTGCACAACTTTCCAGTTAACAGTACCCATGAATTAGACTAGTCCATGTCTCCCACTTTGCCACCCTTAATGATACCAGAATCTGCCACTTTTCATGATTTGCCTTTCCTTTGAACGTTATCGTATTTCATTTCTCAGCATTCCATGGTTCCAACTGATCTCTCTCTCTCTCTCTCTCTCTCTCTCTCTCTCTCTCTCTCTCTTTGTTTTATGTTTTAGAAGAGTGTGTGGTAAAGAGTGCAATGCATCTCTAGACTGCATCTTTCGGGAATAACTTAAAACTAGTACTTCCATAAGGGCGGAACCAGTTCAGGAACTACTATAACCGGAGGGTGAGGGAAGGGTCCTGGCAAATGGCCAGTATTCTTCCATGTATTGGATTTTGCTCCTAATGTTGTAATCTGGGGCGGGGGTGGTGATGTTCATATCCACCAGACCATTCAAGAGCTGATAAATCACGCAGCTTGACATCTGAGGCATGAAAGGGCTGCAGGATCAGGTTTTGCCCGTCTAGTGAAGAAACCGTTGAAAGAGAGCATCAATTTGGCAAGCGCCCTTTGCCATGGAAGTGAGAACTCCTGGGCATTAACCACAGACTTGGCACATCCATGGAAGATACATTGAATCAGTCAGGCATGGCCTGCTGCAACTTGGCTGATTTGAGAAAAGTAGGTGTAGATATGAATCAGAGGCCACAGTTCACTGCACAGTAGAAGAACATGTTCTTTTGTTGCTCAAGTATATGAAACTGAACCAGCACACCATGGACTCATACTCTTCTCACAGTAAATTTGAAGGGGTTATTTAACAACACAAACATACATTTGCACTGAGAACAGTAGCAAAATGCCAGTAAAAGAATCCACAAACAACAGCTTGCTCATCATTTCATAATGTTTTAAGTTAGTATTACAGTACGTACGTTGAGAACTGTGTTAGCCTTACGAAGGCTAACCTAGTGTAACCCAGTGTTGTTTGCTTGAATATGAAACTGAAGGGTAAACATGGTCGGGCACTTGTCCAGGGCCCACACCTTAGCAGGGGCCCACTGACAAGAGCCCCCTGGACTTGCTCATCTCTTCACCATGGCAACCTGCTTGTTCAGCTTCCTTTCACTCTGGCCAAACAACAGTGGTGCTGAAATATCTGTCAGGGATGCTTTAGGGTGGATTCCTGCACTGAGCAGGGGGTTGGACTCGATGGCCTTATAGGCCCCTTCCAACTCTAGTATTCTATGATTCCATGAAAAGGAGGAGCAGTAGATGCCACAGCCTCCTTACTCACTAGCTTTCTGTCTGTCAAACAAGGAAGTGGTGGCACTGATGAGAAAGGGTGTGTTGTTTTACCGTAACAGTTTCAGGCTGCTGTGCTATTGTATTTTGCAGAAATAAAGAAATGTTTTTTAAAATAAAAAAATTAACTGCAGGTCAAAGGAGAACATAAGGGGCAGGAGATTTTGCCAGCATAGTAGCACTCCAGGTGAAAAGATACATGAGCTGAAAGAGCGCAACAATGCACAGATGTGAAAGTGCCCAGCACTTAACTCGCTAAGGAAATGGGAGGAGGAAACCACAGATGAAACTGGATAAAAAAGTAGGTGTGATGGAGCCTCCTATGGAAAGGAGGACAGGGCTCCTGTATCTTTAACAGTTGTATATAAAAGGGAATTTCAGCAGGAGTCTTTTGTATGCATGCAGCACCTGGTGAAATTCCCCCTTCATCACAATAGTTAAAGCTGCAGGAGCCCTGCCCCCTATGGTAGAGTGACCAGATACAAAAGAGGAGCCCTGTCCTCCTTTCCATAGGGCCACCCTATGCTCTCCTGATTTTTCTTTCATTTTGGATTTTGTTTCTTTAGCTTGAATTGTCTTTGTGGTGATCTTCGCATCTTCATAATACTTACATGTACTAATTGGGAATGAGAGTTATGAATGATGTTATATCAGTGCTTTGCCAACTACTCTGGTCTGGATATGGGCTCAATTCAAAGTGCTGTTTCTGACCTTTAAAGCCCATCATACTTTAGGACCAATGTATCTGCTCATGTCTACCCATGCCTGCCTGGATATTAAGATCTTCAACCGCTTCCTTTGCCATACGAGGTGTGATAGCTACCAAACTCTGGATGGCACCCAGACTCTGGAATGATGTTTCCAGAAAGGCTCACCTGGCACCTGTGTTGATATTATTTTGGTGCCAAATACCTTTTTATTTTCACAGTCTTGTTAGCCTTAATTGTTTAAGGCTGCAATCCCATACCCACATACCTAGGAGTAAGCCTCATTAAACTCAGTGGGACTTATTTCTAGGCAGGCATATATAGGATTGTGAAGAAAAAAAGAGACGAGCTCTGGTGCTGTGTATGAATGAGCAATGAACGTTTATTTTACCTCTTTTTTCTCCACTTTCCATTGGTGTTACTCCCCCTTACCCAGCAATATATAGGATTGTGCCATTAGGCTGGTTAGTGTTTTGCACTGCTCATTGTGAATTTCTGCTTTTGGGGCTGTATATTTGAATTATGCTATGTTACCTTGAAATTAGCTGCCCTAAGAATATATGTGAGGGGTGGGATAAAAATGCCTGCAACAGAAAAAATAAATACAAAGAGGATAGCAGGAATGGGGGGGAAATGGGTTAGATTCAGACTTAGGCCTTAGCTAGACTTTTTGTTTTTAACGGTTTTTAATACTTTATGTGTGTATGTTCTGTGTTTTAGAATTTTAAATTTTGTATACTCGTTTTTAATCTTAATTTTAGAATTTCTGTAAATTCTAAGAGAGAGCCCTGGCTATGGGAGCGGTATATAAGTGCAATAAATAAATAAATAAATAAATAAAAAAGACCTATTCAAGACAAATGCAGGGGTCGTCCCTGCCTGCTCCCGGGATCCCCTGTGTGTCATTTGGATGCACGGGGATGAACCCGGGACAATCCCGGGATATAGTCCTGGTCTAGCCATGGCCTAAGTCATACCTAGAGTAGACCCACTGAAATAAATTGAAATTAATCATGATTAACATTAAGTCCCATTGATTGTGTATAATTAAGTCTGGACTGAACCAATATCTGACAAACCGAAAATAAAGCTGTGCTGATTCATAAGTTTATTTGAGTGTAAAGTAGTCTTCCACAACTTGATGCCCTCCAGATGTTTTGAATTTCAACTTCCATTAGTCCCCACCAGTATTGCCAATGGTCAGGAATGTTGGGAATTGTAGTCTAAAACCTTTTGGAAGGGCCAGTTTGGGGGGTGGGCTGGTATAGACAGTGGAAGGATGACAACTGGTGGCCTTCACAGTGTCAGTATAGACTCTCTGAAGAAAAGAGTAAATCTTTAATAAGGGACTGACTCATTCATGTAACAAAACTCAGAACATTTGTACACGAGGCACGTATTGTGTGCCCAAGATTCCTTACTCACGTTTATTTACAGATTCTTTAGACTATCTCATGATCCTCCAATTTCACTTCTGTTTTTATTAGCACTTTCCCTGTTGTTGTTGTTGTTTAAAAAAAAAAGCAAGGAGGGAGAGTATTATTTCTGAAAGCGAAAGAACAGATATTTTCCTGATATTCTGTGATATTCTGCTGTAACACAGCACCACCTAGAGGTTATGTAAATAAATAAATAAAATATGTCATGGAAAAACAAAAAAAAGAAAAAAGAAAAATCTCTTTGCGTAGAGCTCGGATCTCAATTCTGTGACAAAAATAAAAGCAGATGAATCAGATTAACAGCTCTCAGAAGTAAAGCTCTAGTGAGGAACGGCATCTGCTTTTCACTGTGTGGATAACTTTCATTTACCTGAGTTTTCCGGCCATCTAGCGTCTCTTCAGTAAATTTCTCTCCTAATTTGAAGCTGAATTCATGCGTTTTGAACGTGCTTTCTGTTCTCACATGGTATGTATCTCCTTCTTTCTTGATGACAACATCTGGCTTGGCTAAGGCTCCCATCTTCCTCATAGGAAGTCCCACGCCTGCCAAAGGGAAAAATGTTTGATAGGTTCAGGCAAGCACAGTCACGATGCAGGCATAAGAAAAAAGATGAGCTAACTTTTTCATTAGGAATCGTGGGGAGGAAGGAGAATTCCAATGGATCAGTGGCGGTATTGCAATACCTCAGGTAATAGATGCTCATCAAAGCTATCTCAGTTTCATTCTGCCCTGCAGGACCAACAGGTCTTTTGTAATCATATTACAAAATAAGCTCTGCCCCAGATGCAATTTGTATTATATTCTATTGACCTTCAGAAAGTGAAATTAATCCATATGGGCAAAATGTTTGTACCCACTCTTCTGTAGTAAAATTAGAAAGAAATAATGGCACATCAAAACACGGTTTTCTCAATACAGTCTACCAAGAGCACTTTCTGAAGTAAGTTTTTTTTAAAATTAAATACAGATTTAATAGTGTGATCCCTGTAGCCTCATTCTGCTGAAATCAACAGGAATGAGTTTTTTATATATATATAAGAAAGCTAAAAACAGGAGTTTGTAAGATATATGACTCTTGAGCAGAAACATATATTAATTTAATGTACTTTGAACACTTAATTGCAGTGCTCCAATTTCTATTCTCTTGAAACAGACTTGGGCCAGAACTACGCCTTGTGTCCAAGCATTACAAATGTGGAATAAAAAGCCAGAAATAACACTATGAAAGTGGTAAATGGAATGTCGATTGTGTCCCAACAGTTATCAGTGCACTTCCATACCACTATAAAGCTGTAGTGTAGAGCTTGCCCTGGATGTTATCTAGCTTTCCTGATGTGGCACTGGGATTCTCAAACTTTATCACAATTCTACTGAAAGGAAAGGAAAGCCTTGCATATAAACAAGCTTATGCATCACTTGATGGGTGCAACCTCAAGTGATGACTTGTATCATAGAAAATGCATCACAAATAGGTTTCACAGCAAGTCAAAGCACAGTGGTTTTCAACAGTCGCAATCCCCAAGAGTTGATCAAGCAAGCAACGCCAGGCTTATACATGCATGTACAATTATCCCAGCCTCCACAAGTACATCTAAGGGGGCATCATCAACCTTCTGGCTTGACATTGAAGTGCTACAAACGTTTGGACGGTTCTCTTCCCACCCCTGCCCAAGACGATACAATCTGGTGCACATGGCAACTCTATGCTAATCCTAGTCTGTAGTACATAGCTTCATTATGGTCTCCATTTGTTAGGCACAGGAACCAAGTGAACCCCTCATCTCAAAATGTGTAAACTGTGGAACTAATTCAGGCTGGTACAGTTTGTGACTTCACAAGCCAAATGCAGCACATCAGTGCTCAAAAATTTTCTCAGCACACACACCTTTTGTAGCCACAGGCAGGAATCCCAACTATACATCCATTTTCCTGAGATCGCACCTGCGTGTGAACAAGACTACATCTTGAGCATTTCCATTTTCATCATCACAAAGCAGGTTTCTAGTCCTTAAGGAAGCATATATAGGGACGGGATACCACACAGGTTAGGAAAGTGACCCTTCAGTATTGGATGTAACTCTTTGCTCCTGCCCAAGAAGAGCAAAAGTAGAATCAATTTTGTGTGTGTAAGTATATGACATTTTATTTGCTTCATTTATGATGGGCCACAGAATTCAGTCTGTTCTTCAACTATTGGCTACTGGCTCTGAATATATCATGGACCCTATTCAAGATCCATCACTGAACTCTGACTACATTTTAGTGAAATTAATCCACAAGGATAGAAAGAAGAAAGATTCTAACAAAACATCCGGATGTTAATTCAGGAAACTGTTATTCTTTCCAGTTTCAGCCTCAGCTGAAGTTATTACTCTCTAAAGACACCATAACATAACAGATCTATCAACGAAGTGCAAAATTATTCATCCCTAATCCAGTGAGCATAACATTCAATTTCTTTGGGGGGGGGGAATAACAAAGATGATTTCACTCAGCTAAATTTTGTCCTCAAGTTTATGGCTACAGGAACTTTGCTCATCTTGACATTTTTCCAATCATGCAGTGATACACAAAGCCAAATGTTTAGATAGATATTCTGTTAAAATTAGCAAACCCAGAAAAAAAAACCTGCATGTGCCTGTCTGTATTCAAGAAATAGTGCTGTGCATGCTCCAAAATGACTGAATTTGGAAAGTGGCAATTGAACAGATAAATTAGTGTAGCATGTTACGGCAGCCGTCTTCAAGCTAGTGTCCTCCAGATGTTGTACTCCAGATGCCAACATCCCTAACCTTTGGCTATAGTAGCTGGAGCTTGTGTGAGCTGTAGTACAAGACACCTTGATTGCACAAGATTGAGGAAGGCTGTATTGCAACTTTCAAAGTTTTTTACCAACTGCTCTCTTTCCTGAATCAGGGGAAATCTCAGAGGAAAAGCAATCCTGTGCGTATAAGATCTCCCTTTCTCACCCAATTCCTCTCTCTGCCCAAGCCCTGCACATTTCCCCTCCCCCTCTCTCTCTCACACACAGGCTTTTCACGTGCCTTTCATGCAGATGGTTCTTCTTCTTTTCACCCAGCAACTCAAAAATCATGTTTGAAACAATATTCATTTGTCTCTGGGTGTGCAATACTAAGAGCACGTCCGAGAACGCCTCCACAGACCTTGGACAGAGCCCTCAGTCTCTTCAGAGCTGAGAAAATGAGACACAAAGCTCCTAATCCTAGATCCCCACATGATCCAGGAAAGAAGGACATGTGCTTCTCAGAGAGGAAAATTCATTAATTCCTATTTCCTCTTCATAATCTTCCACCCCTAATCAAGCCAGAAACACTGTCTGCGCTTGGATTCGAGAAAAAGTGCTGTGTGTGCTCCAAATGATAGAGTTTGGGGGAGTGCATGGTAATTTAACAGGACCCAAAGCATTACATCCACACATGCAGAAACCCTACCACATATACCCATGGTAAAAAGCAGGGAATCTCTTAAATCATAGCAGCAGCAACCATTCCTGGAATCCAAACCATCACTTTCAAGAGACAATGCAACAACGTTAGCAGAATTTGCGGCACAAATTTCAGCTGCAATCCCACACTTACTTTCCCAGGCACAAAGCCAGTGTATTCAGGAGGGCTACACCCACATACATAAACTACAAAATTGCAGCCTGCCTCTTTGGATGCAAATGCACACAGTGGGATACGTGTACGCACTGTGTCCCTGAACAGAAATAAGAAGTTCATTCTTCTTAGGTTCTGTTGGCATCGTTTTGTTTAATGCCCCCCTCTCTGCCAGCCCCACTCTCATTTTTTTAAAAAAACTTCTCCCATGTTTTTACTCAATGAGAATGTGAGATCTAGAGTTCTCTTTTATGTCCTATAATTTCCCCAGCCAATTCCTGATTTATTTATTTTTCCCTTTGGGCCAATATACCTCCAGGTATCCTCTGCCCGCCTTACCCAATGCTTTCATATACTCGTCAAAGCCTTCACTTTTGATCAGGCGCCATCTGCCTATAAAATCTTCTGCGTTAGAAGCCATTGTTTGCTGCGGATTGATGACGGAGTTGTCCCGTTCACAAGCAAAAAAAGAGAGAGAGAGAGAGAAACAGACGCGGTGAAAGCTCGAGGCGGAGGAGGAGGACACGGCGAAGGGGGCGGCCTGGGATGTCTTTATATAGATGTCCTGAGCATGTGCTGCCGCCAGGGACCAATGAGGAAGCGACGACGTCAGGGATGCCGCCGCCGCCCTGTTCCCAGCCGGAGGGACGCTGCCGATGATGGGCTGGAGGCTCAGGCTGCCGTCCCGGCCAAAGCTGGGCTCGCCTCCCCGGGGAACGCGGCGAGGGCGCCCCTTCTGCTCCGCCGCTCCTTCAGCGAGGAGACACGTGGTCGCGGTTGCTGTTGCTGCTGCTGCTGCAGCTCTGGCTCCCACGTAGCAGGCTCCCACGCTGATCCAGCCAGGGCCCCGGAGAGCAACCGCGGGGGATACTTGGCTTGGGTCTCCTTGCCAAAAGAGCGGGTGTTGGTGCTCCAAGAGCGGGCGAAAGAGAGGTCCGTTTCCACCAACACCACCAAAACCACTCATGAAACTCTCCCTCGCCATAGCAGCAGTCCAGAAAAACTAAAAATCGAAAAGCCACAGTGGATGGTGACGATGATGATGATCATCATCATCATCTCTTTTCTCACTCGTGGCGGTTTTTCTAGATGGACGGGTTTTGCCAGGTCTTGCTGTCTTCTACTGATTTAGGAATTTCCTGACAATTGAGCATGTTAAGTATGACTGCTTTATGGAAGTTGCTGTGGATGTATTTATTTATTATTTATTTATTACAGTTATATACTGCCCCATAGCCGAAGCTCTCTGGGCGGTTTACAAAGGTATTTTGGTAAATCCAGTTTCTGAAGGTTTTCTGTATAGTTTTTTGACATGATGCCGGTAACTGATGTGAATAACAGAATAATTGCAACATTTTCCTGTTGCTATAGTTCGTTAACTTCCATGACCAGTGGGGTATTTTTTTCTCTTGTTTCCTCTTCCTTTTCTATAACATTTTTGTAATTAGGTATTGCTATGTCAATGAGGTATGTGCGTTTTTCTTTTTCTTTTGTCTGTTACTGTTATTTCTGGTCAGTTTATTTATTTATTTATTTATTGCATTTCTATACCGCCCAATAGCCGAAGCTCTCTGGGTGGTTTACAAAATTAAGACAATTCAAAGTATAAAACAACAGTATAAAACCATAATATAAAATGCAATATAAAAGCACAACCAAGATAAAAACAACAGCAATGCAAAAATACAAATTTAAAATACAAATTTAAAACAGCAAAGTTAAAAATTAATTTATAGACTGTTAAAATACTGGGAGAATAAGGTATTGTGTTGTTGTTGTTGTTGTTGTTGTTGTTATTATTATTAAATATAGCCATGCAGGTTTATGAGAAGAAGAGAGAGAGAAATCCAGGATTCATTGTTGGTATTTCTTTTATTAGGACCATGCAGAATTCCACAGAAATGTGTAAACTTTCCAGTTCTCCCAAAACTTTTTGTCAAGCTGTGTAGTAAGGAGGTTCACTTGGCACCTACATTATATGCTTTTAGACGCCAGGCGAAGACCTTTTTATTCTCCCAACATTTTAACAATCTATAAATACATTTTAACATTGTGTTTTAAATTTGTAATTTTGCATTGCTGCTGTTTTTATCTGGTTGAGCTTTTATATTGTATTTTATATTATGGTTTTAAACTGTTGTTTTATACTATGAATGGTTTTAATTTTTGTGAACCGCCCAGAGAGCTCCGGCTATTGGGCAGTATAGAAATGTAATAAATAAATAAATAGTACAAAACGCAGGGGCTGGAGAAACGAAGCAGAAAAGTCCAAAAATCTGGCCAGATGTTGAGCCCATGAGATCTGCAATATACGATCCAGTCTTGTTACACTTTGTATAATTTGTTTTAACGTTTGTTTTTAATTTTTGTGAAACGCCTAGAGAGCTTTGGCTATGGGGCGGTATAGAAATGTAATAAATGAAATGAAAATGGGAGAGTTGCAGTCTGAATGAATTAGGGTATAATCCTATGCATGTTGAGACAGAAAAAAGTCCCAGAACTCCCAGCATTCCCCAGCCAGCATTCCCCAGCTGGCTGGAGAATGCTGGAAGTTCTAAGACATTTTTCTGTCTAGATATGCATAGGACTGCACTTTTAGTCAGTAGTACATGTTGCGAGTATCAGATTACACCTAGCAACGCATTTTGGGATAGGGAAGCAATGGCTGATCTGCATTTCTGAAAACACAAAGGCCGGTTGTAACTCTGCCTCTTGGGCGAAACAGACAGTTACTTGAATTAGCATGGAGCAAAACTGCAGAGAAACATGACCAGTCCTTATATTTAGCAAAGCTGGAGATCAATTTTAGGAGATGCACTAGGTAAAAAAAAAAAGTCAATCGGAGTAGCTGAAAACACCATTAAGTATTGAG
Source organism: Elgaria multicarinata webbii (assembly GCF_023053635.1). Taxonomy (NCBI): domain Eukaryota; kingdom Metazoa; phylum Chordata; class Lepidosauria; order Squamata; family Anguidae; genus Elgaria; species Elgaria multicarinata. The sequence goes on along the minus strand of NC_086177.1, from coordinate 79,387,601 downwards.
TAATCTTCTCCAGACCACTTTGTCTTGGCCAGCTTTTCCTCTTCCTCCTGTTTTACTTAGCATCCAGCCTGATGAAGAGCTCTGAAGAACTCAAAAGATTACTTACAATAGGCATGCCCAATGTGTTGAGAGGCTATAACATGTGTTGAAGTGGGGAGCGGAATCACACCCATCAGTCATGCATTGCTGGCACCAACCAGCCACATACACACCTCAAGGCACATATCTGGTGAGTGTGAGGTGGGGCCCTGTACATGTACTGCAATCAGCATGTAGAGCTCCTCTGACTGGGGGGTGGGGGAAGCTAATTTAGCCCAGGATCTCCTTACATGAAGGACCTCTACATGGTCAGGACAGACAAAAGAAAATACTTTTTCTCATAATTAATTTACAGAACTCACTACCACAAGACTCTAGCTTAGATGGTATTAGGCAAATTTATGGAAGACTGGGCAATGAATGATTATTAAAGATTATTAATAGCTGAATGCAGTGTTGGGGAATCTGTTTATAAGCTTACAAATAAGGCATTATTATATAATTTTATGAAGTTTTAAATCAGGGTATATCATAATTCCCATACATTTATGCTTCAAGAAGAGGTTCAGAACCTGTGGCCCCTCCAGATGTTCTTGGACTCTAGATCCCATCATCATTGGCCAGAGCTGATGGGGATTGGAGTCCAACAACAACTGGAGAGCCACAAGATGCACACCCCTAGAATGGATCATCCCAGTTCAGAGGTGCTCTTCTTCTGAACATCTGTTGCTGGGGAGCAGGCAGACAGCAGTGGGAACTGTGGACATCCCATAGCATCTGGCTACCCATGGTTGCAAACAGGATACGGAGCCAGATGGGTCCTTGGATTTTACCAGAGGAGCTCTACTTATGTTCATAGGCAGAGTTCTTAGCAGTTATCTGCATGGAACATGGCAGAAGGCCACTTTAAATTTTATAAAGGCATATCAATTCACTTTATTTATTTATTTATTACATTTCTATACTGCCCAATAGCCGGAGCTCTCTGGGCGGTTCACAAAACTTAAAAACATTCAAAGTATAAAACAACAGTATAAAACCATAATATAAAATACAATGTAAAAGCTCAACCAGATAAAAACAGCAGCAATGCAAAATTACAAGTTTAAAACACCAAGTTAAAATTTATTTATGGACTGTTAAAATGCTGGGAGAATAAAAAGGTCTTCATCTGGCGTCTAAAAGCATATAATGTAGGTGCCAAGCGAGGTTGCCTTGGGAGTTGGTTCTGTCAATATCTAGCTTGAGCAAAAATGATGATGACTACGACAATGACAACGCCAACAACAACAAGGCTCCTGCAAGCCGGGGCTGGCCCTACCATTAGGCAGAGTAAGGCAGTCACCTCAGGTGGCAGATGCTGGGTGTGTAGAGGGGACAGTGCCTTAGTCATTCTCCTGTGCTGGAGTACAGAACTGTGTGATCCATGGGACCTGCCCTGCGCCTCCTAAGCTAACCTGCTGCCCGCAGGTCCAGTAGAGGATGTTGTTCCAACACCAGCATTGACATAAGATTCATCTGCCAATGGAATGGGGGGTTGCCATCTTGTCCTTCTCCTCATGCAGCTAAATGCCTTGGTCCGGCCCTGAAATACGAGTGTTCTGCTTACATGAGCAGTGTGTGCTGTCAGTCTGTAAGTTCATGAAAGGCCACAACTCCACTTCTTGCTTTGGCAATGTTCCAGCTGCCAACTTCAGCTTTAAGGAAAAACCACACACATGAGTGCTTTGCTTGCATGAATAGTTGTTTTTCCACAGAAGAGGCATTTTGTTCTTGCACAAGTTCATAACTCCCACATTCTACTCTAAAGGCAAGCAGACCATTCATACCCACGGTTTTCTTCTCCAAGTTGACTGCTTCCGTATTCTCAGAACTTATTCTAAGCCTGATAATATTTTCAGTGTTGTTTTTTTAAGCACATAGGCAGTTAATGTTCACTGACTTGTATATATTCTCATGAAGAAATGCATGGGTTGTGGTTGCTGTTATTGTCATGCCATTTGAAGCATGAAAATATCTTGAAACCTACATTGGCTACTATGTACAGTTGATTTTCAAATCTTTCACTTCCTTTTTCTATCCCTGGTTAGATAGATTCACATGTCCCACAACAGAAGGGGGAGACTAGACTCTGCTCTTTAAACTTCTAAGGCTGCACACCTATGCACACTTACAACCTACTGAAATCAGTGTGCCTTCTGAGTAAATACCCAGTAAACACCCTGTGCTCTACCCTGTCTCCAAAGTCTCAGAGGTATTTGCACACTGACATAGATGCTGCCAGTAAATTGAATAATTATGGCAGCTTCCTCCAACTTGCTTCTCTCTAGATGTGTTAGACTATAATTCCCACCTGGCTGTGGGTGATGAGAGTTGTAGTCCAACATATCTGGAGGGCATTGGGTTGAGGAAGACTGAACTCTGGGATAGAGACAGCAGTGTATTGTTAAATTTTGAGGTGTGGGCACTCATCACAACAGTTTCCACGGCCAATGCCCTCTAAAAGAGTCCAAAAAATCAGGCAGCCATGTTGATCCATATTAACAAACCAGTTCTAGCAGTTTTCGTTTCCACTAGGAGCAGATCTTTTGTAAATTGAATGGGTCCTAATTGCCCACTCAAGCTCAAGTCCAGCAAAATACTTTTCATTACAACAGGGAATGAGTACAATAAATGACTTGTAAAGTAGAATCAGTTTTGTGTGTGTAAGTATATGACATTTTATTTTATTTGCTTAATTCAAAACGGGTTACAGAATTCAGTCTGTTTTGCAAAATGCTGGCTACTGGCTCTGAATTTAGCATGGAGTACAACCCCATTCTAGTCAAGAGCCAACACTGAACTCTGACTGCATTTTAGTGAAATTAAGGACTGCACTTAAGCTCACAGGAAATTTTGAGCGGTGGGGCGGGAGATGATGTTAGTGTCCCTGTTAATAAAAAAAAAGTGCTAGCAGTGTATCCTGTGAGCCCTGGCATCACTACCCCACTGGATGGAGGGTGGGTGGGTGGGTGAGGGAGACAGGAGATGTCTCGGATTCTGGGTAATATCACAAGAGCCTTGGACTTCAGTGTTCAGTATGTAGGCTCCATATAGCCAAAATGACAGCCATAGCCTGATCCTTCATCAATTTGCCTAACTAACCTCTCCTTAAATCTATCTGTATAGGACTTGGGAGACCCAGGTTCAAAGCCCCGCTTAGCTATGAAGTTCTCTGTGTGATCTTAAAACAGTCACTATCTCTCAGCCTGACTTACCTTATGGGGTTGTGTTCAAGGGGGTGGGAGGAGGGCCATGTACAGTGCCTTGAGCTCATTGGAGGAAAGGCAGGATATACATGTGCTAAATAAAAATAAATAAATTGAAGCCAGTGGACATTGCTTCTTGTAGTAATGAATTCCAAAAATTAATGGTATGTTGCATGAAGAAGCAGGCCTCTTCTGTAGGTCCTGCATCTAATGCCAATGCTCACTATGAATGCTGAAACTCGACAATGCTTTCCTGTCCTTTTTCACCGTACATGAAGCAACGTAACGGTTGGGTATATAGTTTCTTTGAATAGCAGCAGGTGGGAGTTGGAAGTTTAAAGTGAAGAAGCACTGCCAGCGGTTGGGAGAGGCCATAGTTCAGTGGAAGGTCACTTGTTTTGCATGCAGAAGGTCCCAGGTTTTAATCCCCAACCTCTCCAGATAGGGCAGGAAAAAACCCTGCCTGGAACCCTTTGGAGGTGCTGCCAGTCAATAATACTGGGCTAGATGCTCCTAGGGTCTGACTCAGTATTAGGCAGCTTCCTATGTTGTGAAATTAAAACTGATTGCTTTGAGAAAATCCTATTAAACTCAAGAAGCTCAGGGACAGATCCTGTGTTCACCAGCCCTGTGCTGTGTTTTTCCTGTAATTCCTGGGTCAAGGTAAACAACAAAAACTTTCCGGTCCTTCATGTGCAAAGTGGAGTGAACTCCAAAGAAGGGATCACAGCTTTCCTTTGAGCTGCAGCTCAAGGTCCCAGAGGGTGGGGATTTCAGAAAGAAGTATGCTATTGTGAGGAAGGCAAATGGAGAGCTTGGGGTTGTCCAGATGGCTGTTTACACTGCTGTAAATGCACACTTTAGAATTTTCGGACAGATGACGCAGCCGCAAATGCAAAGCCATCCAGGAGCAAACCCTGGAAAATCCGCTTCAAAAATGTTGGGTATTTACCCCGACTTTTTTGGCAGCGGAGGCGGCTCCGCAGCAGTAAAAAAGCCAAAAAAAAAAAAAGGCCCCCAAAAGCCATAAAAACAGGGGAGGATGGAGGAGAGGAACAGTGCCGTTCCTCCCCCCCCTTTTTTATTATTATTTTGCACTCTAAATCTGTGGTACTCTGCAGAAACAAATATAAATTTGGGAGGACTGGGCAACCCCCGATCTGTTTGGGAGGACCGGGCAACCGCCAATCAGAATATACGGAGCTCTGCAGATTGGGCTGTTTAAATTTTAAAAAGTGGGGGAGGGATGGCCCCATTCCTTTTCTCCCCCCCACCCCCATTTCTTTTTTAAAAACCTTTTCAGAGGCACCGAGCTGGAAAACTCGCACTTGCCTTCCTTCCTGTGCAAATGTCGGGAAGGAAAGCAAATGTGCGTGCAAGGGGACCTTTTCTTTAAAAGACACTGCAATTAAAATATAGACTGTACTATCTAAACCCACAATCAACTTTCATCAGATCTTTCTTTGCCGCCCTGCCCTAATGACTCAGTTATTATTACAAGTCATTGAGAAAATGCAATAATCTGGGGCAGCAAACTTTGGTTCAATGTATATTATCAGATCCAGGATATGCAGAATCAGCAAGTCCACATGGTGAGCTCAACCATCTCCACCAAGTGAAACAACCTCTCTACTGTTCAGATTAGAAGCAGCTCCTTGGTTGCTCGTGTTATAAAGTATGAACATTGTTGTTAAGAATTCATTGTATTTTACAGGAATGTTATTCATAATCATTGGTGTATGCTCTCTGTAAGCACAGAGTGAATTAGCCATAGATGCTATATAAACTGGCCTTAAGTGCAAATGATGATCTTGGAATTAGGGCAAAGAAGCTTGCTGCAAGCAGGTTGGCTAGTTCTTGGAAGTGAAAAGCTCATTACGTCATGAGGAGATAGATTTGTATTTGTGAGGATACTTCTGAAGTTAGGTGTAAGTCTGGCTGGGATAGGGAGAAGCTCTCCTGAGGTTACGAGCTATGATGGAGTCTAAAAAGTCAAGGCGCATAGATGTGTGTCAAGATAAAGGCATTAGAGCTATTGCTAGGCAGAATATAACTAGTAAAAATTTAACATAGTTGTGCAGAGAGATCCTGGCAGAACGAGAAGCCTACAAAAATGGTTACCTAAGCTCTGCCAACCACAACTCATAAATTAATTCTTAAAGTCCAAAACAATCATCTAGGATTTACAAATCTGTTGCAGAGAGGGGTCTGTCCATACAGCCACTGTTTTCTCTCTTGGTCAGGTGAGTCACAGCTAGATCTACACTTCTGCTTTGTAGTGGTATTGAAGTGCCCTGATATCTGTTGGTGCACATTACACATTCTGTATGCCGCTTTCATAGTGTTCGATCCTGCTTTTTCTTCATAATGATTTGACACAAGGTTTAGATCTGACCACAGATACGCCTGCCGAGGTAAGAGAAACAGGCTAATCGGATGGAATGGGAATAAAACAACTATAAAATTATACAGGCAAGAACATTACAGTACAACGTGTTGCATACATACTTAGAAACATTGCTGGTTTTGCCAAAGGCTTTTTCATAGAATAATAGAGTTAGAAGGGTCCTATAAGGCCATCAAGCCCAACCCCCTGCTCAATGTAGGAATCCACCTTAAAGCATACCTGAAAGATGGCTGTCCAGCTGCCTCTTGAAGTACTCTAGTGTGGGAGAGTCCACGACCTCTGTGGGTAATTGGTTCCATTGTTGTGCTGCTCTAACAATCAGGAAGTTTTTCCTGATGTCCAGAAGGAATCTGGCTTCCTGTAACTTGAGCCCATTATTCTGTGTCCTGCACTCTGGAATGATTGAGAAGAGATCCTGGCCCTCCTCTGTGTGACAGCCTTTCAAATATTTGAAGAGTGCTGTCATCTTCTCTTTTCCAGGCTAAACATGGCCATTTCTTCCAGCCTCTTCTCATAGGGCTTTGTTTCCAGACCCCTGATCATCCTGGTTGCCCTCCTCTAACCCCCCTCCAGCTTGTCTGCAACCTTCTTGAAGTGTGATGCCCAGAAATGGACACAATACTCAAGATGAGGCCTAACCTGTGCTGAATAGAGAGGAACCAACACTTCGTACGATTTGGAAGCTATACTTCTATTAATGCAGCCCAAAATCGCATTTGCCTTTCTTGCAGCCATATCACACTGTTGGCTCATATTCAGCTTGTGATCTACAACAATTCCAAGATCCTTCTCGTTTGTAGTATTGCTGAGCCAAGTATCCCCCATCTTGTAACTGTGCATTGGGTTTCTTTTTCCTAGGTGTAGAACTTGGCATTTATCTCTGTTAAATTTCATTCTGTTTTTTTCAGCCCGGTGCTCCAGCCTATCAAGATCATTTTGAAGTTTGTTTCTGTCTTCCAGGGTGTTAGCTATCCCACCCAATTTTGTGTCACCTGCAAATTTGATAAGCATTCCCTGCACCTCCTCGTCAAAATCATTAATAAAAACTGCTTCAACGGTGGCAAGTACTTGCTACCGTTGAAGCAGTTTGGATCACTTGCCGGGGATTGAGAAAAACTCCCTTTGAGGGCTTTAACTAAGAAACTGGGACGGAAGGACTATTTAAGTTTTCAAACTCCTACACTCCCATGGTATAGCTCATTAACGGCGATAATGGAACTGTTTTTTTGATGAAGTCAAAACATAGGATGAAAACAGGACAAAAATGGATGCCTGTAATCTGATTTGTATAAAACTATCTGACTTGTACAAAACTTGTATAAAACGTGTTTCATACAGTTGTGTACTTTTTAGCATTTGTTTGCATTGTTTGGAACTGCGCCTTTAAAATTTCCTTTTTAAAAAACTCCAACCCATCTTGGACTCCTTTTCTCATTAGGGCCACTTGCCATGGAACCTTACTTATCATACTTATCATAGTTCTGAGTTTATTCAAATCAGCGTTCCTAAAATCCAAAGTACTTGTATGGCTACACTCAGCTTGTACTTCCTTTAAAATCAAGAATTCAAGTATGATGTGGTCACTTTCCCCCAGAGTTCCTGTAACTGCCACTTTATCCACTAAGTCATCCCTATTGGACAGTATCAAGTCAAAGATAGCCGATCCTTCTTCCACTTTTTTGTAGGAGAAAGTTATCAGCCATACATGTCAGGAACTTCTTGAAAGGGCCACTTTTGAAAGAATTTGTCTCCCAACAGATAGCAGGGTAATTGAAGTCTCCCATTACTACTACATCACACTTCCTTGAAACACTGGCAATTTTATTTTCAAAAGTGTCATCCTCATCTTCTCCTTGATTGGGTAGTCGGTAATTTCTAATGTAGACGTAAGTCAAACATTTGGTCTACCATTAAGTTCGTCCCGGGGTGGGGTGGGGGTGGACCAGTAGGTCTGTGCTGTGTAGCTTATATGGCATCCTCTGTTTGAAGGGCTGTCCTATCCAAATCCAATGTAAAAGTCCAGAATGGTTAAAAGGGAAAGCAGGAACCTTGAGGTTTCCCACAACAATTACACAGAGTCCTGATTCAGACAACACGCTAAACCATGCTGCTTAACCACAAAATGCTTAAGGGAATGCATGAACCAGCCCAGAGACAGCAGAGTGGAATTACAGTGGAATTTCCATTTAAATTATCTAGTAATTATGTCTTTATTTTCATTTCTACATATCTATTACCACATACAAATTGTATGCAAATTGTCACCCTCTTTTATTCTCTTTTTCCAGTGATGATTAGAGACAATACATGCCACTTCCTGTTTTGATGCTTCTTTTTTTTAAAAAAAAAAAAAAATCTGAAGTGGCTCACAGCAGAGGAAAACAGTGTTGGGGTGAATGGGTCCATTCCATTTAAAATCAAGACACGTTTTTAGTCTGAAAACTGTTTCATCAAGCCTTGAGAAATCAAATAGCAGGAACTCAGGGCATCAAAATGCATGCATGAACCAGCCTGTTGTCTACTTGTATGATGATGATGATGATGATGATGATGATGATTATTATTATTATTATCTTTTAAAATGCTTTATAATCTTCCAGTCTCATAAAATAGTAAAACTATTCAGTTGTTCAGAACGTACACACAAACCAGAAAGACACAGGCAGCAACCTCTCATTTTAATCTTTGGGCTTTAAATCCATAATTTCTGTGACCTAGCAAATCAGCTGAGCAGATAAGTGCAAACAGTCTGAAAACTCCAAAACGTTACTAATGCACCAATATTCAATAGTTAGCTTGAGCAGCAGGTTGGCAAATTGCAAAGCTAAGTTGGGGATTGGAAATTTTCCCAGGCCGTTACAATATCTGGTGTCATTATACCATTATCTACAATACAAATTTAAACCAGGTTTGAACCAGTTTTGCTGTAATTGATTCCTTCTTCAGAAGCTGGGGATTTTTTCAGAAATTGGAGGTAACTTTAAGTACAGAAAGTTGGATCCAGGATCTGCCTTCCACAAGAGAAAGAGATCTTCTGCAAGAGGAAAAATTTGGTCAGAGAAGGTCCCTCTGCCCAATTTGGGGGGTTCCCTCTCCGCACACACTGCAGCTCACCCCATTCACAGATCTCCTGCATCTCTGTGTAGTATTTTCATGGGGCTGGAGGGGCTGCCATGGGATTCAGGGAGTTAGCTGAGTCTCTATCTGCCAGTGCATCTAGATCCAACTCACAAAAATCCCAAGCACCCTTACAAAACCCACAAAAATCCTAAGCACACAAGGGCTTCCTTTGGAGAATGCATACTGGTTATACTGGTAAGAATTTGCAACTAGACATATCCTAACACAGTGCTTGCATTTGCCTATATGTAGAGGATGTGATGTATCATAAAAAGGTGTCTTCCCATCTCTTTTAAGCTTTACTTTCTCGAATTCTCTTCCAATCCAGCCTCAGTCATTTGTCTGGCAGAGATCCATCGTGTATTACAATCTGCAGATCAGGACAAGGAGTGATTAAAAGATATTTTAACAGGAATGCTACCACCCACCACCACCACCACTTCCACAACTCTGATCAACGTCACTCTTGTATAGGACAAGAGACTGCTCATCTACTTCTGGCGTTGATTCAGATGAGATAATCCCACTGCTTTCTCATGCTTTCCAATCCCGTTGCTTGCAGACATGACTGGGCAGCAGCTGCTTGTCTTGCAGCGACACGTTCCCCCAAGCCCTGGCACCAATAATCCCCAGTCATCCCTCTAACACCCAGGCTGGCCCTGCCCTGAGGTTTGGTAACCTAGGATGTACAACCAATATACAAACAAGGCATGATGGAGGGACGGAATAATGCAGTTTGAGGATTGCGTCCCTTACGATGAGGATACACCTGGCTGGTTTAGGTAGAGCATTACCCACTTATCATTAAATGAAAAGAGAAGGGTGAAAAACTAATCCTTGCATTGCACAGTTCAGTTTTAGTTGTGAAAATCCATAGAGGGTTGCCAGCTGATGGCAAGATGTCACAATGGCGCCATCATAAAATTTCTTGCTAGTCCAGCTATACCAAAGATGGGATCATCAAACACAGTAACAGTGTTTGGTGATCCCTGTCATTATTGCACTTTGCAGTGGGAGGCATTTTGCATTTAAAACACATTAAAATGCGTCTGCATTCAATCTGGGAGGCGCTTGTGTGAAGTTTCAATCTGATAATTGCTGGAGTAAGGTAGTGACTAAGAGATCCAGCTATGAAACAGAAAGTTCACAGTTTGGATTGTCCCTCTGACATTAATTCATTAGATCACTATAGGCAAGCCACTCACTCTCAGCTTCAGTCACCTCCCCCATTTGCAGTGTGTGTGTGTGTGTGTGTGTGTGTGTGTGTGTGCGTGTGAATAATGACCTAACTTAGCTTGTGAGGGTGGCAACTAGATAATGCACACAAAGCACTTTACGTAAACCTTCTGTACAAACGTTACGTAGTACAAGATTTGTTTTCTGCCATGTTTACACCTATAATATTGCGGTAAAATGTAAGTTCAATAAATAAGTCTCACTGGGCCTGCAGTATACACTCTCAGTCAATATTGTAAAGATTTCACAACACAAGCCTAGAACTCATCACTGGCATTGTCTACCAAAAGACATAGCCAGTTCTGCAAAGCAAAGCCTTGCACATCTTATGCAAACCTAGACACCCCACCCCACCCTGCTCCCCACTTCATTTCCTTCTTGCTTTGGGATAGTAGTAAATTCCGAGAACCACAGTCATTACAGCAGGTAGCTGTGTGATATGAACAGGAAACACAAGTCTCTTGGGCCATAGCTAGACCTAAGGCTTATCCCAGGATTGTCCTGGGGTCAAGCCTGTTCATCTAAGTGCCACACAGGGCATCCAGCGCTCAGGCAGGGATGAACCCGGGATGATCCTGGAATAAACCTTAGGTCTAGCTACGGCCTTGGTTAATATAAACTTCGAAGGCATGAGTTCATGTCAGTGCAGTGAGCTTGATTGGGAAATACTGGCTTTGAAATCAGGAAATAATGTGACACCAGCATTGGCCATATTAACATTAGGAAAACGTAAAAGTGACATCTAAAGACTTAATTGACTTTATGGTGATGGCTGCCCAAAGAGTCATAGCCAAAAGTTGGAAAACTGCAGAACTTCTAACACTGAAATCATGATATATGGAATTATAGCAAATAGCCAATAGCCATGGAAGAAAAATTGGCATACTAATTGAAATTAGCTAAAGGCAAAGTTAAAATGCCTGACTTTTATAAAACATGGTAGGACTTTATTCTATATACTGCTGACAGACCTACACATCAGTATTTATCAAAACCCTTCCTCAAATTATGGGAAAGAGTCTAAACATAAGTTTGACATACAGAAGAATTATAAAGAAAACTATTCTTCATATGTCTTGGATGATAAAGTAATAGGGAAAATATGAAAGAGTTTAAGAGTGCTACCCTCTGTCAATAATTCAATTTAAATTCAGTGTATTTTTATCTATTTATTTCCCTTTTTTCTGATTCTTTTTTCCTCTCTCTCTTTTCTCTTCATTGATTTTGTTTTCTTGTGCCTTCCTTTGAATTACAATAATCACAAAATCCTTTATAATCATTACATTTTTTCAGATAGTGAGATGGCCAAGCACCTGTCAATTTGAAAGTAAAATGAAGCCACTCAAAATAAAGGCAGAGATTGCTATGTACTGCTGGGGGTGAGGGGAGACATGCAGAAGTGATAATTTTGTAAATTAAGAGAAAAATGCATTTTTAAAGCCCCTCAAATAGCGCAATCAGGGCCTGTGATGGATTCTACAGCGACACCAAGAAACTAAATTCTGCAATCTGTATAAATTGTGCACATTAATATTGGTGCATAAATTATTGTGCTTCTGGTAATCGTGGGAAGGAGCAAACATTTCCATGCAGCAAACTCAAATGCTTCTCCCTAAAGATAGGAGCACTCAAAAAGGTACATTTGGGGAGCAAGGAAGCAAGCCAAGCTACACATTGTAGGTGGGCGGCCTGATAGCTTCCACTTAAGATTAATGCAACTAAGGCTTTGATGTCCTTTTGGATGAAACGCTCTCATTTGGCCCATTTATTCCTGAGGCATCTTCAAAATATTAAACTTGGACCTTCCAAATTATTCTTTGTTTTCTCAAAAAGGAGACTAAAGTTTACACAGCTGCATTTAAAAACATTAGATCTTACTGAGAAAATATGTGCTCCATTTTCTACCCAGTTCAGTCAAATTACTTGGAGTTAAAACTATTTGGGTTGCAGTTCTAAACACACACTTCTCAGAGAACTCAGTGGGGGTTCCTCCTGAGTAAACATGCATATTGCATAAGGATCAATCTGTTTCAAAGAGAAAGCCCCTGTTTTACATAGGTAATAATTCATGGAAGGATAGTGAAATAAAAGCTAGCTGGTCCATCCAGTTGCAAGTAGTGGTGAAATACCCATCTCAACAGGCTGGAAGTCAGATTGATTTTTGCACAACTGCTCTGAAGTAAGTGGAGTTGGCACTTTATGGCACTTCAAAGGCTGAAGTTTTGTTTGAAGACTCATTGCTAAGATAGTGATCGTGCATTAATGTCCCCCACCCCACCCTCCTGCCATCCCAATCGTTCTTGTCAGCTTGGCCCTGCATGTCAAAAGTTTTATCGGAAACCTTTGACATCTGCCACCCCTCCAGAGAGGCTTCTAATCTAGCACACATGCTAGTGAGTTAGCACAGCTCTGATTGCATACATAGCATCATGGGGCAATAGCATTTCCCCCAGAAATATAGGAGTGTCCCAACAGTAATGGTTAGGAACCTAGTTTTCAGTTTTATACAAAAACCATCAGACCACTGGACCGTCTAACTCAGTACTGTCTACACAGGAGGGGGTGTGACTAGGTGCCCTCTAGATGGTTTGAACCACTGGAGGCTGGTGGCTCTGATATCAGTGGGGTAGTGAATCCGCTCTGGGTTTGAGTCAGAACCAGTCAGAAGAATTCTAAAGATGCTATCCAAGGTGGTTCTGACTGAAACCTGGAATGGATTCACCGCCCCACTGACATCAGAGCCACCAATCTCCACTGGATGTGAGCAACTCCTGTAATCCCTGATCATTGGGCATGCCACACCCTCTGCCTCAGAGGATTCAGTGGAATGCTCTGAGGCAGATTTTGGGAGAATTGGGAGTGGGAGGGTTCAAGGGGAAGAGAAGGAGAAAGTGTCATTGCATGAGTGGAACTCCACTCACACAATGTTGGACTCCACCTACAGTCACAATCAAGTCTTTATGCTGCCTATATGCTTTACGAGTAAAGCATTTATTTCATGGTGTTTGTTTTGCATTGATTTGCCACTCATTTATACCTACAAGAGGTCCCAGTTCGATTCCTGGCAGCTCCAGGCAGGGCTGAGACTCCAGTCTGAAATCTTGGGAGTGTTGCTGCCAGTCAGTGTGAGGCTGTGTTCAGACAGCATGATAGTGGGGTACTAACTTGATAATTGTTTATCTAGGGCTACTCCTCGCACATGATAATAATCAACTGTGGTGTGGATTAGGATCAGTGTTGTTGACTATTAATCCATGCTGAGTTGACTTACTCCTCCCCCCTCTCCCCCCCCATCCTCCCATTAGTATCCTATCAGCCATTGCTGCCAAAAATTTATCCTGCCAGCTGGACTAGAGCAGCAGCCATCGCTTTGACCGCTCTTGCCTTGTGACTCTGTGGCTGACAAAATAACCAACAGTGCCCTCCACACATGACCAATGGTGGTTCAAGTAGCCATTTCTGCACAGTGTTAGTTATTTGCATTGGTTATTTCAGCCAAATAACCAAAATTGGTTAAAAACCCTCCCTCCACACAACACAATAACCCATGGTAGGTTAAATAACCAACCATCAACTATTTAAACCATCATTGGTTATTGTATTGTCTGAACACAGTCTATGTTGAGCTAGATGAGCTAGATGTCGAATTTCCAAGCCCTTCCACCAAAGTGCGAGACAATAAAGAGGTCTGCCAAGTAACCCTCAAAGCTTTATTTGGAAAATAAACATCTCTTTGCATCTCAAGAGAGTTTAAACCCTAGGAACTTTTAGGCTAACACGTGGCTAAAGTAAGCAAGACAACTGTCCTTTCAACAAAAGGGAAAGCCTTTTCCCTGAGCCCCCTTTAACTTCCAGGAAGATTCCTTTGAAGAAGTCTTTGGTGAGAAGCTAGCCAAGCCGATCGCCTCTTGCCTTCATTTAGCTCCACCCGTTTGTGGCAGACTCTAGGATCAACCCACTCTGAAGTTCCTTCCCCCTCTCAAGATTTCCGATTTCCCACAAACTGTGAGTTGTAAACATTTTCACTGATAAGATCCGGCAAAGGTTCATAGCTAGCTGATGAAGAGCCTGGGAGAATCATCTCCCCCACTTCCTGTGTAGGCTGAAACGTTTCTGGCCCTGTCTCTTCTGCTTCAGAATCTGATTCTGATTGATAGCCTGAAACTCCTTCCCCCATCCTAAGGGGAACAGGCCTAGTCACGACATTAGCTTCCTAGATTCCTGTTACGATTCAGAAACCAAAGTGTCCCTTTGCTGATGCAGGTTGCAATGGATTTTAAAACTTAGGCATGCTATTTAAAGACATTTTACTTATTACTGTCAAGACAATCAAGGGGGTGAAGATTATGGTTTTTATATACTCCATTTATGCAAACATTCTCTTGTTTTTAATTTGCATTCTTTTATCTTTGTTTTAGTTTCACATTTGATGTTTAATTGGCCTTTCTAAAGACTATTTTCTATGCATTACTTTACGTCATTAATTACTTGTTGTGCTTTTCACTCCTTTGCTGATCTAGCCAAGATCATCTCTATTCAGAATATCTCTTGTATGAGGAGCCATCTTCTTCCAATGGATAGCTTTGACATACTAATCAAAAAATTCTTTTAACTCCCAACTCATTGATGGGAAACATTTGATTTCTGTTTTTTTTCTTTTCATATATTAGTCTTGTCTTTATTTTCTTTTTTTAAAAGGAATACCATAAGGAGCATTGCTACTTTCACCTTGATGCTAATTTGGACTGAGGAAGGGACCTATTTTTTTTTGTTTATGCTACTTCGCAGGGTGCTCTACACACTTATGAATGCTAAAGATAAAACGCTACTGTTTGCACGCATCTGCTCTCATAATATTTTCTACACACTTCCAAGTTTTCCTTATGTGTCTGTTTTGTTTAATGGTAGCACTATTCTAAATCACAATTTCCCACCACCCTTTGGTATTCTGTTCAACAATACTGCACCCTCTGCCATTGCACAGCCCAGCTTGTCCTTGTTCCCCCTAGATGTGCATTCCCAACCCTGAATTAAAAGAACAAAGGAAGATGCCCTATTCCGAGTCCATCTAAGCTCAGTCTAGTCCACACTGACTGCCCGTGGCTCTCTCCAAATAGGTTCCCGTTCAGTAATTCCGTGCCACCAATCTTAGATTCCCTTCATGACCTTGGATTTTGTGGCTCTGTCTATAACTGGTTTGCCTCCTATCTAGCGGGTCGCTCTTTCAGCGTGTTGGCTAATGGCAGCTCGTCTTCCTCCTTTCCCCTTTCAGTAGGGGTTCCGCAAGGCTCGGTGCTTGGCCCGTTGTTGTTTTCCTTATACATGTTGCCCTTGGGCAAGCTTATTCAATCTCATGGCCTCCAATATCATCTGTACGCCGATGATACACAACTATATCTGTCATCTCCGGAACTTTCTCCTGATGTTCACGATCGTATCTCGGCATGTCTTTCAGATATCTCAGCTTGGCTGCTTCATCGTCGTTTGAAACTCAATATGGCAAAGACTGAATTGCTTGTTTTTCCTCCTAAACCTTCTCCTCATCTCTCATTCTCTCTTACTGTCAATGATGTTACGCTTACTCCGGTCAAGGAAGCTCGTAGCCTTGGCTTTATATTTGACTCCTCGCTCTCCTTTATTCCTCATATTGAGGCAGTAGCTAAATCTTGTCGATTTTTCCTGTATAATATTGCCAGGATTCGTTCATTTTTGTCTGTCTCTTCTGCCAAGATGCTTGTTCATGCACTGGTTATTTCACGGTTGGACTACTGCAACCTTCTTCTCTCTGGCCTTCCTTCTTCTCACATCAGTCCGTTGGTTTCTGTTCACCACTCTGCCGCAAAGATCATCTTCTTGGCTCGCCGCTCTGACCATGTTACTCCGCTTCTGAAATCTCTTCATTGGCTTCCAATTCACTTCAGAATCCAATATAAACTTCTCCTGTTAACCTTCAAAGCTTTTGACGGTCTAGCTCCTTCCTATCTCTCCTCTCTCATCTCACACTATTGCCCCGCTCGTGCTCTTCGCTCCTCTGATGCCATGTTTCTCGCCTGCCCAAGGGCCTCTACTTCCCTTGCTCGGCTCCGTCCATTTTCTTCTTCTGCCCCTTACGCCTGGAACGCTCTTCCAGAACATTTGAGAACTACAAGTTCAATCGCAGCTTTTAAAGCTCAACTAAAAACTTTTCTTTTTCCTAAAGCTTTTAAAACTTGATGTTGTGCAGACTTTATACTGTTAGTTTTACCCTACCCTGTGCCTGCTTACCCTACCCTGTGCCTGTTTGCATTCTCTTCCCCTCCTTGTTTCATTATGATTTTATTAGAATGTAAGCCTATGTGGCAGAGTCTTGCTATTTACTGTTTTACTCTGTACAGCACCATGTACATTGATGGTGCTATATAAATAAATAAATAAATAATAATAATAACAGCCAGACAGTCAAATTCAATTTCAGAAAAACTCTCAGGTGCCTCCAGTGGTGGATAGGACCAAAGGCAAAAGGGGATGGGACCAAAAATACTGGTTTTATTAGCATATTTTAGATTGAAGCTATTCTGCCAGTAGTTAAGCCTTAGGAGAGGGATTTCAATCTCTCAGAACCGGGGGGGGGGGGGGACACTACACAAAATCCAGGAAATCACTTAACCATCGGTGGTTGGGAATAGGGGTCTGGTCACCTGGGGACCCCAGGCAAACTAGATCTGGCCTGTGGTTCAACACTCCTGAACTATAGAGTACATAGACTATCTCAGGTATAAATGTACCTGATCCTCTGCACATGGATTTAGAATCAATTCCCAATTTAGCAGTAGGCTCTGTGGACAGATGTCTTATTCTCCACCTTAGTTCTCTGTCTTTAAAAATGGGAACACAAATGACCTCGCAATGCTTTTGTGAGGATAGATGTAATAACTTCCTTTATCACTCTTCAAGATTTAGAGATAGGTTTGGAATTCTATTAAAATCCATCCAACCATGCTCAGTGAAAAGCCTCATAGAAGGCTTTTATAAGAATTCACAGAACTGTGAGTAGCAAGGGGAACTCTCTATAGCAACAGGGCACAACATAGGCCTACCGCCGGCCTTAAATGTAGCCCTCCCATGGGTGTCCCCCAACCCTGAATTCTACCATACCTTTTGTCCATTCCCTCCCCTAGCAATCCAGATTTCTCTTTTCGCAATGCTACAGCAAGGAAAAAAGTGATCGGTCTCTGGTGTGTTTACATGCAACTTCTGCATCATCTTGAGGCTCGCCTGGCACCAACGCTGCTATCTTTCCTACGCCAGGTTAAGGCTTTCCTCTTTGCCCAGGCATATGGCGGCACATCTTAATCACCCACATGTTTAGGTTTTTTTAACGGTTTTTAATGCTTTATGTGTGTATGTTCTGTGTTTTAGAATTTTAAATTTTGTATACTCGTTTTTATCTTAATTTTAGAATTTCTGTAAACCACCCAGAGAGCCCTGGCTATGGGAGCGGTATATAAGTGCAATAAATAAATAAATAAATAAATAAAATAAAATCATCTGTGGCCTGCAGGAGCAAAAAGATGGTGACCTGTAATCCAAAATAGCCATCCTCAACCAGGAACCCTCCAGGGTTGTTCGACTGAAACTCCTATCATCCCCAGATAGCATACACATGCAGGCCAGGGTGATGGGAAATGTAGTCCAACACATCTGGAGGGTTCCTGGTTGGGAAAGGCTGGTTAAATTTTTAACAGTTCACAGGAATGGAACCTCCACTGCACCCAAAACCTCCAAGGCATAAGCCCAAAACATAACATGCCATAAGCAAACAGGATCAAACAAGTTCCCCCATGCTCGGTGGTTTTATCATTCAAAATGAAGAAATATTTGCTTCATACACTGTCATAGAGCATCAAGCGCACACCAGACGACACACAGCAGTTTTGATTTGCTTCCCGTGGCTTGACTTTATCGGTAACAAGCTCACATCAAGGCTTAGAAACCAGACTTCATAGATTTTTAATGTGTGAAATAACCCATTTTAAAAAGAAGCTATACTAAGGCAAACATGAAAACCTCTATCACTGTGGTTTACTGTGATTCAGTTTGCCAACTTCCCAAACTTGTCCAATTTCGTAATACGTTGCATAATGAATTTGCTGTATCATTTTGCACCTGGTGATTTCAACTGTGTGGCAGGGATTTACAAAGAACTTCTGAGAGTCCAAGTAAGCCAAAATTCCTCAAGAGTGTAACGCTTTTATCTGTTTTGTCCTAATTATTTTGTCATATGGAAAGCAAATCAAGGAAAGATGGAGAACTAGGACCAGGTGAGCACATTCTGAGCAGCCTTTAAAATGTGGGAAAGAGGATAGGCCTGATAAAATTCAAAGGATTTGGGGGAATGAAGCACTTCAGCCGAGTAGGGGCCGTATGTACACACTCAAAGCTCCACTGGCCTGCATTCTGCCTAGAGGCAGGAACAGAAACACGCTCGTGCAAATACACATACACAAATGCTGGGAGCTTTTTGAACCTCAGGTGCAATCCTCCAATTCCATGCGATTTTCTTCCCCTAAATGTTTCCCTGCAAAACAGAGCTACTAAGCTTGATAACGCTATGAAAGCTGTTTTATTTATTTATTTATTTATTACATTTTTATACCGCCCAATAGCCGAAGCTCTCTGGGCAGTTCACAAAATTTAATAAGCATGTGTTATTAAGTTTGTGATCCTCAGTTTAAAAACAAGCAGCATACAAAACATTCTGCTTCTCCTTTCATTGGGTCAAACACAAAAGATCTCCATATGATCAATTATTTTCAGGCTGAAGCATTTCTGAAACTGCAGAATGAAACCAGTATTTTCAAAAGAACCAGCTTGAGAAAGTGGCAAATTTTAGTTCTGGAGACAGTTACTCTAGCAAAACCGACTGCTAAATACAGAAAACAAATCTGCCATTTTGCCTCAAATGACTCATTCTGTAAATTGTACAAATAGTCCCTTTTTGTCCTGAAAGAGATTTCACTAAATTGAAGCAGCCTGCATTCTTTGTTATGGTGTGGCTTTAGTTTGAAGACAGAGCCCTGAATCAAACTAATTTTCTTAAATGGGCAAGAGTTACTGCAATCCCCATGCATTGTAGCAACAAATTGGCATCATGTTGAAAACCTTAAACTAATTTGCTACAATTCTGAATTAAGCTACAAGTCCCGTGGTTTTGAAAACTTGAATTTGAGGGGTTTTGATCGCCTACTGCACCACTGGTTATATTGGCTAGGACTGATAGGTGTTGCAGTCCAACAACATCTGGGACACAAGTTGTCCACCCTCGGCCTACTGCATAAGCAATCCATAAGGTTTGGAGTGGAACAACTATAATTCTCTGCTAGAAAAAGGCTTTGATTTGTAGCCTACATGTTTAAAACTTTAATAATTAGCATGTGTGGACACAAACACAGCATTTTGCCAGTTGGATGGTAAAAACATGATTGAATGCAATGGACTCTTCACATACTTGAACAACTTTGAGAACCAATACTAGATGTTTGTACAAAAGCTACATTAGAACGTCATCTATAACCAGAAGTTTAAAGAAATAATTCAGCTATCTGTCAGAACCAGTCAGGCTTCTGTCCACATCTACCCACACTTCTTTCAGTTATCGGTAAAGTCCTTGCCATCTTTCTGAATGAAGAAGTTCTATGCCAATTTTGACATGCTCATATTAAGCATGCTTATTGTTCCTTCGTTGGCTTTCAGGAACTCTTTTTCTGAGACTTCTCTTCTGCTATGCATTCTTTGGTTTCACATCTAGAGTTGAATGCCTTTAACATTTCTTTAACCGTTAAATTGGCTCCTTTCATAATCAATCTGTCGCCATCGGCTGTAAACGAAAACAAAAGGCAGTTAATGACAGTTTACTGTACTACATAACCAAATCAGATGAATGTTCCTGGATAAATGTTTTTAATCGTGTAATGCAGGTGTAGTGGTGCTTTCTAAAACTTGGAAGTGATCACATACGTGAGATTATAGATCATTCACCACTGCACCATGCTTTTTGAAAACCAGAAAGAGTCAGCAACAACACAAGATTGTGGTCAGGGTCCACAGGCCCTGTGCATGCACCTAAAGAAGTGGCAGGGAACGTGTGGCCCTTCAGATATTGGTGGACTGCAACTCCCGTCAGCCCTAGCCAGCACAGCTAATGATGAGGAAAGATGGGAGTTGCAGTTCAATAACATCTGGAGGACCACACGTTCCTCATCTGACCTAAAGCTTTTCAACAGTGCTTCCAAAAGCAAAAATAGGCATAGTCTTGCACTGTGTCTAATACTGCATTAGAACTACATATGGGATCGAGATCTTGTATGAAGGCAAGTCTCTGGAAGTCTTCTTGCAGTTCTTTGGATTCTGGTCTGTGTCTTCTCATTTTGTATTTACAAGTGTTTGATGTGAAAACAATATGAATTTGTGAGCTGTTTGTGGACAATATGTATTTGAAAACAATTATGTGTGTTTTACAGGCTATACATTTCTGGAGATAGAGCTCAAGAATTAGGATGGGTTAGGGGGAACTAATGGACTATAGAGCTGTTTCATTCATTATTTGCTGCTCACATGAGCTGTCCAGGAGTAAGGAAATTGCTGATGGTCAAATTCAGCAACTGCGGAGCTCATGGTGACAGGATCTTGGAAAGGGTGGGATTACTTCTATGGACAGCAAGCACAGTAAGATGCAATCCTATGCATGTTTAGACCAAAAAATGTCCTACAATGGCTGGTGTATGCTGGGAGGTGTAGGACTTTTTTTCTCTCTAAACACGCACAGGATTGCTCCCTAAGGCTGTAATCCTGCACCCAGTTTCCTGAGAGTTAGCCTCACTGGGCTCAATGGGACTTACTTTTGAGTAAACATGTGCCATCAGCCAGGGCCGTCTTAACAGCATTATAGGCCCCTGGGCAAAGCAGTGCACTGGGCCCTGCCTACACAACCACTCACAGGAATAAAAATGTAAATTATCAATAAAATAAATTTATATTTATTGGTACAAATCAGTGTTTTTACATTAAAAAAAACATGCTGTACAGCAAAGATTAATCAATACAAATGTTTGGACAATATAACATGAGCCTTGAACTTGAAAAACAAAAATTAATGTTAAATTCTGGTCTGTGCATAGATTAGCATGGGGGCCCTATGCTCATGGGAGCCCTGGGCAACTGCCCAGCATGCCCATGCGTTAAGATGGCACTGCCACCAGCTTTGTTAATATAAAAACTACTTAGTTGATCTCTACTTCTGTTTTCCACCAACAGTTTTGAGTTAACAGGTGGATTACATATTTCCATAAATGAAGGATCGACAGCTGTCTGCTACTTTCTTCTGCCCAGTGGGATCTTAGGAGTACTGAAACCTGAAACCATCACATCACCTGGCAGAGCCCAATTTAAATATCTGCAAACCCTTCTCCACTATAACATCTTAGGATTGATTATGCAGGCTTCCTGACTACAACATCTGATCAGCCTTCCCTTCCTATTCTCCACACACACCTGCAGATCAAGCTGCTTTTTCAACTTCTTGCCTGTTGTAGTGCACATTTTTAGTGCCCTTTGAGCTGGCCTTGTAAAAGTATTACACTCTACGGACTTTGGAATTTACAGTAATGTGTGTAAGGACAGAACTACACATTATAATGTACAATTTCAGTATCATAGGCAGTAAGCCTATATACACCAGTTGCTGGGGAACATGTGTTGTTGCACCATGTCCTGCTTGTGAGTCCCTGGTCAACAGCTGGTTGGCCACTGTGTGCATAGAGTGCTGGACTAGATAGAGCCCTGGTCTGATCCAACATAGCTCTTATGTTAATTTGCAAACTGCACCTCTGTGTCAAATTCTCCCTCCCCGTTAACTGAAGCCTAGCTCAACTTACACTGTATCCTGACATCATTACTATGTGTGCCTGTCACCCAATTATGTGTTTTTAATGAGTAGCTACATGCTAAACCTCCCACTAAAAGAGCTTTTTAAAACCTATGATGAGCCATCTAGTGGCATCAAAACACAATATCACAGGACGCATTCCCACCCTTTCTTCAGTTCTTTTCATCTTCTCTGCTTACATGACAAGGCAGACAGAGAAAAGGCAAACAGAAGCACCAAACTTTGTTACAACCTTGGAAGAGACAACCTACAGGAGTGAATTCCTGCAATCTAGCACTGCTTAATGAAAGAAAAGGATGCTGCACGCAAGGAAAGGGAAGTAACACAGTCCCCATGACACTTCAAGATAAGATTTACAAAACTCCAGTATCTACATATCAAAGGTGCTTCCTAGAACAGTAACACACTCCATAAAAATAAGGGAGGGAAAACATTTCAGGCAAGAGACATAAACCCTTCAAAATGTACTGGGCTAAATATTGTACTTTCCCATCATTAGACTCCTCCAAGTAAATTATCTGGGACCCATTTTTCTGAATTCCTGTGCAGAGAGCTTCACAGATTTCTGACTTCTTTAGGACTGGGGAGTTTCGGGAGCTGTTCTGTCCTCTACAGCAGAGAAGGGTATGGATGCTGACACTGGTCAGTTCCACAATGAAGTTTGCATATTACATGCAAAAGCCAAAGGAGAGATGTCACAGTAATGCATGGAATCTTTCTTTCTTACAACTTGAAAACTTTTTGAGTAGGGCCACAGAATTAATTTGAAGCTACCAGTTGATCATCCCCTGCTTTAGGTGACAAAACACAAGTACATTCTTACCAAATGTAACGTCTATTACTGGTTCAGATCCATCGTGTTTTATATCTGTTTTCACGTTACAGTTGAGGTTGGATGTGTATGCTTTCTTTACATACAGGCATTGAAGGAAATGTCTGAAAAGAGGTTTGGGAAATATAGATTAGGGGATCATAAAAAACATCGATTTGCATATTTCATCAACAAACTGTCTTATGTAGCTAGAAGTATAAAATACAAATGAGCAAATTCTTATTTAAAATGACTCAGGAACGCAGCAATGGATCTCAGAAACCTACATTCAGGAATAGATGCAACAAAGCTCTGAAATACAAGACAACCTTACGCACTACATTACAATAAATAATTCCTTGCAGGTGAGTAGATTGCCACACGAATACTCAAACGCACAGTAGCACATACATACACTGGTACATTTTCGCCTGAAACCCTGAACTACTAAAGTAAGTTAACTGTGGGTTGTTTAACCCACGATCAACCTAAAGTATCCAGGTTTGGATGTCACGCTGCAACCTCCAATCGGCCCGATCAGGGGTTGAATATTCACAATGGCCATGGAACTTACCCAGCACATGCCGTGGGAAATCGTGGGTTAATTAACCCATACATTGTTGCCATTTCATGCAAACTGGACCTATTATCAACACCTATATAAATGATTGCAGATCAGTAAAATAAATGCTAACCATTTGCAATGAGAATAAATAAATATTATGCAACACTTGGATTAGCTGAGATTTTAAACTTCTGAGATTTTGAGGAGGTTTTATTTAGCTGTGTTTATATTTGCTGTGGACTGTCTTTGACACTGTCTGCTTTAAAACTGCTGCGATGCACCACAAGACATCAGAAAGGGAAAGATGAAAAGCTATAAAATTAAATAAATTAAAAGCATCCCAAGGAAGATGATTAGAATAAATCATAACAGTTAAACAAACTGAAGTACTTGCACTAGGATAGTTAGAGATAATAAATGTATTTCCCTCTTATCTTTTTAAATCATGCTAACCATAGCATTTATTTTGGATTAAAGCAGAGTACAATTATTATTATTAGACTCAATTTAGATTATGATGCAAGCTGTGTAAGAAAAACACACACCCATATTTTTGTGCGTTTTCATGAGACGTGCCTCTTGCTTAAACTGGGTATAGTGTACCCACTCAGTGTTAGCACACCAAGATACATAGCCTTGATTGGTGCTCCACTAGCATGCTAACACTGTACAAATGGCAGTTCAAATGAGGCAATAGCAGTGTGGGATCCTACAGATTCCCTTACACACCCAACACGATATTTAAAATGAGGCCTGACAATAACTTATGAGCATTTTCTTTTCTTCTTTTCTACGGTAGTATTCCTGTACATTCAGCATCTACAACAGGGGGTGATTTCCCATTCTACCAGAAAAGGTCATACAATTACTACCTGCCATGCAATGGTTAAAGGCAGATTGCCAGAAATAGTGACAATCCTACTCAGCAAAACTATGCCCCAGGACCAGATATCAACCTACAAAGAATATTTCTGAGCTTGTACAAAGTGCATTTCCCAATACCAAATAATCACACCCTATCTGCTGCATTCAACGTACTTGAGATTATGAACCAAAATTTACCATCAGAATATGCAAAGTCAAGGCAGGACACACCTAGGTTGCACCTTTCTTTCTTGCAGATCAGTGCATTAACCTATCTGAGACCTGTCTTTCTTTGGTATTAACAGTGTAACACCATTGTATCCTCACATGTTCACTCGGAAGTTTCATCACCACTATTCCCAGGCGGGTTTACTCTCGAGTAAGTGCGTTCAGGGGACTAAAACAGACATTATTTTAAACATGTGTCTAGCAGCTACGTCTTCCTTCCTTCCATTTTTATTCTAGAGTTGACGCAATGGCCCGATTGGGACCCTAGCATGGAGGTGGGGGGGTGGCTTTTAAAATTCGGATCGGGGCGCTGCACCTACTCTATAGAGTAAAAATGAAAATGCGACATAGTTGCTGGACACATAAGTAATGCCTGTTTTGGCCCTAGGTTTGCAAATTAAAGCCATAATCCTGCGCACTCGTAATCTGGAGCGATCCCCACGGCACTCAAGTGGGCTTACTTCCGAGTAAACGTGCCGAGGATCGTGCTGTAACCACTGCTGGGGTTTTCTGCCTGCCTTAAGACCAGGGGCCTGAACGCGTTCCGGAGTGTCCCCCTCACCTGGTGCTTTCCACATTGGACTCGAAGGGACAAAATCGGACCAGGACACTCTTCACCTGCTTGAGGGACACGCCCGCCTTCTTCGGCAGCACGAACGCCATTTTCCCCCCCGTCTCTCAAAGAACCGGAAAACTGCAGTTCCCAGAAGCCCGCTGCAAGAGGATCTTCACGCCCACAGCCTTTGGGGAAATGTAGTCAAAGGGTAGTTCTGCTTGGTTTGATTATATTTGCAAGTTAATATGAAATCCTGGAAGGTTCTCTGCGGGCCTGTAGCGGATTATAGGGGACAGGTGGTTTCCCCCCCTCACCTCCCAATTTTCTCTGACACCCCTACATATTTATTTATTTATTTATTACAAATAATTGAAAAACTGCTGCTGTAAAAAAAAAAAGGCAAAATCTATGTTAGGCATAATTAGGAAAGGAATTAAGAATAAAACTGCTATTACTGCACTTATACAAATCTATGATGTGACCTTACTTGGAATACCGTGTCCAATTCTGATCACCGCACTTTAAAAAAAAAGTTATTATAGAGCTGGAAAAAGTGCAGAAAGGGGCAACTAAAATGATCAAGAAGCTGGAGCATCATCCCTATGAGGGAAGGGTACAAAAGCTGGGAGTGTTTAGCCTGGAGAAAAGGAGGCTAAAAGGGAGACCTGACAGAGGTGTACAAAATTATGCACAGTGTGGAAAGTATGGATAAGGAGACATTTTTCTCCCTCTCACATTAGAACTGGCGTTCATCCCATGTGTTGGCAGAATTAGGGTGACCATATGAAAAGGAGGACAGGGCTCCTGTATCTTTAACAGTTGTATTGAAAAGGAAATTTCAGCAGGTGTCATTTGTATATATGGGAAACCTGGAGAAATTTCCTCTTCATCACAACAGTTAAAGCTGCAGGTGCCCTGCCCTCTTTTAAATCTGGTCACTCTAGCATAGCTCCTGCAACTTTAACTGCTGTGATGAAGAGGGAATTTCACCAGGTTCTCCATATATAGAAATGACACCTGCTGAAATTCCCTTTTCTATGCAACTGTGAACCGCCCAGAGAGCTCCGGCTATTGGGCGGTATAGAAATGTAATAAATAAATAAATAAATAAAGATACAGGAGCCCTGTCCTCCTTTTCATATGGTCACCCTAGCAAAATTATTCAGTGCAGAAATATCTGGTTATGAGTTCAATGGGATTTACTCCCTAGTAACTGTGCAAAAGGAAGAGGGGCCGACCAAGGGCAAGATGGATGGATGATATTCTGGAGGTGACAGACTTGACCTTGGGGGAGCTAGGGGTGGCAACAGCCGACAGAAAGTTCTGGCGTGGGCTGGTCCATGAAGTTACGAAGAGTCGGAAGCGACTGAACGAATAAACAACAAAAACAAAAAACTGTGCTTAAGATTGCAACAGAGAACTAATTAATAAGACAGTGATGGTATTTATACTCCGTTTTTATCATAGCATCCAAAATATGCGCAGCCTATTATGTGGGGTGGGGGTGGGGAATAGTATATATCTAGAATATATAACTATTTCTAAGGATCTGGGAAATAGTGAATATACAAAATATCTGGGTGTCCTATTGAACAAGCATCCCCTTGAGGAAGCGGCACACATTGCAAGAGAGGCACCTCAGGACTCCGTTCAACGTCCCGGAAGATGCTAAATTCTGCAACTGTTGGATTGTGCATAAATCATGACTTGTGCTCCACAATCCTCTATTACATCGCAAACAACAACTAGGAGTACCTTTTTATGGACCGTAGTTACTGGATGGGATATTGAAAAAGCTTGGGCCCTGAACTTGTTAAACAAAATAAAATATAACTCGCTTGAAATGGATAGAAATAAACTTCCATTGCACACATGTAACTCTTATACCACAAGAGGGCAGAAGATGCCCTTTGCAAAGTAATTGCTAAACTAGTATGAAGAGTCTTGATTGTGGCACCTTAAAGGTGAAGACATTTATCATGGCATAAGCTGTATTGGATGGGAGCCCACCTTCCTCAGATGTACAAATTCAGCTTTATGCCAAAAGACTCTCTTTCTTGCTGTTACAGACTAACATGGTTACCTCTCTAGAAATTATTGAAAACAATGAATCAGTGTGATCTGCTAACATCATTTATTTAGGGGGATTGGATGAGAAAAGAATTAGTCTCAGAAAATATATGCCCTATTAGATGGAAAATATAATCTATCTAATATAATTAGGATACAATTAGACAGATATAATTAGATAGAAAATATATGGCCTATTACTATTAGTGTGATTCATATTTATTTTCAAAGCCTCTGATATTGCACATGGTATGGTAGAATAAAAGAAAACAGAGAAGTCTCTGTGTGCAGCTTATACAATTTAGCAGAATTACACATTTTTAAAAAGCCATGAAAGACAAGATTACACAAGAAATATAAGTAATAAGGAAAGCAAAGGAGGAGGAATAATTAAAATAATTTAGAATGCAATCCTATGGGTTGTGCCCTCACAAGAGGGAAGCCTCCAATGCCCTGCTGGGAGAAGCAGTGATGGTGATCTTTGCCTCCCTGTCCTCTGATCATGCCATTTTTCACTAGATGGGCTTTTTGCCCATCTAGCGATGGTGTTTCAAAGCAAGAAGGAAGGAGGCTGGAAGAAGCTCAGAATAGCTCATATCTTGGACGCTACAGTCTCCTCACCTCCCTGCTCACCAGAAAGCCCCTTTTCCTCCTCTTCGAGTTCAGTTTTCTGACCTCGGAGGCCAGGCAGCAGAACTCTTTCTTCACCAGTTGTGGGGTGGGGGGTGAGTGAATCTCTGACCACCTTCCAAGATTGGAGGGTGGAATCCCTGACCTGGGGAGGGGGGTCTCCATCAACCTATGGTCCCTCTGGCAATGTCTAGGGCCACAGGACTCTTCCCTTAATGGTGCAATCCTATACATGTTTAGACAGAAAAAGTCCTACAACTCCCCACATGCCTCATGCATGGAATTGTACATTAAATGGTGTAATACAACTTAAATGGGATGCTCTAATATTTCTATAGCATCTATCATATAGGAAGTGCTTTAGGTTGCAGCTCGCAGCATTCCCTAGCAAGCATGGCTGGCTGGGGAATGCTGGGAGCCATGCATAGGATTGAGTCCTTACAGCCTTAATATATCCAATAGGATGACCAGGTGCAAAAGAGGAGAGGGCTCCTGCATCTTTAATAGATGTGTAAGAAAGGGAATTTCCTACTAAAGGTGCAGGAGTCATGTCCTCTCACATCTGGCCACCTTAACACACCTTACCTGTATGCTACCCTGAGATCCTAGTCATCTAGGGTGAGATACAAATGTTTTAAATAAATAAATAATCACAACAGTCCTTTGGGTTCTATCATTAATAGCACTGATTTTTTTCTATAGAAGAATACTAAAGGAGGAAAGTCACTGTAAGCAAAAAAAACCCCACCCTAACTTAAAAGAAAAAGAAATAGGCGGATTTAATGAGCTCTTGCCCAACAATATGTATGTTAATCACATCTAATCAGGATTCAATGAGTCTTACTCCTAGATGCATGTGTCAGGATTGGTGGAAAACCCCAATATGTGGCATTGTGTTGGGACTGCAAACTGGTCTAGGAAGTTGAGATGGTGTGTTAGATCCGATGTTCTGGCTTTGTGCAATAGTATTATGTGGCCCAAAATGTAAGCAGGGGTGTCATGTGATAAGTAGCAGAATTGGAGACTTGTATCTTGCTCTGATGGAACTTTTACTACCAGCCATTGCTGAGTCCTATGAGAATTTCAGAGTGGTGGAACTAGTTAGTAGCTATCATCAGGGATTTCACATCTCAAGTGAGACACCCTTCATAATTACAGTTGTGTAGTTTACATAGTGAAAGTTAATGAAAATGTTTTGTTATCTAATTAAAGGGACATAGGAGTATCCCTTTAGACAAGGCGAGTCACAGACAGAAAGGTCACATCATTATAAGCTTCAAAATTCTATTGCTTATAAAATGGCACTTGTTGAGATAACTTGAAACTTGGCATCAATGATCTGCTTGATGAGATGCATGATGTATCAAATTTAAAGCTGATCTGATACGACTTGCCACAGGTATAACAAGTTACAAAGTGCTTAAGTTGGCAGGCACATTGTATATACAGGTATATCATTAACAGACATATTGTATATTTCTTTCAGATGTTGGTGAAAACCACCGATGTACTCTATTAAGGCTTATTGAAGAAGGCAGTCGTTCACTGGATTAAATGAAGTTTACCAATGTTAAGGCATGGGTCAATTTACAGGGGGATTCCTATAGCCATAAGTAAGATTCAGATCCGTCATAAAGCAATACAGGACCAAGACAATTAGTTCTGTCTCCAAGTTAAAATCCTACATTGAGGCATCTTTGCTTCTCCCAGGCATTCCATCCTCCCCATCTGGATTTGGGCCTGAATGACCCAGGAAAAGTGTGGACACATGGAGAGTAAGTTGTAAGCAAGCACAATTTGTGACGTTGCACAGCATCATGGGACATGTCTGTTAAGGCAACAGCCTAGCTTCCAGTTTTCTGGCTTTGGAAAGCTTGAGCCAAGAGGAGAAAGCCTTAACTCTGATCTTAAACTATCAGGATCCCGCCCCCCAATCATTGAATATTTACTGCTTTGATTATGCTACCATTAAAGAGAATACATTTTCCTCAAAGGGACTGCTCTTCAACTCTACAATTTCTCCACTTTCCATTGAGGGCTGGGATTGTACCTGCAAACTTGCTTAGGAGTAATTATGTCCCACAGAATGATACTAATGTTGCCTGGTTCTTCAGTTTCTTTTTATTTGAGACATAAGCAGGTAAAGTGAGATGCTTCAGTTAGCAAATCTTCATAATTGTTTCACATGCCCAAAGAGTGAAGAATTTTTAAACCCCAGTCTATGTTTTATTATCTCTGAGAACTTATCTCATTATTGGCATTTCTCCCTCACCTTTTCTCATGTCTGTTTAACTAGCCTATTACTCTGCTGACTACCCAGCAGATATTCAGAAACATTTTGGATTCCTAAAACACAGACAATTGATTTTGCTTCATGTTCACCTCTAGCCTTCCACTTTTTCATTTCACTAAATCGTTCTACCTGATGCTTATCTTTTTGCTGTACTGTTGCTGTCAACCTGTGTTAACAAGCTCCTCTGTCCCTAGATGTATAATTTGATATTGTATATTTATGACTTCGTATGGTCTTTCCTTCTGAATAAGATATATGTTGTCTTGGGACCATCAGCCCTGCAAAGAGGTGAGGCAAGATGTGGTCTGAATATTTAGTTATGTATTCAGGCAAGTTTTCCAGATGGCTTCAGAAAATATGAAGCCATTCACATACAGGGTTAACTGTTTCTTCCCTGAAAGAGGCAAAATTACCAAGTCCTTTCAAGGGAGAAAGAGCTGCAAATGGCTCAGAAGATGATTGTGGGCACAGTCCACACCATGAAAAGAACCAGATTACCAGGGTATAATTCCGTTTCTGGTTGCAGAAAGGAAATGACCCTTTCCTTCTTTAAGGGCTTCTCTAAATGAGCTATTTATACCATACTACTCACTATTTATAGCACACTTGTGACTGGCCACTCACACAAGTTTCCAGGTCAATTACATGACACTGTAAACCTCCAGCACAGGAAGGATTTCCGCAGCTTAATTTGAAATAGCAAAAAAACTAGTAACAAAAAGACCCCCTTTCCGTTCTGGCATGAAAAGAGAAAACCACGCTATAGGAAGAAGCAGACTATGCCATCTTGTGGCTGTATAAATGAAACATATAGAACTCCTGGTTGAAGGGGGGCAGAAGAGAAGTGTGTGTAAAGAGAGCACATCGTGATCGTGGGACGAAAACAGAAGCAGAAAGCTGTGGTAAAGTGGCAGGATTTTCTGTGGATCCGAGATTGGAGACAGCACTGCGACAGTGAAAAAATACAGAGTGGGAGGAGCATGGAGGTGAAGATGGCCTCTGTGCTCCTCCCACTCTGCATGGGATGCCTCTCAGCCTCGGAGTTCAGAGGTTGAAGGGCATCCCGATAACAATGTACTCTTAGTTACTGGCACTAAGACCTTTACGCTACAATATGCTGGTATTTTTGATTTTTGGTCTGTGGTTCCAAAATGGAATTTAGTTCTCAGGCTGAAAGTTGTTTTGCCCCTCCTGATGTACAGCATCCATTTAGATATTTGAGTTGATAACTACCTTGAATATGAATTCAATAAATTATGACTAACATTTAAAATGAATATGAATATTGCATTATTTAGGCTACACAAAGGCAGAGATTTTCTCTGATACTTAACCTCTCAAACTCTTAAGCAAAGACAGGGCCAGCTCAAGACAGTTTGCTACCTGAGGGCAGGGACATGACACCCGCCATTCCACATACAGAAGCCGATGAGACTGGAAGTTGAATCTTAACTTCAAGACTGATGGAGGGGATCAGCATTGTCCTTCACAGCAACAAAACATAGCAAGCTAAGTTAGGGGCTCAGGGCAGGCTGGAGGGGCTGAGGCTCATTGTGATAGAGCACATTCTTTGCATGCAGAAGGTCCCAGGTTCGATCCTTGACATCTCCCGGTAGAGCTGGGGAAAACTCTGGCCTGAAACCCTGGAGAGCTGCTGCCAGTCAGTGTCAATAATGCTGGGCTACATGGACCAATGGTCTGACTCAGTAGAAGGCCGTTTCTTATGTTCCTATGAATGGGCCTGTTGTACACAACTCCAGCTTCCAGTACTTCATTGGTGTTCCTGCCTCCTAAGGCAACTGTCTAACTCTGCCTAATGGCAGGGTGTATTTTTAAGAAGAACACAAATGAACTGTTTTGTTTTCAGATTCCTGTCTACAAGTTGGTATTTATATGATACGCTTTTATATCATTTTCTGAACAATCAGGAATGTTGGTCAGCTGTAAGTGTTCACAAATCCCATTTGTCCCTTGTTCTCATCCTCTGCAAAATGTTTCACAACTTTCCCTTTTTTAATTTATGGCTATGATCAGTTTATTTAGATATTGTTGTTGTTGTTGTGCTAGTGTGATCATCCTGAACTTCTCTCAACTGTACAATGAGAATAGTAAAAGACACATTTATAATGCATATTACAAACCTCAATCAATAAGACATTCCCTCTTGGAAACACTTGAATAAAGTATGTACATCTTCATGCACACTTACATATACATTATCTGTTTCCAATGAAAAATTCAATGTTTCAGATAAATAATTTTCTCTTCTTTATACAGTATATCCATAAAATGTATAAATAATTAACTCAAAAACAAATTTTAGTATTTGGATATATTGCTTTACATCACAAAAAAATTAAAAAGTGAGTCTAATTTTGTACAAATGTATTCCAGCTTTGTCTTTTTTCTGTAGTTCTAACCTAATTAATTTTGCCATTAAAAAAAATTCCATATTTTCTCCAACCACTCATCCCTAGAAGGTATTACTTATCCTCTCCTCATTTTTGCATACTCTATTCTTACTTTCTTTTTTCAAACCTTGCTGGAGTAGATGAAACCATTGTGGGGAGAGTTTTGGCCACTGATCATGTACTTACAATGGCATACTCCTGTTGATTAAATTAGTACCCGGTAGCCAGACTTCAAAAGCACTTGTGTTTACAAAGGCTGGGCATGGTCCAGCCGAATCTCATTAAGTTCAGTGAGAGAGGTAAGCATAGGCCTAATTCTCTTTCACTGAAATCAATTAACAATCCCATGGTCCTGGAAGAGCATCCCAGGGACCATAGGATTTTTTGGAACCAGCCTTCCCAAGGCCGTAGACACCGCTATGACCTCAGGAGAGGATCTCTGTGTTCCAATCCCTTCCCCTGGCCCCTCACAGCTGCCACAGAAAGAACCACGGCAGCTGCTTCCCAAGATTGAGGGGAAAGGGGGCATTCCAGTGGGTGTGGGAGGACAGAGGAGAGGCCAACAGTATCCTATGGCCCGTCCAGTCCTGGTCTCACCCTTAGCAGTGTAGATGGGCTCAGAAGGCCAATTAGAGGAAAAGCAATAACAAGGAAGATGGAGAAGTGAAAACTGCCCCGTTGCTCCTTCTGCACAGCTAGCAGTAGTCCACAGAGCCGGCACACCCATGAAGCAGGGTAAGGCTCAGAGTGGGAGGAACAACCAATTACATCACTATGCTCTCTGCCCCCACCAGGAGGGCCCACCACAGCAGTTTCCAGCAGAAGACTTGGAGAACCCTGGCAGCTGTTCACCTGCTGTGATATTTGCCACAGCAAGATAGCGGCTGGAGGGCTCGCTTAGGAAGACCCCCACCTTCTTTTTTAAGAACATGAGAAGAGCCCTGCTGGATCAGAGCAAGGGTCCATCTAGTCCAGCATTCTGTTCACATGGTGGCCAACAAGATGCCCACAGAAAACCCTCAAGCCAGACATGAGTACAAAAGCACTCTCCTGCCCATGTTCCCCAGCAATTGGTGTACATAGGCATACTCCCTCTGATACTGGTGGTAGTCTGTGGTCAGCAGGACTAGTAGCCATTGATAGCCTTATTTTCCATGAATTTATCCAATCCCTTTTTAAATTCATCCAAATTGGTTGCCATCACTACCTCTTGTGGTAGCAAATTCCATTGTTTAATTATGCACTGTGTGAAGAAGTACTTCCTTTTATCTGTCCTGAATCTTCGACCAATCAGCTTTATGGAATGATCCCGGGTTCTAGTATTATAAGTTTTCCTTGTAGGGCCAGAAGCAGCAGCCATGGAGCTCTTTTGAACGTTCCAGCGAGAGCCCAGAGAGATCTTGAAGACGTGTCTCTTCAGCCATGGGGCTCTCCATAGGTGGCAACAGCATGTCTTCTCTCTTGCCTGAGGCAGCAAGAGAGCTTGCTATAGTCTGGCAGAACTCTGCCCACATTTTGCAACATATGCATGACCTCCTGCAAGACCCCAAGAGTTCTTGTGAGACATGCATCACCTCCCACAAGAGTCCCATGAGACACATGCAACCTCCTGCAAGAGTCTCAAGAGGTCTCGCAAGGCACACATCTTCTCGTGAGCGTCCTGCGACCGCTTCTTCCAGCCATATAGCTCTCCATACATGGAAAAAGCAAAGATAAGGGGAGTGTGGGGTGGGAAAAGGCCACACGCACAAGGGTGGGGGTATGGCAGCAGCACATCTTCTCTCACCTCATGCTGCATGAGATCTTGCACCAAGCCAGGCAGTCTAGCAGGCCATAGGATATTCGGAAGCTTCCAAAATTGGTCCATCTAGGGTTCCAACAGTGTGGCACCCTTAAAGTGGCATCTTTGTTCAGACTTTGGTTAGACTGTGCTCATTTTAAGGTAACCATTCACAGACAATTTACACAGAAGAAGATTGATAACATCAGTGCAAGCAATCTGAATCGCCTCGTAAGGGCAAGATTGCATGTATCTTTCAGAACAGAGATGGTAACACTTGATTCTCCTTGCTAAATTAGGAGCTGATGTGGCAACCTCTTGTCCGTCTTTACCAAACATTAAATGAATCAGCACTATCACACTGGTGGGTATTCACAAGGGAAATTTCAAGTGTTATGCAATTCCTTTCAGCCTCATCCAGTTGTTGCACACCCTATGGCCTTTCTTTAGAGAAATTACTTCATCCAAGCCAATGTGTTACATCAGGAAAACTGTTTAATTGATTTTTTTTAAAGCAAAATATCTGATAAACTTGCCTAAAAGGTATTGATCTTAGGCGGCTTGAGTAAGATGTTTGATACTATACAGTCACCCAAAACCTTCAATAAATCAGAAAATAGCAAGTCCAACATCAATCTTGGCAGCTTTTTTAGAAGCTACTGTAAGGATTGCAGCTACATTCAGAGGAAATAAGGGAAGCTGGAGGGTGTGGCAGATGATGTCATTGTCCCTGTGAATCAGAAAGTCTTGGCACCTTGAACCTGTAAGCCTTGTCTCAACTACAACGTTGCTCTCCTCCTCCTGTTGTGCACTGGCTTGGGAATAAAGACCCTGGCTTGAATTAAGACAGAGTTCTCTGTTATGTTATGAAGCCTTGGATGGTTATCTGAATGTGGCCAGTCTGTGGTTCCGATGTCAGTGTTGTAGTGAGTTCACTCTGGGTTTCACTCAGGACCAGTCAGATCTGGTGGCTGAGGCCTCCAGTGTCAGGGGGTGGTAAATCCACTCTGGGTTTCAGCCAGAGCAAGTCAGAACTCTAAAGGTGCTATCCAAGGTGCAAAGCCATGATGGGCCATGCCTCAGTGGTAGAGCATCTGTTTTGCATGAAGAAAGACCCAGGTTTGATCCCTGACATTTCCAGGTAGGCCGGAATAAATTCCTGCCTGAAACCCTGGGGAGCCGCTGCCAATCAGCACTGACAATACTCCGCTAGATGGACCAATGGTCTGACTTCCTATGTTCCTGTGTACCGCCTCACTGACATCGGAGCTACCAGCCTCCAGTGGTCCAGTCCTGCAATGTGGAAGTCATGACACATTTTCCTGGCGTGCACTAATTAAATCCTTTATGCCTTAGTTTAACTAATTTGACTAAATATTCTTCCATTGTAATTTAAGCTGAGTATATTACACACATTAATGCTGTATTTAGGTTTCCTGCAACTTCTTATAATGAAGTACAATGAAGCAATCAAACATTTCCCCCCTCCAGCCATATCAACATAAGTACTTAAGGTGACAGGGAGTGTTTCCACACAGAGGGCTCCTCATGCTACCAGTCCAGCCCAAAGGCATTGTGTATCTTAATGAATTTTTCTGGTAAGAAGTGATGGAAGATGTGGTGGGGAAACATGGGAGAGTTACAAATGGGAGATGTCGATATCTTGACCCCATCTAAAATTCTGTGAATGAGGCACTGCAACTGCAGGAAAAAAGCACTGTCTGGAAGTATCCTGAATGTTGAAAAGTTCTCAATGCCATTCAGAGCTCCATCACACCTGAATGTTTGCCCTTGTATTATCCCCCTCCGTTTACTTAGCGTTTGAAAGCCTTACATCTTCACACTTCTCCTCAGAGTTGCTGTTTCCCCCCACCCCGCAGATCTCATTTGTACCTCCCCTTGCAATCTATTGGTTGTTTGGACTGACACTTCACCCTGGTATGCCCCCTCCCTTTCATCAGTAATGCCACCCGTCCTGAGAACATCGGATTGAGTAAGATGAGATAAAAATACACGCAGAGGGTCGAGGGCATTGCTGGAAAAACCATTCCTTCCCCGCACTTGGAAACCTTGCAAAGAGAGGGGGGAAGACGTGAGATCAGGGCAGGACATGGACGGCATCATCTGAGTCCTTTGTATGCAATGCACCGTGACAGCAGGCTATAATGCTGGTGTGATGGAGCTCTTACTCTGCAGTGTGGTTGGTGTGGATTACTTCCCCATTTTTAAACTAGGGCTGAGCACTGATTCGGCTCTGCATCCAGGCCTAATGTTATATGCCACCCAGAGAGCTTTTTGTGAACTGCCCAGCTGGACAGAAGGACTCACACACCTTTTCACACACCCTGCTCATGTCCCCCTCCTCACGTTCATGAGTGGGGAAGCAGGTACCCAGCCCAGCTGGCTACCCTATCAAATGTCCAAAGAATTCTGACATCTGAATCCCACTTTGGTTCCATATCTGAGTGGATTGGATCCAGGCTGAAGAGGGCCAGGGCAAATAAGGGCCAAATCGGAAGCCCTAATTGAAATATACTGAGAACAGCTTTGCTTGAAGTCTTTCCAATTAATATTAATATCACTAAGTAAAACACAAATTAACGTGTCCGAAGGCTTCATAGGCAGAGTGCGTGGGGTGGGTGGGTGGAGCATTCACCCTTTGTTAGAAGTAGTGATTGAAACCATTTAATGAATTCAATCTGTTGGCAATTTTTGTTGATAGTTTCAGGGCCTGTTCCAGGTTTTGAAAGGTTCATGGGAAGACATCTTCAGTGGGTTTACCTTCTGTGAGTCTACATTCTGTGATGGCATTGTTGCCAGCTGCTGGTGGTTATCCTCTTCCTTATCATTGCTATCAGTTTCTTGCTCGCCAGGCAGGAGACAATGAGCAAAGAGGCAGTAGCTCCACTGCTCCTCCTTCATACCACCACCATTGTCTGGGCCAGAGTGAAAGAAGGTGAACAAGTAGCCTGCAATGGGGAAGTGGAGGGACAGGTCCTGGGGGTGCTTGTCAGTAGTTCCTCTGCTGAGTTACAAGCCTTTGGTAGGTGCCCAGCCAGGCCAACCATGGACATCAACACTAGATAATTCAGAAATCATGATTATTCATAGGAAGGATTGATTGATTGATTATTTATTTATTTATTTATTACATTTCTAAACCACCCAATGCCTGACGCTCTTTGTAGAAGAAGCTGTAATGCCATGAAATCTTTTTATTTTGGGAGAAATCTCATTAATTTCACTTATATATATTCACTGTGACTGCTCTGGGCTGAGCAGTACACAAGTCACTTAAGACAGCGTCCTCCTAATCACAAACTGTTAAATGTCCATAAGCTTTCCTGAATGAGGATTATCTTTCGATAGAATACTTCGTGAAGTGCCTTCTAGGTTCCTCTGAAGTACCAAAATAAATAATGGTGGATCAGCGTATTGGGATCTTAGGCAAATCAACTGAAAATCAATGCAACCTGCCTCCAAGCAAATGCGTTTAGGGCCAGGGTGTTAGGTTGTGTTTCACAGCGTATTCTATCAGCACAACTAATTCATTAGTTTCAACACTGCTTATAGAACGTTGGAGATTTGTCTATATCTAACCCATTGTAACACAGTGAAGCCTTTATTCCTCCATGCCACCCCTTAGAATAGGTTTCAGGCTTTGCAAAGCAATAAAAGATAATCCAGGCAGAAAATAAATGGCACACACCAAACAATGTAAACCAGGCGAGAGTACATTTTAGCTCCTGCAAAACCAGATGCTTTTGCTAACTGGCAGATTCTATTAGGAGGAACGAAACCCAGTGGTGTGATGTAAACACAGACGCTGCGTCTCTGATCACTTCCTTCTGCTTTCCAAATCAGTGACACAATTTCCTGGAATTAACCTGGGGTGGGGGGCATTGTTAGGTCAAAGGTTAAGACCCCTTTGCCCAAGTCATTCCCATAGAAATTGAGCTTATTTGACTTTTCATTATATATATATATATATATATATATATATATATATATATATATATATCACCTTTTCTCCTTTTGCAGAGAACCCAAAGTAGCGTACATGATCCCCTTCCTCTCTATTTTATCCTCACAACAATGCTGTGAGGTTGGTTATGCTGAGAAACAGTGATGACCCAAAGTCTCCTACTGGGCCTCATGGCCAAGTAGAGACTGGAACTCGGATCTCACGAGTCTCAGTCCAACATTCTAACCGTTACACCACACTGTCTTTTATCATGTATTGCAATTTGATCATGCCAAGTAATATATCCAGTTTGTTCTCATTATCTTAATCAGTTCTTTCTGCCTGCTGTCCTTATGAACCATTCAGGGCTGAGTCAATACCCATAAACTTTACAAGTGACAGCATGATTCATCTTATTAAAAATCCAACAATTGGACATTCTATAATCTCTTCTGATGCTTGATTTGTGTTCATTGTGCCTGCCTTTAATAGTCCTGTTGAATGGATGAAATACTGTATAACCTTTGGGCTTGTATAACCAAGTGCAGCATAAGGGGTAGGGACTTTTTTCTTTTTTTCTTACTTTTGCCCTGGAGCGCAGGTGCGCTCCAGGTCCTGTCTTTTGGGGGGGAGGAATGGCTGGCGCAACGTCCTCCTTCCTCCCTGGACGTCGCGTGCCATGTGTGAACACAGGGGGAGGATCTTGCAATCAGAATGTCACAAGATGCTCCCTCCTCTTTACCATAACACCGGGAGGTGTAGACATGCCCAATGTTAAGCACTTTAAAATCCCCTTTATATCAGTGGGCCATGCTTAACTCTTGCTTTGAAATATGTTTAATACTTTTCAAGACAGGCATGATTTGCTTCTTGTTGCTCCAGAAATTCAAAAACCAGTCCAGCCCTTTTAAAATACACATGAACATTACCTAACCTCTTCCAAAAGTTGCACAGTTTGTATGTTTTCCTTCCCAGCACCTATCAAATCTTTAAGAAATTGTACTTAATGGATTGCACCAACTTGCTTCTATGGTCCTGGCGGACAGTTAATTTTTTTTATTATTATTTATTTATTTATTGCATTTCTATACCGCCCAATAGCCGAAGCTCTCTGGGCGGTTTACAAAATTAAGACAATTCAAAGTATAAAACAACAGTATAAAACCATAATATAAAATACAATATGAAAGCACAACCAAGATAAAAACAGCAGCAATGCAAAAATACAAATTTAATCACATTCTCTAATCCAGCAGCGTTTTCCTACCTCCACAAACGATGTAATCACTGTCTAATAATTCCTTCGGTGAGTGAACAGAATAGGGCTTTCCTCCCTCCTCCTTCTTTCTGCAGCCCCTGAAAATATATACTTGGGGTGTGAGGGTACCTTAGGAAATGGTGTGGGATGATAGGGTGCAGACATCTGCAAATGGAGAGGAATGTTGACAGAAATTGCCTCCCTCAGCGCCCCCCCCCTTATGAAAATAGAAGAGGAGTGTATGATCCAAGCCAGTGTTATTTTGTATTTAAAATTGTTGCTTCTTCCATTTGTGATGATGGTCCTGGTAGTGACATATTTCCATTCCCCCCGCCCCCCAGTTACACCAAGGGATTTTCTACATGGGGCATTTATCCTTGCTCATCATTCCTGCTCACAGTTGCTTACAGGCTCTTTAGACAATGTTGTGACCCTGCAGTTTCACTTCTGTGTCTAACCAGCACTTTCGGTGAGGGTTTTTTAGAGCAGGATAAATCTGACATTTAATTGAGAAAGTGAAATAAAGCTCTGTTTCTACTTGTATTTATGCTATTCTGCTACACTACAGTGCCACCTAGAGGTTTTGTAGGAGGAAATCAGGAAAGGAAACACTCTTTGTGTACTGCTTAGATCTCAATTATGCAATGAAAACAGAAGTAGATACAGCTGATTAACAGCCTCTTATAGAAAAGTTCTTTTATTGTGAACTGCTCAGGGATTTTACTTTATCCAGTGATATGTGTCAAAAATAAATAAATAAAACTTTACAATAAAACTATAGAATTAACAGTGAAATAAATATTCCCATGCACACACTGCTAATGCTATCTATATAAATAAACAGGCAATTAATCATATTGATTAATACACACTATCACTTCTCTAAGGTGAAAATGTATCCACATCTGGACTAGATCGAATGGGTGAAAATGGCAAGGAAGCAGATTGCAGCAAAATGTTAGGCAAAACTTCGTTATAATAAAAGCTGTTTGACACTGGAACAGTCTGCTTTGGTGGGCTCTTCTTTGCTGGAGGTATGTAAACACAAGCTGGACAGCCATCTGTCTGGGATGCTGTAGTTGCAAGATTCCTGCACTGAGCAGGGAACATAAGAACATAGGAAACTGCCTTGTACAGAATTAGACCATGGGTCCATCTAGCCCAGTATTGTTGACACTGACTGGCAGTGGCTCTCCAGGGTTTCAGGCAGGATTCTTCCTAGATCTACCTGGAGATACCGGGGATTGAAACTGGGACTTTCTACATGCAAAACAGCTACATACCATTGAGCTATGGCCCCTCCCCTTGTGAACTATGGCCCCTCCCCATTTAGGGTTGGACTTGATGACCTCCAAGGTACCTTACAACTTTAAAATTCTACTATTCATTCAATGTCTACTATGTTGGAATCAAACCATCATTTCTGTGATATGTTGAAATATTAACCCAGTTATGGGCAGTTTTCAAAGAAGTGTGTTAGCTGTACTCAAAGGGTTGCAGCTAACACATTAGTGTTTGTTTGGTTTGGTTTTCCGCAGGTCTTCATTCCATGTTACAAACTGCTATTTTGAAAAATATATGCCCAGAGCATACTTGGGTGTACAGAACAAGATGTACAGTGCATTGGGTCATGGACTCTGTAGTATCATCACCCTCTGTGACACTGTAAATAACCTCTCTTACACTGCCACAACCCTCTCACTTTTTAAGAGGGAACTTTAAACGTGTGTGTGTGTGTGTTTCACAAACCTTTGGCAAAAAATAAAACTGAACAAGGCGTGGTTTTAGAATAACAAAACAGAATTTCAAACTTTATTTATAAGGAAAGAAACATGTTAATACAACATGGTTTTAAAATAAGTGTACCTCCCTCCACCTCTCAGGGAAATCTAACCACTCCTGAAGTCCATAGCCCCAATTTCCTAATCCTGGGCCTAATCTACACCAAGTAGGATACAGCACTATGAAAGCTCTATGAAAGCAATATATGGTATGTGTCAGTAAGACCCAACAGTTGTCAGTGCACTTCAATACTGCTATAAAGCAACAGTGTGGCTCCTGTCTTTTATAGACCACTTTCATAGTGCAATATCCTGCTTGGTGTAGATTAGGCCCTACCCCACTGAAAGCCAGTCCTTTTCTACCTCACAACGAAAACCCAGTCACAGTTATACTCTCTCTATCTCAACTAAAAATGAAACAGCCAATCAGATGACACTAGTCAGGTCAACATTTTAACTAGAGTTGGGGTGAAAATCCACCTGGACCCACAAAGGCAGCAGACGACCCTGTGTCCGGCACTCACAGGCCCAGGCAGATACACCCAGTGCCAAAGTAGAGGGAGAAAATATCCAATTTCCCCAGCCTTGGGGAAATTGCATTTTTATTTTCCACCATCTGCCAATGGGGGCCTTAAAGGCCCTATTAACAGGACCTTTAAGGCACCCATTGGTGGGGAATGAATTTCCCCCCTCCATTCTAGTGGTGGCAGCAATGTTAAGAGGCCTTTAACACCCCCATTGGCAGGGGGAAGTCAAAGCATGCTTTCCAGCGCCTCCGGAAAGTGCACAATTCCCCAGCCACATTAATGGTGTTCTGGGGGAATTGCACACTTTCTGGAGGCCCCAGAAAATGCACTTTGCTGAGGGCTCCGGAGGCTCACGCAGCCTCAGCAAGCCCGGTTTTGAACTGGTCCGGATGAGCAGGACTTGTTGTACTTGCTGGACACCCCGCCCCCTGTGAGTTCTCAGAAGCCTAACTCCCCCCCTCCCACCAGCTTACCATTGCCTGTAATGAAAAGGATTTGTTAAAGCAAATCAAGCCCGCAACGAAACATTCAAATATATATACAAACAACAAAATAAAATATCATTTTGTGACAGACTACAATTAATATTCTTTTACAAAATATGTCCCTTGTGGGACAGTATGTCATTCTCAAAGGCCTCTGGTAGTTGGCAAAGCACTGCATATTGTTGTGCTGAATCACATGCCAGTGGAGTTAACGCTGGGCCTTGAATGCTGGTGGCTGTTCTGGTTTATGCAACTGATTTTCACTCCAAACGCTTCACCACTGATCTGCTTTTACTCTTCGGCTCACTGTCAGAAGCAGTGGTTGATGCCTGTTTTGTATCCACAGTCCTTCCTTGGTCATATGCATTTTAAGAAGAAAAAAGAAACATACGTTTATTGTGAACAACATACAAAATGAGAAAATTTGCCTTAATGGCTGCAATGTACAACCCCTTCATGGTAATACATGATTGCATTACTAGGAAGAAATCAGTAGCCAAGAAGGAATTTCAGATTCCAATTTAACAACGCTATTACATTGGAATCTCGACAATTCAAATAAGAATGAAGAATGTGCTGCTAACTTCACTTTTTGTTGTAATGAAGATTTAAACTGAAGCTACAGACATGCAATAAAGGCCGGGTATCACTGGTGTAGGAATCAGGAACAAACACAGAATTACACAATAACCTCATATGATTTGTGGTCAGTTGTCAGCTAAAAAATAAAGTTTAAGGAACAGCATGAGCATACCGTAATTTGGACAGGAGAGGCAGTGCTCTTGGCTTTGGTTTCTATAAGGAAGAGTCACGTCCAAATCCCAGTTTGCTCAAATTCCACTTTCTGATATATATTTATTTTATTATTTTATTTATCTCATTTATATTCCACTCCACATCTAAACAGATTCCAGAGCTCTGAACAATAAGAGATAAAAGGAATAAAACAAAATATTAACAGTTATTTTAAAATATATATATTAAAAGTTATTTTAAAAACAGAGTGCCAATAAAAACTGTGGCTGGTCAATCGGGAAAGGCTTGTTGGAATAAAATGTCTTCAGCAGGTTAATGTTGGTGCCTGACTGACATCCAGGCAGGGGATGTAAACAGCCCTCCGGATAATCCAGACTTAGGGCTTAGCTAGACCTAAGGTTTATCCCGGGGTCGTCCCGGGGTCGTCCCTGCCTGCTCCCGGGATCCCCTGTGTGTCATTTACATGAACAGGGATGACCCCAGAACAATCCAGGGATAAACCTTAGGTCTAGCTAAGGCCTAAGACAAACTTAGAGAGTAGACTCACTGAAATAAATAAAAGTTTTTTCTAACCAACTTTTGCTGGATTGTATCTATCTATGGCCTACAAATTATGACTAAAATCTGACAAAAGCTAGCTTTGATTTAAGCTGTTGAAAGTGAGTCACAAGTAACACGTATTAGAACCACTGTATGTTATTATCTATTAAAAAAATAGAATTGCTCTTGATAATAGGTGCAGCTGGAAGAAATAGCTGCTGGAAAACCATGTATCTATTCTGTGATCCTTTCCTGATATCATCTGTTCCTGAGCTCCAATGAGTTAATTATATCCAACCTATAATTACATCAAAATTTAATGCAATCTGAATAGATGGTTGGTGGAATCTTTCATAAATTCTCAAAGGCTTGAACAGAGTAACAGAATAGTCGTATGCAATAGTGGTTGAAATAGAAGTATATCTAAGCAGGGCAAGTTGTCATTCTGTATTTATCCTGTCTTTGCCCAAATAGGGTAGAAGCATTTTGGGGTAGAAGCATTTCCAACCAGGTAAAAAGCAAAACAAAAACAAAAACATTGACTACAGATGGTTGGAGGTAAAGAAGGAATTGTTAAATAATTTCAGAGCGTCATTTTTTTGTGTCAGGATTTAAACAATTAAAGAATATCTCCTAAGAAGGAAAAACCACTGTCTCAGAGTGCATTCAAATAGCTAAATTAGAGGCCTGGAGGGAATACAGAGAGTGGCAAATGGAGAAATTCCAGTTGCTGTCTGGGTAATAACAAATCCCTAGCTGACAGATGTTGGAGCTTTGTTGAACAGTAATAAAGGAAAGGGTGATTACATGCTTCCTTGGCACTGCTCTTTGGGATAATTATCAAGAATAGATGCTTCGGAATAAGCAAATTAATACTATGGTTCACTTTAATACTCCAAGGTCATATCTTAATCTCAATTATGTTGCTGAGCATTTACAATAGGGGTGGGGAAATCTTTTTCTTATAAAGGGCTGTTCTGTCGACCCACAAGAAAATGTAGGGTGGCCATGTGTCCTCTTTTACAGAGGACAGTTCTCTATTTGAAGGGCTAGCCTGTTCAATTCCAAAAAGAACTGAAATAACTGTTGTCCATCAACCCCTGGATGGCCAATTGATTAGTCAGGCACTACGGCGGGATGTACTGTATTTCTATTTAAATTACAATAATTATTTCTAAATTCTGATATGTACATTTTATGGAAGTTGGTGTCCTCTTTTGTTCCCTTTTTTGGCAATTCTTAATTGGCCACCCCA
Source organism: Elgaria multicarinata webbii (assembly GCF_023053635.1). Lineage (NCBI taxonomy): Eukaryota > Metazoa > Chordata > Lepidosauria > Squamata > Anguidae > Elgaria > Elgaria multicarinata. Next base: position 79,342,854 of record NC_086177.1, on the reverse strand, counting down.
AGGAAAAATCCATCAGGCACCACCGCTGATGATGTGCAAAGCCAGTGGGCAAAGTGGGTGGTGTGTAGTGCTGCAGGGTGGCACAGCTCTTTCTCTCTGAGTATTTCAACATGAGGCTTTTATTGCACACTCACGATTGGTCACTTATGGAAGTTTGCAGGTCCTTTACATGACATCATCAATCTCCAGGGCATCTCCCATGCTTTCTGACCTTTATCTTGTCTTTAAACAGATCGAGGATAATGCAGCAATAAATATAAATCTGCTTTAATGGACATGTGAAATTGCACAGTTCTGCTATAACCACACCACCATCTAGTGGCTGTAAAATGAAACATGTAGAACTTGCCAAAAAAAGACAGCCACAAAATAGCATGTGTCAGCACGTGTAAGGAGTTGCTCTTCATCCCACAAAGAATCCAGAAACAGAAGCTGAGGTAAGCTGCAGGACAGAAAGACTGGTGTGGTGAAGCCTTCTCTACCTCACACAAACACAAATGCAAAGAGGAAAAGGAAGCAATTCCTAGGAGGGCAGGCAGTGGACCTGCAGCATCCAGAGAGCCAGATGACTCTGAAGGCTTCAGGTTCCCCACCTCTAATCCAGAACAATAGTCAGCAACAGATAAAGTTATCCATGGATTATTCTTTCGGAAATATGTATAGAATCATCCATATCTTTCTGCACTCTGGGCAGAAACCCACTGCATCAGCATATGCTATTGGCATTGTGTTACAGGTGACTTATACTAGTGTGACTTCAATGCTGTGAGTAACAGCATTGGTTATTGTATTCTGTCATGAGCATTTCCCCCTTTCCATGTAGATTGCATTGTCAAAAAACCCCCGTTAAGATTGGTTAGTGACTTCTTCAACAAACGAACGGGAGGGGAGGACAAATTTATGGAAAGTGAAAACATTGTTTGTATACCAAATAATGATAGCTTGGATCTTCAGCAGCTCTTAATGATTTAAGAACTTAAGAACTTAACAACTAAATTTAAGTTGAATTTGGAGAAATAGAACATCTCTGCTATTTCTTACAGGAGTCCAGTTCAGCAAGAACCATCCCATTCCATCTTCCGTATTAGACAAGAATAGATATTTGTCCAGGCAGAGCTGTTTTGACAGCTCAAAACAAACATACAAGGTGCAAGAGATTTAACAGAACTGCATTGTGCCAATAATAATAGAATAGTAGAGTTGGAAGGGGCCTATAAGGCCATCAAGTCCAACCTTCCACTCAGTGCAGGAATCCACCCTAAGGCATACCTGACAGATGGTTGTCCAGCTGCCTCTTGATTAGTTATTAGTTATTCTCCATTAGTGTGGGAGAGCCCACAAATACTATAAGATATAGTGTTTATAAATAGAGCACTTGATACACATCAATGTATAAAGGAAGTGAATATTTTCAGTTACTGTATACTATGTATAACAGTCATATCAATGTCATAACAACCATGTCAGGCATAATCATATAACAGATAAAGTGTATAAAAAGACCTTATTGGTCTAGTACAGTTCTGCTAGGTCTCTTGCACTTGCGTGTTTGTTTTGAGCAGGTGTTGGAAGGGGAGCATCAATGGACTTTTTCACAGTCCATTCCTGATGTAGCTACACACCAGTCCTTTGCCGTTCAAAGAAGAGAGAAGGTATATGGGGGTGGGCAGGACCCCAAATTTAAACTGCTTTTAAATGCAGTTTGTTCTGTTAGCAAACCAGCAAGAACCTAATGAAGATGAGCAGTGTGGAATCCTAGCAGAAGGAGCACGCTTAACCTGGATAAATCACACAAAGGAATAAGAAAGCTTGTATTATTACAGGAAATGCATGTTGGATAGTAGAGTTCCCCAACCCAGGATGGAGGGAGACCCAAAGAGATGTCTCCTCTCTAAGAGGCAGGAGCATGAAGAAGGAGTTAGTGAGGTCAGCAACCCTAAGTGCATCAGTCTAGCAACAGAAGCAAGGTCATGGATCAGTCTAGGGAGCTTGGAGGTCCTCTATCTACTCTCTTTGTTTTCTTTTTGAAGCTAGCTGAGTTTCACCCACACTTCCAACATGTTGGCACCATTCAGAAGACATCTTAAACCATGGCTTTAACCACGGTGAATAAGGCATTTTGCCTTAGACCATTTCTACACCAGCCCCAAAATGCGGGCTGGTCACGGCCGAGTCCTTGTGAATCCAAATGACACACAGGGATTCCCAGGAGGAAGGAGGAACAAGAATGGGTTTTCTCAGGGATAAGTACTCCCTGGGAAAATCCAATTCTTCCCACAGTCTCAGGATCGTCCCGAGACCATGGGAGGTGTGACCGCCCATCCCAGCTTCTTCCCTCCTCCCTGCGAGTAGCGGAGACCAGTAGAGGGAAGGAACTGGGCCTGGAGGAATTGGGGGTGGGGGGAGCAGGGTCGGGGCTTTTTTTAAAAAACAACAACAACACTTTTTGTTGGAGCACATGTACGCTCAACTCCTTTAAAAAAAATTGGTGGCGTGACACCCACCTGACTAACAGGAGGATCTCGTGATCAGGATCTCACAAGATCCTCCCCCTCCCTCCCTCTACTCCGGGCTGGTGTAGAAATGGCCTTAGTCACTGTGGTTAAGCCATGGTTTAATGGGGGGCATCCAGCATTTTATTGCATATTTCCCACCCTTCCTTTGAAGAACTCAAGAGCAGCATATTTATGGTATCCATCTGACCTCCCATCCAGGCAATTTACAGACACTTGCCTGCTTCAGTCAAGGAACTGTAGTGGGTTCCTTCAGGCCTTTTTCTTCCAGGTCAGTAGTGAAACAGTTAAGCCATTTTTATCTTGACAGTGTAGTGTTTTGTTTGTTTCAAGGTTAAATCCTCTTTTCTCTCCCCCAGGATTAAGAAGGAGATTCCAGATCTCTCCAACATGTCATGTCAGTTTGTCTGCAGCTTCACACACTAGTTGAGGATTAATGCTTTAGGATGACTCACAAAGAGTCTTGTGGCACCTTAAAGATGAACAATGTAACATGTACAATCCAGCATCTTTTGCAACCTGGTGAAGGATTTTTGGAGCACACTCAGATTGTGAACTACTTCAGTGGTCATCCCAAAATATTGGGCAGTATCCTATTTAACACAACCACTAAAATGCATTACCTTGTACAATAGGATACTGCCCATTGTCTCACCCCAAAAGACCACTTATAGTTTTAATGCCCGTGGTTCTTACAAACATATTCCCACCTGTGGATATAGTCCATATTCTCAAGGCTGTTGCTTATTCCACAATCTTTCACATAACCAAATAAAGGTCTACTGTCTTGTTAATTCAGCTAGTTTTGGAAATCAGCCACTCATCCACTTTCCTCAGTATTCTCACATCCAAAACATGATAGATGAAGTTGTATAGGAGCATATACATCCAAATGTATATGGTTTGTGTAACTCACTTATCTAATTCAGTGTTTGGTCCTCAAGTCATCAGACAGCTTAGTGTGCAAATGAGAGTTTGAGAGCATCATGGGCGGGGGGTGGGGGATCGCATTTCCCTACCGTCATTTTTCTGTCCCACTGTAGTTACAAGCAGCTTCCTTTTTCTTCACAGGGGGAAAAAAGAGGAAGCAAACAATGATCACGTGGCCCATTCAGTGGGCGTTTTCCTCCCGCTGCTTCTCCTGCACACAGCAAGAAATGGCGGCACCTTTTGCTACAGCCAAAAAAGTTGGATTTTCCAGGTCTTTTTTGTGACAGGAAAATGAGAAGAAGGAGCAGGAGGCACACATGAGGCAGAAGGCATTGTAAAAAGGACCCGCGAAAATCCATGAGCACCCAGTAACAAGAATGCTATAAAATGCTCACCTGATAATACTCTGAGAAGAAGAAAGTTGTGGTTGATCATAGAATCATAGAATAGTAGAGTTGGAAGGGGCCTATAAGGCCATTGAGTCCAACCCCCTGCTCAATGCAGTTATCCACCTCAAAGTATACCCGATAGATGGTTGTCCAGCTGCCTCTTGAATGCCTCTAGTGTGGGAGAGCCCACAACGTCCCTGGGTAACTGATCTCTTCCAGGTGCTTTTGCTTCTATGCTATAGAGATGCTGAAATTGTGCGTGACAACTATTTGGCACCAGAAATGGGAGAATGGGGTTCTTTACATAGTCTTCTGGAATAAATATGAAAAATATATTCCTGTGGACAATCATTCTTATACTAAGACCCATCTATTAATTAGAGACATGAGTGTGGGTATGGTTTCATAAGAAGGTACAAGACACCACACCCCAATACAGGCCCAGATTTAGGATCATTACATTGGTCTTTCCATATTGTTTCTGGCTTATAACATCGAGAAGGGAAGGAGAAGAGGGACATTCCTGGAAAAACCCTAGGCTGGGTTGACTGATGGATGTCATCTCCAGGCAGCTGGTGCCAACATGAAATCCTGGATAATCAATATTAGTATTCCAGTTTACTTTGGGCATGTTCATAGCCACTATGATTAGTATTTAAATGTAAGGTCAGATTCTGAGATAGATATCTGGAAACTTGTCATAATGCTAACGTTAAAGGCTCTCCTGGTGCTGGTGCTTGCTTTTTGGATGCTAAAGTTCAGCAGCAAGCACCAGCAACCAAAAATTATAAAACTATAATGATGTTTTAACTTCTTGCCTCACTTTAATTACTAATTTTGTAACGATGGAATATGCAAGGTGCTGTTTGAAAACAGTCTCATGAAGAGATGAGAATACATTATTTCTAATTTAAGGTGCTTGCTAATTGCTGCAATCACTTCTGGGGTGTGTTTTTTTTTAATTAACAAATAAAATCCATGTCGGTAGTATAATTAATTTTTCAGCACATAATGGTGGCTTTCCTGGTATGTTAAGAACATCCAGTTCCCACAGGTGTATTTAGAACACTTCAAATTCAACTGTCAAGTTATAGCAATTCAAGGCCTTTCCACTTTCTATCTCCACCCCTTTGTCTCCAATTTGCTGAGGAAAATATGCATTGATACAATGAGGAGTCACAAGCAAGAAACAGCCATTGGAATAATACAATGGGCCCTTGAGAAGAGCTCCTTCAGCACTTTTTCAAAGTCAGTCACAACCCAGCTGTTACCATCTGCCAACGAGAGTTTGGCAGGAGCATTTTTCAAATGTCTGCCAAAAACCAATCTGTTGGAGAGAAAGAAAGAAAAATCCTTTAGAATAGTCTCAGACTGTCTAGTTTTGCTCTGTGACTTTTTCTACCTATCAAGGAACCTGTGTTTTGCCTAAGGATGGATATGGTTTTAGAGTAACAGCTAGATTACTCCTGCTCGCCTCTCACTCCTTCTAGCATTCTTCACACGATAAATAAACACCCCAGTAAGTCCAACTTGTTTTTAAAGATGGAAGTTGCTGCTATCTCATGCTGTGTGCAGGAGAAGCAGCAGGATCAAAACGGCCCACTGAAGTAATGAGGGACAAACGTGCGGGCGGAGAAGCGGCGGTAAGCAAACATGATTTTCCCCTGTGTGATGACACTGGTTGTTTATTTGTTTCTTCTGTGGGAATCTTTTTTTTCTCAGTCCTTGGGATTTGAATGTCTGCAGCCCCCGCCAACTTTTGATCTTCAGACTTAACTAAATGCAGACTTCATGGCTTGAACATCAGCCACTTTTTCCCCTTTCTTCCCCTTCTTTTGCTTTGTTTACCATCCTGTCTGATGAAGAGTTCTAGAGAACTCCAAAGCTTGCACAGTATTCTGTGACCTTTGAGTTGGCCTAATAAACTACAATGATTGAATGGATTTTGGAAATGTTATTTTGAAACTTTTCTTTGGGCCAACCTTCACTTCTTTTTCTTCCGACTATTTGCTTAAAGGATTAGGAAGGCTTAAAATATTTCCTCTTGATTCTTTCCTGCAAATTCCATCTCCACACTTTGATTATGAATCAAACATAGGATGGGGAATACTATGATTCCCTTATATTGGGCAGGTTCACACATCACGCTAAGCCGCGCTGCAAATAAGCCACCATGGGTTGGTTTTTCACTGGCTAATCTGACAGGAGATCAGGCTTGCCATGGTTTGTTTCCTCCCTTGGTCCTCTTACACATATCCCCAGGGAATTGTTCTCTTGTACTAGAGTGCAAGAGCACCTGTACAGCGTTCAGATCAGCATACCGATATCCCATTTTTGTCAATGTCCTTGTCTATTTCACGCTTTAAGGTAGATTCCTGCAAGGAGCAGGGAGTTGAACTTATAGGCCCCTTCCAACTCTACTATTCTATGATTCTATGATTCTCCATTTCGGCGCTTTCCTTGCTAGCAAAAACCTTCATGTTACACTAAAATAAGAACACCTGCTGGCATAGTGCTTTCTTTCCAGCTACTTTTGGCCCACCACCACCACCACTCTCCTGTTTCTCATTTCCCTGCATTGCTTGCTGTCACACACACACACACACACACACACACACACACACACGGGTTTCAGAGCAGTGAGTAAGATCACTAAAGATACGCAAATGTCATAACAATGGAAAAAAGTAGGGTGCAAATTTCAAGTCAGAACAGTCAAGCATAGGCAAAAATTACACAAATCTCATGACAGAACCCTGACAGGAAGGGGAAAATTGCACAAATCTCACAGCAGAGAAGTAAAACGGAGTCCAAAAATTGCATACATTTCAAGGCAGATCAGTAAAATAAAGGAAAACTGCACAAATTTCCTAGCTGCTGTCATTCGCTCCTGTGCATTAGTGTAGGACCAAAAATAAAAATAAAAGTTGGGAATGCATTCAGGACACTCTCTGGTGTCTTTTCTTTGCTATTTTTAGGAGCACAAGGTAGAGGGCACTCCGTAGGCGTGAGGGAGGAAGGCAATGGCACTAGGAAGATCATGGGGAGGAGCAAGGTTTTTCACTGCTCTTGCCGACCAGCTCTGTAGCTGTTCCCAACTATCATGATGAAGTCACCCTGACAGGTTTGGATGACACAACAAGCCACCATTCATATCAACAACTCTAAAACATATTATTATTATTATTATTATTATTATTATTATTATTATTATTATTATTATTATTTCTTACCTGCCTCTTCCTATCGATCAAGTTGGGGAACAACATTGAATACAATAATATTCTCAGGGTGGCTTGTTTGTAAAAAATTAGCCACCCTGCATAAACCACACTGTTTTTGCACAACATGACAACGCACCATGGTGGATTGTTGCGTCGTGCAAACAACGTCACTGAGTAGTTCAGCTTTTGTAAGAAGTTTTGCATCCTGTTTTGTTTAGGGCATTAATTTACCCATTAGCCTGCAAAGACAAGCTTGAAAGAGCCTAGTGGGATCTCAATTATCTGCAGATGGGGAAGGGAGCCTTTTAGCCAATCTTTAGGGTGAGTTGTATAGTGTATTTTTGCCCCTCCCATGACTACGAAACAGAATAAATTATTTAATGTGTATAGTGTGTGTATAGTGTGTTTCTATCTGTACCTTCATCTATCCATCCATTCTTTTAGGAAACTCACTTTCTAAAGCAAAATGATTGAAAAACCTATCACATTAAGCCAGGTGCAGAACTTCTGGCCCACATTAAATCTGCATCCAGCCTGTGGAGGCTTGTGCCACCTTTGTGGGTCCCTCCCCCTTGTCCCTCCAAGCCCCACCCTCTCCATAAGCCTTGGGAAGGGAATCCCCTTTGATACCTTCCTAACCATCAATAGACCTCCAATATCCTAGGCACCACCAGCAGAATATTTCTTGATGAGCACAGTACCTACTCAGGTAGATAAGAGGGTCAGGTGGTCTCATAGATATCCTGAGTTGACACTTTAGACAAAAAAAGATCCTACAACCCCCAACATACCCCACCTAGCATATCTGGCTGGTGAACGTTGGGAGTTGTAGGACTTTTTTTCTGTCTAAATATGCATCGGATTGCACCTTTAAGCTGCTTCATATGAAAATGCAACTTTTGGGTTTATATTTCTGTTAGCCGTAAGCTGTTCTGAGATGTTAGTGCAATTCTATTTGCAGAAGAGGAACCGGGTATTTAAAGCTGTTGGTCTTGAAAGAAATCGCTTCCTTTTCCCACCCTTTCTTTGTACTGCCTTGGCTCTAGTTTCAGACCCTACTTAACAGCCGCTTTGACTTATTTATAGCATTTCTTTGCATATTTAAAAGGGGCTTTCCATATGGTGTGAGTACAGGCACCAAACAGTGTAGCAATTAACTGACAATGAGATTGATCTTTACAATGGCTCCCATATCAGGGAAAGACTACTTAATGATCTGAAATGCTCTGAGATATTGAACACTGCATTCAAATGCCAGAGCTGTTGCTATTTCCTAGTGTGGAGTTTAATCATCTGAAACCTCAGAATATTTGCTGTGCGCTTCTTAAAATTCAATTTATGTAAACAGGATGTCGGGGGTAACCCTGGATAATCAGTGATATTCTTACAGACACATTATCCTGTATGCGTAACAGAGCATGATCTACAGGCTACATTTGCATCTTAATTCAATGAGCCCTGTTGAAAATAGCTGCTTTTATGTGCAACTTACATGTTTCTCTTTCAGCACAGAATGGCATTCTTAAAAGAAGATGATGTCCCATCTTGCAAATTATAATGAGTAATTGATGTTGTATTGTTTAGACAAGATGCAGTCTTTCTGCTAGCCAAGAAAGCTTATACGTGTGGAATTATGTAGTAATTTCATGCTTGTAAATGGAAATACAAAACCTTGTTTCTATCACTAGCACCAAATTAATATTAAATGCTATGATTTGTGTACAGCTTTCTTTGGGAACTTCAATTCCTAACCAGAGAACCTTGATCCACAACTTGTTTCTGTTTACATTGGAGCTTGCTTAGAAATTACTGCTTGAGCTTGGTCTATGGTGTTGTAGGGCAGTGGCTTTCAAATTGTCCCGGGAAAACCTGGAATCCCTTGGTTAACAGCCATTCCAAGGTTAACAGCCATTGGTTCATGAACAAGGTTTTCGGGGGTGGGGGGAAGCTTGCTCACAACTATTCATTGTCCATGGGGTTGAGTACACTTTCAGTTCATATAAGGCAGGGATGCAGAACATCAGGCGCGGGGAGGTCCCCAGCCCTTCCCTTCAACAGGCCCTTCCCTTGGCCTCATTTCCTGGACCTACTCCCTTCTCCCATGTTTATTCCATAGTGCCCTGGCTTTTGCGCAGTGTTTTCCCGATTCTAAAAAGGCTGAAATGCCTCTACTAAGACTTAGGCCATAGCTAGATGGAGCTTTATCCCGGGGTGATCCCCAGGATCATCCCTGAGCATCCGTGCGCTGCTGTCCCTTTAAGTTAAAAAAAATGGTGGGCGTGACACCTCTCCTTCTGAGGTTGTCACGCATCACATGTAAACAGAGGAGAGAACTTGCGATAAACACATCGCGAGATCTTCCCTCCTCCATCGCGGTCTAACCGATAGGTCTAGCTAAGGGCTTAGTTACTGGCAGTATGAGCTTTAAGTTAAAATATCCTGGTATATTTGGTATTTTGGCAATAACCTTTTTGCCTTTGCCCGCAACCACTACTGGAATGCAGCCCATGAGAGCTTCTCTAAAATGGAATTTCGTCCACAAGCTGAAAGAGGTTCAGCACCCTTAATATATGGCAAGGATGAGGCCTACCCAGTGCCCCACATGAACGTGCTCCAGAATCTTCTGCAACATTCAAAAGTTCCATGGCAACCATGGAGGGTTTCCTTGGCAAACAAGTCAATGTGAAAAGGGTTTCTAAAATGTGGGAAGTCTGATAGCCAGAGATCTAGGAGTTCCAGACTGTTGGTATTGCCTCCAGTTGAGTAAGCAGATACATAAGAATCTTACCTTCATTTGTTTCCAATCACCTTGTCCGCCAGTGTTCCTCAAACGCTTGACCTTCACATGTAATGATGACCCAGAGTATGGGTTGTTGCTTTATGCAAAGTTTAGTTATGATTTGTCTGCCAGACAATCACACAGCATACTCATTGTTTTGTATTTTCAGTTCCTGGGTTGATTCCCTCCTCTTTCATCTGCTCTCTCTGTATCCCAAATGCCTTTGGGATATGGATGTCAGAGAAATCTGCAACAGAAATAAATGTGTTCAGATTTTTATTATTATTATTATTATTATTTATTTATTTATATAGCACCATCAGTGTACATGGTGCTGTACAGAGTAAAACAGTGGGTTTTCTTCCTGTTGGGTGGAATCTGCAGAATTGCAGGCTGTTTTCTAACCTTCAGGAATTTTGCACAAATTTCATTGTAGAAAAATATGCAAAAATAAAATACTTGGCCAAAAATGTGCATTTCCGCATGAAAATGTACATTTTGCGGGAATAATAATAATAATAATAATAATTATTATTATTATTTTAGCATTTTTAAAGAATTTGTGCATTTTCAAAGGTGTGGAAAAATCCAATTCCGTTGGTGGGCGGATGACAGAATGAAAGGTTTCTGACAATCCACGAAACACAGAAAGAGTGGATTTTACACAATTCGTACATCCCTACTTTGGAATACAGGGAGTATTGGCATGTAGAGTAGCTATTTTTGGTTTCTGCTACTCTTGCCCCCATCTCTGTAGCCTGGCGAAACTACCCATCATTCTGGGTTCGCATGTAACAACAATTCAGAGCTAAAACAACCCAGTGTGAACTAGGCATACTAAACTCACATGCTGAGTTATCATAATGTGCAAACCAGGTCTTTGAGCCCTAGTGCTTGCTTGGATCCTTTCTTCCCTCCGTACTAGTTTGTCAAGACACTGGATTAGGAAAACCTTTATAAATGTAAGAATAATCATAGTCTATGCATTCTGGAGGAGCTTTAATGCAAGATAGGGCTCCTTTTTCAGGCTAATTCTTAATAACAATAACAATAAGAAGAATGAGAATAAGAAGAATAAGAATAAAACATGACTTCTATTTCATAGAACTTTTGATAATGCAGAATATAGTTGCCATATTTTTTTTAAAAAAAAGAGAGTTCAAAAGGAAGGTGATTAAATTGCTTCTTGTCATTTTATAGCCTTACTACCACATAATTATGTATGCAAACTGGGTTCTTCAATGTATTTATTTGCCATGCACACCAAAAATAGAATATTTTTCCAAAAGAAATGTACAGCTTGCCAAGGCTTTCCTTTATAAACTTATTCACTGGTGGGAGACTAATTAGTACTAATCATTTCTCTATAGCATTTTATGTTTAAATGTTTTGTAAGTTGCTTAGGTATGATAATATGCGACAGAGGCGTTACTACCACCACCGCTGCTACCAGCATAACCTGCCTGCCGGGTGCCAGAACCGCCCCCCAGCCAGCCAACATTCTCTCCTTTGTTGTTGTTGTTGTTGTTGTAACCTGAAAAGCAACAACTCCCCCTCCCCCAGCCAGCTTCCTTGCTGGCAAAGCACTGAGAGACCTGGCCAGACCACAGGCCCCAAAAGCACACAATTTTAAAGGGTCATTTTTAAAAATTGTACTTTGAGTAGCAGCAATCAGAACCAATCACACACTACTTTGGGAGGGGGGAAACAGCCAATGAGGGCACAGGAGCAACATAAAGATAGTTTCTGGATTACTCTGGGTTGTTTAATCCCTAAATAACCCAGAGTTCTGGTTTTATATGTCATGATAACAATCCAGGAACAGACCATTCCTGGGTTGTTTATTGCAAACAGAAGAAACAAGCATGTGAGAGGCAGCATTGGTTAAAAACCAAGGAATTATTGTGACAAGAGAACTGGGTCTATATTTTCAACGGTGTAGTTTATTTTACTTTATTTCTGAACTTCTGAAACATTTAAATGTATTTTTATAGGCTCCTTCTTTTGTAAGTGGATGTTTGTTTTGGCGCGACCAATGGGAAGTATAAAACATAAAACCACTTACTACTTAGAAACCAGGGCCCAAATCCAATAAGGATTTGCTCACTGTCTTTTAAATTGTGAATTGAGATGTCCTGTTGTTGTTGTTTTATTGCATTGTAATTGCTCTGAATGTCAATAACTGAGGCTAGAAAAGTAGCTCAGTGAGATTTAATCCAATTTTGTTACTATTATTTATTTATTATTTATTTATTTATTACATTTCTATACTGCCCAATAGCCGGAGCTCTCTGTGCGGTTCACAAAAATTAAAACCATTAAAAGTATAAAACAACAGTATAAAACCATAACATAAAATACAATATAAAAGCTCAACCAGAAAAAAACAGCAGCAATGCAAAATTACAAATTTAAAACACCAAGTTAAAATTTATTTCTAGACTTTTAAAATGCTGGGAGAATAAAAAGGTCTTCACCTGGCATCTAAAGGCATATAATGCAGGTGCCAAGCGAACCTCCTTAAGGAGCTCATTCCACAGCCGGGGTGCCACAGCAGAGAACAATAACTATTGTTATTACTATTATTATTTCATACAAATGGGTGCTGGACATGTATTTCTTGTGGCCGTAGAGTCTTGTCCAGTAAGGTTGTCTTGAATAGTGATGGTCATCTGTTTAGGAAGATGGATTATCAAGAAGAGGGCTATATTCAGTCTTCCTCTTCCCGGCCCCTACCCGAAGATGGTTGTGAAGCCCCAGAACCTGAATCAGACTTTTCAGCCCCTGGAAATACGCACACATACCACTCCCATTTGTGTGTATATGTTCCCCTGCTGGGCTGCAGCAGGTAGATCCAGAGACTAAGGGCATCATCAGATGAGCATTTTATCGCATGCTCGTTATTGCCTACTCATGGTTTTTCATGTGTCCTTTTGACAACACTGTCCACCTCTTGCGTGTCTCCCACCCCTTTTGGATGTTTTTCCATGACAAAACAGACCCCGATAAATCCAACTTTTTTTTTTTAAGTGAAACTTGACGCCATTTCCTGCTGTGTGCAGGAAAAGCAGCGCAATAAAAACGCCCACTGAATGGGCCGCATGGGCATTGCCGCTTCCTCTTCCTTTCTCTATGTAAAAAAAAAATGCTATTATGAGACAGCAGCAGGAGGCCATAGCGAAATGTGATTCTCCCCCCCCCTCAGTCTGGTGATGCTCTAGGTGTTGTTGTTCTTGTTTTGTTTTAAAAGAGGCAAGAAATGGAGAAAATGGTACAGATCAGGGATAAGACTCAAGGGAAGACTCTGGCCTCATCTACACGAAGCAGGATATCCCACTATGAAAGCGGTATGGAAGCAGTATATACGAGGCAGTTTCCACACTACTGCTTTATAGCGATATTGAAGTGCACTGACAAGTTTTGGGGCCCATTGACACATACCATATACCTCTTTCATACTACTATATCCTCTTTGGTGTGGCTCCTGCCTTTTATATACCACTTTCATACTGCTTTCATAATGCTATATCCTGCTTGGTGTAGATGAGGCCTCTCTCTCCTTCCTGGTATTTGAGGCTGTTGTCTCCCTGTTCACGTTTATGCTTCTGATCGATGCAGTATTTCTGGGTCCAGACACCTAAATAAAGACACAATGACATTATGTGCTAGCTCAGGAAGTGCTAGGAGGCCTTAACTTTCTAGGAAAGAGTACTTCAGGCCAAGATTTATTTGTCTGCTGGGTTTCCCCTTGACTGACTTTGGCTATAAAACTAAGATTAACACAGTTCCCATTCGGATATAAAGCCACTGACCTAGTTTACAGGTGTCTAGCTGAAGGTGGTACAAAACCCTTATGGCATCCCAGAAGAGAACTGTCACTATGATAATACCTTTATTTTCAAATTTAGCACAGACACTGCCATGCAGCCCTTTTTTCTGGAATCTCTCTCTCTCTCTCCCCCTCCACACACTTTCCTTTCTTTCTTTCTTTCTTTCTTCCTACCAGCCTGATCCCAGGCAGTATTCAGTGCTCCTAATTCTGCCTGGGATCGGTGCTCTTTGTCTTTCCCCTAAGATCTGGCCCCAATCCTAGTAGGGACAGTTTCATTTATTATTTGGGGGTGGGGCAGGCTTAGGCAAGTCTACTGAGAAGTAAGCCTCATTGAGTTCAGCAGGGCTTACTCTCAGGTAAGTACGTTATTTATTTAAAGGCCAGAATGGAACAAACCAGGACTTACTTCCGAGCAAAGATGTGTAGGAGGGTGCTTAATGACTTACAGGAGATATCTAAAAAACTACTTAGGGAAGAGAAGTCCTTGTTTTCCCCAAATCTGTTCAACAACAAGAGAAGCTACTGCAGAGGGAAAAGCAGAGCAACACCTAGTAGTGCCCCATGTCCATCACAGCCAGTGCGGGGGAGGGGGGAGTTATCCAACCAACAACAACCAATAAAGTGTAGGGGAAGGTACAAAGGAGATCCGCAGGCGGATGCAATAGCAATTTGCAGGTGCACAGGGGAGGAGAGGTGTAAAGTTGAGGGCCAATAAACTAACATTCAGTCCAGACAAGTGGAGGTTCTATTAATGCGTGGTTCATTTTTCTGGTTAAGTGGCACTCAACCTGCTTTAAATGGGGTTGCATTTCCCCAAAAGGAGTAAGTTCATAGTTGGGGGGGGGGGCGTAGATCCAGCTCTGTCAGGTTGTCCAAGAGGCCTCAGTGGCATGGCTAGCTATGCCCCTACCTGGACAGAAACCACCTGCCTACATCCATGAACATTGGTAACTTCCCACTTGGATTATTGCAATGTGTCACACCTGGGGCTATCTCTGAAGTTGGTCTGGAAACTTCAGTCAGTGCAGAAAAGAGTAGTGAGGTTCTCACGGCCATTTCGATCTATTTCACCAGTGCTATGCCAACTGTACTGGTTGCCAGTCAGTTTCCAAGCCTGAGTCAAAGTATTGGTGTGGATCTTTTAAGCCCTAAATGGTTTAGGACTGGTCTATCGAAAGGAGTGTTTTCTCCCATATTACTAAGATCATCTTTGGAGGCTCTTCTCTGGGTGCCGTTGCCCTCAATGGTGCAATGGGTGGCTACCAGGAAAGAGCCTTCTCTTTGGTGCCCCCCTCCAAACAATATCCTTCCCAGGAGATAGTTTAACATCTCCATTGTATATGATTAGATGCCAGTTTAAGACCTTCCTCTTCCAACAGGTAATTAATATTATTATTTATTTAAAACATTTCTTAATCTCCTCCCCTGATTATTAACTTTACTGCTGACTCTTTCCTATTTTTCCTATTTTTCCTATTTTAATGTTTTAATATTTTGATATTTTCATTGTTGTATTTATTGCTTTGGTTGTTATTTTATTGTTGTTTTGATCTTTTACTATCATAAACCACTCTGAGAGCATCTGCCAATTAGGGCATCAAAAAAATTTAATAAATTAATAAATGTTTCCCCAGATTGCATGATGAAAACCAGCTCTTTATCTTCATATTGGTACCACCATACCCTCTTCAACCCTGAATATATAGCAGCATATGTTTCCCAACATAGTGATCACAATTTCTTCAGATATTAAGCCACAGCATTGGGCAAACACATAAAAAACCATTGTGGTGTAGTGGTTAGAGTGTTGGACTGGGAGTCAGGAGATCCAGGTTCTAGTTCCCACTTGGCCATGGAAGCTCACTGGGTGACTTGGGTTCCTTGAAGGAAAAAAGGCAGGATATAAATGTAATAAATAAATAAATAAAAATACAGAACATGTTTTAATCTAGTCTGCTTTGCAAACTTCACAGCCTGTAATGATGCTTTACTGGTCCCTGTCATTATTTTGCTCCAGAAGTCATGTTGTGTTGGGTAAAGGAATTATCTAGACTGAAGCTGTCTGGACAGGATCTCATAAAAATAGGCTTCTTCCATTTGCAAAGCATCTTCTGTTACAGAGGAGATGGAGCCTGCAATTTCATCTATGGAAAGGAAAAAGTTGCAGTACTTTTCCCCACCATGCATGCACGCACACACACACGCACACACACACGCACACGTTAGCTCCAAAGAGTCAGGTAAAACACCCTTTCGAATTATGTCAGATCTGTGACTAGACAAGCACAGCAGGCCACTGGAGAGTCTCTAACTTAGCTCCAACATTTGTTATTGCTTGACAGATCAGATCTTTGTGTGCAGTCTGCCTGCTTTTAATGGATTGCTATTTATCATTCTCTGATAATAAAAAATTCATCTTTAGTCTGTCTGAAAGAAGGGTTCCTTCCTCGAGTTGCCAGATGAGAACCAACTCTTTAACCTTAGCAAAAAAGAGATCCAGGAGAAGGGTATCAGAGCTTTTCCTCTTTAATATTTTTCCCTTTTCTATTTTTAGCAGAAAAGCTACATTTGACCATTAATGCCCACAATTAGTTTGGGTTCATTTCACTTGGCAGGTGGGCCGTTAATTGAAATATGAAATGGGAATTCTGAAGATCTATTTTTAATCTGTTCCACAGGCAGATTTTGATGTATTTTCAAGTGTTCTGGCTAGACAGTTATAATAGACTCACATCACAGCCATTTCCTTCTCTTTAAAAGTAAAAACAACGAAATAAAAAGTACATATAACTCAGGATCACTTCAGCGTTTTCTGCAGACAAAGCAATCCTATTTAAATTTGCATCAAACAACAGAAAGTATAGACCTATAAATAGGCTTCATTTACTAGCCCATGCAACATGACTTTGGTTTGTCAGAAAATTTCAAATATTAGAATGGAGAAAGCAAAGCAAGAACAAAATATTTCAGGAGATGCTTGATGTCAGTGGTGACTACAGAAAAAATAATTGGGAGACTGGGAGAATGAAGAGGAGAGCAAGATCTATATCTATCTTATATTCAACCTTCCCAAATATAATCTGAATATTTCACATGAATGTTCATATCCTAAAAATGCTTGCTCTGAAGAAACACTGATTTCAATAAGATTTACATCCAGATATGGTTAGTAATGTAGCCTTAATTAAAATTCTAATTCAAGATTTGTGAGGTGTGTGTGTTTATATTGAGGTATGGCCTCCAGCTATTCCAATGCTGAAAATGGAAGACTTTTGTTGTTAATAGAAACCAATAATGGAAAACCTTGATTTGCCTTGTGGTAGTTAGTCTTGTAGAAAGGTTTGCTTTCAATAGCTGCAAAATAGACATTCCATAGGAGAAGGTTTTCCCACCATGAAGATGCAGTGACGGACAGTTTAATCTATTGAATTTTCTGATAACCCATTTCATATTTTATTAAGGCTTGGGTTCCAGCCAGGAGCAAAAACAAGTGGTATGATTGGGAATTACACACTGTTGGCTAATGATAAGATTTGGGAACAACAATGGTTGTGGCTTAAGATCGAAATAAAAGGAAGAATCCTGTACAGCAGTAGCCCCACATTCAGGGAACATTTTCCACATTGAGTTGCTTATTAAGAAATACCTGTGTGTCCTCCATCACAGAACTGCAGCAGGAACTGGGAGTTCACACAGTTCAGGCAAAGCACTGGCAAGATGGTTTCGGATCTCATTGTTGGCCTACATGAATCGAAAATGCATGTGAGAACACGC
This sequence comes from Elgaria multicarinata webbii, assembly GCF_023053635.1. Classification (NCBI taxonomy): domain Eukaryota; kingdom Metazoa; phylum Chordata; class Lepidosauria; order Squamata; family Anguidae; genus Elgaria; species Elgaria multicarinata. Next base: position 79,325,413 of record NC_086177.1, on the reverse strand, counting down.
CCCACATAGTCCATGGGTCCACAAACATTTTGGCCATCAGTACTGTGTGGATTTTTGGCATTTCTGGATGATCGAAAAATAGGTGATAGCCATGTCATAACGTTTGACATTTTCTGTCTGTTATTAATACATTTCCAACCATTGTTGCCCATTGAATCATCGAATAGTAGAGTTGGAAGGGGCCTATAAGGCCATCAATGTTCATGCATTGGTTATTTCTCGGTTGGACTACTGCAACCTTCTTCTCATTGGCCTTCCTTCTTCTCACATCAGTTCATTGGTTTCTGTTCACCACTCTGCTGCTAAGATCATCTTCTTGGCTCGCCGTTCTGACCATGTTACTCCACTTCTGAAATCTCTTCATTGGCTTCCAATTCACTCCAAAATCCAATATAAACTTCTCCTGTTGACCTACAAAGCTTTTCACTGTCTAGCTCCTTCCTATCTTTCCTCTCTCATCTCACACTATTGCCCCGCTCGTGCTCTTCGCTCCTCTAATGCCATGTTTCTCACCTGCCCAAGGGTCTCTACTTCCCTTGCTCGGCTTCGTCCATTTTCTTCTGCTGCCCCTTACGCCTGGAAGGCTGTTCCAGAACATTTGAGAACTACAAGTTCAATCGCAGCTTTTAAAGCTCAGCTAAAAACTTTTCTTTTTTCTAAAGCTTTTAAAACTTGATTTTGTTCTGACTTTTATACTGTTAGTTTTACTCTACCCTGTGCCTGTTTGGTGCATTCTCTTCCCCTTCTTATTGTTTTATTATGATTTTATTAGAATGTAAGCCTATGCGGCAGGGTTTTGCTATTTTATTGTTTTACTCTGTATAGCACCATGTACATTGATGGTGCTATATAAATAAATAAATAATGATAATAATAACTCTCTGCTCAATACAGGAATCTACCTTAAAGCATACCTGAAAGATGGCTTTCCATCTGCATCTTGAATGCTTCTAGTGTGAGAGAGCCCACAACCTCCCACTTCTTTCACTGTCTCCTCATAGGGCTTTATTTCCAGACCCCTGATCATCTTCACTGCTCTTCAGTTTTGCGGGTCTTCAGATTAGGACATTCTCCTCACTGGTACAACTAATCTAGAGTTAGACCTGAACCACAGCAGACCTACTAGAAGCCCTTAGGAGAATATATCTTGACAGTTTTGAGAGCCTGTCCTCAAGGAAAGCCAATTTTCAGATGGAAATACTAAATTTAGCTATCCAGAAATACTCAGCATTAAAAAGATGTAGAAATAGCACTGATTGGTTCACTGAAATTGCTAGTCTTGTCTGACAGAATTTATTTTGCACATGTCAGACATAATGCAGTTTGTCATAGATTTGAGAAATAAATTGCCCTAAATGCAGCTATTCAGTTTCTCTCAGGTTTTTTTTTTTTAGGCTGCAAGAGACCTATATTAGATTATGCAATTTGCCAGTGGCAATTTCAATCTGGTACATTGGTTGAATGAAGCAAGCCTTTCCTAACTACTTACATATCTTTGCCAAGGACCATTAAATTCACTAAGAACTTGTCCAGTTTTAAAACTAAAAAAAAAAAAAACCACAATGGGCAAGACTTTCTCCATATTCTTTATCTACAAATCATGTAGCAGTAGTTTTACAATTAGACAAACATAACAGATTCTGTGGGCGGAGCCTTCCTAGAAGCAGCAAAGGCTGTTTACCCTTGCAAATACTTCTAAAGATTCCAGAAATTGCAGGCTACTTTTTCAGAGGAGGGATTGTCCTTGCTTATGTTGGCCACTTTTCTCTTTTAAATGGCTATATGTGTATTCTAGCGGCTTGTGTATTACAATGGAGAAGGGCTCACCTTTTAAAGTGCTTTAAACATGCTTTTAATGTAACAGAATTCCAGTAACACACACACACACTACTTACAATATTTATATTCAATAATTTCAGAGTGGTGAATAAATAGAATAAAAGAATTAAAACACATTTTTAAAAGAAACAAAGTGCAAATAAAACCATGGCTGGTCATTGAGGGAAAACTTCCTGGAACATATTCAGGAGGTGCCGGAAGGAATACAAGGATGGCACCTGCTTGACCTCCAGAGGCAGGGAATTCCATAGGAAGGGAGCCACTACACTGAAGGCTCTTCTCCTGGTGGACTCCAATCAGACCATAGGTCCACGTGGAACTACCAGGAGCATGGCCTCAAATGACCAGGCAGGTTGATAGAGAAGGCGCTCTCTCAGGAATCCTGGTCCCAAGTTGTTTAGACTTTGTACACCAGTAGTAGAACCTTAAACCTGGCCCAGTAGCGAATATAATGTGTGTGGGGTGGGTGGGGGATCTGTTTATATGTTTGTATGTAAGCGGTATTTTTAAAATGTTGTATTTTAATCTTTGCAAACTGCCCAGAGAGCTTTGGCTGGTGGGAGGTATAGAAATGTAGTAAATGAATGAGGATAATAATGAGAAAAAAATATTCAATCTTGGTATAAGCAACTCTAATTGTGATATGCTTGGATATTTCATCTTTACACATGAATTCGTGTTATTATTCACAACATCTGTTTTAAAAGTGGTCAGGTAATCTACCCTTTCTGTTTTATGAAGCTTTCAACAACACTACTCTGTGTAGATAGGAGAGCCCACTTCCATCATGTGGGGAAATGATATGTACTTCTTAAACGTATATCTGAAAAGATCCTTAGTCCGAGCTTCCAATTTTACCAATTGTTCAAAGTAACCTTAAAAGAACTGATAAAAGAGAACATGTATTTGGAATAAATCTTTGCAGCACATACAAAGATACACATGCTATTCAAGAGTAGTGGTTAATTCCCTTGGGAATTAACCACGAGTTGAGAATGGCTGGGCTTGTAGAATATTCATAAGAACACTCAACAGCTTTTGTGCAAGAAGGGCCATATGGTAGACTTCTGCACTTTCTACAGATATAAACACACACTTCCTACCTCATAAGCAGCACATGTTGTCAGTTTCATTCCAGCAAAAACCTTAGAGAATTGCTCCAATTTCTGGCCACATGGTGTCATTCAATCGCTTATGGTATAAAAATGCCCCAGCACTGTTTAATTTAGCACTGAATTACCGATAGAGCTCAGAATTCAGAAGCCAATCCCATCCCTCCTATGTAATTGCTTGCTTGGTTAAGTGCTTGCAAAGCCTAAGTAGCTGTCCTACTGCCGGGCAGAGAAGCTTTGCCACATCAGGCCTACATTCGGTATGGTGGTTGTTATCAAAGGGCCTTGCAAATCAATGGCCATGCATATCGGATGTGTCCAGGAGTAACACAGGTCCGCTGTAATATTACAGCATAACTTCCAATAGTATCAAGAGAAACAGGGCAAGTGGAAATGACAGATAAGAGTTGCTTCCACATTAACAGTTCAGACTAAGGCCAGTTCTACACCAAGCAGGATATTGCACTATGAAAGCAGTATGAAAGAAGTACATAAGAGGCAGGAGCCACGTTACTGCTTTATAGCAATACTGAAGTGCACTGACAACTGTTGGGGCCCATGACACATACCATATACCGCTTTCATAGTGTTATATCCTGCTTGGTGTAAATGTGTAGATGGGCCCCACTTCAATACCACTATAAAGCAGTAGTATAGATCCTGCCTAAATTGCTACCCTTTGTCCACTCACTTTTAATGGAGAATGGACTTCTTTATTTAAATGCAACTGCAGAATCAGCCTCTCCAGTGATGTCTGGCAATGTTCCAGGAAGGCTTTTCAGAGCTTCCATCGCTTTAATTAGTAGCTTTCTCCTTACAACTTTTGCTCCTGTTGTTGCTTCCTGCTCAACGGTGGTAGATGCATTGATAAATAGCTTCTTAATTGCCCAGTTCCTTTTCTATCCTATTTTGCAATTTTAAAAATGAAAAGAACAAAAATAGAGGAAATTAGTAACTGCATGAACTGACTAGTTAAGGACCAATTAAGAAGCTATAATGGTGTGAAAAAGTTTGTGAACCCCTTACGACTGTCACATATTCCAAACCTAAAATGTTGTTATATCGTAATCTAAACTCACAATCCTAGATACAGAATAATAGATAACCTGATTAAACAAATGACACACAAAGAGAATGCTTTGACCACTTTGTTTATCCACAACTTCAAGTAAGCATTTCCTGTAACTGTTGGTCAATTTCTCACATTGGTTTTAAGGAATTGTGGCCCATTCTGCTTTACAGAACAGCTTCTACTCAATGAGATTTGAGGGCTTCCTTGCAGGAACAGCTCGCTTCAGGTCTTTTTGATGGGGTTTACATACAGACTTTGACTAGGCCATTCTAAAACACAGAATTTATTCTTCTGCAGCCGTTCTTTTGTAGATCTGCTTGTATGTTTAGGGTTATTGTCTTGTTGCATGATCAACTTTCGGTTCAGCTTCAGCTCACAGATGGATGGCCTGACATTCTCCTCTGGTATCTTTTGATACACTGCAGAATTCATAGCACTGTCAATGATGGCAAGCCATCCAGGTCCTGAGGCAGCAAAGCAGGCCCAAACCATCACATCCCCAACATTACGCTTGATAGCTGGGATGAGATTCTTCTGTTTGAACTCAGTGTTTGTTTTCACCAAACATAATGTTTCTCTTTGAGACCAAAAAGTTATCTTTGACTTGTCTGTTCAGAGAACATTGTTCCAGAAATCTTAGAGATCTATGTGATCATTAGCAAACTTCAGATGGATGGCAATGTTCTTTTTAGAGAGCAGTGCTGTCCTCCTGGCTATCCTCCCAAGAACACCATTCTCATTCAGTCTTTTTCTGATCACAGAACATTCACATTCACATTGTGCTCTTGCCGCTTGAAAGCCTCTGAACTTGTAGGTTTCTGAGTGTCCTAAGGCCTGCTGGGCTGAAGCTGGGCGGGAGGAGTGGTGGACCTTCACCTCCCCATCCTCCGTCTTTCCTGATTTTTCACTAGATGGCATTTTCAGCCCATCTAGTGAGGGTGCTTTGGAAGGGGAAGGAAGGAGGCTGGAGGAGGCTCAGGATAATTCATATCCTGGCGTCTCTGGTTTCTCCCCCTCCCCACCCCACCCCACCCACTATGGTCCTTGGGAAGCTCACACAGGGACCATAGGATCCCTCTCTAAATATTCTATTATTGGTGAGAAATACCATGCATGTGCTTTTAAGTTTTCTAATTATTAATTTTAACAAAGACAGGGCTCAATTTGTGCAGAAAACATAATAAACAGAGTGGAGAAGCCCCATAAACCTCACCTGTCAACCATATGAACTGTACAAAAATAGCACTTGGGATATCCAGTTCAAGAGACCCAGTAAACTGCATCAGGGACATCTAATTTGCTTCACTTCAGGCTAATACCATTTCCAATAAGATGAGTGCATTGAACTCTACTATAATAAACCCATTGCTTTTCTTGCCATTGCAGATGTTACAGCTCAGATGCAGGCAACATAGGCAATGGTTAAGAGGCAGGTCAGATGTATCTTAGAGATTGCTTATGTCTGCATTGATTTACTATAAACAACTAGTTGTGATGTATGCTCTTAAGGCTGATGCAAAAGTACAAACTCATTTAATATTAGCCTACCTTGCAAGCTGTTGGTATTACCAGAAATGTGCAGTGCTGGTATAAAGACTCTCAGCATGCAGACTGCCTTCATAATGTGGAGTAGATCTTGCATATTATACATCATCCGGAGTCATTGCGATATGGTAGCATTTTTAGAAACCTTCATATGGTTTCCCACATGGTTTGGGTCCAGGCTACCTGCAGGATCGCCTTCTCCCGTACAATCCGCTCCACACACTCAGGTCCTCTGGGAAGAATCTACTCCAGTTAGCAAGAACTAGATTAACCACTGTTACCTAGAAGACCTTCTCTCCTGCTGCTCCCAGACTGTGGAATAGCTTGCTGGAGGAGACTCGTCAGCTTGACAGTCTTTTAGCATTCAAGAAAGCTATCAAGACTGATCTTTTCTGGCAGGCCTATCCAGTAGAATTTCAGGATATTTTTAGTATGTTTTTTGGATGCTTTAGGATGTTTTTAAACACTGTATACCATGTTTTTAATCAGTATTTTATGTATTTTATGCTTGTTGTTGTTCCCCGCCTCTATCCAATTGGAGAGGCGGATATGAAATAAATAAATAATAATAATAATAATAACAACAACAACAACAACAACAACAACAACAACAACAACAACAACAACACAGAGCTGAGCCTAACATGAGCTGTGCTGGAGCTCAAGAACTAGATATTGGGCCTATTCACTCGTCATGCTAACCCCTGGTGGCAAGTTATGTAGAATAGGTTGTTTGGCAAACAACCTACTGTGCCCATCAGATGATCTGACAACAAGCTACGCAGCATAGTTTATTTCCCTCCCCCTTGCTCCTCCTCTCCCAGTAGTTCTCCAGCCTGGCTGGGCAGGTACCCCAGCTTCCTTTGAGGTGAAAACAATTTGCTGCCGTTCTTCATGCTCCCACTATGTTAGCATCCTGTCTCCGATTGGTCTGCTTCACGCTAAGGGTGTCTTCTTCTGCCTCTGCTGGCTCCCCTGCCCCATTTTCAACCCAGTGTTGTTGCCATCATTCTCAACTGGGTGCCCTGCACATATGCATGCACTGTGTGTGTCACCTCTAATCTTTAGCCCTTATCCATTCAGATGTATGAAGGGTGGATTATGGTTATCAGTGGTCTTTTGCATTTGCTCAAAGGCATTCTTGGCTTTATTACATAACATCTCCCAGGACTGAATCTTGGCTTCAAAAACATGTTTTGGAACTAAGCCCTAGTAAGGCTTGCCATATGGTCCGATCCCTGAATCCATATGCAGTCATATTGTCTGGATAGCATAGCTATTCTCTTGATATATTGTAAAAAATTGCATGCTCTATAGGTGGCTTTGTAGCTAATGGATCTGTCTTAGATCCAGTTTTGATGAACACTTATTCAACCAACAGGCATGGAAGATTTATTTATCTTGATGTATTGTAAGACCTTTTTATTTGTGCTGGCGTTTGGTAGCTTGGTTAAACTGAAATGCATCCAGGATATTAACTTTTTATCATGCCTGCGGATAATATATTTTTGCTTGCTTTTTGCTTACCCTAAGCCCTTCAAATCTGGTAACTCAAATAAATACATACATTAGATGCACATTATTGCAAGTTCAGCTGTGACAAGGAAATAACTTGTGGGACATCACCACAATCCAGTATCTGAAAAATAACATGAAAAGACACCGTGAATACATAGGAAGCAACTGGGAGATCTTAAGATTTTCCTAAATTACAATATTGTTGCACTTAAATCAGGCCTATGTTCTCCTTTGGGGCACTTTAAGGATTTCCCTTTTATCGGATTTGCTACATTAACCTTTCAGCACCCTATAAGCCTGATAGGATACATCTTTGCTTTCTTGTTTCTCTTTTCTTGCTTTGTATCATTTATCACCCTTATAAAAGTTGTGGCAGCTGTTTCTTTCCTGCCTTTCTTTGCATTATAAAAGCCCAAGGGCTAACGAAGGCACTGATCCGGAAAAAAGAAGTTTAAACTTTATTGCCAGGAACAGTCAGATTGCATCGGCAGTATAGCGAAGCATGCATAAAACTATTTACAAGGCAGACTGCTACCAAGACTATCTATCTATTAAATTTGGAGTTAATTTGGGGTGGGGGAATCTTTCCCAAACAGATGTTATCCTAGGGCATGGACTGAGGGCAGATGGTGAAGCTACACTGAAGCTAAACAAGCCTGGGTCTGGTCAGTGCTTGGATGGGAGACTTCCTAGGAACCCTTGTAGCCCACCTTGATATACATGTAATCAATCACCTACTGCTCTGGTTGCCCACCTTCTTCTACCCATTCCACCTTGGGACCCCCAAATGCCCCAGAGCTATACCATCATAACACAGCATAAGGCCAATATGAGTGGTTTGTGATTCCTTCTCTATCTTACGACAGAAGGCATGTAATGGATTGTGATGGCAGCCATCATAGCTTTTGCAGTCTTTCCTTCTCATGCAGGGCTCCCTGCTATAAAGAAAGGAACAGTGACAACATTTGCATGTTGTCTCTGACCATAGGGACTGATTTCCAGTAACTGAACCTCTTGGTCCCAGGAGCCCAAGGAAGCAATGGGGGATATTCCCATGGCGACACTAACTAAAGCAGCACAGATTTCTCTTGGTCTTAATTCTGATTTAAGGGGCCAGAGGCCTTATGACTGAAGGTGACCCAGAGAGCCAAATACACAACCTGACATTATTATTGTTGTTGTTATTATTATTATTATCATCACCTTTTCCTTCCTTATTCTCTCTTCTGAGTCACGCAGGCACCGCCTCTGCATTGTGCTGCTTTCATTCAGGTTCCCATTCAAGAGAAATCCGGACAACCCGATTGACTGAGTAACAATTTGCCCTGGTTGAGCTGAAGCTCATTGGAGAAAAGCTCCGTGTGTTTAAATACTACTGACAGTTTGTACTTGTGGTTGTGACTATACACACACACACATCTCACCTTAATGATGAATCGAAGGTGGTGCCTTTGCCATTTTGCTAGAGTGAATTAAGCTGAACGTCCTCTAAAGATATAGTGCAATCTATATCACCATTGACTTTATGCCATGCTTGCATTCAATATTGCCCAATGAGAAAAGTACTCCTGGTATTTAATCATCTAAATGTATAAATGCAATCATATTTAATTAAAGCCATGCGACCGAGGATTATTGCGTGGTCACAACAATAAGCCTTTCAACGTCCTACTTGTCTTGTCCCAGTGACCCAGTAAATGGCTGCATTGTCCATCGTCTGCCAGGGCTAAAATTATGGCAATGTTGTGTGTGTGCACGTGCGCGTGCATTTCTTGTGCTCACCATATAAGCTCAATCATCCTGACACACCAATGAAAAACACATACACAAGACCGCCATCTAGAAGGGGAAAAAAGATGAGTTAACATTGACCTGGTTGAAACTTTAGACCCAGCAGCATTGTCCAAATTATTTTTATTACATTTATATCCCAATTTTCCCCCTCCAAGTTGCCCAAGGCAGCTCATATGATGCCCCTTATCTTCATTTTTGGCTGAGAGTCATTGACTGGCCCAAAGTCACCCAAGTGAGCTTCACCGTAGAGTGTGGATTAGTATCCGGGTCTCCCGAGTCCCAGCCCAGGCCAACGCTACAACATACTCAGCTCTCAGGCTGCTGACTTTTGCACGTCTGCACGCGCCACCGGCTTTCAATGAGGAGAGACACCCTACGCGGGGCACGACGAGGATGAGGGGAGAGCGAGAGAAATGTCTGGCCACAGGCAGGAGGAGGAGACACGGCCGGCTTGGCTGTATGCCGAGGAATTTGGCTGAGAGGCGCCCCCGCAGCAGGCCAAGGAAAGTGCCTCCTGCTGCCGCGCGGACTCGTCTCCTTCTCCCAAGTCCCCCGATGCCTCCTCCCTCGTCATTTGGCCGCCGCCGCCGCCAGCAGCAGCGCCTGTGGTGTCGAGGCTTTCGCGCTGGCGCCCATGCGCATTGGCGGCGAAGCTCGCGCGCTGTCCTCTCTTGCTCCGCGTCTGCTCCTCCTCTCTCGATGCTGCTGGCACGGCCGTAGCTCTTGCTGCCGCCTCCGTCCTCTCTCTCTCTCTCTCTCCTGCGTAAGACTCCCGAGCAGAGGCTGCTCTCGCTTGAGCTGACCGCCTCTCCACCCGCGCCCTGCGCTTCTCCTGCCTTTGCGAAACCTTTTCTTTGGGGAGGGTTGTCCTTTGCAACGCGCGGCTTTCCCCCCTCTCGCCTCCTCTCCCCCTCCTCCGTTTTCTTAGTCAAGCGGCGCTGAGGAGGGAGAGGAGCGGGGCGGGCTGATACGACTTGGGCTCCCAGCCGCCCGCACCGGCTCGCTTTGGACTCAGCGCCTCAGGCTTTGGGAGCGCGGGGTCCGCAGCCGCCGCGCAGCAGTGCCAGCAGCCGCCTGCGGGGGCGCTGGGCGTCAGGCTCGCCGCGGACTCCGCAGCCTGAGGCGGACTCGCGGTCTTCTTTCTGCCGCTGCTGGGGATAGCCTGGATCTCGCTGGTAAGTTGAGGACCGTTTGCAGCGTTAGATGCGTAGAAACCATGTGCAAACCTTCCTAATGCTCCCGAATCCTAGGGTGTATTGGAGGGGGGTATATGTGTCAGGAACGGCTGCGGATATCCACTGGCGAGGGAAATACACTCTGCAGTTGCTCAGAGGCACTACTTTCGTGCTAGAAAAGCCCCAAATAAGCATTTGGTAGACTTGACTTTGACGATGGAAAATAGGAATCCAGGATTGCTCAAATTTGGTCCTAAGAGTTTGCGCGGTGGCGGGGGAGGAAGAATGACAATTTCCAATAGTGAAATGGAAGGCAGAAAGGAGACGGTGAACTATAGGTACACCTATATCCTGATTTCTTACCCAAGAGTCTTACCTCCCTAGGCCAAAAGGCAGGTGAAGAACAATAATTTGATATGATGAGAAGGGGTTCGTGAGCAATAGCTCAAATAACCTGGGGGTGATAAGATGGTGAAAGCCCAAGTTCTCCTTCACTCCCAAGAAATCGCATTGGGTTGCATTTGAGTTGTACGAGACTGTTCCTGAAATCAGCGATTTCGAGATTGCAGCGTTAGGCTGAGATCCTAAGAGCAAGTGCAGCCCTGTCCTAGACTTGCTTACTTGGAAGTATCATCCACGGTATTAAGTGGGGCTTACTCCCAAGTAAGGGTTGCAGCATCATTGGGAAGAAAGTCCAATTGGAATACAGGTGATTGCTTACAAGGCGATGCGTTTTATTTATTTATTAATTTATGAGTCACCTTTTGGGCCAAATAGAGCCTCTAACACGAAGTACAATTAAAATGTTCCATGTTCAAGATACTGATGCTTGTCAGTGGACACCAGCTAGTGTTTGTGGTGGCAGTTTGCAAGACTGTATGATGTGTAGCCTGGATTTAGGTTCCTGTTCAGTGTTGAAGCTCGCTGGGTGGTCTAGGGCAAATCCTTGGATCAAGGAGATAAGAATTATAAAAACACTTCAGATGCTGAGAGGTGCTTTAGACGGTGGAATAATACTATTGCTTTATAGTGAGAAGGACTGTAGGGGCGGAGAGGCAAAAAGGAGAAACAGTGGCTTTGAGATGTACACTTGGCATGATATCTGCAGAAACTTGTGGAAGGTTGCCAACCACAAACCATTTAATTACAAGGTTTCTGTTTTTGTTAAGGTGCTATTGGATTTTATAGGGCTATTCTGAAATTAGGGGGGAAGTACCCAACTAGTCCTATGAAGATTAGACCCATTGAAATGAATGGGGCTTGACTAACTGAAATCTCATTCATTTCAGTGGGTCTACTCAACATAGAACTAAAGGTGGATACAACCCAGGTATTTGTGGATTGCAGCCTGAGGCTCTGAAAGTAAGTATACTTGCTTGGAAGTCAATATCACATGGAAATCTAGAAACAGCAGGTATAGGTGGGAGGGCGCCAGTTGATTGACAGCAAATTATATTTGTGGCTATAATCTCGTAATATCCCATTGATTTATTGATTTATTTACTATATTTATTTATTTATTTACAACATTTTTATCTTGCTCCTCAGACAAAAAAATGTCCCCAAAGCAGTTTACAAAGATTAGTAACAACACCGTTCCTGCCCTCAGGTTTTGTGAATGGTTTGCAGATAGCAATCTAAGCAACTGTGTTCTGTAGCGGTATTTGCATTGGAAGGTTAGGATAGGAGAGGGTGGGGGTGGGTTTGGAACAGCAGGGAGGAAATTCTAGTCAATGGTAAAGCGGGGGGAAGAAAGGGAGCATGTGGTGAGAGTGGTTGTAAATACACTGTATGCAATTTATTCCTGTACTGAAGAGCTGTGGGATTATTCAGTTCCAGATTATCTGACCACAGGTCATGTTGCACCTAATGGATTGCTGCCAAATCTGTATGACTAGTTGCAAAGGAGTCCTGTTTTTGTTTGTCTGTTTTTATTCCAACGCCAGGACATTTATGTCAACGAAGGCCCATTACTTCCAGCCAGATTTACTTTCAAACAAGTGTTCAAGGTTTCCATTTCATACCCAGCCCTAATTAGTGTGCATACTTGGAAGAAAGTTTTGCAAAAAAACCCAACCTATCGGTTTTACTTCAAGGTCAGTGTGGCTGGGACTGAAGGTGCCTTCTCTGTGCAGACTTTATATAAATTAGTGTTGGAATTTGGGATTTAGCCCCCATATCAATGGATTGTGGAAGGATCCTGTTACACCAAGGTGGCTTTTGTGTATATCACTCTTATAATTTTGTTTTGGGAGTAAATTCACTGAGCTAATAGAGGTGATAACATAAGAGGTGCAGCAGCAAGTGAACTTTGCAGCATTGCATGACTGCATAGCTCTTTTCTGTCTCTCTGTGCCATCCCATTCCTTTTCAACCCCCTCTCTTTCTCACATGCAAACACACAAAGTAGAGGAAGAGAGGGCCAGTCCAGAGAGCAAGAATTGGCTGGCAATGTCTGGAGAGATGGATGATGCTTAGGGCTGCATGAAATTAGGCTGAAAGCTGCAAGTTCCCCACCCCAGTTATCAGGTGTGCTAAGAACAGCTGCTGGCAATAATTGGGAACCTTTTACAACAGATTAGTTACTAAGCCACTGCTTACACTGTCCACGCTACAGCATAAATATGTACTATTATCCAATATTCTTTGGCAACAGGTTTATTTGCGGTAGATAATGTACTAAAGCCCTATTCAGATACAATGCTAAACTAAGGATGGTTTTCCTTAACTGTGGTTGCAGTTCAATCTCATGCAGTTACTCAGAAGTAAGCCCATTTCCAAGTGGGTATGTTTAGCCTCCTTCCTAGTGGGAGTGAATAGTTTATGCATTAATGTCTAAATACCTAATCATTAGCTGCAAACCTGGATGTGACATCATGGTTTGAAATGAGTTTGCAAACCATGGATTGTATTAACCATAGTTAAACAGTTCATCTATGCCAAACAATGGTTAAGGCAGTTTTACCCACTTTCTAGCCTCTGTTTGCAATATGATGAGCAAATTTCATTGGTGTCTCCCTATACATGCAGTCTCAAGCTTTTTATTTATTTATTATATGTTTTGACCCCACCGTTCTTCCATGGATCTCAGGGCAATAGACAGTGTTCCTTCCCCCCTCCCATTCACTTTATCCTTGCAACAGCCCTGCAAGGTACAGTAGGTTAGGTTGAGAGATAGTGGATCTACTCAATTAATCAGTCTTTATTTACAGTCAACAGACCACCATTACAACATATAAGTACACAGACGTAATGAAATACATGATGATAAAGAAGTAGGGATACAAAATCTGTAAAAATGCTAATCAGTAGGTTTAAAATAATGATCAAATATCCATGAGTGGTCTAATGAGAATAGCCAGATTCAAAAATTTGACCACTTGCTCAGAAATAAGCTTACTGGTACCCTGAAGTAAAATAATCATAAGAGACTCAGCGACCGGGGAAACGCTTTATAATAGGGCATATTAGGTCTTTCCTGGCCTCTTGATAGTAACTGCAGTAAAATAGTCCATGCAAGATGGATTCCACCTCGACGTCATTACAGGGGCAGCATCTAATATTCTTTGGAATTTTCTTGAATCTGCCCTCCAATAACTTGGAGGGGAGAACATTGAACCTTGCTAAGGAGAATGCCTTCCTATATTTAGGGATAGTTAGCCATCCCAGGTATGGTATTCCGTCTTTGCAGGGATGGCCTAGTAGACCCAATGACTGAGGGGAACATGGTCCCCAAGCAACTCCCTGGAGCTCCTGGTAGCTGAGAGAAAGGCCACCATCCCCCTGAGTGGGGATTTGAACCAAAGTCTCCCTGGACGTAGTCTGACACTCTACTGACTACACTGCACTGGCTTCAGGGTGCAGCTCAGATCAGCATGCTAAACCATGACTTCCTTCATGGTACGCTTGGGACCTGAAATAGGATGAAACCATCAAGTTATATCTAGTACGCTAATCATAGTTAAGTGTTGTGTGTGCACTTAACTTGTGGACTGATAGGATTATATTTTTTGCTATGTATTAGTGACCATCCTGTACTGGGATCAAACCAGTACACACAAGTGCTTTTCTTGTATAGCGCCCCCGTTGCAACTGCATTTTCATTTCATTCATTCATTTCATTTATTGCATTTTTATACCGCCCAATAGCCGAAGCTCTCTGGGCGGTTTACAAAAATTAAAAACTACAACAATATTTAACAATGTACAAATCAACAATATCACAATAATATTCAAAATATACTAAATACGCATGTACAGCAAAACAAACCAGGTAAGGGGAAAAAAAGCCTTCAGCTCCAGCCTTGCTTTAATGTCTCCCGGTGGGGGGGGGAAGGGGAGCAGGTGGAATAGCTCACCCTTGATGGTCCAGCATTTCTCCCCCAGAAGCAGCACTCTAAGATGCTGCTCCCAATGGGCTGCCACTGGAAGAATTTCGCTCCTCTTCCCACGCAGAAGCAGCTTCCGCTCAAATGTGGAGGTGGAAGAGGGTCTTCCCATGGTAAATACTCTCACTGTTATTCAATGGAGAAACCTGTAGTAAGTCATACAGCGAAAAGCTTTTCAGTTGCACAAAACTAATAGACCTAATTATCTGTATACACACCCAGTGATTTATAAGCGGTCGAACAGTAATGCTTTGAATACTGGAGCTCTTTAACCTTTCATTCTGATCTGTCAGCCAGAGATCTGGTTTTAAACAGAGTAATATATCATCAGTGGTGCTGAATACTTGAACTGATTAAATTTGTAAAAGGAGTAGGCACACAGAGAACACCAGGCAACTGAACAATAAGCTCAGCAAGTACAACAAACAGTTTAGCAATGAAGTCACAAAATGTGCTTTTAAGTGTAAAGACACAGTGTATTTTGAGCTGTTTAGATTTCTCTCTCTTTAAATTATTCTTTCATTTTAACTGTCTGGGATATTAGAAAATTCAATATTATTAGCTATGTCCACTCAATAATAGAGGGAAGTTTCTTAGCTCGTCTAAATCATTTTGTATAATATTGGGATTCTGCTAGTGCACAGTGTCCTCAAGATAATGGTCATAGAGCCAGTTCAGGTATGCTGGTATAGTCCTCTCATGAAACTGTACCCCTGAGGATGCACGTGAAGATTGTATCATATGTACCCAATTGCACATTTGTAGCAGTTCATTTGCTCTGGTAATCCAAAACGTTATACTTGAAACCTTGCTTCATATACTTTCAAGCAAGCATTCTGTGGATCAAGGCATTGTTATTCTTTGCTGTACTCTACAAGACAGACACACTTTACCAAATCTGTTGCAGTACTTGTTGCTTTAGTGTTACAGCTGTCACCATCTTTTAAAGGTATACATGTCCTCTATTTCTTCTTAAGAACCGGGATCTAATCTTGCTGTGTGTTAAATATATTTTTGGAAGATACTGGCCCTTTCTACAGCTAGGATTTTTCCAGGGATCATCCCTGTGCATCCAAATGACACACAGGGGATCCCTCCATTTCCCCGGGATAACTGAGATATCAGTTATCCCGATTTTACCTGCAGTCCTGGGTCAATCCCGAGGACTGCAGGCAGCATGGGCATCCATCCTGGCTTTTTCCCTCTTCCCAGCGAGTAGCAAGGGTCATCAGAGGGAAGGAGCCAGGATGGGGGGAGTCCAGGGCCATCGGGGGTGGGTTGGAGAGTGGGGTTGGGGCTTTTAAAATTTTTTAAAGCTCCTGCAGGTTTAAAAAATATGGCCGCCTCCACTCACACGACACCCGTCTCCCATCCAGGATGTTGCACTGGCCATTTGGACATGGGGGACGATCCTGGAAGAAGGTAAGTCCGGGATTGTCCCCCCCTCCCTCTGCACCCATATGGTGTAGAAAGGGCCACTGAATGTCTTTAAGTGAGAGAATATTTTCCATGTAAAGTCCACATACCTTATTAATATCCTTTGGAGTCTGGTAGTCTAAAACATAACATTATACTTGAAACTCATGTACTTAAAGAAAACACAGTGGCCTGGTTCACACGTCACAATAAGATGGTGATCATTTATGTGCAGCCAGGCTTGGGAGTCTCACTTGTCATGGGGAAACAGAGTTCCTAGTCTGCATGTAATGTGGTTTCTTTAGCTCAGGGTTGGGGAACCACCAACCCACAGGCATAATCCCACCTGTAGAAGTTCTTCATCTGGCTCATGGAAGCTTGGGCTTCCTCCTTAGGCTTTTCTCCCTACCTAGAGTCTACCAGGGGCTTGGGGAGAAGACAGAGAAAGGAATCCCTTGTATCTCCTATCTGTTATTGGATATAAAAAGGGAATTCTCCTTACATTAGTATGCTGCTTCCTTTCTAGTTTGAGGTGCACTTGGCCAATGCTTTTAGGTGCTGTCTGAGCTCCAATAATGCAATCCACTTATTTCTCACCTTCCCTGTATGGGAAAGCAAAGCCGGTGATTTCTAGAAATGTATGGAAGGCGAGAGACAAGCAAACCCAGTTCCTTGGCTGAAGTACTGGCCAGCCAGCACTTTGGATGAAGACCTGTTGATGTCTGGGGTGGTGGTCCTGATGTCACGGGCAGGACTCCAACCCCTGACATCATCCAGCCTGTAGTGGGGTCAGCTCCCAGAACCAACATGGTTCCTCACGCCTAGTTTAGCATGCTGCTCGTAAATGATAAGGTCATAAATGGCTCAAACAGTTATCATGATATGTGAACTGGGTCATTATTAAACTGAGATCATAACGCTTAGTCACTTTCAGCCCTGTCTAGAATTAGTTACACTGACTAGGATTAAAAATCTAAATCCTAAATATTCCTGCCAGCCCTGGTCAGAGTCATGGCTGGGGAATGGCCTGAATTCCAACCTGGGAAAGGTCTCAGGCCCACATTCCACCTGTGGGCCATAACCAAAGGCAGAGTGGCCATTATTCTTTCTGATTTTAATCCCACTCAGAAGTAAGCAGGATAAACCTCTGAATATCTACTCATGAGTAAGCAGGACTGACATTTTAAGCACAAGCATCCTAGTCCTAAATATTCCTGCTAGCCCATCCCTGTCCATTTTGCTGATACATCTCGTAGATCTTGCACTGAATATGAGCCAAATTAGTCAGAAAAACTGCTTGACTGAGTAAAACAAAAACAAACAAAAAACCCTAGAAGGATCATTCTAATCTTTAAAATGCACATAAATGGTTTTCCCTAATTCCTTTTGTAAAAAATATCATGTAATGAAAAATTAATCTGCAGTCTTGTTCTTAATGCATCTCAAAACCCAGAGCTCTGGATAAATCTAATTGCAAGGAGTTTTAATGACAATATGAGGGCAGGGGGAAGGGTTAGTTCATGCATCAGTTTCCCAAGGACTCCATTAAGTAACTTAAGCTCCACATTTAACCAGCCATTAAAATGATTTTAATTTGGTAGACGGCACCATCTGGAGTCTGCCTTTTAAGAAGGAACACTTCATAATCTAAAGCAGGAATTGCTAAAAGAGCCATGGTTTGGTTTTGTCCCAACAAGCAGCTTTTCATTGAATTTTCTTTATTGTCCCTAGGGTATCATTCAACTGTTGTTCGTTCCCAGGAGTTCACATCATCCAGATATGAGAATATTATATAAACTTGGACACCTGAACTTTAGAAAAATCTCAAGGGGAAACATCCTTCCTGAATCCCTTATTTAAAAAAGCAGGCAATCATATCCTTAAGCCAGACACAAAATAAAAGACCTGGCACATTATTTTGTTCTTCTTAGTGGAAGTTGGTTCAAAGAAAGCAATTTTAGGATTGAAACTGATGGTCAGTACTTGTTTCTCCTTGAAGCGGATGGCAAATAGTTATTATTGAGATGCTTTTTTTTTTTTTAGTGTTGGCAATATATTTATACATTTTAGTTGACATTATGCTATCAATTTATGGAACAAACCAGGATTCTAAACCATGATTCGAAGTTGGTTTAAGGTCTTGGTTTTTTCCAAACCTGATAAACAGTGCAGACGAAATGGGAAACAATGGTTAATTAAAGACATCTACCTTGCATTCAGATGTGTTGTAAATGAAGAAGAGAAGGGGCTGTGTGTGTGTGGATGAAAAGCTTGTTTACATTTGAGTTTATTAAACTGATTTATGGTTGTCTGAATTGGAGCAGTACCTGGCACTTGTCCACACATTGAGCTATGGCCTGTCCTTAAAGCTACATTTCTACATGACCACCATTTGAGAAGATGGAATAGTACGTTATTATAATAGCACACACACGACACACGCTTCAATTCAAGATCTGTCAGGGTTGTACCGAAGAGCTAGCTTTAAAATATATATTGACACTTATTTTAACAGATCACTCTCTGCTTCAGTTGCTAGTAGTTTGTAGAAAGAAAGCTATAGAAAAGCCTGAAAGCCTTCCAACGCACTGGGAGGAAAAAATGTCTTTAAGCTTCTTTTTTTAATTCATCCTGTTGCAAGGAGTAGAGAGCCTGTGTGTTGTATAAGAGTCTCAAGTTCCAGTCATTACTTTTTGTCAGCAACACTGATTAATCAGGAGGCAAATTTTAATCTGTGATCAAAGCTTCAGTGGATTAATTACATTGGTTAAAGTTTGCAGGCTTAGCGCTCTGTAATACAAAGCAGTATATGCAGACTTCCTGACACAGTGAGTTTGTTAATGTTACAAACCTCTCTTTCTATTCCTAATAGTAGGAATCAGTGTCTGGGGTCAGTTCAGGAATGGATGGGAGTTTACCAACAGAAACCTAATCCAGATGGAGATCTCTTAGTCAAGAATACTTGGTGAGGTGATTCAGTCTGATCTGGATAGGTTGCAATCCCCTTGAAAGAGCAAGGACATATTTTGGGGATGCTCCTTGATAAAATAACTTGCCTTGGATTCTCAGGTTGTGGCAGTTGCTAGCAACAACTTTTATCACTTTTGTCTGATACACCTTACCCTGAGAAGATGGACCTGGCTTCAGTCATCCATGGATCAGTTAATTTCAGACGGGATTATTACAATGTAGTGTATGTGGGTTGCCTTTTAAGAGAGGCTGGAAGTTTCAGTTGGTCCAAAACTCAGGGACTAGGCTTTTGTCCGGCCCTTGCAGTCAGAACATATAACTGATATTATGTCAGCTTCATTGGCTTTCTGTTTGCTTCTGGTTTCAATTCAAAGTACTTAGGACCAGGGTACTTTAGAGATCGCTTGCTCCAATATAGGCCTAGATCAGTGTCAGAGGCCTTGCTTTTGCTTTCATTACTGGAGATTCAGTGGGAGCACAAAGGAAAGGGCTTTCTCTGTGATATTGCCACAACCCTGGAATGCTCTCCCAATTTGTCAGGCTACTTCTTTGCGTCTTTTGCCAAAAATGCTTCTAACGTGTAACACGTAATGTTATTGCTTCCAGTTTTGCTCTTGAGGCTGTTTGTTTTTCCTTTTGTTTCATTTTAAAGAGTTTGTATATTTATATGATATGATTATATTATATTATATGGTATTGTACTCTCTTTTACTTTTATTAGTAGCATGGGATATAAATGCATTTTAATAATAATAATAATAATAATAATAATAATAATAATAATAATTCTTGTACAGTTATTTGATTATAGCCAGGGTAGGCAACCTTTTTGGTCCATGGATGCACTTGGCAATTTGAAAAACTGTTCTGGACAACTTCACAAAATGGCTGCCATGGGAGGCATGGGAAAGGGCAAGTAACATTACCAAAAAACTGAGTACAAGGCAGATGTGGGGACTGAGACCTCAACACACCAAACAACTCCTCTGAACCCACAGTTTTCAGCACAATAGGAACCTATTTCATGGAAATCCCAGCTGCTGGTAGGAAAAATGTTAATTATACAAAAAAGGTGGGAGGGGTTGGGCACTTTGGTTGGCACCAAGAAATGTGTCTAGGAATGCAGTGGTGCCCATGAGTGCCACATTACCCACCCCTGGATTATAGAATGGCAACATCTACAGTATTTAGGATCTAATACCAACTTAACATTGTCAATGACCCATGGAAGTAGATGGGACATTCCCTTTCCTCCCCATCCCTTCCCTTGCAGGGACTAATGGTGGTTAACTGTGAACAACAGCATTGACATTAACCCTAACTAGGGTTAACCAGGTTTCCTGATTAATCTACAATCTGAAATCAACTTTTGTTGCCTAATGAAAAACATTTATGCATCCCAAGGATTCACAATATAAACAGCACCCGCCTACCCAGATGTCTTAACACAAATTATATTTTTCTATAAAATATCCAGACTTCCCATTTCTGCAGTATTTCATAGATATGAAGCAAATGCATGAATAAATGGATTCATACTTTGTCTCTCATTTGTACCTGAAGAAGGTACAAATATTCTTGTAGCTCATTTATCAGCAAAGGATCATTCATAAAGTTTTTATTAAAATAATAATAGACCTTTGTTTGCTGTGTTCCATTATTGCAGCAAATCTGTATTTAAAATTAGTTTGCTTGCAAAATTTAACTATTAATAGGCGTTTCTATCTTCTGATCAATCTATGCATTAACTTATAGTAAGCTTATGCTAACTTGTTAAAAGCCCGAACGTCAATTAATGCCAAATTATGCACAGATTAGCCAGCGTGGAAACAGAAAAAGCACTTCAGTTCTATACAAAATAAGAACATTTAAATTGGGTATGATTTATTATTTTTATTCCTGAGGAAGAACTCAGGTTGCCTTGGCTGCCTTGCTTTGCCAGATAAGGGCTAAAAAAGACTTAGATCCTGACACTTTATCATACAAGTTAACAGATAAGTCCGAGGTACCGACTTCATAGCAGCCTTGCCAAATCCTATGTAGGCTTTTCTGATAGCCTGATACTGCTTATAAAATGACACTTGGGTATAGTGATCTTTCAGCCTTTCAATGTTTCACTTTTATGTAGTTAAGCTTTCAAATCTCCATCCTCGATGTCAGGCAAAGATAGCTAAAAATATATAATCTGACTTTCTGGAATAAAGACCCGAATGTGATTTCAAATCCCATTTGTTGTATGTGACAAAGGAGATACAGATATTGGTAACAAAATATTAGACTACTGTCTGCAAGCAGTTTATCTTAAGTGCTTACTTGTAAGCAGCTTTTGTACCATTCATTGCACTGGGAGTATATAGGCACAAATGCATGTTGAAGGATGATGATGTTGCTGGTAATGGAAACATGTCAAACTGCAGCCTGGCAGGGCTTAAAGCAAAAGCATCATGGAATGGCAAATCCCCAATCAAGTGTCTTGTACTACACATACATATGACTGTACATCATTAAATCATTAAGGATGCAATGTTATACACACTTGATTGGGGGGTAAATCCCATTTAACTCAATGGAGCTTACTTCTGAGTATATATGCATAGGATTGAGCTATAAACCTTCTTATATTTTCTGCCCATTTCTAATCGTTTTGCTATTGTTACTGTGCAGAGAATGTTAAAATCACATAATGAAATGTGGAGCCCCAAGAAATCTTATGGTTATTTTAAAGCTAGGCTTCAGATGTTAATGTCCCTTTTATCAAAAGGTGAACATGATAAAAGGCTTATCAGTCTGCTATTTCCTCATGACAGTAAATTTTATTTATTTACTGCATTTCTATACCTCCCAATAGCCGAAGCACTCTGGGCGGTTCACAAAAGTTACAGAGTTTTATGGAGTAACTGACGTGAAAGCACCAGTGCTAGGATCAAATCTCTCAGTAATAAGCACCACCATTTCCTGGTTATAGGCCTCTGTGACCTCTAAATGCATGCATTTAATATTGAACAGTCTTGGATTAGACTAATTATCTGGTTCCATTTCAATTGGTATTCAGGCTGGGTTTTGGCATGGAAACAGCCTTGATCGTCCTGCATGAAGACCTATATCAGGAGAGAGATGGGGGAGTGTGACCTCGTTGATTCTCCTTGATCTCTCAGCAGATTTCAGAACCATCAACCATGGTATCCTTCTGGGACAATTGTCCAAATTTGGGAGTGGGAAGCATGGCGTTGCAGTGGTTTTGCTCTTGCTTTGATGGTCGGTTCCAGAAGGTAGTACTGGGGGAATACTGCTCGGCCCTGTGGATTCTCCAGTATGGGGTTCCACTAGGGTCAGTTTTGTCCCATATGTTATTCAACATCTACATGAAACCATTGAATGCGGTCATCTAGAGTTTTGGAGTATGCTGTCATCAGTATGCTGATGACATGCAGCTCTATTTCTCCTTTTTGTCTTCTTCAGGTGAGGCTGTGGATGTGCTAAATCAGTGCCTGGTTGTGACAATGGATTGGATGAGGACTGGAAGGATGTAGCTCAATCTGCCCTGGTTGGGGTTGCTGACAGAGCAAGTTCATAGCTTGGGGTCCTCCTGGAACTATCATTGTCACCTAAGGCTCAAGTAGCCTCAGTGGTACAGAATACCTTTTATGACTTTAGGTTGGTGTCCCAGTTATGCCCCTATCTGTACAGAAATAACTTGGCTTCAGTAACTTGGAGGCTCTGGTAACCTACAAATTAGATTGTTGCAATACACTCTATGTGGGGCTTCCTTTAAAGACTGTTCAGAAGTTGCAGCTTGTGGGAAATGCAGCAGCCAGACTGATAACAGGAACAAGATGGTCCAATCATATAACAGTGATTCTGGCCTGCTTGTACTGTCTGTCTGTACGTTTCCAAGTCCAATTCAGGGTGCTGTTTTTGACCTATAAAGCCTTACATGGCTCGGACCATAGTACCTGATGGAACACCTCTCCTGGCATGAATCAGCCCACACATTACACTCTGCATCCAAGAACCTCCTCCAGGAGCCTCCGTGCTGTGAAATCCATTAATTTAACCCATGGTGGCTTAGTGTGCAAATCATCTCGGTGTCTTTGATTTCTCCCTAGGCCAGAGGTACAGAACCCCCGGGCTTTGACCCCAATCCACCTGTATATTAAATGGAAGATATTCTCTGCAGTGGTAGATGGGAAGAATAAATGATTATTTCAGCTACATGTACTTTGGCTTAGTTACGGTATAGTAATGGGATTATTAGTTTGTTCATGATTGGGTCATGTCGCAGTTTTAATCTACGGTTGATACATACCTTAAGTTGCACTTTGATTGTACTTGAGTTGCTTTTGCCTCCTTCAGAACTTACATAATTCCTGCCTAGGAACCCTGTCTTCTACATCATGCTATCCAAATAGTGTAGATACCTGTAAAATTCCATGAACAAGGAAAACATGTGAGGGTTGCAAATGGAAGACAACACTGTGCAGAAGCCCGTAAAATTCCATGAATGAGACAGGCAGACGGCAGGATAAAAGCCTTGTCTGGAAGCACCCTTGAGGCAAAGGTGATGCACTCTAGCTTGGAATGTTCCAGATTCATGCTCAGTGTGCAATGCCAGCTATATTCAGTGGCACTGCAATTCACATTCCAAGCAAGCGTGCATCACCTTTTCATTCCTCGGTATTTCACCTGGGGAACAGTGACCTAGCAGCAATCAGGGCTGATTGGGAATATAAGGACTAGGACAAATTTTGGCTATCTCTGCAGGGCTCCAAGGTTGTATGTTGGCTTATATAACCTTTCGTTGAGTCCTTTTCCTTGCTGCCTGCAACCAGCTGTTGGGTATCCTATGTTCTGTAGAAAACATTGTGTAGCTATATTATTGTTCACAGAAAAGATCTTTCAAAATTGAGCTTCTGTGTTACCCTGTAATAATGACTATGGTCACACTACAGTTCACCCATTTCCTTATTTTAGCTAGAAGCTATTTGACGATTGGATAGCTCTCTTCTGTCTGTCTTCACAGCCTGACATCCATGGTTTAGTGGAATGAATGTTTACGGGGGGGGGGGGGGTTGTTTTGTTTTTTAAGTGATGTATTTTGCTCTTGCTTGCTGTTGCCTCCTTTATGTGACTAGTCATGAAGCTTTCCTGTATAGATTAATGCATAGCTCAGGGGAGCAGTAATTTTTGTAATATATTTTGAGGTAACAAAAGCTTGGCATTTCAGTAGTTCAAAGAATAAACATCGAACTTAAAATATATCTTCAGAATTGTACTAAAGATATAAAACTAGTAGTGTTACATTTTGCAGACCAGATGACAGAACTACACAGTGGCTTGGATCCAATAGTGTCCATCTGCCAGTGGAATGGAAACTGCTGGTGGAAGGGATTTTCCCTCCCTGAAGCCCCGTCTCCACTCCCCAAAATCTGCTCTGGAGGATTGGGGCCCCTCTAAGTAGATTTGGGGGTGGACGTGAGGAGTAGATTGGGAAAGTCCTATTGCATGATCAGAGTTCTACTCATGTGATGTAGGAAGTAAGCCTAAGGATGCAATGCTATTCTCATCTGGGAGAAAGTCCCATTGTACTCAGTGAGCTTACTTTTGAGTAGACCTGTATGTGATTGCACTGTTCAGTAGAAGACCACCATTCCCATGTACTATATACTCAATGATATCTTCTTTCAGCTAAAAGTTTTAGAATATTGGTTAGTCTTTAAAACACAGCCCACACAGCCTTCACTTGTTTGATAAAATATGTTATGGTTGGAAAAATACCTTTGCTGTAATGTTTTAATAGATCAAGTAATTTGCTAACATGCTTGAGAGAAAAAGCTGCTGATATAAATTTAAAATAATTTAAGAACCGATATGGCACAGTGCTTGGATTGGGCTTTGATCAGGGAGAGATTCAGGTTCAACTTCCTTTTCATCTGTGAACTCTTGAACTTTCACTTGTTTGTTAGCTTAGAGGTTCATCAGATAAGTGTTTTATTTCATGCTCTCTACTGTGGACTTATGGATGTGCACATGTCCTTTAGATAAAGTCCGCCTCCCGGACTGCTCCTGCTCCTTCTGCTCGTTTTTCCATAGCAAAATAGACCCCCTTGTAATCCGACTTTTTTTTTAAAAAAAACAGAACTTGCTGCTATCTCCTGCTGTGTGCAGGAGAAACACCGTGATCAAAACAGTCCACTGAATGGGCCACGTGCACGTTGTTTACTTCATCTTTTGAAAGAGGAAGTAATGAGGGACAAAAGCACAGGCGGAGAAGCGACGGTAAAGAAATGCAATTTCCCCCTGTGTGATGACGCAGTTAGTTATCTTTCACCCAATGCCTGTTTGTTACCCATTGGTTCTTAGATATATAGCCTCTTCTGGATGGGGTTGTATTGAAGGATGAAGTTTGTAGTTTGGGATTGCTCCTAATCCAACTTTATTCATGGTTTGCAAGGTAGTCGCTGTGGCTAGGAGTGCATTTGCACAACTTTGACTGCATCCTTTCCTGTAGAGCCTTTCTACATGAGACATTTATTGTGCACTCATGATTAGTGAAGCAGGCGCAGTGTTGGCATAACATGAGCTATCACAATGGTTCCTAGTAGGGCTGTGCACTGCTTTGGTTCCGGATCTAAATTCTGAACCAAAGTGGGGTGCTTTGGACTGCTTAGTCCAAATCTGGAGCAGGCCAAAGTGGTCTGAAGTGGGTCGGAGCGATCTGAAACACTTTGGATTGCTTTGGAGTCCAGACAGCCCTGATGGCGGGCCTCACGCCTGGCTTTCCCAAGCGCCCGCCAAACAGCTGTCCCCACTCGCACCCCCCAGATGTGCCTAACCAGCATGTGAGCCCCCTGCTCCTTAACTGGACCTGTTGTGAGTGCTCCCTCTTCAAGGGAGTCACCATTTTCTTTTAAAATGGCAACTTGTCTATTTCTGTAAAACAAATCAGGTGCAAGTGGCGGCTGTTAGGAAGGTGTAAATGTTTATCAGAGATACACTGGAGCAATAATTTTAATTAAAATTATTAACTTTTTAATAATAACTGTGCTGAGAATCTTACAGAAAGGATCAAAAACATTTCTCCCCATGGCTTCATTATTTCCAGAGAGTTTACAACTCTAGTCTTTTTATAAAGGTCTTCTTATTACATCACTTTTAGAACTGATGGGTGGGTGGGTGGATGGAATAAAGGCTTGGTTGCACTAAATAAACACCTTGGCTTAAATTCTAATATATATATATATATTTAATCCAGAGCTGTTCAATTTTTTAGAAAAACAAAAACGGTCCTTTGAAAAAAACAGAAAAACCTCTTTTTTCCTGAATTTTTCCAGTGTTTTTCCAGGCCTTCACATTTCTAATGGTTCCAGGCAGTAGTAGTTTCTCTGCCACATTCTAGCTTGAGTGGTAGAAAAACATTTCTGTACTTTTCAAGAGATCACAGTGTTATTTATAAAATATTTATGACTTTAATTCAGCACACCTCCTTGCAGATGCCTGGGCATGAGTTACCTTAAATGACCCAACCTGGATTGTCTCATGAATCACTGTGCATAAACTTATTTCTGTCCTTTGGTTTGTAGTTATTGTTGAATGTGATGTTTGCATAGACTTATGCTCAAGCTGAGAGAATATAGTGCTGTAAATTTTGGAAATGTTCCAGAATAGGCATACTATCATATTAAATAATTGGAGGCTATTTGACTGTAGCAGAGTCTTGTGACAAATTTATGGTAGCATAAGATTTTATGGAATAGAACCTTAGTAGATTCTACTACATGAATGTGTATTCTGCAATAAATCTCTTAGGGTACAATGCTATGCCTGTTTAGACAGAAGTCCCACAATTCCAAGCACTTGGGAATTTTAAGATGTTTTCTGTTGTTGTTGTTATTATTTATATCCCGCCTTTTCGCCCAGTACTGGGACTCAAGGCAGTTTACAAGATTAAAACATGTACAATTAAAACATAAATATAAATTTACAAAACCTAAAATAGAATTAAACCCACATTTTTAAAAATGTAAAAACAGTAACAAATACAGTACATTAATACAGGTCCAGAGTATTTCTAAAAGCCTGCTGGAACAAAAACATTTTTGCCTGCCTCTGAAAGTGTAATACAGAGGGACCCAGTCTAGCCTCCTTGGGAAGGGAGTTCCAGAATCTTGGAGCAGCCACCAAGAAGGGCTTCTCCAGTGAACCTGTCAGGCATACCTGTGATGTTGGTGGGACTGAGAGAAAGGCCTCCCCAGAAGATCTCAGAGCATGGGCAGGCTCATATGGGAGAATGTGGTCTTTCAGATAACCTGAACCCAAGCCTTATAGGGCTTTATAGGTATAACCAACACTTTGAATTGTGCCTGGAAACTGATCAGAAGCCAGTGGAGCTGTTGTAACAGGGGAGTTGCATGCTCCCTGTAACCTGCCCCGGTCAACAATTTGGCTGCAGCTCTTTGAACCAGCTAAAGTTTCTGAACACTCTTCAAAGACAGCCCCATGTAGAGCACGTTACAGTAATCCAGTCGGGATGTAACTAAGGTATGTGTCACCGTGGCCATGTCTGACATCTCTAGGAACAGGCGCAGCTGGCGCACTAGTTTTAACTGTGCAAATGCACTCCTGGCCGCTATTGAAACCTGGACATCCAGGGTCAGGGCTGAATCCAGTACACCCAAGCTGCAAACCTGTGTCTGAATCCTTATTCCTTGATCTGCCTTTTGAGTGACCAGGAACACCCTTAATCTTGCATGTGGAGCTGAGAGTGACTAATATGGCTGCCCCCTGGGACTTGATTATAGCTTTATTTTATTTTCCCTTTGTTCCTTAAAACTACAACTAAAATAAACATATGTTTAGAGATAAAAGTGGCTGGGGAATGCTGGTAGTTGTAGGACTTTCTGTCTAAACATGCATAGGATTGCACCCTTAAAAGTGTAGATTTTTATCAGACACTCTGAATACCTACTGTCTTTATTGGTAGAGGAAAAACAGAGGTATACTAAGACATGTGAGATGTTCTACAAAGACATGTGAGAAATTGCTTAGAAAAAGTTACAAGAGGCATTGTGTAGCTGTTCGATCTTTCCTCCTTAACAGATTTTTTGTGGTAAGAAGAAAGACAGGAGGGTTACAAACGGAAAATGGTAGTGAGCTTTTCTACACAATAAATTTATTGTGCTTCCTTACTCATGGTTGTTTATGGGTTTTTTTAGACAATGTCATGATTCTCCAGTTTTGCTTCTGTTTTTTTCAGAGCACTTTCTCAGGTTGTTGTTGTTGTTTTTCGAAAATGGAGTATTATCTCAGAAAGTGCTGTTTCTACTTGTATATTTGTGCTACTCCACTATGGCCAGATCTACATTTTGTGTCAAATCATTATGGATGTGGAATAAAAAGCAGGAAATAACACTACGGCCTTAGCTAGACCTAATGTTTATCCCGGGATCGTCCCGGGGTCGTCCCTGCCTGCTCCTGCGATCCCCTGTGTGTCATTTACATGAACAGGGATGACCCCGGGATAAACCTTAGGTCTAGCTAAGGCCAAGGAAAGCGGTATATGGAATGTGGATTGTGCCCCAACAGTTATCAGTGCACTTCAGTACCATTATAAAGCAGGAGTGTAGATCTAGCCTACTTCATGTAGAGGTTATGTGGCAGAAAAGTAGGAAAGGAGAAGCTCTTTGTGTAGAGCTGAGGTTTTAAATCTGTGATGAAACCAAAAGTAGATACAGCAATTAACAGCCTCATGTAGAAAAGCTCAATGTCTGGACTGCTTGTCAAATTCTGTGTTTGAGGCAGGGTGATTGCACAATAAAAGCCTCACCTGGAAGCCACCTAGGATTGCTCTATGTGTGTTTGCACACACACACACATGTGGCTTAAACATTTTCTGATTTAAACATAACCTCTCCTTCCCTGTATTTAAACCCTTTCTTTTGACAGGTGAAATTTTTAATAACGTTGTTCATACAAACTAATTTCTCTTGGCCTTTTGTGGTGTTATTATACATATTTACAGTAAATGTGATATGAATTTGGGTGTCAGAACAAAAATAAATGGATGTTCACATGGTGCCTTTTCTTTGTGGGACATTCATGCATCTATCTGATGATGACAATGTTTTGATTAGACACTTCGTATATTGATGATAAAATACAAACATTAATGGATTTTCTCTGCCCACCTGCAATAATTGCCAAACCATCTATTTTAATGAGTACTTTCTAGATTTCAGAAAGACGGAAATTATAGAGTAGCTTTATCTCAGTAAGAATCTTTTTCTAGTGATTCAAGTCAAATAAGCGGTATTGAGAAATATTTATGAAGCTATCACTGTTCTTCTGTAACGGATAATGAGTTATGGTAACTTTATTTCAGCACAGCTGAGACAGCTATAGATAGCCTAGGAATGAAATGTTGTTATCCATAATACATGATGAATAGTAGTTGTGTCTTATGCTCCCTGATACATCTTTGTTGGGGTGATCCTACATTCTTAGATGAGGTGTAAATATTCTCTTACTGCCCAACATACATTCCTCGGCCATATTTACAGGTTTCTTTTTTTGGCAAACTTTATATGTCCGGGGATAGTCCCCCCATCACCCCCAGCCTGAAGTGCATTGGGGTGCTGGCTGGGGATGTTTGAAGTTGTCCCCAACCCAACTAGAGAGCACGAGGTTGGGGAAAGCTAAGGAATCATTTGTGAGTGAAACAACTTGATTTTGCTAAAGCCTCCTGAATGATGCTGTATTTGTCTGTTGCGTTGTGCTCTAAGCAGCCTTTCCCAAACTGGAGTCCTACAACTCCCATCATCCCCAGCCAGTATCATACTGCCTTTATACAAATCTATGGTGTGACCACACTTTAAATACTGTGTGCAGTTCTGGTCACCATAACTGAAAAAAATGATATTGTAGAGCTGGAAAAAGTGCAGAAAAGGGAAACTAAAATGATCAAGGGGCTGGAGATCTCCCCTATGAGGGAAGGTTACAACAGCTGGGATTGCTTAGCTCAGAAAAAGGGTGAGTAAGGGGGGGCATGATAGAGGTGTACAAAATTATGCATGGTGTGGAGAATGTGGACAGGGAGACATTTTTCTCCCTTTCTCAAAATACTGGAACCCAGGGTCATCCCATAAAGCTGATTGGTGGGAGATTCAGGACAAATAAAAGGAAGTACTTCTTCACACAGCGCATAAAATTATGGAATTCACTACCACGAGATGTAGTGATGGCCACCAATTTGGATGGCTTTAAAAGGTGGTTGAATAAATTCATGCAGGAGAAAGCTATCAATGGCTACTAGCCCTGATGGTTATGTGCTACCTCTAGTATCCAAGGCAGTAAGCCTGTGTGCTGTTGCACCATGTCCTGCTTTGTTGATTCTTGGTTGACAGCTGGTTGGCCACTGTGTGAACGGAGTGCTGGACTAGATGGGCCCATGGTCTGATCCAGCATGGCACTTATGTTCTTACGTTATGGATCTGACTGACACACACACACACACACATACACACTTGTTCCAGCAACTGTTTCATTTCTATTGTGCGCTGAGCTGTTTATGAGAAAACAGAACAATAGTAAATCAGGGCCATCTCTGCTGATTGCAGGGGCTAGCTTATCTGTTAAATCTAAAACTAGCCTAATGGGGAATGTTACATGTTGCAACCAGTCATATTATAAATATATGGCTTAAAGGGGAATTGGTAAGCCTCTTTACCATATCTCATTTCCAGCGAATGCAGATTCTGTTTCATAGTGTCAAAAGGTTTTTCTTCCTACATCATTTTGCAAAATGTGTAGAGGAGTCACTGGTGGGGCAGCAGGGGTGGGGGAGTACCAGTTTGAGGTCTGAACTGAAATATCTCATAAACTGAGTCTGCTTGAGTGCATTCAATTGAGAGGCATCATTCTATCACTGTTGTCCTCTGCAGTTTACGCATGCTTTCGGATTAGGCTTTTATAATACCATCACCATCACTCATTCATGAAATTTGGGAGGGGGAGGGGACAAGCAGACAACAAAGTTTTCTACTTGTAACTCTCCCATGTTTTCCCGCTGCTTCCTCTGTAGAAAATATATGGGGTGGGGGAGGCAGAATAGCTGTGTTATGGCTTCTAATGGGCAACACTAGGACTCCTCCATCTAGAAGCACTGTTTAGCAACCCTACCATACATTACCATGTAACTATCCCTCCAGCATACATTTTAATAAAATGCAGCTTGTGGAGATGAAATTAGGAATGGAGGAAGGGTGAGTAAGGAAAGTACTTAATAATTTGCCACCCGGTTGTCCTCTCAAAATCCACCCTCCCTGCTCCTTTTCTTGCTCTAAGGGAAAAGATATAATGACCTGTATCTTTTCTTCTGCAGAAGGAAAATCATCAGAGGGAGGGGCTAAGAGGAACAATAGCTAAGAGGAACAATAGCTGGAGAGAAGGGGTGAAATTCTTGTTTGCAGCTTCCTGTTACTCCATTTTGAAATAGTTTGGAAGTTACAGTGAACCCTGAGTAGCTTGTCCCTAAAACTTAGCAAAACCACAGTGAGGACTTTTAGGTGGTGGGAAATTGCGTTTCCTTACCGTCACTCTGCTTCCTGGTTCTCTTCCACACTTGAAACAAGCATGAAACAAGCATGCGAGGTACGGTTCCCTGGTTCGGCCCTGGTTAGGCCTCATCTTGAGTATTGCGTCCAGTTCTGGGCACCACACTTCAAGAAGGTTGCAGACAAGCTGGAGCGTGTTCAGAGGAGGGCAATGAGGATGATCAGGGGTCTGGAAACAAAGCCCTATGAGGAGGGACTGAAAGAACTGGGCATGTTTAGCCTGGAGAAGAGAAGATTGAGGGGAGACATGATAACACTCTTCAAATACTTAAAAGGTTGTCACACACAGGAGGGCCAGGATCTCTTCTCGATCATCCCAGAGTGCAGGACACAGAATAATGGGCTCAAGTTACAGGAAGCCAGATTCTGGTTGGACATCAGGAAAAACTTCCTGACTGTTAGAGCTGTACAACAATGGAACTAGTTACCTAGGGAGGTTGTGGGTTCTCCCACACTAGAGGCATTCAAGAGGCAGCTGGACAACCATCTGTCAGGGATGCTTTAAGGTGGATTCCTGCACTGAGCAGGGAGTTGGACTAGATGGCCTTATAGGCCCCTTCCAATTCTACTATTGTATGATTCTAAGATTCTAGACGGAGAAGAGAGCAGCGACCATGTGGCCTATACAATTCAATGGGACAGCACCTTCTACTGTGCATTTTATAGCGCAACCTTGCCTGCATACAGCAGGAAATCATGACAAACCCGACATATCTCAGAAGAGTCGGGTTTTCTGAGGATTATTATTTGAGGCTAAAACTGGGAAAAGGAGCGAGAGATGTGTAGGAGACTCACATTGAAATGCCCCACGAACATCCGCCAGTGGCCAGTCACAAGCTTGCTATAAATCGCTCGTTTAAAGAAGCCTAGTCTCTAGATACAAATAACAGAATAATGACCCTTGACGTGGAATTGAAAAATAGGATAAACACAATCCTTTTAATGTTTGAACCTTTTCCCCAGCACATTGAAACTCTGGCAAAGGAAGGCTTAATATTGGGTGATGACCATTGTACGGAATTGCCTTATTCAGCTGGAAAACTGACAGTGTACAGTCTACTTGAGCCTCTCACCACTATTTGGGCTGTTACGTGTTAACGTGCATCTTTCTTTGAATGTCATATGTTTACAATATTGCTGGTGTAATATTGTGTATTCTTTCCAGATAACACATGTAAGACACAAAGTAAATAAAAAGTCCACTGATTCCAAATAAAACACGTCATGGTACTCTCTCATTCCAAAATTCATGTGTACAATTCTAGCTCCCTGACAAATGCCTCTAACATAATGCATTCCACCTCTGAAAATGTGTTATCAAGAAGCAGGCAGAAAACAGCAGCTGACATGCTGCAGCAGCTAAAGTGAACAGATTGTAAGAGATTGCAGATATTTTCCATTACTGAAGCAGCTCTTCAGATATGGTAGTGACTGTTGAGATCTACTTGGCAAATTTGGTCAACAGAAATGATAAAATATGAGACTTGTTTTTAAAGAAAGCAAAAGTGAAAATCTCTGTTTGAAGGCAAACTGTAGCTCTTGACCTGCTAAACTAGAATTCTATCTTATGAATAGTCTACTACTTGAGGCAACACATGGGAGTACCTTCGGAACAATGTTGAGACTGAATAAAAATAAGTAGCTTTTCCACTTAAGGAAATAACAGTTGATTTCAATGGAATTTACCAAAGGAAATGTTCAGGAACAGCGAGCAAAGGTGTATTACCGTAGAGCAAGAAAAACCAGGGGCCAAGCATCCGGGCCTCATTCAAGAAGAGTAGCTAGTATGTTAGCCTGTTGCAGTGAAAACAAAGAGTGCTACAGAACATTTAAAGATTAACAAGTATGTTGTGTTATAAGAGTTTGTAGACAAGACCCTACATATGGATCCGG
Source organism: Elgaria multicarinata webbii (assembly GCF_023053635.1). Lineage (NCBI taxonomy): Eukaryota > Metazoa > Chordata > Lepidosauria > Squamata > Anguidae > Elgaria > Elgaria multicarinata. The sequence continues at coordinate 79,292,083 of NC_086177.1, read as the reverse complement.
TGTTCAGTTAAGGAGCTTGAACTCCTAGACATGCAACAACGACAAAATAAAATGTTGACATAGATCCAAAGTTACCAATACATGAGCAGATGGATGCTTCTACCCAGGCTGTAGGGAGTAGCACCAATCTCCTCTTCCACCACTCTGTGCCCCCAAACCTTTGTGACTGGTTTTCATGGTGCAGGGGCTGCTTTTGGTTTTTGAGGGGAATCTCACCACCATTGTCAACAGCTGCTTGATAAATAGAGAGCCAATGGCCAAGTAAGCAGTGCCATCTATTGCTCCTTCTTCTCATTATCAGAGAGAGATAGGGGGCAAGGTTTCAACAAACAGGTTGCAGCGGTGAAGAGGAGGAGCATAGAATCATAGAAAAGTTGAGTTGGAAGGGGCCTATATAAGGCCATTGAGTCCCAGTCCCCTGCTCAATGCCAGTCCAAGGGGTTCTTGTCAATGGGTTCCTGCAGGGATGTGAGCCCTCAGCAGGTGCTCAACCATGCCTTTCCTTGGTCTTGACCCTGGGGGATACATGGAAGAAATCCTACAAACCACATTTCTTCTGTTAATGCCCTGACACCCTCTTAAACAGTAAAAAAAATCAGTGCACATTGATTTTTAATGTGTATTGGGTGGGGTGATGTTAAGAGGGAAGATTGACATATGCCCATTGTACATGGATACATAAGTACCAACACCATCTTTTAGCCATTTCCTCTGTTCTAAATAATGTAGAAGCCCACCCATCTTTTTACCACCTGGCCTCTAGCCCAATTTGTAGCCCAACCGTCCTGTATTTTTCTTCCGTAATAAATTCCCTTCATTTTTGCTATACTCCTTCTGTAAGAGCTCTTTGTGAGAGCTGAAGTACAAGGGAGTTTCTCTGCAGGTATATGTTTAATTTTGATCATGGTGGCTGCTGGCTTGAACCAGATCCAAATTTGGAAACTATTACCTATATAAGCAAAATGAAGGGGGGGAAACCTTCGCCATTCCCTCAGCATATTTTATTGAAATCCTGCCCAAAATATCAACAGAAAATAAGTGGCATTCATTTCTTCTTGGTATAATGTGATTTCTGCTAAGCTCCCAGTGGGAAACAAAAAGCTCCTTTCATCAATAATGCTTTTCAGTTTCTGATAACCAAGTCATGTGCTAATTTCATTTTTCAATTAGCAAACTCAGAGCTTTATTTGAGCTCGAGATGAAAATCCAGGGAAATGCACAGGTCATGGTCTTCTCAACAGAAGCATGATGCAGTAATAGAGGCCAACACCTTTCTAAATTTCCCTCCAGGCAAAGGGGGGGGGGAGAAATCACAAAGAAATTAATATTAGAAAGCCCAACGCAGAAAAAAACCCTTTAGAAATGTGTCTGCTTAAACACACATTTTAAGAATATTATTTGTTCAAATGTGATATAAATAGCAAAATTAAGAAATACGGAGTCACAAGGAAAGGATGCCACCTACTATCCTTAACCCCTACCCCTAACACTGCACCACACGTGGTAAACAAAGTTTCACTTTTTTGCAGACTCCTCCATCCAAATGCCACCTCACAAGCTGCTTTTGAAACTACACATGCTACTTGAGAAAAGCGGTTTCTCAAGTGACATGGGCTTGGGTTGGGTAAGAGCGACCAATCAAGTTGAAAGTCCCCATGGGACCCATGTAAATACATAAATAGCTGCATGATTCTTTTTACATTCTAGCCATTCGGTGGGAATATCTTCTACAGCTTTGAGTGGAACACGCTTCCACGTAATAGGTGTAGGTATCAAGACACAGCACTTTACTACACTGTATGTGGCTTCCCAGCTGATTAAAACGGGTCAGAAACTCTCTGTGTGTGCGTGTGTGTGTCCTTGCCCAACCACTTGCAAGCAGATATATGGGTTCATTGCACCGCACACCAGGGCAAAAAGATTTATGACTGAGGTGTTCGTGAAAGGGTTTGGTGTTGTGTTGTGTGTGTGTGTGTTTTAAAGTATGAAATAAGATTTGATTCCCACCCGTCTTAGTACTTTTTTCTGTTATTTAAGTGATACTGTACATTTTCTAGAAGATCAGAAACATCCTTAGACGGATGCAAGTTTTAGGCTTTTGGAGCTTTATTTATTTATTTACTTATTTATTACATTTCTATACCACCCAATAGCCGGAATTCTCTGGGCGGTTCACAAAAATTAAAACCATTCAAAGTATAAAACAACAGTATAAAACCATAATATAAAATACAATATAAAAGCTCAACCAGATAAAAACAGCAGCAATGCAAAATTACAAATTTAAAACACCAAGTTAAAATTTATTTATAGACTGTTAAAATGCTGGGGAAATAAAAAGGTCTTCACCTGGCATCTAAAAGCATATAATGTAGGTGCCAAGCGAACCTTCTTAGGAAGCTCATTCCACAGCCGGGGTGCCACAGCAGAAAAGGCCCTTCTCCTGATAGCCACCTGCCTCACTTCCTTTGGCAGGGGCTCACGGAGAAGGACCCCTGAGGAGTCTATGGGAGGAGGCATTCCTTCAGATAGCCTGGCCCCAAGCCGTTTAGGGCTTTAAATGTTAATACCAGCACTTTGAATCCGGCCCGGACCTGGACTGGCAGCCAATGAAGCTGGAAAGGGACTGGTGTGATGTGGTCTCGTCTAACTTACTTTAGATGTAAGTTAACACCCACACAAAGGAATATTAAGCCATAAGTAAGAAATTGTCAATAAAAGTCACACATAATGTTGTTATTGAATAATTGCTCAGAACTGGAGTAAACCCACAGTGACTTCTACAGAAAGCAGATACATAATTACTTACTTTGCTGACCCTGTAAGTTATTCTGATGCTGATATGATGATCTATAGTAACAAAAGGCATCTTCTCCTGGTAAGCGTACAGAAAATTCCTACAAATCTTGAGATGCAAATTACTAGAAATAGGGGAGGGGGGAGGGAGAAGAGAAGCGGTATGTAGCAACAAAATAGTTAAATAATCTAGGACATGATTACACAGGGATAGCTCGGGAACATATATGTATTCCCAGTTTGAAATTCATTTTCTTTTTCTCTTTTGCACTGTAAAGAGACATAAATGCTGCAAAATTAAAACAGCTCTTTTAACATAAGCCCATTCCAAATGGTACAAAACTGCACTGACACATGCTAGTACAGACCGACTTCCCAGTCGGAGGCTGGAGGCTCTGATTTTGGTGGGGCTGTGAATCCATTCTGGGTTTCGTTCATAATAAAGTGCTGAACCCTATCCCCAAAATAGGCATGTTGGGGGCACCTTTAGCATTCTGTCTGGTTCTGACTGAAACCCAGAATGGATTCACCAAAATCAGAGCCACAAGCCTCCATTGAGACCTCCCTATTCAAAGTTGAACTGATGATTCCAGGATCTGGGGTGATTCCAGGATCTTCCTCTCAACTGTGCCCCAGGTTGTAGTTGCTTGTAAAGTTGCTTGTAACACTTAATAAAAGTAATTGAAAATCAAAATTTCTTCTGTCACTGCAACCCCACTTCTTCATAAATGCACACTGGGATCCATATTTCTTGAGATGCTACCAGAGGAGGTTTTTATCATGTAATTCACCAGGAGGACATTTTGCTATTGTGTGGACAAAAATATAACAAACAATCACTCTACTTAATGCACGGAATTTTACAGAGGGTCCAGACAATGTCATCTTCCATTTGAAATCAGCATGAGTTTTCCCACTGCTTTATCTGTCTTTTTTCCAACCACCAAAATGGAGAGAAAGGGAAGAATAGCAGTACATTTTTTCAACAGGTGTAAGTCAGGAAAATGTGCACGTCAGTTGTCCCCGGGGAGGGAAGATGGCATGTTGGGGGCCCCCATCCTTTCCCTATTGCTTGCCATGTATTTCCAGTTGCAAAGCAAGTCCTTTTGCCTCTCCTAAGGCTTCTCTGAGGTTACAAAGCAGGGAGAAATTCTATTCCACAAGAAGTCTTATTTAGTAAAAACATGTAAGAAATGTCTATAAAGCTTCAATACTGGTGTTCCATCTGTTTGTTTTTAATTAAATTTTCACTATGCTAGTATAAGGGCATTCTGAAATTGCACAAAAGCTGCCTATTTTGGGTGTGAGGTTTTTAAAAAGAAGACATTGGGGGGTGGGGAAACTGACAAATCCTGACAATTTCAACAGCTATCTCTTTGTAGAAACAATGTTTTTGAAACATTTAATTGATCAAATGAGCCTCTTCAAATGTCTCCAACTGGAGAGTCAGGAAAGTGTTGAAAAGGTGGAGAAAAGTGTCAGTTCAACGCTTAAAAACTAGAGGATCACATAACCAAGGGGATGATATGCCTCCCCCCACCCCATTTTGCTGCACTTATTCCTTTGGTTCACCTAGTCCCATTTTTTGTGCTTCTGAATTACACTTCTGAACCCCTTCTTTCTCTTACTATTATTTCTTGCCAGTAATGTTCAGATTCCCCGATCTGCAACCTCATCTTGTCAATTTCCTTGTACCTTACCTACTGCACTTCACACCATTTGACAGTTGAAACATAAAAGGAAATTGATCAGGCAAGACTATACATATCAGACAGCTGTTAGTGCACACTTGTGAAAGACTGTTGTGCATTTTTGAAGCACCAAAAAATAACATTCAAGAGCTAGGGAATGAGTTATGGTCTTCCAAAGTGCCGTTTCAGCATTGGTGAAAGGTAGTCACTGGTGAGATTGTGAAGAGCAAGCGGCATAGTTTTTAGGGGTTTTTCTTTTCTTTTCTTTTTTTGCCATTTTTGCTGAGCAAGGCTCTGTAACCCACAATAATTGGTCTCCCGGGTTTGGATGATTCTGCAACCCACCATGGGTATGACCAACCCTACAATAAGCCATGGGTTCTGTGTGTGGTGTATTTGCAAAAAATAAGCTACCCCATGGAAAACACTGGCTGCCCATGGCAAGTTGCCGTGTCATGCAAACTCAGTCAAAGGGAATTCTACACTTAGCTTACAGTGAAAGAATGAATGCTTGGCGGCACCCTTGATCATGCTACAGCAACACACAAGAGAATATGGGGATATTGGGAACTTGCTTAGACAGAGAGATGATAGATGATAGATAAGAAGAGAGTATGGGGGAATAAAAGGAGGGAATTAACTGCCAGACTGCATTATTTTTTCAAATACACAGTCACCTCCTTTGTGTTTTTGACACTTGCAGCTGTGCAGTAGAGTATGGTACAGTTGCATAGGAGAACTCTTTGAACAAGAAAAAAGCACAAACTGCTGGGTGTTGTTTGACCTTCCCTGGAGAAAGGAGGCTCAAGACAGTAGTATTCTACATACCATGCTGTTATTCAAAGATACTGTATGTACTTATGTATGGTCACATGCAAGCCACTCTTGAGATGAAATCAGTTTCTGGATGGAATCACATCCCCTGATTAGTGATGAACAAATTTGTCAAGCTTAGTTTGCACTTGTCAATTCATTCTGTCTTGTTTCGGCATCAGACTATGATCCACCCCCACCCCCCATCCACATAGAAATTCGTACAGATTTTTATCTGCATTTGTTTGAAAATGTACATATTTTGTGCATTTTAAAAAATGCTTGCTTTTTTGTGTGCACTCTTGCAAATATATGTACATATTCAAAAGCAATCTTCCAACGTATAAAGCATTTGTGTGCATTTTTTCTAGCTCTTTTGCGGGGGGCATTTTTTATGCATGTGTGCATTTTTGGGCAATCTGCATCACAAACTTCAGAAATGGTTCATATTTAGATTTTGGAAATGCATATTTGGTAAGTACACATTAATATGTGAACCCAACGACTTTCTCACCCAACCCTGACCCTGATGTTTGTAAATATGTTTAAGATGTGGAATCCATGTTACTTTCCCCATTAAAGACTTTAATGGGGCATTTGTGCATGGGAGTTATTTCAGAAGACAGATATGCCTATTTAGCATCACAAAAGATACAGAGTACCTATGCAAAAGTTGCCTTCATCTCCTAGATGTGGAAAGTCCTGACCACAGTCCATGGTTGCCAAAATCCACACACACCTTTTTATATCTTTGCAGAACCAAACATGGTAATGAAAGAAAATGTTAAGCTTAAAAGCTGCTTTATAAATGACACTTCTGCTTCAACAGTACATAAATGTAGGGGGAAACACACCACTGTGTAAGAATCACAGGGGTGTATTTTGCTGTGTGCACCTGTGCACAAAGTTCACATGAGATTATTTACATCAGTGCACATAGGATTTTCCCTGTAGTGAAGGTGTCATGTGTAAAGCATCTCAACAATGACCCCGTAGGAACATAGCAAGCTGCCCAGCACAAGATCTGTCTTTTTATCTAACTTAGGCCAGTATTGGTTTCTCTAACTGGCATTGTCTCTTCAGGATCTCAGGAAATGTCTCTCACATCACTTGCTACCTGATCTTTCTAAGTAGGACTGTCAGGGATTGAACTTGAATCCTTCTCCATGCAAACAATATAATCTACTGGGAAGCTATGGCATTTTCATCCTAAATACCATATAAATGTGCACAATATAAATGAGCATCACAAGCAAAAGGTTTTTACATACCATAAAAATGAATCAATGAAAGCATTATGACCTCATAGTAACCTGATGACTGTTTCTTAACTGTTAAAATAGTTCTTGTATTATCACAAAATTTCTTTAGGATTACGCAAATTCAGACATTAACATTGCACTGTCCAGCAGAAGAAATATATATTACATGTTTTTATAGGCCCCAAAAGATGTCCTAAATTGGAATAGGCAAGTTTAGTTGCCAAGATGCCACAAAGCCTAATATTTAATAAGTTATTCATATAAGTAATATGAACTATATTAAAAAAAAATTAAAAGAAGTTTAACCATGTCAGTGTCAAAATGTCCTGGAAGGCACAACTCAATTTACAAACTATCTATTTTCACAGAGAGGATTGTTTTAAAGATGGAATGTGATGATGATGATGATGATGATGATTAGGATTAGGATTAGGATTAGCATTGTAAAACAACCTGAACAAATTGGTTGGTCTTCTTCAGTACCAGTTCCAGGTTTTTGAGAGCCTCTCAATGACTTGGCCTTCTCACCACCATTGTCAGTCCCTGCTATTACGCCTCATCTTCCTTCTCAGCATTGTAACCACTTAGTTGCTTGACAGGCTGAGAGCAAGTAGGCAGTAGCATCTGCTCCTTCTTTTTAGTGCTATCATTATCTGGACCAGACCAAGAAGTAGATGAACATGCAGGTTGCAATGGTGAAGAGGAAGAGCAGGTCCAGAGGGCTGTTGTCAGTGAGTGCTGCTGGGATGTGGGCCCTCAGAAGATGTCCAACACTGCCTACATTTGATGCTGGCCCTGGTCTTCCCTTTTGCTTCATAAAGCTCAGGTTATTGAATCCTTCCCTTATTGAAAAGGACTTTTTCAATAAGGGAAGGATTGCTATAGATACTAAAAACACTAAACTTAACATGACGTGGAACATGTGTGATTACATCTCCCAGCATCATTTTCTTTTGCTAAGAGTAGCTAGGGAGGCATGTTTTGGATTATTTTTCTAAGTTTGTATAGGTCTTCCACCAAATCGTGCCACGGCAGTGGCACAGTGAGATATAAACCTTTCTTCCTACGCAACAGCATTCATCTAAATTGTCTCCCTGAAGCTGTTCTTAGCTGCACAGGGTAAAACATATAAGCACAATACAAGTGCGAGCATATTTTCTTGTCTGAAGTGAATAGCAGCTCTGCCGAATGATTTATATTGGGGGAGTGTGGTATTGGGGCGGGAGGAGATTTTGACCTCTCCCCCAGCTCTGTAGCTCTAATCCAAATCAGTCCTCCCTTAATTCTTTTTTTTTTAAGCAAAAGGAAAAGAAATCAGGCAATGCATTCTTGGCATCTCCCATATCTCATTTAGTGGGGTCCAGAGTCTAACTGTTCATTTCATTGTTTCAGTACAACACTCTTATAATTGGCTTGTAAATAAGGCAGTAAGTACTAGGAACAATATACTTATATTACTGTTGGTTATATTCTCTATTTATTCATTGGGAAATGAATTCATTCATCTCCTTTAGGACAACCAATTAGAACCTAGATGCCCTCTAGATGTTTTGGACTCCAATTCCCATCAGTTCCAACCACTGCAGCCAGCATGACCAATGGTCAGGAATGCTGGGAGTTATATAGCTTTTCTACCCAAGGCTATTAATCTGCTGTATCTACTTTTGGATTCATTGTGGAATTGAGAGCCAAACACTACATGAAGAGTGTTTCCTTTCCCATTTTCCCACTACATAGCCTTTCGGTGGCACTGTGCTATAGCAGGATAATGCAATTACAAAAGTTATAAAGGTGTATAAACAACCATGAGTAGGGAATCATAAGTGCACAATAAATGCCTCACGTAGAATGCCATATAGTTGTTTTGGACTATGAGCTTTCAAATTCTATGATTCTAAAAACTCATAGTCCAAAAAATCTGGAGGGCACCAGGCTGGGGAAGACTATTTTAAAAAAGACATCCTGAGAAATTCATATAATGGAAGTTTAGAAGCAAAAAACCACACCAGTTTCTATAACCTCAGAATCACAGTATAGAAGAGAGTAATTCCGCCAACAACTTAACTGATTATTCTGTGCTTCCTTCCCACATACCATTTATATATTGATCAATTGTCCATTTATAGCTGGAAAGACCAACCTTGTAACCCCTCTAGAGAGAAAGAGGGGTGCATGTAAACGTACGAGAGTGTGTGTGTGTGAGAGAGAGAGAAAATATAGACACATAGAGAATGAGACAAATTCATTACATTTTTATTAAAATCATACACTTCCCAACTTTTATATTCTAGCCATTGTCCTTTAACTATTATAGCACTAACCACTGTCCTTCAGTTTATGTTGTAGGCAAAACAGCAGGTCATAGCTCTATAGCAAAGCAAACCTGGTATGCATTTCTATTAGAGCATGGGGAGTCAGCTGTTTCACACATATCAACACCATGACCTGCCATCCTGAAAGGAATAGGTGTCTGAGTGATAGTGAACTATAATTATTCTGGTTCTTTTACATTCGAAGGCATTTCGTAATTCCTCCCTGTGCTATTCTCCATCTGTTGAAAAACAGATCACACAGAACGAATGTAAAACCCCTAAGCCAGATGGAGTCACTGCAAACATTCTCTGTCTATTGTTGCTTAGATGTAGTACAAACACATACAGTTGTGTGAAAAAGAAAGTACACCCTCTTGGAATTGTATGATTTTACATATCAGGACATAATAACAATAATCTGTTCCTTAGCAGGTCTAAAAATTAGGTAAATACAACCTCAGATGAACAACAACACATGACATATTACACCGTGTCATGATTTATTTAACAGAAATAAAGCCAAAATGGAGAAGCCATGTGTGAAAAAGTAAGTAAACCTTATGATTCAATAGCTTGTCGAACCACCTTTAGCAGCAATAACTTGAAGTAATCGTTTTCTGTATGACTTTATCAGTCTCTCACATCGTTGTGGAGGAATTTTGGCCCACTCTTCTTTACCAGGTTGCTTCAGTTCATTGAGGTTTGAGGGCATTTGTTTATGCACAGCTCTCTTAAGTTCCTGCCACAGCATTTCAATCAGGTTGAGGTCTGGACTTTGACTGGGCCATTGCAACGCTTTGATTCTTTTCTTTTTCAGCAGTTCTGTTGTAGATTTGCTGGTGTGCTTGGGATCATTGTCCTGTTGCATGACCCAAATTCGGCCAAGCTTTAGCTGTCGGACAGATGGCCTCGCATTTGACTCTAGAATACTTTGGTATACAGAGGAGTTCATGGTCGACTCAATGACTGCAGGGTTCCCAGGTCCTGTGGCTGCAAAAAAAAAGCCCAAATCAGCATCCCTCCACCACCGTGCTTGACAGTTGGTATGAGGTGTTTGTGCTGATATGCTGTGTTTGGTTTTCGCCAAACATGGCGCTGTGCATTATGGCCAAACATCTCCACTTTGGTCTCGTCTGTCCAAAGGACATTGTTCCAGAAGTCTTGTGGTGTGTTCAGATGCAACTTTGCAAACCTAAGCCGTGCTGCCACGTTCTTTTTAGAGAGAAGAGGCTTTCTCCTGGCAACCCTTCCAAACAAACCATACTTGTTCAGTCTTTTTCTAATTGTATTGTCATGAACATTAACATTTAACATGCTCACTGAGGCCTGTAGAGTCTGAGATGTAACTCTTGGTTTTTTTGCAATTTCTCTGAGCATTGAACGGTCTGACCTTGGGGTGATTTTGCTGGAACGTCCTCTCCTGGGAAGATTGGCAACAGTCTTGAATGTTTTCCACTTTTGAATCATCTTTCTCACTGTAGAATGATGGACTTTAAATTGTTTGGAAATGGCCTTATAACCCTTCCCAGATTGATGGGCAGCATCAATTACTTCTCTAAGATCATTGCTGATGTCTTTCCTCCTTGGCATTGTGTTAACACACACCTGGATGCTCCAGACCAGCAAACTGAAAAAACTTTGACTTTTATAGAGGTGGTCATACTTGCTGATGATCAATTAATCATGGGCATTTGATTAGCAGCACCTGTCTGCTACTTAGCATCTTAATTCCTATGGAAGCAGTAAGGGTGTACTTACTTTTTCACACATGGCTTCTCCATTTTGGCTTTATTTCTGTTAAATAAATCATGACACGGTGTAATATGTCATGTGTTGTTGTTCATCTGAGGTTGTATTTACCTAATTTTTAGACCTGCTAATGAACCGATGATTGTTATTATATCTTGATATGTAAAATCATACAATTCCAAGAGGGTGTACTTTCTTTTTCACACGACTGCAACTTCTATGTGCATTAAACTGTTATTTTGTTCCTTTCCCACCTGCTAATATAAAAAGGCAAGACACTGGAGACAGAGCTACTATAATTATTCTAGTATATTTCAAAGAGTTAAAAAACAATAGCAAATTATAACAAGTATCTCCTATTCAGTTCTGACATACATGAAAGATCCCTTGCATTGTTTACTAGGACTCACATATCCCCATTACATAATACTTAGACATCAGAATAAAATCCCTCTGGTGAAAGTGACAGGATTTTCTGAAATCCTACTCTCCTCCCGATAAAGTATTTCATTACTCACACATGAATGATTCGAACTCAAAAATATGCCACACTTTCATGGGAAATTTGCCAAGTGTTACTTGAATTAAAAATATCCTCCTCTCCTATCCCTTGTAATATACCAGTTTATAGACAAAATTACTAAGAATTCATTAAATATATTGATACTGGTAAAATATAACAGTACCCCACATCCATTTTGCAGTCACTAGAACTCTCCAGCCCAGAACTTTGAACATCAAGTTGGTAAGGAACCCCAATACTGCAAAACAATGAACAATATAGATCAGGAGTATGCAACCTTTTGGGGGCCCTTGGACACATTTGTCAATTTGAGAAACTATTTGGGGGGGGGTCATTTCCAAAGTCAAGGTGTGAAGAAAATTGAACCCTTTGGTCTTTGAGCCCTACTCAACTGCACAAGAAGTCAAAATACTCTCTTCTTCTGGGTCCAAGTGGAAAATGTGGTCACAACAGAGTTTCTGTTGAGCTGGCACATAGGGGTCTTTTGTCTAAAGAGGAAGGAGGAAAGGAAGAGAGATTTCTCACAGCTAGTCAGAGTCTAGCTTGAAGCATTTGCTTTCTTCCTTGCTCTCTTGGAGGAAATATACCTTACATATTTATATGGTGTCATAATCTCTGTCCTAACATGCAACAACATCCCAGATAATATGGCCTTCCCACATATGTGTCTACCTACACACTGACTAGGTTTGGATGTCACAATAACCCACAATGGCTTAATTAATTAAGCCATCGTAGGTTATCGTGCCACCTGGTGGGAGGTGTTGTTGTTTTTTACATACAATGGTTTATTTAGCCAAAATAACCCACTATGATAACCCATGGTCTGCAGAGTGGGTTATTTAAACCATCATGGATTATCATGTCCTCTGGGTGGGAACCATTGTTATTTTGGCCTGCTAGCAAGCTCTGTGGCAAAAGCGGTCAAAACCGGAAGTGTAATGTTGTCCCGATCCTGCAAACCCCCAAGGTTTTCTAGCCGTTTCCCCCTTTTAGGTGCACTTGTCTTTTTCCCTCCTTGATGAGTGATCACAGAGGGGTTTGATAGTGGTTCAGGTGCCTTCTGACTGGGGAATTTTTTGTCCTGACCCTATTTAAAAAAGAAGCTACTGTGAGTAGCTTATTAACCCATAGAGTGCTATCGTGATGTCTGAACGCAGCCACTAAAACTTTGGAGAACCTGCCTCTCCGTCTGAAGAACTGTAGTTGGCTATTTGGCATAGAGCCTCCTCAGTGGTAATATCTCTTCTTAGGGATGCCTTGCTTCCTTGTTGTTGTTGTTGTATTTTTTAGAGAGCTAGATAAATACACACCCTTCACCCCTGCATTTTAGACAATTGTTCTGTTGGACTTTGAGATTGTACAATAAATCTGGTTTGAATATGGATTTGTTTTTATTAGTGCAACCTGATGTAATGCTGCTATTTTGATTATATTGTGATTTTAATATTTTGTATTGGACTGTAATAATCATTGGACTGTGGATTTTTAAAATGGAGAGTCAGATTATCAGGCTATACATGTTGAATAAAATTGTACCATTGAAAAAAAATATGAAGCAGCCTTCCCCAACCTCCAGATGTTTAGCACTCAACTCCCATTAGTCCCAGCCAGCATGGCCAATTATCAGGAATGCTGGGTGTTGTAGTCTAAACATCTGGAGGGCACCACATTAGAGAAGGATGCTCTAAAAGAGTTGTTGTGGTGCACACATTAGTAGGAAAGACTCCACCATGTCGACTTCAACTACACTCCTGTACCTATGGGCGCTGCCACATGTATAGCCACTTTTTCTGCCCCTCCCCACCACTGTCACCATCACCACCTCCACCTTGTACATGCTTGTGCTGATAGTGAAAGTAGGCAATAATATAGACGCTTTGAAGATGTTTGAAAAAGCAAGACAATAGCCCCATTGAGGCATTCCCCTCAAGACAACATGTGAGTAGTGGGTGAGGTATGCATGTAAGCCCCACCTCCAACTTCCCTGTATGTACTGGCTTCTCTTCAGACTTTTGCACAATTGGTGTGAAGAACTGAAAAGGGTTTCTAAGCATGTTTGGCTGAAAGTGCTTAGAAGCCTCTGTGTGATTGTGAACGCCAATAAGTCCAGATGAATGCATGAAGATCTGAAGAGGAGTCCATGTGCATGGGGACGTTGGTGGTGGGATTTGTGTGCACACCTTTGGGTGAACCCCTGAATAGGGCATTGTGAAGGACAAGGGGCCTGAAAGGGTTTCGGTTTTGTTCTGATTTAATGTTGCTTTTTGTGTCTACCAGAATGTGTATTTAATTGTGCTTCAAGTTTCGCTATCCCAGGCTCGGGTCGGAGGGAGAGAGCTGGGAGCGCCTGCCAAGGTCGTCTTCGCCTGGTACTTCCAGCTCCCACTGTAGCACCTGGGGGTTATCAGGGCTGCTTAGAAGTCAACTCATTTCAGCTGTCGGAAAGAATGTTGTCAAGATGTGGGTCTCACTCCTGTTGGGAGGGGTCGCCAAAAGCCCGGGAAGGGCATCAGTTGGTTAGCATGGGTCATGGGGCCATGGGGCCAGGTGGCCAAAAAAGGGATAAAAAGTCCAGTATCGGAAAGTCTCCATCTTCCTTTGCTGGGCGACCCATGTGTCAAGGGGAAGATCAGGTCCGAGCATTCAAAGGGGGCTGCTCAGGGTTAGATAGGCTTTTCTTATGTTTTAATGTGTTGGGCTGTTGTGGACAAGGTCAGCCGCCGCTGTGGCTGGGTGGTGGAATGACTGATGGTTTTATTAGGGTAATTGCTAGCCTTTCCCCCTTAATCTCTTTCCTCACTCCTTTCCCCTCACCTCCTTCCCCTAACCGTCTCTTTCCCCTCTGCTTAGCTTTTACCGACCAAGGCCTTACATGTTAGTCTTAGTGGTGTTAATAAACCTGCTTTGGTCCCTAATGTGTGTTTGTGCTTTATTCTCAGAACATCTGGCTCATCCCGGTTGTGGACAGGGCTAGGGAGGCGGGTTGCCTGGGAGTTCAGGATGCTTGGTCCAGGAGCCTACCTTACAGGGACGTCAGGTGGACCCTGACTTCCGTTACAGGCATAATTAATGGAGCATTGGCAGGTGCCATTTTTAGGAGAAGCATTCTCTCTCTTGTGCATATGCACAGAAACAGAGGAACGAAGGAAATTGAGTCGCAATATATCTCCTATGTTGTTGCTTGATAGGTGCTAGCACTACATAATGATATCAGGACATTCACAGCAGGCATAAAATCAGGAATTTTAGAGTTGGAAGTCATCTCTGCTCAATGTAGGACCTTCAGTGCAGGCTACATCTTACAATATCCCTGACAGATGGCCATCCCCCCTCTGTTTAAATACTTCCAGCAAAGGAGTGCGTACCACCTCCCCAGGCTCTCTGTTCCACTGCCAAACAGGTCTTATCATTAGGAAGTTTTTCTCAATGTTTAGCTGAAATCTGCTTCCTTGCAGTTTCCACCCCTTAGTTTTATTCTTTCCCTCTGAAGCTGCAGAAAATGCCTTCTCCATCTTCTGCCTGACATCCTTTCAGATATTTGAAGATAGCTACCATGACTCCATCTTGAAAGAAGCAGTCTGTGTTTCTGGTGACAGACTTTGGAAATGCTAGAGTACATTAAAATTTGTTTTACAATAATTAATAAGACTATCACCCTTTTCATTCTGCCCCCTTAGGTTGCTTGCTTCACCTTGCCTCACTGAAGGGCCAGTCTGCTAGCCTTTTACTGGCCCTGTTCAGAAGATACCTTAAACCACAGTGTTAACCATGATGGTTGAGCCAGAAAGCTGGCTCATTTTCAGAAGACACCTTAAACCACGGTGTTAAATGTGGTTAAACACATGTGGTTAAACTGATGGTTTGAGGTGTCTTCTGAACACGGCCCAACTTTCTGGCTTAACCACCATGGTTAACACTGTGGTTTAAGGTGTCTTCTGAACAGGGCCACTGCAAAATTAGACCAATTTAGAATTGGTGAGTAGATTTACTTTTCAACTGATCCATTTTGTAATGACAGTCAGCTTATTATACTGATGTGCACAATTCAAGAGTCAAGAGAATTTACTATCAATTTACTATCACTTACTTTGTGCTAAGTATTGAAATCTGTCCCCCAGTTATTCACAGACTACTGTGTAATCAGAATATCTATTCACTTCAAAAATAATTATTCTTGCAAATAGCAGTTATAGTGCAGCAGCAGCAGGCTTTTAAAGCCTCTGTTTTAAAGTGCCAAGTTTTTCTTGTTTTGTCATTAAAATTGCTCTATAAATTTTAGACAGACTTCAGCTGAATGAAAGTCTATTGCATGCCAGACACATATTGATTTCCCTCTCTCAGATCAATGCTTTCCAGGGGCACCATATTATTTATTCATAAGGCAGAAAAGATGCCTGAGAGGCATTTACAGAGGTGTAAATCTGTAATCTGGCTAACGTTGTACTGGGCTCTTCCAGAAGCCAAGAAATCAGTGCAGGCAAGAGAGAAAAAACATCTTCATTCTAAGCACACACTCATTTCTGCAATCATTCATCTATTTGGGGATAGAGCTAGCTATTATTAAAGCTAGAAGCTTAACATTTTAGCCCATTTTTTCTATTAGTATTCAAGTAAGGAATGCAAAAGAGTTTTTCATCCTCCTCCCAGTTTATGAGGCAGCTCCTCTTTTATTTCTAATAGGATATTGTGTGTATGACCCCCTTGAGGAGAAAAATGTTTTCCTGCAAACCAGATTTTAAACTTTCTCCATCGTGGTTCAGTCAGCCTAAACTGCTTATCAGTATGCATATTGTGTACTTCCCTTGACCATAACAGTATTTCATTTCACACTGCTGTCTCTGCATACATTCACACTATTAACACAGTGTCCACTGAGCTGTCAGTGCACTTCAATACTGTTATAAGGCAGTAGTGTAGATCCTGCCCTAGTCATTCACACTGGAATTCAACTAGATGTATCAACACATTCAGAATACTTACTGACTTCAGTGTCTTCTTAGAAACATCATAATTCAACGTGTTTATATCAAATACCCACATATAAGTTTGAAGCCCTTCTCGTGTTCTCCAGCAACATGAGAAGAACTAAAGTGGGGATGGGATTTATTTATTATTTATTTATTTATTTATTATATTTTTATACTGCCCAATAGCCGAAGCTCTCTGGGTGGTTCACAAAAATTAAAACCACAATAAAACAACCAACAGGTTAAAAGCACAATTACAAAATACGGTATAAAAAGCACAACCAGGATAAAACCACGCAGCAAAATTTATATAAGATTAAAATACAGAGTTAAAACAGTAAAATTTAAATTTAAGTTAAAATTAAGTGTTAAAATACTGAGAGAATAAAAAGGTCTTCAGCTGGCGACGAAAGCAGTACAGTGTAGGTGCCAGGCGGACCTCTCTGGGGAGCTCATTCCACAACCGGGGTGCCACAGCGGAGAAAGTGTTTTCCGCTGTGTTTGAGCATGATGAGTATGGTATTGCTTTCCAGTTGGGTTTTATAACATAGAATGGTAGCTTCAGTTGCATAGACTCCATATGTTTATGCCAGTGAGTAGACAAATCTGGGTTTTAGGTCCTCCGCTAACAGCCATCCAAGGTAGTGGTGATGCTGGAACTAGTCACAGAATAGGATATCATACCATATACATATTGGCTAAATAACATGTCTGTTAACGGCATCTTTTTTAACAGCTGCAATTTTCTGGCATTTCAGCACCAGAATGAACATGGAAAGCCCTTAACACATGTCAAACAGAAAGGGGTTTTGTTAATGGAATCTGCATATTGTGTGACACCTGTAATGATATAGGAAGGTTATCTATAGACTCTGAGGGCCTGTTCAGACAACATGCTAAGCCATGGTTAAGCTGCTAACCCTTTTGCATCAAATGGTCAGTGAGTGTTTTTAAACCATGGTTAGAAAGTAGGGTGACCATATGAAAAGGAGGACAGGGCTCCTGTATGTTTAACAGTTATGCAGAAAAGGGAATTTCAGCAGGTGTCATTTGTATGCATGCAGCACGTGGTGAAATTCCCTCTTCATCACAACAGTTAAAGCTGCAGAAACCCTCTCTAGCTATAGTAGAATGATGAGATATAAAAGAGGGCAGGGCTCCTACAGCTTTATCTGTTGTGATGAAGAGGGAATTTCACCACGTGCTGCATGCATACAAATGACACCTGCTAAAATTCCCTTTTCTTTACAGCTGTTAAAGATACAGGAGCCCTGTCCTCCTTTCCATATAATTACCTAGAAACGGTTCACATGACTTGCTAAGCCATAATGTTTAGCTCAAAATACTTAACCACCTTGGCTTAGCGTGTCATCTGAACAGGGTCTAAATGTATGATTAAGGCCAGTATTTCACTCCTTTGCTTCTTTGGATTTCCCTAAGGCCATCCTCCTGTTGCCAGGTTAAAACCAGTCATGTTCATATATGTTGGTGCAGACATGCCTTCACAACCTGAAATGATGCTGATTGACCCATTTGGGAGCCCTGAATAAAAACTTTTGTTAGAAACTCTGTTCTTCTGTCTGTAAAGCATGTTTCCAGTCACAAAACTTATTTTTAGTTTGCCATGTGTCCTGTGGCAGCAGCTGCTGTTTGTTTTTTTAACTGCAGATTTTCTACCAAACAAAACAGAAATAGCAAGAGGGAGGTAAGCATTTTATAACTGGGTACAATATAAACTGTATTTGCTTGCTGAGAATTAAGTATAATTCTTATTAAAATGTGTGTTTTCTGAACCACTAAGATGTGCTCGAAATTCCTGTGGTATTAATTTATCCATTTAATAACAGGTGTTTTACTAGTTGTTGGTAACTGATGATTTCTGCATCCAATATAAATATCCTTACTCAAATCTGTTTTCACAGTTCACCCTGTGACTGCTATAAAACACACAGATGCAACTCTTTAGTAGTTCTCTTTTCTTCCAAATAAAATCATTCATGTAGAGTATGTAGAAACCATTTTTCCATTAGCTCTTGAAAAATTGCCATGATCCAACTTCAGTACAGAGAGTTGCCTACTTCTAAGTTACTTTCCTACCATTATCTCCTCTTATCCTGATTACCGTAATTTTCTCCACTCTTGCTTAAGAAATTTGAACGCTGCATACTTGACTGTAGCAAGATAGTGACAGCCTTATTTCCTCAGTAATGCTTGTGACAAGAAAACAGCCTTCAGTTCCACTGACACCTCCAATAACCCCACCAACAGGCATATTCTCAATTGCAAAACAGTGAGGCTCTGTCCCCCCATATAAGATGTTTAGCAGCAGACTACCGAACCATGATTTACCTGGGTTTTCCTCATTCTAAGGCACACATCTAATATGTTTATCTTATTACACTGCTAATTATTGAATCAGGTGAGGATAATCTAAAGAACTTGGTCTTTGAGATTACAAACAGTTCCATGTTCCTTTCCCCAACATAAGAAATGCCGTGCTGGATCAGACTGAGAGTCCATCTAATCCAGCACTCTGGTTCACACAATGGCCAACTTGGCTAGCAGCTACCTTCTCCCACCCCATTTTTACTTTAGAGTAGGTGCAAAGCCTCTGATCTGGATTGGGACCCTATCATGAGGTGGTGGAGAGAATTTACCCTTTCCCCCCACTTTGGGCCTAATCCGAATTGGGTGGTGTGCACCTACAATTTCGATTACAAAATAGTGATCCATTGCTTTATAGGTATGCCTACCCGATTTCAGTAGATGTGGTTATCTTTGGGATGGTAGGTTGCAGGTAGGGGAGGTGAATTGTATATTCTTTTTTCTAAAACTTTTAGAACTGGATTTTAATCTTACTTTTACACTGTTCGTTTTATTTATTATTTATTTATTTATTTATTGCATTGCTCCATAGCTGAAGCTCTCTGGGCGGTTCACATAAGTCAAAACATTTAAAAGCATTATACAAAAATTAAAAACCACAAAAACATGTAAAATGCGCATACATTTAAAACCACTGTAACAACTTTAGAAACAATGAGCCAAAAAAAAAGAAAACAGACCCAGGCTCATTACATATTGCTATTTGTCCTGGCCCACACAGTTGCGTTGCGAGAGCAGCTCAGATCATTGCCATGGGACTCTCTATAGAGCAAACTTCAAACTAGCAGGTCCACAACTACAGTAGATATAGTGTCAAAAACATTTTTTTTAAAAGCTATTATTAATATCATGGGAAAGTTATCTGCCTGGTAAGAGGATTGGACTTCACATACCTCTCCCCTACCCCAGAGTGACAAAATAATGTCAGGATTTAGTGTGTGTGTTTCAATGTGATGTCTGCTAGCTGCTGTGGTAGAAGTCTCCCATTCTTTCTGGAGTATTCAGTGAGGGGTTCAGTATCAGGAAGACATTACATTAAAATAAAGATTATAGAGCCTGGTTCATACATTACTGTCTCCTCACAAGGAGGGGTGAACAAGAGTCTGGCCTTGTAAAACCTGAACCAAGCCTTAAGAAACTATATTATTTAAAGAGTGGAGTAAACTTTTACATAAAAGAGCACCATTGCTTGCTAGTGGATTAGAAATTTACTCTAAATACCTCCCCAAACTCTGTTAACTTGCTGAGAAAGTATCAGCAGCTGTATCATTCTCGTAGCGGTGAGCAAACTATCCATCCTGCTGCAGTTCAGTGACCACTGGCAGATGGACAGAGCTCAGTGACCTACAGCATTTTTTTTTATTGTCCCCTGTGCCTGTTTGGTGCATTCCCTTCCCTTTCTTATTGTTTTATTATGATTTTATTAGACTGTAAGCCTATGTGGCAGGGTCTTGCTGTTTTATTGTTTTACTATGTAAAGCACCATGTACATTGACTGTGCTATAAAAATAAATAATAATAATCTTAAAATATCTGTCAACAGTACAGAAGTAAGGCATTCCTTCCTCAGCACCCTCAGAATTTGTTACATCACAGTTTGCTAGATTATGGTTTAAGACAGAATCTTCTGCATGTTTAAATAGAAAAAAGTGCCACAACTCCTAGCATTCCCCAGTAAGCCATCATGTTGACTGGGGAATGCTGGTAGTTGTAGGACTTTTTCTGTTTAAACATGCATCCTTAGTTACTTACCGTATCATGTGATCTGGGCTATTTTCTCCGGGATGTGCATCAGACTTCAAAATACAAATTTCTCTGTTCTTCTACCATTGATGCTGACTTGGCAACAGGGGCTTGATCTTGATCCAATAAATACTATGGATTATACATGAATACAACAAAGAAAGATGATTCTCAACTGTATACTATTGAACCTGTTACAGATAGTAGCCTAGATGGTCACCTTTCGTTATCAGCAAAGATCCATAGTGTATAGATTGGTGGCCTGCATGCAGCTGTACTAGCCCAAGAGATAAAATATCAGACAAAAGGAAAGGGAATGTTAATGCACTGAATCGTTGCAATGTGTTACAAAGCAAGTATTGTACGAAGGCCACTTATTCATAGGACAATCTGAAAACGTTTGCTGCTATCATATGGTATGTGTCAAATGTGATATTTTATCTTTTGTGTATTGATAGGCAGAAATCTCATATTTGGCTTGGATATACAGGTAAAAATATTACCGTGTGTATGCATTGTGTGTGAGAGAGAACATCAAAACAAGAGTTGTATTCTAGTATGAATGATAATGACGTTATCTATATTAGCCCTTTTTATTTCAAGCTTAATTTATTGTAAATACATGCTTGAAGAGTTATTAAAGTGTAATTAGTTCATGAAAACGAACTATGGAGATAATGATGCCTTGGGATTTGAAATTAAACACAGAAAGATGCCTTAGTGCATTTTATTAAATCTATCTCTTCCTTTGGAAGACACAAGGAAGAAGAAGGCAAAGAATAATTAAGCTGAGATATCTTATAGATCTACTTCTATAACATGTTATACTGTAGAATGTTAGTGCCGCATTATTGTTACATGATTGCTGCTAACAGAATGGAAGGTAATGGCATTAGCATCAAATTATTCATTTGAATGAACAGGGAGCATCCAGATTTTCAAATTATCAGGCATTCGGATAACTATATTAGGCTTCATATTAACATAGGATGACTTGAAGGATGCAGCATCTATTTAAATAACCAGATTTTTTTTCTATTGGTAACTAGAATTCAGATACTGGAAGATCTTCTGTGCTGAAGATATTACATACATTGGGCATGGGGACAGGGACTTACACTGCCAAATCAAATGCTTCAGAGGGAAATAATGGCAGAATTTGGGTTGAACACCCTGGCTACCTTTTCTACTGGAGCTGCTATAAAAAACTGAAGTTAGTTCTCTGTGTTATGCTCTTTCCAGATATCTTTGCTCTAAGAGAAAAAAAAAGTAACTATAATCAGACTGTTCTGAGATCATCTGCAAAGGTGCTAACTGTAATGGCTTGTGATAGTAACCATTGTTATAAATTCCAGTGCTTTAAATCAGAATTGACTGTATCATTCTGGATATTGGATTACTGTAATGCGTTTGAAAACGGTCTGGAACCTTCAGCTGGTACAAAACAGGGCAGCCCGTTTACTAACAGGGTCTGGCTGGCGAGATCACATTACACCAGTCCTTTTACAACTTCATTGGCTGCCAGTCCAGGTACGGGCCCGATTCAAAGTGCTGGTATTGACATTTAAAGCCCTAAACGGTTTGGGGCGAGGTTATCTGAAGGAACGCCTCCTCCCATATGTACCTGCACGGACCTTAAGATCATCTACAGGGGCCCTTCTCCATGAGCCCCTGCCAAAGGAAGTGAGGCAGGTGGCTACTAGGAGGAGGGCTTTCTCTGCTGTGGCACCCCGGTTGTGGAATGAGCTCCCCAGAGAGGTCTGCCTGGCGCCTACATTGTACTCTTTTCATCGCCAGCTGAAGACCTTTTTATTCTCTCAGTATTTTAACACTTAATTTTAACTTAAATTTAAATTTTACTGTTCTAACTCTGTATTTTAATCTTATATCAATTTTGATGCATGGTTTTATCCTGGTTGTGCTTTTTATACTGTATTTTGTATTTGTGTTTTTAACCTGTTGTTTGTTTTATTATGGTTTTAATTTTTGTGAACCGCCCAGAGAGCTTCGGCTATTGGGCAGTATAAAAATGTAATAATAACAACAACAACAACAACAACAACAAATATTTAAAATATTTTGAATATTGTAATTCCTTCATAGGTTTCTTGTTGAAAAATGAACTTAATATTATCTTTACTTTCTTATGTATAGAGAAGCAGTTCTCTGATTGATATCGAAACTTTCTAGAATTGGTTACGTTTTTTATATTTGTCAAATGTCATTGCATGGTAATAGCACTGCCCCCCCCCCCCGTATTTAAAAGCTCTTTTAAATTACTTTCCACCACTATTAACTACACTCTAATTGTCCTAACTATTTCTCTCTAATAAAATTTCTCTGATAGCAGCAGGTCTGGGGGCCTTGCTAGACCAGCCGTGATAAGCCGGCAGGGAGGCGGGGCGACGGCACGTTAACTTTAGCGCGCGCCGCCCTGCCTCCTAGATGGCCGATACGCAGGGACGACGGAAGCCCTGCAGCGTCGGCCATTTTTTAAAAAGTTTAAAGGGGCCACGTGCGCCCTGAAGACTGCGGACAAGATAAGTTTCCCCCCCCCACCCGCTGCTGATCCCTCCCCATAGGCCCCTGCCTGCTCGCTTGTCCTCCCCGCATCTGCCATCCCCGATCCCGTCCCCGATCTTTGCCCCCTCCCTTAGCAGCCCCGTCACCGATCTTCTCCCCCCCTCCCTTAGCAGCCCCGTCACTGATCTTCTCCCCCCTCCCTTAGCAGCCCCGTCACCGATCTTCTCCCCCCTCCCTTGCCATCGTCGATGTCCAGCTTCCCCCCCTCTCTCCTGGCGGGTCCGGCCTTCCCCTTGCCCCTCTCCCACCCCCTTGGGATCCACCCCAGCTGATGGGCACAACGCTGAGCGCTGTGCCCAGTCCATGGCTTTTTGCGGCTACTCACGAGTAAGCGAGTAGCCGCAAAAAGCCACGGACCTTGCTAGATGTTCCGCAGCCCCGGCCTGAGGCCGGGGCTGCGGAAAAGGCGCGCCATAAGCGACTTCGCTTATGGCGCGTTAAGGGAGGCCTTAGCACGGCCTGGGGCCGGATTCCCCTGTGCGTCATGTGGACGCACAGCAGGGAAACCGGCCCACAAAGCGCGCTAAGGCCTCGTCTAGCAAGGCCCTGGTTGTCTACAGAGAGACTTTTTTACCATGCTATTGCATTGCTATGACTTGATGTATTTATGTATAGAGGGCTTTGATTATGGGGAAGAAAATCTATAGATATCTGACTGAAGCATAAATGACTATGAATGTGACATAAATAGTTGGGATTATCTTTACTTTCTCCCTCTGCAAATTAAAGTTAATCCACTGAGTTATGACTGCCTTTATAATTATGTTGCTTATTTTATGACTCACAAGTGTTACCACATATGCTTTTGTTGGGTAGGGAAGAAGGAGCCAGTAAGAACAAGAATATATGGTTGCTATGGTGTCCAGTATATTGGCAAACCCACTGAACTCCAAGCTGAGGAAAATTCCTCTTGATTTCACCCCTAGAAACATATGGTCTTTCTTCCTCTGATAGGGCCATGCAGGAGTGATTCATTTTGGATTGACATGTGCTACACCAGCCTAGTTTGAGTTAGGAGGAGAAATCTCTGAAAACTCAATGCAGAACAAAGAGAATAATAAAAACACACCTCCTCTACCACCCTGACTAAAGATGTTGTCTTAAGTATCATCCTCATTTCTTAGAGGCATTTTATTTAACTACTCTATTTTCCAGCCCTTCATTAATATTGGCAAGATGCCCCCTTTCTATTTCAATATACACTAACTTTTTATTATGAATTCCAGCAGGACCAAAAGAAGCAGTGTGCTGTTTGGCAGCTGGCATAATAGAATTTTTGATCCAATAAATAGAATGCAGTTGATGGGTAGTCTGCTGGTTTAAATCATTTATGATTCAGTGCAGGTCTTCCTTATTAACCGAAGAAATGACATAACTCATGCAGTGGTGAAAATACTTAGTGAAATGAAATGGATGCAAAAAATGTACCATGTCTATAAAATTATAGATGAAATGAAGAAAAAACACTTCAAAATTATCCAAATGAAACACAGTCATATTCCTAATTTTGCTACACTTTTCATAAAATGACCTCTGATTTGTAGATATTCTCACAGCTACTCTTCGGTTGCTGCAAGTTCTTCCTGTATTTTTGTATGTCGTACTTGCTGGGTTTTTAATCATTATTAAGTCTCTTCCGTTGTCACTAGCAACAGGAATTCCATTCTAGTTATATGATAATCTCTGTGCCCACAACTGTACCTTGACAGTAGTGCTTAAACAAGATTAGATTAGAAATTAACTCTCAGTACTCCTGCTGTCATAATTGGTTATAATTCTAAAGAATAATATTTCACTGTTGAAATCCAATTGTATAACATTGTAATGATATTGATTTCTGGATGAAAGTCAACATATGAGACAGCTTACTTACTAGCAGCTTCATTGCTAGTGTTCTCAGTAACATCTGGAAATAGCATGAGCATGAATGGATGAATCCTTGATAAATTCTGTTTAATTGTAAGGTGCAAACTACAATTGATTCATTTTTATATATTTTGCTATTTAATAAATATTCTTATCCCTAACACCATTAAGAAATAACTGAGGTAGTAAGGATGCTGATTATATTCAACACAAATGATTAGACATACATTTTTTTTCACAGATGATACTTTTGATATTGATCATTTCTGATTAATTTGTACCATGATGTCAGGTAGAGGAGTCTTTTGGTATCTGTAGGTGAAAAACAAGTGTGCAATCTCCATTTTCAGAGACAGTGTACTAGATTGAGTGATTTTTCAAACTATGTTCCCAGAAACCCTAGAGTTTCTCAGAAGCTTATCTGGGGTCTGTTCCTTAATGAGGATATATGTAACAGAAGTCACGATTCCTTGAAAGGCCATTTTCTCACTACTTTCTGTTTGGACAGAAAAAAGTCCTAAAATTGTGTTAATGATTTATTTTTGATTCTTCTTCTTATTATTATTATTTATTTATTTATATAGCACCATTAATGTACATGGTGCTGTACAGAGTAAAACAATAAATAGCAAGACCCTGCCGCATAGGCTTACATTCTAATAAAATCATAATAAAGCAATAAGGAGGGTAAGAGAATGCACCAAACAGGCAGTATATAATAACAGGCAGTATATAATATTCTTATATTTGATACCTCATTTTAATCATAATTATTTGCCCTATTTTGTAATGAGTAAAATTTTCAGTGGCAGCTATTGTTCATCCACCTGATTCCTAGTTCCTTGCTGGAACAGTGAACAGGGAAAGATGAACCAAAGGCCAGGGCAGCTGTGTGCAACAGACTCTGATCTGCAAAAGAAGCTCAATACACTATGATGCCATTAAATACACTGACCCAGTTCACACATAATGCTTAACTATGGGCTAAACAATCCATAGTTAACTGCTTTCCATTTGGATTGGCAAACAACAAAAGCCCTGTTCCAGGCTTGTTGCTGACATGTGAACCTGGCGCTCTGGGATGTTGAGAGAGAAATAACCTAGAATTTTAGCCCAACAGCAATCCATGGGTTAAAACTCTGGGTTGTTTCTCCCTCAGCAACGTAGAGTGCCAGGTTGCATGTCCAGAAAGAAAGCAGGAGTGTGCAGGGGGCAGCGCACTTGCTTGCTCTGGCATGGTCATGGTTAACTATGGTTGTTTGAGCCATAGTTAACAATTACGCACAAACTGGGTCACTGTGTAGAATGGAGTTTTAGGCCTTTGAAATATGGAGGTAGTTCAAATTAAACTGATCAAAACAAAGTCTAGCCAGTTTCTGCCATGCATGCAAATATGACGGCTTGCACATCTCCTTCTCTGTGAAATGCATGCCTTCACTTTGCGATTCAATTATGTTTCTTCTGTTGGGTTGCTTGCACCATGTGAAGCCGCCTTTTTTCACATATGGACATACTGTAGATCTCATAGCATTGCATTTCTAGTGCACACATGTTGGATGCACAGATTCTAAGACACTCTTTCTTTTCATGTGGTACATTTATTTTACTTTTTACATGGACTAATTTAACCAAGGAGGAACTTTACTTTCATACAGGGTATTATTCCTTCCCTTAAAATGTACAACTGCTTTATTGGGAAGAGCCCTGGACATAACGGAAGCCAATCAATGGAACAACTAAAACTGGTCTTTAATATTCAGTAGCAGAAAGTTCTGGCAGTATTAGATATACAAGTTTAGTACAATAAATATGAAAGCTTAGTGTGGTATATAGAACACTGGTTTTACAGTGAGTAAAACAGGGACCTTTGTGGCTTGTGATGGAGGACCTTTACTATGGCTGGTTTAGAAAATAGATTTGAGTGCATATCATGTGAAATTCTCCCTCTTCTCTGCTACAAATTTAATGGGAAAGTTCTGCTGTAGTGAACTCTTGTGGTTTTTGAACAAGAAAAACCAATCCATCTCAGCCATACCGATGGGAAGTATGCAATTAAATTAAGTGAAAAGGTTACAGTGTAGGATATGTATTAACATTCTATTAACCCTTCAGGAGATAAACAGCTATGAGAATGAGTTAATAAGGATATCTCTTGGAACTGCAAACTTGTTTTTGGTCTTCATGCTCTATCTACAAATTCAATTTACGTTAAGATAAAATAATTCAGGTACACTGAACAATGACACTGTAACTGCAAAACTGATTTGACAGGGTGATAGACCTCCACATTTATCTTTCAAAAATATTTTTAAATTATTAAAACTTATATTAGCTGCCCCACAACTGTGAGGCTCTCTAGCCTTGGAAACAGCCTGATATCCAAGCCTGAGCATTTTTCTCAAATGTGTAAAATTGTCTCATTTATACTGGCTTTCAGTAGCTGGGGTTAAAGTCAAAATGGTATTCTTACTTTTTGGATGCTCTTAATTTTATTCTATTGGGGCTTTTGGTGGTTTGTCCTAAATGTTGTTACTCATCACCCATCCTGAATTTCTTTGGATGAGAGAGGCTAAGAATCTTAACATCAATTATGGAAAGAGTGCCAGGAAAAACAGCTGCTGTTAAAATTGAGCTTAATTTCAGAAGCACAACTGTTTCTCCAGACCTCTTTCAATTATATCAACAAAATAGATATTTACATCTTTTGTACATAGCATAAGTTCTACTTTATAGCAGGGATCTTAATCTTATTTATTTATTTATTTATTTATTTATTTTTACATTTTTATACTGCCCCAATAGCTGAAGTTCTCTGGGCGGTTTATATCTTTATAAGCTGTTAACGAAAGTACAATCAAGACTGCAACTTTAGAAACTGAAAAGCTTTGAGGCATAGTTAAATTAACTTCCTGCTCCAAAAAGCTGCTTTACTATGCTGAAAAATATACATTAGTGATAGCATGAAACCAGATTATATGAACTTCTCAAATCCAAATTTGATTCTAATTCCTTCTAGCCTGTCTATGGCTTTTTAACAGAAATAAATCAATGTTGTGAGGAAAATGCATGTTTAAAATAAACCTATAGAATTGCATTTTGGAATAGCTATATTTCAAGACGAAATAGAAATTCCATAACTATCTTGTAACATCTGAGACGCTGAATGCGACTATAATATTTTCTGATTGGTCTTTTCAAATTATCAGCAATGATTATTTCGTGCTCTTAAAGAATTATGTATGACATATCTGCCTTCAGGAATCAATGCACCGGAAAAACTAATTTAGTAGGATATAAGGTATGGCTTAGATAATCAGTAAAATTAGAAAATAAATGCAGACCTATCAATAAACAGCGGAGGGAGCAATCCTATGGCCACTGGACATTGTCTAGAGCGCCATAGAATTCTTCAGTTTCTGGGAACTGAGTTTGGAACCATGGCTCTGATCTTGGAGCCCAGGAACTGCTCTCCCTGACCTCTTCCCCGACCCACTGTAGCTGCACCAGCTACATCTCTGCGCTTGGAAATGGCACATGGAGAGGGTGAGAAGGGGGCAGTCCCAGGGTCGGGGAGCGCACTGCAGAAGTTGCTTTATACAGCTTCCTATCAGGTCTCCAGGCTCCTTCCCTCCCCCTCCCCAAAGCTGTGGCTGGATAGGTAAAATCCCCCATCTAGGCAAAATGCAGCGCAACTGGAGCACAGAGGAAAAGATCCCTTCCATGCTCCGGCCACCCTGCCGGAGTTGGCAGCCTCCAATTTCAGAGATTGGCGATTATCCAGATAGGATTGAATGCTGAGTATAAGGTTTTAGATTCACCTAACCATTTGGTTCAGATAGTAGAATTTAGTTGGCCAAGGAGACTTCTAAAACAGGCTCTAAAATAATTAGTGTTATCTAAATTTGAATGGATGCAAGCAACTTTTTCTATAAAATGCTTTGCACACTAGTCACAACAAGCTTCAAATGGCTCCATGGTTTCATTGTAGGAAGATTGCAACAATACTTTAATAGCTTGGAGAGTGGGATTAAGTAGATGGAAATTTGGTGGAAATATACCTTCAGATGTAGAGAGAGAGAATTAGTAAATAATCTGGATAACCGCCCAGAGAGCTTCGGCTATTGGGCGGTATAAAAATGAAATAAATAATATAATTAATATAATATAATATAATATAATATAATATAATATAATATAATATAATATACAGCCCAGAAACACTATACGGCTATGCAGGTATTTGTCTGCAACACAGGGCATGTCTACGTGGGATTTTTATCCCGGGGTTGTCCCTAAGCGTGTACAGGGGATCCCGGGGGCAACCAGGGACAACCACTCCATTTTCCAAGGATAACTGGTTCCCCAGTTATCCCGATTTTCCCACGGTCCCAGGACTGTTCTCAGACCACAGTAGGTGTGGGCACCCGGCCCACCTTACTCATGAGTAAGTGCGGCACCAGAAACAGGCACAGAGCCACGTAGCGTGGTTCCGTGCCCATCGGGAGGGGGTGGCAGCAATTTTGCCACCCCTGGAATGGCAGGGAGGGGGCTTGGGGGCAATTTTGAGGGGGAAAGGTTCCCCCCTTACTTTTCATTGGAGCGGGGGCTCACTCTTGCACAACTGGCCCCACTGCTCCCCTCCCAAAAAAAGGCAGCTGCGACATCCTGCTTCCTCCCCAGATGTCACACGCCGTGTGTGAATCCAGGGGGAGGATCCTGCAATGAGCATATTGTGAGATCCTCCCCCCTCCCTCCCTATGTGTAGAAATGCCCACAGTTACATTCAAACTGGGATGGGACATGTGTGAGCTTTGCTACCTTACAGATCTTCATGCATTGAGTGGAAAGGTCTGCACAGGGGCTTGTAAGCATATTCAGTTGGACATACTTACACAGCTCCTGGAGTTGTAAACCGTGCCTATCAAGGTTCCAGGTTGTGGGAGCTGTGTAAACGCATTTGGTCAAACATGCCTACATACTGGCCATGTGGGGACCCTTGGAGGTGGTGTGAGTATGCTCACACATGTCCCATGCCCACATTAGCCCTATGTGCAATGCTAGGAAATCATAAGCTGTATATAGTGGTGTTTGAGGTGTAAACTCCAAATTCTGTAATAATTCTGGGGATTTTTATGCATGAGTTGCCAAGGGCAAGATGGGTATGATGCAATTAGTTTGTCTGGTTGGTGCAATTCAGTTTTCTTTTCACTTAAACTTTTAAAGATAATTAAGGAAACCTAACAGGTATTCAGTTCTTGAATACATTGTTTAAGTACAGTTTTTAAATTTTAGATGGGAAAGAGCTTTTGGATAAGAAGGGTAGCATTTATTTTATTTCTGTTCAAGCAAGTGTATATTACATGCATGTTACATCATCATTATTATTATTATTATTATTATTATGGGTTAAATCAATATTTTTAATGGCTACTTTTGTGAGCCCATTATGTAACTCTAGAATGATTGTAAAGCCCTCATATTTGACGGTCAAAATTCATAGGCAAAAACAGCTAAGGTGAAAGGGAACAGTTCCTGCAACAATACAAGACAAACTTTGTCAGAATTAGCTAATTTTGTGAGCTAATTTTTGGGCAGCTAATAGTAATTCCAAAACAACTGACATATTCTTCCCCAATATTAATCATGTTAAGCCACTTTTGATGGTTCTTTATAGATCCTTTAAAACTGTAAAAAGTATAATATGGTTTGTCATGGAATGTAAGATTGCCAAAAGAGTAATTAGGCAAGCTGCAAGACAATTAAAAATATTGGTTTGTGGAAAGTTGTTAAAGCATTAGGAAAATGATGTATAAACATGCTCCCTTCCTCTCATGGAAGGCAGATCATGGATCCAACCCACTGTTTATGTGGAGGTGGGGGGGGGGGTTATCTGCCACATATTCCAAATCGGTATCTTTTGTATTAAGGTCTTCAGCCACTTTCTAGTTGGAAAATACTATTGATCAAACTTGCAAAAATGCTGGTTTTCTACTTATCAACAGTGACAGATCTGTATTAAAAGGTGTCTTCTTTTGCTTAATTCTTTCATGGCTGGAATTATTAAAATATTTATATTACACATGTGGTTGGTTCTAGTTATTGTTACTGATTGTTGTATTTCACACTCTTGGAGTTCTGATTGCAGATGTTACTTGTTATGAACTGTGGTGTGAAGAATTCATAACAATAACATAATAACAATAAATCAGAATTAGTAAATTAACAACATTATGAAATTGCACAGTGGCCCAACTTTGCACAGAGATTCTACTGGAAGTGTTTGGATTAGAGTGTCTTAATTATTATGCAAGTTTCACCTATAGCGTAAATGCTTAATAAACATTTTAAACATCTTTGCATAAATGTTGCAGAGACTATGGCCCTTTCTACACCTAAGGGTTATCTCAGGAAAATAGACGGATCATCCCTGCCTGCTCCCAGGATCCCGTGTGTCATTTGGATGAACAGGAATGATCCCGGGACGATCCCGGGATATAGGGTTGGTGTAGACATGCCCTAAGTCTCAGTTCACACAACACATTTCTCTACGCAGTGGGCAAACTCCACTCAACAGTTGAGTTTGCAAGGGGTACTCACCACACAACATGTTCTAACTTCACCATTGTGTGACTATGGCCTCCATATGGAAAGGAGGACAGGGCTCCTGTATCTTTAACAGTTGTGATGAAGAGGGAATTTCAGCAGGTGTCATTTGTATGCATGCAGCACCTGGGGAAATTCCCCCTCCATTACAATAGTTAAAGCTGCAGGAGCCCTCCCATCTTTTGTATCTAGTCAGCCTGCAGCTTTAAGTGTTGTGATGAAGAGGGATTTTCCCCAGGTGCTGCATGCATACAAATGACACTGGCTGAAATTCCCTCTTCATCATAACTGTTAAAGATACAGGAGCCCTGTCCTCCTTTTCATATGGTCACCCTAGGTAAAACTCAACTCAGCATTTGATTGACAGTTCCTCTGCCCTCTTTCCTACCCCAGTCCTCCTGATGCTATCCCTTCTCATGTTTCTGCAAGGTGTTGTACAAGTGAAACAACATCGTTTTGATGTGGTTTCACCTTTGCTATACAGTGAGAATACAAGCCTTCTGTGAGCAGAATACAGGAGGCTATTTACAAAGAGTCAGTCAGACCATTGGCCTGTCTTGCTCAGTATTTTCTATTGGCAGTGGCTTTCAAGGGTTTCAAATAAGAGACTTTCCCAACCCTACCTAGAGATGCTTGGGATTGAACTTTAGACCTTTTGCATGCAAAGCATCTCATCTTCTATTGAGCTGGGCCTTCCTTCCCCCTGCTGCATGTTGGGTAAAACTTTTGGATCCAACCCCATATTTTGGGCCATAGCTAGTGGATGCATATTATTATTATTATTATTATTATTATTATTATTATTATTATTATTATTATTATTTTCACTTATATACTGCTCCCATAGCCAGGGCTCTCTGGGCGGTTTACAGAAATTCTAAAATTGAGATAAAAACACGTATACAAAATTTAAAATTCTAAAACACAGAACATACACACATAAAGCATTAAAAACATGTGGGTGATTAAGATGTGCTGCCATATGCCTGGGCAAAGAGCAAAGTCTTAACCTGGTGCCGGAAAGATAGCAGCTTTGGCGCCAGGCGAGCCTCGTCAGGGAGATCGTTTCACAGTCTGGGGGCCACCACCAAAAAGGCCCTATCCCTCATTGCCACACTCCGAGCCTCTCTCGGAGTAGGCTCCCGGAGGAGGACCTTAGATGTTGAACGTAGTGACCAGGTATATTCACGTCGGGAGAGGCGTTCCATCAGATATTGTGGTCCCAAGCCGTGTAAGGCTTTATAGGTCAAAACCAGCACCTTGAATTGGGCTCGGAAACATACAGGCAGCCAGTGCAAGCAGACCAGAACAGGTGTTATATGGTCAAACCTTCTGGTTCCCGAAATCAATCTGGCCGCTGCATTTTGCACAAGCTGCAGCTTCCGAACCGTCTTCAAAGGCAGCCCTACGTAGAGCGCATTGCAGTAGTCCAACTTGGAGGTTACCAGAGCATGGACAACTGAAGCCAGGTTATCCCTGTCTAGATAGGGACATACCTGGGACACCAACCGGAGTTTGTAGAAGGCACTCCGTGCCACTGAGGTCACCTGAGCCTCAAGTGACAATGATGGATCTAAAAGAACCCCCAAGCTACAAACCTGCTCCTTCAGGGTGAGTGCAATCCCATCCAGAACCGGTAGAACACCCCCCATCCTGTCAGCAGAATCACCTACTAACAGCATCTCAGTCTTGCCTGGATTGAGTCTCAGTTTATTAGCCCTCATCCAGTCCATTGTCGCAGCCAGGCACCGGTTCAACACATCCACAGCGTCTCCTGCTGAAGATGAAAAGGAGAAATAGAGCTGCGTGTCGTCAGCATACTGATGACAGCACACTCCAAAGCTCCGGATGACTGCACCCAGCGGCTTCATGTAAATGTTAAACAACATGGGGGACAAAACTGACCCCTGCGGGACCCCATACTTGAGAGTCCACGGGGCCGAGTAATGTTCCCCAAGCACCATCTTCTGTATCCGACCCGCCAAATAAGAGCGGAACCACTGCAGAGCAGTACCTCCCACTCCCAGCTCAGTGAGTCGTCCCAGAAGGATACCATGGTCAATGGTATCGAAAGCCGCTGAGAGGTCGAGGAGAATCAACAGAGTCACACTCCCTCTCCTGTCTTTCTCCCGACATAGGTCATCATACAGGGAGACCAAGGCTGTTTCCGTGCCAAAACCAGGCCTGAAGCCTGACTGAAATGGATCCAGATAATCAGTCTCATCCAAGAGTGTCTGGAGCTGGCCCGCAACCACCCGCTCAAGGACCTTGCCCAGGAATGGAACATTTGCTACCAGCCTGTAGTTACTAAGGTTTTCCGGGTCCAAGGAAGTTTTCTTCAGGAGTAGTCTCACTACCGCCTCTTTCAGATGGTCTGGGACCACTCCCTCTCGTAGAGAGGCATTAATCATCTCCTTGGCCCAGCCGGCTGTTCCATCCCTGCTAGCTTTTATTAGCCAAGAGGGGCAAGGATCCAGTACAGAGGTAGTCGCGCAGACCTGTCCAAGCACCTTGTCCACATCCTTGAGCTGTACCAACTGAAACTCATCCAAGATTACAGGACAAGCCTGCGCTCTGGACACCTCACTAGATTTAACTGCTATAACACTGGAGTCTAAGCCCTGACGGATGTCAGAGATTTTGTCCTGGAAGTGCCTGGCAAATTCATTACAGCGGTCCTCAGAGAGTTCTACAATGAGAATGTGTGCAGCTCAAGATGTGGAAATTAGGATTATTCAACATATTAGATAGCATGCTTTAAAAGCACCACAAATAGCAGTTTTTGCTATTTTGAAATTGAAAGTGCCTTGCATTAATATTCAGGTTCAAGCTTTTTGTATATTCAGTTCTTGGTTTGGTACAATTACATTTTGGGGGAGCAATTTCTTCCTTCATCAGTTAGATAAAACAGCCAGGTGGGGTTATTTTGATATAACTGAATTATATTATTGCATTATTGTTCATCTTTTTAAAACAAACAATACAGCTGATGGCTCTTTTAACTTGCTTATCTCTTTTTGCTTGTTTTAGAATATATTATGATCATACTTACAAAGGTTTACAGCATTTTAATAAAACCTTTGGGGACTTTCATAAGCAATGATTAGTTAATCCATGCGCCTGACCTCTAGTACAGATAAGATTCTTCATATGATACTGAGGGAGCGGTATTGTAATAGATTGTATTTGTTCTTTAAGTCATTCAAGAATTAAACAGCTTGTGAAAGTGTATTATTACTGAGAACCAAAGAATAATTGTGAAGCTAACGGTTTTATATGTGTATATAGCTAGTTGATAGTCCATTCCACTGAAATATAAACATGGTTGCCAAAGAATAATTGATACTTACCGTATTTCTTTGATTGTAAGACGCCATCGATTGTAAGACTCACACTAATTCCAGTACCACCAACAGAAAAAAAGCTTTGATTCTAAGAATAATAATCGCATCCGCAATTCTAAGACGCACTCCGTTTTTAGAGATGTTTATATGGGGTGGGTGGAAAGTACGTCTTAGAATCGAAGAAATCTGGTAATTCATAGTAAAGTTTATATTTCTAATGAGATGTGATCTATTTCTTGATACTTGGGGGCAAATTGTATGTATGTGAAAATATTTTTAATAAAGCCTTTATGTGTTGTTGTTGTTGTTGTTGTTGTTGTTGTTAAAAGTTTATTTTTGGTTCTTCTGGATTGTGGCTTTGGTTGGATTTTTAAAGAAAACGTCTTAGTAAAATATTGTGATCCAAAAAGCTTTTTAAATAGTAGCTGCTATATATTCAACCTAAAGATTAAGTAATTAAGAGACCCCGAAAGGGATGCAATTGTATTTAATTATACCAGCTTTTGTTGATTATGTAGGCCAAACTATACATGATGCTCAACTTACTTTTATTTCCCCTGTCCCAAATTCAGAGATGGAGGCTGAAATCTAAAATGAGATATTCACATGTGTGAAAAATTGGGGTTCAGATTTGTTGTATGTTGTTATATTTATTCTTATCCTCCAATCTTCATTTTCTAGTGATTCCCTCCCAGCTTCTCCCTCATCTTCCCCACATGCAAACAGGGAAAAATATATGGATACATGTAGAGATGTCTAAGAAATCCACAATGGAACCAAATGGAGTTTCGATTTTTATGAATCCAACCCATGAATTCCACAGAGAATTTGGCTTTTCCCACATTGGGCAGATTCTGCAGATTTGCAGACTGTTTTTCTAACTTGGAATTTTGCATATTTTTTTCATAGAAACATACAGAAAAATTTTAAAAATGGCCAAAAATATGCATTTCCCCCATAGGCTAAAAATATGAAAATGCACATTTTGAAGGAAACTGTGTGCATTTGCAGAAATGTGGTAATTACCCACCCACCCACTCCCATGGGCAGATGACAGAAGGAAAGGCACCTGACAATCTATGAAACACAGTCAGAATGGATTTTATGCAATCCATTCATCCCTAAGTACATGTACATTTTCCTCCATGGAGAAAAAAGCAGCTGAGGTGGGGGTGATATTTAGCAGAAAAATTGCTGGGAGGGTTAAAAAGCCACGTGTCCTCACACAGCAAGTTGTGATATAAAAGAATGTTGGAGTGTCTTGTGTTTGGACCAAAGTGTATGGAAGTGAACCACTTGCTTAATCCTGCATTCATAGAAGTTCGTTCAGTGGAAGCTATTACTTCACCCATTTTGCGATTCAAATCAGCAGCAGCTAAACATAAGCCTTTGAGTATCACTTCTGTGCACAACCCAATGAGCGTATGCTTGTTTTTGAATTATATCGCATGCTGTGAAGATTCTTTGTTATAGACATCTTGAGTATTACATTGTGATACAATTGATTTGTATATGGCATTACAGGCCAAAAATGTGAAAGCCTAGGGGTTTGCTCGGATATCACTTTCTACTAATTTAACCACGCTTATTCGAAACATGTAAAAGGAGATATTATAAAGTTCTGTTATGTTATTCAGAAAGGCAACCAGTACATTTTTCAGACACATTAATGTCTAGTGAAGATGGATGCTTATCCTCTTAAATTGATTGCATACTCTTAGAGAATCAGCTAAATAAAAAGGCTCAGTTTTCAATTTTCTGCAACTTTTAATGGCTTGTTAAATAAATGCTTCTTTTTTTATTGCAGGAAATAATGGAATTTTTGCCCTTTCACATTAAAGGTGTGAAACAAGCTATTGGATAGTAACATGGAGGCCATTCTTTATTACTAGGTCATGAGATTCGAATACTTTTTCTTCCTTTAATGAGTTTGAGTTTATAACCGTTGCTTCAGGCCACAGTAATTTCAAACTCTTAATGGCTTCCGAAGAAGTCCTCAATAATTATTTTCATATTGTTAAAGACCCGTGTGAGCTAATTTATTGAATTCAGAATAAACTAAGAAAATAAGGTTTGTAAGAAAGAAATATGTTCTTTCCCCAAGAACCTGAAGCAACTTCTAAAAATTTATACAGAGATTCATTAAAACGATTCCCATACCACTTCTCAGTTATTAGTTTCTGAGGAGAAACATCTGTTTTAAGGATTCTGATTATATATGTTGTATGTTTTTGAAAGACATTAAAATCTGATCCTTGCTCAGGTGTGGGAAAGTTATTTGTTCAAGATTTTTTCAAGAGCCATCAGCTTCTTCATCTGGTCCTCTGAATTCCTTGGAATGCCCCCCTGTGAATTCAGCTGAAATTAAAAACTTTATCATACAACTCAAAGTTCGAAAAGCTTCAGGCCCAGATTGTATTACATCAGAATTACTAAAAGCACATTTAGAGTGGTGGGCCTCCCTTCTGACAATTCTTTTTATTCTTATAAATCAAACATGGGAGGTTCCCTGAGGTGTGGAGCAAGGCTGTCATAATTCCCATCTTTAAAAAGGGAGATCCAAAGGCCCTGGCAAATTATTACCCAATAAGCCTTTTGTACATTATAGGGAAAATACATACAGGTTGTTCTCTTTATCCAAGGTGGTTGTAGTAGTCCTTCAGCTGATAGATTACTTAAAGCAAAGCTATTTGCCCAATTATTATATGGTGGTATTATAAGGCATCCAATATAGATTGAGGTGAACAATTCTGTTGTAGAAAAGGTTTAGAGGACCTACAGCACATTTCTGTCATCCCTAACTGTATAGGATATGCAGCCCTTTGTTTAGCAAGTGATGTAGGATTTGTACAAACTAGACTTTAAAATGTTGGCTATTTCTTCACTTCAGTGACAGCTAGAGTTGTACACCTTATGTTAACAGATTAAGACCTGATTTGCATATTGTAGCAACAGTTCCTGCGTTGTTTGACACAGGAATTGTGGGGATGTGCAAGCCATGCAGTAGTTGTTTCCATTTTTAACTAACAACCCAGTTCCTAGGTTGTTTTTTTACATGTGAATCTGGAAATTCTGAAGCTGTATGGTTAAACCGTGGGTAATTGTTGGGTTAACTCTGGGTTGTTCAGCCCATGAACAACCAAGAATCCTGGGTTTGCATGCTGTGAAACAACCCAGGAACATTCCTGGATTGTTAATTGAAAGCAGAAATGATGAGCACATGGGAGGAAGTATAGAAACAAATTTCAACCAACACAGAACAAAAAAATCACATTTCAGTCAAATTACAACATCACTACTTGGGGTGTGGTGTGGTGTGTGGAATCAAACTCAGCAGATGGCTTTCAACTGAGAGCCATCTTAGAAAACAAAAGTAACCAAACTTACGAGGTATGCCCCAGAAACCATTAAACCATTAGGTATACCTTAAAGTTTCCAAAATACCTTTTGCAGCTATAATTTTAAGCTTTACAGAGATGTATAAAACATCTTTTTGGGAAATTCGATTCTTTCCTAAGACATTCCACATTTTAAATACTATGCTTTTTCTGTATCTTAGAAATTTGCTTCTATCAAAGAGATGTCTGTAAGAGCTATAAAGTTGTTACCCTTCCTAAAAGACTAATAGCTACCTTTTAGCCTAATTTCAAAGTCTGGTCGTATTCAGTTCTGAGCATAAGAATTTGTAAATGTCAAATGTCTTGATTTTAAAGATCGTGGTGCCGTATGCTTGCAGTTTCTATTATTTTGTAATTGCTAGCAGTCATTTTGCTTCTGCAGACATTGGTAACCTTACATCTGAGAGACCTGGTGACCAATAAAGCACTTTGCTAAGGGTGCAATACTATGCATGTTTAGTTGTAGGACTTTTTTTCTGTTTAAACTTGCATAGGATTGCACCTTAAGAGTACTTTGTAATCATTGGACTACTAGATACAAATCTTTGTTTGTCCATAAATTGAGAGGTTAATCTGAGGAAGCCATTTTCTTTCAGCCTCACTTCTCTTCCTATAAAATGGGAACAGTGGTAACCATTATGCATAGGGTTATTGCAAGGATAAAAGACAAGTTAATTATTATACCCTTGCACTTTAAACATTCTATGATGTTTACTTAGCAAGTGCAGCAGGCAAGAAATTTTCAAAAGACATTAGAACACCATGGTGTCTTTTTATTTCCCATGTGGAAGCCCTTTAAGCTTCTGATCAAATTCTATTCAAGTAGCCTTTATTTTTCTGACTTGTATGTACGTATGTATCTATGTGTATCATATGCCTTATATATGCTATATATCTTAAATATCCAAACTTTCGTTAGACCTCCTTAAGCTGTTTTAGTCTAGCTGTTCCAAAAGCATATCCATTTTGGAAAGCAAAACAAACAAACACTTTAAAAAACACGCCTCTAATGAAATCCAACCCCCAAACTTAAAACATTCAATATCAAACAGATTCTTTTGGTTAATTTATGTGCATTTATAAGTATTCTTGTGATGACAGTTGAATACATTTGGATTTATTCCAGTAAAACATGCCCCAGTATATAGTCATGACAATAGAGGTGTAACACTGCTAATGGTTTATAAAAGCAGTTTTGCCCTTTTCTTAATGGAGGGCAAAACTGTGGCTCAGCTGAATCATTTTAAAAGCCATTTTAAAAAAAGGATTTTTCCTAATGGACGCTCTTTTTTTGAGGGGGTAGCATGCAGACGGACTTATGCTATTTTAATTCAGTGATGCATCAAAAAGGGAGGTATCATCAGTTGATGTGAGTGGATCATGTTAACACATCAGTTACTAGGAGAATTGAAAGAAAGAGCTAAGCCAGCTTGATGAGGAAATGCTGGAGAGACACAGCTGGAATAAATATATAAATAAGACACTGAAAGATACCAGAGAGAAGGAAGTTGGATACAAAGCTGAAAATGAATTGCGGACCAAGGCAGTGAAGGGGATTCATTTATGGGAGGCATTTACGAGGTCATAAATTATGTCTTGGGCTATTACTGAGTATGTTTGTTCGATGGTCCTAATATAGTGGTGTTGTTTGGAAGCTCTTGTATTGATTTAGCTCAGCCTATTAAATAAGCTTCTGTTTCCTGACATCTTCACTACTGCTTCAGAATTAGGAAGGGTTTCAAAAGAACACAAAATAATGAGGAAGAGGCATGCATAATCTCAGGGCTGGCTCATGGAGCCTCTAGCATAGCGCTCCACTTCCTCTTGCCCCTCCATTCACCTTGTGTTCCCTGGCTGGCCTCTTCACTCTCTTTAACATCTTCCCCTCCTACCATGGGAAAATAAGCCCCCTTTGAAAAAGGGGAGAGGAGAAGGAGGACGACGATGACGATGATGATGAAGAAGAATAAGTGTCCTGTTGTTGCCAGGCAACTGTAGGAGGTCAGTCCCATCCCAACCCCCCAATACTATCTTTTTCATAACCAATAAAATGGCCCAGTCAGGCTTTTTGCAATCTTGGAAGAGTGTGCTGAAGCTTGTATATAAAGCAAATGGGCTATTTAACCACATAGCCCCAGCCATTTCTGAAAACTGAAAATTCGTTTTGGATATAGGTATAAAATTGGATGTGTTCCTCTTCAAAATACTTGATCTTGCAGCGGAGCCTTTGCTACAAATAATTCCAAGATTTTAGATTCAGGTACATTTCGTAGTGTACCTGAATCTAAACAGATGAATACAAAATATGCCATTTTCTATAATCTTATTTAATCCCTGTGACAGCTTTCCCTAACCAGGAGGCTGCCTTCATGGCACCGAGTTAGCGCTGCTCTGCTGCCAAACCCCACGGTGCCGCTGGTGTTGGGTGGCGGTGAATAATCCCCAGTGGGGGAGGCAGCGCGTGTTCTCCAGAGGCTATTAGGCTTGCCAAGCCTGCCCCTCACCCTCCCGTGGCTTCCCACGACCAATGGGAGGTCACCTTCCACCCAGGAATGCCCCCAGAGCAGCGCCGGAAGCGTGGAAGAGTGGAAGAGCCACGCTGACCTCGCTCAGGCAGGAAAAGATGGGGTATTTTTCTGCTGCAGATCTTTGGCTCTTTGCCCAGGGGTGACTCCGAATCGGTGTCTGAGTCATATAACTGATGCAGCATGGATCCTAAGCCATCCTGAAGCAAAGATGACATTTAGACAGCCCCCGTCATCCTCCAGATGTGTTTGACTACAGTTGCAATCACTTCCAGACAGCATGGCAAATGACTTGTTGGAAAGGATTATGGGAACTGTAGCCCAACATGGACACCAGTTTGGGGAAGACTGTCATAGCAATTAAATAAACCCATGGAAAATACCATATTTCGTACTCATCTGTTTAATCATTTGAACAGGAAGAAAGGATGACGTGGAGGATGAGATGATTTATACCAAGCTCCATAAATTCTTTTGAGAAGACGGACTTTCTATTTTAAGAGCCAGAAATATTTTTTATGATTAGCCTTATTCTCTCTCTCTCTCTCTCTCTCTCTCTCTCTCTCTCTCTCTCTCTCTCTCTCTCTCTCTCTCTCACTCACACACACACACAGTTTCTACTCAATTGGTTTTCAGATAAAAATGTTTCACTTTTTGGATTACCTAAATATCATAGCAATTCTGCTGCCTGAGTTCCCACAATACCAGCAAATGATCTTATTAAGGGTAGCTAAGATCCTTTCACCATCATCATAGGACTATCATTGATTTATCAGAAGCAGCAGCTGCAACCCCCATGGGAAAGTTCACAGCTGTCTGCAGCTGCTACAGTAAATTTCTCTCATAAGGATCCAATGCAATTTTTAAAGGAGGAAAGGAACACATGGAAATAACATTAACACTGTATTTACGTATGAATGTGGTATGGGAGGCAGTGCAATCCACTGACTGGAGCAACTTTCCCTCAACCTGGTTCCCTCCAGATAACTGGGGATACTGAGAGTTGTAGTCCAACATATGTGGAGGGTACCAGGTTGAAGTATTACAAAATCTATCTCTTTTAAACCTTAGAGACCTTCGTTTAGTATGAAAATTAGCAGGGCAGAATCCTGTCTGGTCTCTCCAACCCTGCTTAATCCTAATTGCCACATTATTTTTCTGGTGCAACAGCATCCCCACCCTCCCCCGCATGGGCCAAAGTAATCTGCTGCTTGATCCTCTTGTGCATCGCACACTACCAGCCTCCATCTTGGCGGCTGTGAATTGGCGACGCGTGTCCTCAAATCCCCGCGTTTACGCTCTGTCGTGCTGTCCCCACATGGAGAGAACATGGGGGTTATGACAGGAGGGGAGGGAGGAGCCGCTCTGCCATGCCACTGGATGAGCGCCGCTGTGGCTTGGCGCATCCTTTCTCGGTCCCACCCCCTTTACCTTGCTCTCCTGGGAGGACGGGGCTGATCTTGGCTCTCCCCGGAGGTGGCAGGGAGGCGGGCGAGGGGGTTGTGACAGGAGGGGAAGGAGGAGCCGCCTCTCCCCTGTCCTGCCCAGCGCCCCATCCATTATTGTTTTTTTACAGTTTTGTGCAGAGGTGCGGAGGCAGCCCAGCAGTCAGTCAGTTCGCTTGGCTGTCCCCTCCCACCTATCTGGACCCGCTGTGCTTGGCTCCACTTTTTTTCCCCTTTAACTGTGCTACTCTGCGGGCCCGCAGAGGCCCGGAGCTGGCCCAGCGGCCATTTGGCTCACTGCACCATTTCTCCCCCTGTTGCTGCTGATGGTGACGCAATCAGGGTTCACCAGTGGCTGGGGACA
Source organism: Elgaria multicarinata webbii (assembly GCF_023053635.1). Taxonomy (NCBI): domain Eukaryota; kingdom Metazoa; phylum Chordata; class Lepidosauria; order Squamata; family Anguidae; genus Elgaria; species Elgaria multicarinata. The sequence continues at coordinate 79,249,711 of NC_086177.1, read as the reverse complement.
CGCCTCTGGCGCAAAGCCAGAGGAGGGAGATAGATAGGAGATGTCGGGTCTGCTCCTCCCTTTCCTGAAAAAGTCCCCGACTTCTTAAAAGCGTAGCTTCAGGGATTTGCCCCTGGATGGCTTCGAGATGGCAGCTGCATCATATAGATGACCTGCCACCACTTCAAATCCACTCCAGGGCAAACCTCTCGTCTAGACAGGCCCCCAATGTCTGCTGCTCTCCTGACTAAGGAAATGGGGCAGGATCCCAGCACTGGAGCAAATGGAACTGGAGCTTGATTCGGGATAAAAAGATCTTTGGAATGCTGATAGGAGTGGGCCAAGGATAATGTGTAGCCTAAAACGTGAGAGCTTGTCCTTGTTGCTTAAACTAAAAAGAAGAAGTTTGAGCTTTTGCCTTTTCAGCTTTTTCTTAAAATAGAGAATGTGTTTATTGTAGCATCATGAAAGTGATCAAGTGTGTTAGTGTTCTGTCTTGCTAAATTTGCTACACAAGACCATGTAGAAAGAATACCCAGGAGAGGGGGGAAAGTAAGAGAAAAAGACAATAATACAAGAGCTGGCATCAGAATGGGTTTGGGTCTTCACAGCAATATATCAGAACTTTGTATGTTATGGGTTTCTCCATATAGAATGTGAAATTGCATTTGAAAAAGTGGTAGCTGTTGAACCAATACAGATTATTATTAATCATAAGAGAAGAAGAAAGGTAGAGATGTAATGTTAAGGTGAAAAATTCATTTTGTATTGGGTAAAGCAATGATATACCTTAGAACTTTGATTTAGGAGACAAACACTACAACACCATTGTAGATATTGAATGGTGTTAGATGGATGGGGGGAATCCTAAGATGTTTGCCACATTTCCTGATCAAACGATTTTGAAATATACAGGGTGCAAGGGCTTTACTGCTCCTTTCCCTGTCATAGGCTTCCCACCTCCTAACCTTTTAATCATGTAGCTGGTCAGGTTCAAGCATGCCTTACTGCTGGGAGACACACAGCTCCTTTAGGTGTCTTGATCTGTATGGTAGCTGTCTCTATATTCTTGACTTCATGGGCCCTGCTGGAACGACCATTTAGTCTGGCTCTTTGGGGGCATCGAGGGAGTACAATCCTATCTCTGCAGAGATTTGGGCATTGTATGATTTCAAAAAACGCTTGAGCCTAGGATGCAAGGTTTGGGTTTTATATTGAGGCTTGAAGCCAGCTGCTGGAAGAGATCACGTTTCCCTGCCAGGACCTGATGCAATCCATTCAAGCCAACAGCAAGGCTCCTGTCACAGCACAAGTCCACAAGAAAGGAAAACATGCTTAGGGAAAATAATCCAGACTTTAGGCGTTCTAGGAAAAGACAGAAAAGGCTGGGGAAAAGGTGGGGGTGTCAGCAGGACAGGCACAGAGTCATGTAAGTACCATGCTGCAAATCCACACACCAGGCATGGCGAGAGTGCACTAAATTGCTGGTGTGATGGAGCTCTGACTCTGCCCAGGCTGCCCATTGGTCTCTTTTATTTTGTAATCTTATCATCAGCAGAGTGCTGGAGTTTAGAACAATTATATTGAACAGTGAATTAGTCTAGTGCAGTGGTGGGGGACATGTGACCTTCCAGGTGTTGGTGGACTACAACTCCTAGCATTCCTGGCCAGTATGGTGAATGGTGATGGAATTGAAGTCCAGCAACATCTTGGAAGACTACATCGCCATCTCTGGGCTAGTGCAAAAAAGAAAGGAGGGTGGTCGGCTACAGAAGGGAGGCTACAAGGAAAGAAAAAGCCGTGGAAGAGTAAACCTAGCCCATCATTATGCTTCATTTTCTTGGCCCACCAGCGAGTCACTGAACATGGATCTAAAGTTTACATTGCATTTGGCCTGTTTCAATTTCACTTTGAAAATGACCAAATTCCTACACAGAAAGGAATTTTGTCATATTAGAAATCACCTGTATGTTTGCCTGTGGATGAGCTGCAGAATTTCTTCCACCTAAACTTGTCAAAATTCAGTAGTCAACATTTATGTGTAATTGGAATAAATTTGCTCAGAGATCAGCAAAACTGCAGGCCTATAAAATTTATGAATGGACAGTCAAAGAGCATTGCTATGTCACAAAAATAACACCAGGCAGGTGCTTTTTCAGCCTCTTTTCTCATTTCCAACTATTTTGCCTAGTGTCATCATCGGAATGACAAAAATATGTCAATCTTCCACTTGATGTTTCTGTTTATAGCGAAAATCTTATGTGGTACTGTGCAATCATATGGCACGGTTTCCCTTTCTGGTGGATGGGCATATTTTCAGTTTCATGAATATTTAATTTCCAAAGTCTTCCATTATATCGACATCCAGTGACTTGGCATATTATTTGACATGCTTTTTAATCAGATTTGGCATGTCAGAAAAGCATTTATATTAGCATTCCCTTGTGTTTTGAGAGCTTTGCAATTTGATTTAGCTAACGAAATATTCTGCATAATTCAAGCTACGTCTAGGGAGTTCTTATTACTTGGTCATGACAACATGGTAAAATGATTGGCTTTTACATTTTCCTAGCCAGGTTAACTTCAATGCATTCAAAAATCACAAGCATGGGGGAAATCTTGATTGGAAATCTAATTAAGGAATGAAACTAACAGCATGAAAGAACCTCCAGACATGTCAATCCCTTCATCTTCTTAAATGAGGCACACTTGAAATGGCATGATGAGCAGAAGTAGGTGCCCAACAACTGAAATGCCTCCTAGAAACACAAATATTCACTCTACTTTTACTTGTATATTTTTTCTTATATTTTGAAATTAAGAAGTTGTTATTGAGTACAGATGGAGGAGAAATAGTCAATGGTACATCTAAGGCTGGGTACCATAAGCAAATGCTTCTGCCCCATCCTTCAAAAATGGGGAAAAAGTTAAAATCCTACTTTCAGTGACCATGCAAGCGGAAATCTATTTTTACTGCCCTGCCTGGCTCCAGTTTCTGATCTCTCCTCTCCAGATGCCTGTCCAGAATTAGGTATGCTTGAGGAATTCTTTCTTTAAATGTTCTGATATGAACTGATGTACTCTGCATCTTCTGGACTAACATGTGGATCAGAATTTTGCGACGCAGTTCTTGGCTTACAAAAAGTATCAAAATGCACTTTAAATGCTTTTTTTTTTTAAAAAAATACAAAATACATTTAGAATTATGTATTTTGAGACAAAATATGTTCACGTATATGTATTTAAGTGCAAAGTTCATGGAGATTTGAGTGGGGGGGAAATCTCAAGGATTAATGCAGAAATGGGACACAAAGGATATATAAATAAATATACGCAGAAGTGAAAAAGGCCAAAAGAGTCATCTTGTCTATTCCTATTCAGAATGTGCCCAGGCCATAGGATTTAGCATACAGGTACAGTAGGTAGTGTGTGTGTGTATAGATGGGAATCCTCAGTTTAACTGATTTTTAACCATAATGGGAATAAAGTTGTGGCTGGAATTGCTACTGTTCAAATTGTATAGAATTCTTGGCTGAGGCTGATGAGAGTTGAATTTTACAGCACACCCTGAAACACCCTCGCTTGGGATTCCTATTTTAATTTTAATATTAATAGAAGGAAGGCACTGAGTATGTGTGTTTGCTCTTCACTGGAAATAAATAGGAGCAGTGGTTTAGACCAACTAACCCTGTCCTATTTTTCAAATGTTGCTAAGATCATAAGAACAGCCATGTGGAATCACAGGCCAAGGATCTGTCTAGTCCAGCATTCTGTTCACACAGTGTTGACCAGGAACCCACAAGCAGGACACAAATGCAACAGCACCCTCCCACCCATGTTATCCAGGAATTGGTGTACATAGGCATATTGCCTCTAATACTGGAGGTAGCACATAGCCATCAGGATTAGTAACCGTTGACTAGTAACCATATACTCTTACAGAGCAGCAGACCTGATGGTGGCTTTTACATCAGACAAACTTTGATGTGCTCTGTCTCGTGTTTCTGCTGCTCTATGGATACAGGGATAAAATTTCATATGAGAATTAGGCAAATTTGTCATAGTAATTCAGCACAAATAGTTTGCATAATCAGTATCCAGATTTGTGTGCTAAGCAAATTGTTTCATGAATTTGAGTGGGTGGAAGTGAGATTACCCTAATCTATGAAGTTCAGAAGGCTTCATCATTAGGCTAATGCAAGAAGCATTTATACTCTCCCCTAGTCTAGCCTTCTTTCTTTAATTACTTATTTATTTTTTAAAGGGTATTTATTTTCCAGTTGCCTCACAATACAGTGTTGCACCTAACAGGCCAGGTACAAACATTTTGTATAATTTTCAAGCTAGTTCATTTGTTACTTTTCCCATTCCATCTGTGTTTTGCAGTTAAATTCCATTCCATTTCTATAATACAAACTCCAGGCATGAGTTTGCTAAATTACATATATTAAGGGTGCATCCCTATGCATATTTAGACAGAAAAGAAGTCCTAAAAGTCCCAGCATTCCCAAGCTAGCATGACTGGCTGGGGAATGCTGGAAGTTGTAGGACTTTTTTTCCTTTCTAAACATGCATAGAATTTCACCCTAAGTCATTGTTATATGTACGCTATTTATATAAACTTTGCCCCATAATTAACACATCTTTATACTTACTTTTATCTTTCTTTGCATCCTAAGGCTCATCTACACCAAGCAGGATATTCCACTATGAAAGCGGTATATAAAAGGCAGGAGCCACACTACTGCTTTATAGAGGTATTGAAGTGTACTGACAGCTGTTAGGGCCCATGACACATCTACACCAAGCAAGATGTAACGCTATGAAAGTGGTATGAAAACAGTATATGGTATGTGTCAATGGGCCCCAACACTTGTCAGTGCACTTCAATACCTCTATAAAGCAGTAGTGTGGCTCCTGCCTCTTATATACCGCTTTCATACCACTTTCATAGTGGAATATCCTGTTTGGTGTAGATGAGCCCCTAGTCTCTTCCCTTAATCCGATGTGGATTACCCCTTACCTTTCTAATTTACTTTCCTCCTGCTACAGAGGAAGCTGACATGCCAAGTCACATCATTCATCATCATCCATCTAGCTCAGTATTGTCTACTACACTGACTGGCAGCAGCTTTCAGGGTTTCCGATAGGGTTTCCCAGACCTACTGCCAGGGATTGCATCTGGGACCTTCTGAATGGAAGCAATGTACTCTACCGCTGGGCTTGCATGATCATGGAGGGGGATATAAGCCATGTTGGCTTATTTCCTCTACTGCATGTGCCATTTGTGTGTTAGGGGGATTTGCATAATTACCCATACTGGTGCGGCTTGCAGTGTTATTTGCACCTGGTGAGGGTGGCTTATTGTCATGGTTAACAAGCCACACAGATCTCATGGGCTGTTATAGGGTTATTTCCTGTCCATGAGTGTGTAAACAGGCACTACTACTGATCTTTGGCCCTTTGACTACCTTTCTTTTTGGCATCAGCTTTAACTATTTTGAATATCTCCTGCTTGCTCTTCCTTCCTGCATGGACTGTCTGTAGCTTTACCAGATTATTGCCAGTGTAATCTAAGAGCTGTGATATGTGTATACATATTGACTCTGGACATCAGAAATCTGCATCTTAATTCAGCTCTGTCACCATGGATCTTGAAATGGACATGATTCTTGCTCTGTTTGTGCCTTGATAACACAGCTCTAGTAGCCAGCAGCATACTCAACTGGTTGGATCCTAAATTAGCCTTCTCCGAATAGAAGGGCTCCTACCGTCCATGGAAGGCTGTTTGTTTGTTTGTTTGTTTATTTATTATAATATATATATATACTGCTTATTATAATATAATCTCAAATAGCCAATTCTCTTAGTCTCTGGTTCAATGTGCTGTGAAAAGTGCAGGGCTTGTATCAGCCAGCAAGCGATGGAAAATACTCACTGTATTGAAAAATACATAAATTAAAACAGGGGCAGGAGATATCATGAGCTGCCAAGGTGTCTGCAAATCAATGGAAGGGCTGCTTCTGTGGGATGATGATTCACTTTTACCCTGAGTCCATCTGCAGATTCTTCTGCTCCTCACCTACTCTGAAGGGCAGGACTGTGTCACCAACTGCCAAGGAACAGAAGAACTGCACACACACCCAAATATCCTAAGCAGAGGATCCTGCTGGCCTTATCTTAGGATCCAATCCTCCAGAGCAAATTTTTGGAGGGTACAAAAGAATGCAGGAGAAAGGGAGAATTGGAAAAGCTGTCTCTGGCCTTCCACAGTTGGAAGCATCTCTGGAATTTTGCTCAGAGGATGCTCCTGCCAGCAGGAGCAAAGTCTGGGTCTGAGCACCATCTAGTAATGCTCCATTGAATTAAACCTTTTCTCTGATGCTTCAGTTCTGTTGAATTAATGGGTTTCTTATGGTGGTTCACTGTAGCTATGGCTAGAAACATGTTGTTCTGATAAATAATATGAAAACAAAATATTACCCAGGGGAAGCAAAGTAGCTCCAAAACAGTCACAATTCCGTAGTCTCCAAGGCCATGTCACTCGCTTCTGCACATTAACTCCTTGAGCCTCATTTGAGCATAAAAGTGCAACATTACCTTGATGGAATTTGACCTTTTAAAAAAGTGTATCTAGCTCTGCTTTGCCTCAAGCAACGAATGTTTTCGAAATGTTCATAAGATTTATGTGTTATTTCCTTTTGCTATTTATTGGATTGTACAAGTAGCATTAGATGTACTTGGATGTACATATACTGCTTGCCTTTTAGCATTAGATGGTTTTCTTCATTTTTAGGCAGGCTTTTAAAGAAATAAAAAGGCTAGAATGTGTAGTAAGCACCCACAATTTTCTATCAAATAACATAGGCCTTTTCTTCTAGAAGTTTGTTCTGAGTTTTGTATAGTTAATAAATTGCTGTAATGAGCAGGAGCAGGACATTTTATTTATTTATTTAAGCTGCTTCTATACTGTTTGACATGTAGGATTTCCAAGTGGTTGATATAAAAACATATACAATACAATATAAAATCCAATCTAAAAGCAGTATAAAACAATATATACCTTAAAAGCATTACAAAAAGCAGTAAAACAGAGCACTGTCATGATTGATTACAAGTCAGGGAAAGTCTGAGTGAGTAAATGTATTTTCAAGAGGCAATTTTAGCTCACCGCAGTTTCTGCCTCTCAAATCACACACATGGGAGAGTGTACCAGAGGGTGGGTGTCACTACCAAGAAGGCCTGCTTACATGCCATTATTTGATGGCACACTGTTGATTGTGGAATGTCCCTTAAGGCCTTCTTCAAAGATCTCAGGAGACTATTTTGTGTATATAGGGGAAGGCAGTCAGAAGTTGTTTAGGGCTTTGAATGTCAACAACAAAATCTTGAGTGTGGCTTGGTTGATAATAGGCAGCTAGTTAACATAGTGAGGCTAGACTGTTTCTGTATTGTGGAAGTGACAGGCTTGATCTGTTAGGAACTTAGATGGGGGAAATAGAGGGCCTCTATTGAGATTGCCATTTAATAAATGTGCCAAGCACAACTGCTGCATTGACTCTGCTCATTTGGGACTCATACTGACTCTGCAGTTGTCTCTGTCATATGTGGTTGCAGAGTTGTTGCGAAGTGAATGTAATAAAAAAAACAACCTTGATTTTGCAACCTTCTGATCTATTTCGAATTCAGGGTATTTGGAGAATCCACAAAATTGGCTCACGTTAAGCTTGGAAGAATTTTGGCTGATGTCATATGAAATGCTCTGCTGGGTCCAGTCAAAGTCCATCTGATGTAACATTTTGTCTCCAACAGTGGCCAGCCAGATGCCCCTGGGAAACTCTCAAGTAGGGTGTGATGGCAAAAAGCCACTCTCTGTCTGTAGCATCTGGTGGTTCTCAATCAGTCTTGGGCAGTCTTTGCAGGAAAATGTAGGGTGATGGCCCAGGGATAATCAAGTAGCTATTGGTTTTATCAAGTACAAGTGCTTTTAGACATCGTGAAATCAACATAGGCCATGTACAGACAGTATTTTGGTTTTGTTCCTTTAGTCACTAAAGTTTAGTGACTTATGTTTAGTTGGAAGAAACACCAGCCTCTGGAAGCATACTTAATTTAATAGCATCTAACTACCTTTATCATGAAAGATTATGGATATTGGAGAAACTGCTTAGCTTTAAGACATATGTTTATTTTATTTTATTTTACTATTTATCAATTGAGTACTCTAATGCATGGATGATCCAGCTGGTAGGTATATTGCACAGCAGGTATTCTGCATCCCCAGAATCATGTACTGAGATTAGTCTCTTTGCTTTTAAGGAGAGAAATGAGCCCCCAATCATCCAAAGATGTATTCATCCTCTTTCATCACCCAAATCCCACTTCAAATTCATGCTCTATCATTCATAATACAAGTACTCTGTTCCAGAAGCCCAGCCTATGTTCAAAGACCAAATCCATCCCAAAACAGAGAGCAGCAGAAAGGTTTATCCACACTCTCCTGACACCCTGTGAGATTTTCCTTCTTACTCTTTTGTCTTGCTCTTGATGGGTTGAAGCAGGCACACTGTCCATACCCTGTAATGGATATTCCAGATGTCTGCTTATACATTCAGCCACTTGGGATGAAAGTATAAAGCTAGCAGACACATTCCATCATTAAATCTAAGGTTGTGAGTCCAAAAAAGAAGCACCCGTATCATTTTGCTGCCATTTTAATAATGACGACTGGCAGTTAGGAAGGGGGCACCCAAAAATATATGAGTGATTTCCTTCCATCCGTTCCCACCCAAGTTAGATTGCTTTGAAAGGAGGAGGAGGGGAAAGTCCAGCGTTGTACATGAGAGAGGAGTGTCTTTGTGATACTATTCATTCTCTGTTCTGACAGAGAAAGCATTGTTTGCTCACTGTAATAGGCTTGGCAGCCAAATAAGGTAGGGATCTGTGCTGCGCATACAGATTCAGAAAGTAGCAGAGCGGACAAGAATCTGAAAATTCCAAGAACTGGATCACTAGGAAGGACTTCATAGCGTGCTGCTGTGCATAGATGTTTTATGGGGGTCGGGGGTGGGGAGATTGTCTTTGCTTGACAAGCTGAACAGTTCTGCATGAAGAAGCATTTTAGACCGGAGGTAATTCTTTTTTGTTTTTGTAATGATTGATTACTTAATATTGCTAATAAGCCATCACCTTAAAACAGAAATTTAAACGTCTAACATCGGCAGGCTTATCTAGTTCTTCCTGACTCTGAGGATCAGTTAGGTTCAGAAGCAGCGCCTCCCCACTGTGCGTATGTCGACTGGATTAACATTTAATGAGACAACTTGTGTGAAAAAGAAAAGGCCATTTAGGTTGCTTTAGCTGTTCCATTATAGCTAGCAACTAATGTTTATATGCAGTGTGGTTTGAGGATTTTGCTAATAGGAATGCATTGACGTAGAGCCACTAGACAAGATCATATTGCTCTGCATAGTTCTAGATGTAGTAGAGCCTTACCTCTTGATTGCTTCTTGTAGCAAAAACTATACTGAACAGTGTTGTAATGCTGTTTTCCCCACATCATACTATAGTTTACAAACTGTGCTAAAACTGACATTTATGTAGCAATTCAAATGTGGTTTTCTTCACCTTTGCTGCTTCAATGATGATTATTCCTTGATAACGTCTAACTCCTCAATTTCTTTTATTTTAAATCATGAATTTTAAAAGTGGGGGGGGGGGGCGCACACACACTTGAGAGCTAACAAGTCTTTTGGTTGTTTCTAATTGCTGCTGTGCCCTGAAAAGTATTCAGGGTTCAACAGCCAGTACAAGTGAACTGTAATGATGAAGTAACAATTGAGAAGCAGTCTAAAAATATCTGATTTGTGGAGGAGGGAACTGAGTGCTTAACTACTTCAAAGTTAAGGGGAGTGTGAGAATGGAACCAGGCAGGAATGCTACATTTTGAAAACCCTGTTCAAGATTGCCCAAAGGGAAAAAAAGAAATGGGATCTGTGGTAATCTAGCAATCTGTGGTATCAAAGCGGTATCTGATTGAATACCTGGACGCTTTTATTCTTGAGAACCCAGCTCATGCCATCTGTGGATCTGCTAACAAGTTCGGATCTCATGAGGCTCACTGTACTTGTGTGTTAATCCCCAGGGAACAACAGTTCCAAGTAGCAAAACACACTGTGTTGTATGTGAGACTCTAGAAACATGCTGCATGACAACAGCAGTCCCTGCTATCGCATTTTAAAAGAGGCTGCCAAACCATCTAGGATTGCTGTCTCATTAAGAGCTACAAGCTGACCAGCTGCATCTAACTGTCAAAGCTCGTGAACAAGTAAATGGGGCAGGGGTTGGTCCCAAAATAAATAAATAAGACACAATCTCTTACAGACTGCTTTGAGGTTACTTTCTGCCAGGAGATGCTTAGGACACAATCCTATGCATGTTTAGCTGGAAGTTGTAGAACATTTTTCAGTCTAACCATGCATAGGATTATGCCCTTAGACACTATTATATTTTTAGGTACATACCTAAGATTTGGTTTTTTAATGTTCACCTAAAAATGCAAAAGCATGAACGTGGCAACCGGGTGTTTGAAAATACATTGATCATACAGGTGCGTTTGTCAGAGAGCCTGGATTGGATGTAGCTCCCTGTTGAGTGTACAACCAATGATAAAGTCAACTTTGTTGCTAGCTTGTGTGTGAAGTGGTAAGTGAGAAGCTGTCTTGTACCAGATCAGACCATTGTTCATGTAGCCAAGTAGTGTATACTCTGACTGACAGCAAGTCTTTTATTTATTATTTCTTTAGTAGTAGTAGTAGTAGTAGTAGTAGTAGTAGCAGCAGCTCTGATGTCACTGGGGCAGAGACTCCGCTCCAGTCAGAACTCCAAAGGAGTGATCTAAGGTGCAGAACATTGGATAGCTCCTTTAGAGTTCTGACTGGAGCGGATTCAGCACCCCACTGACATCGGAGCCACCAAACTCTACTGAGTAGTAGTATGCCACTCCACAGCTGAAAAGGCTCCCAGAGAGGCTTACGTATAATCGATTAAGCATGACAGTCGCTGCCTGTAGGCTTGGAAGGCAGCAGCAAGGGAGAGGGCGTTCTTAGTGGTGGCCCTCCAATTATGGAATGATCTCCCCGAAGGGGCCTGCCTCGTGCCAACATTATTACCTTTTTTGGTGCCAGATTGAGACCTTCCTCTTTTCTCAGGCATTTAGCAGCATGTGATGAGTTTTAATCAGTCTGGATTGGTTTTATGGTTATGGCTGACTGCTCAAAGTTGTGTTTAGATATACGTTGTCTCTGTGTATACTGTCTGTCTGTGTGCTTTTATGTAAATAGTTTTAAAACTTTGTATACTGCATTTTAATTATCTTTAATCTTGGCAAACCCAGAAAGCTTCAGCTATGAGGCGGTGTAGAAATGTAATCAACAACAACAATTTAAAAAGAGGGGTCACACAAGGAAAAGCAGAGTTGGTGGAATAACTTTGCTGTCCCTCGGCTCAGACTGCTGGAATACCTGCTGCTGGTAACTGTTGAGGTAGGTGAAGACTTCATGAGGGAGACTTTTCAACAGAGCTGGTGGAGTAGCCCTGCTTCTCTTCTCATCTCCCTCAGCTCAGCCTGCATGTCTTTCCCATCCCCTGCTTCTAACTGGAGATGCCTGGATTGATCCTGTGACCTTGTGCATGTGAGGCATGTGATCTACCACGGTCTCTCCCCAAATGGTTGGGAAGAGACATTCCTTCCACTGACTTTATTTCAGTTCTAAATGTAGTAAAGGAAGGTTTAAATTATGTTAATTTCCGTCTCCAATAGTTCACGAAACAGAGAAAGTGTTATAGGGCATGTGCATAGTAGTACACATATGGCTTGTATGTTTCATTTTGTGTCCAATATAGCATCTACATTTTGACTTAAAGCAAGATGTCACTCCCTTTTGAGAGCTGCTTAAGGTGAAATGGGTACCTCACCAAGTTTTAATTATTTTTATCACCATGTGTTCTTAAGACATATGGGGGAAAGTGGTCAAAAGATCTACATCTATGTAAGTGGAGAGTAGTTGTGCACGCCCTCAAATGTATGTTCAGCCAGCCAGTTTCTGGGAGGGTCACTGAATACACATCTGATTATCCCAGGTTACAGAACCACTTCCCTCTTTGTACCTTTTTCTCTATGACCTGGTTCACACATAACAAGAAGCCACCAAGGGAGAATTTCCTCACAGGACTTCCTGTTGTGGTGACTCCCATGTGTGTGTGTGTGTGTACGCGTGCCATAGCTTGTTGTTACGTGGGAACCCCTGGGCTGTTTTAGAGCTGCAGGTGGCTTGTCAACAACCCCAACAATGCACCCTCACTGGGTCCACATGTAACAACAAGCTACAGTGTATCCCTGTGCTTTGAAATTAATAGGCTAACTTTCTCTTCACACTGGCTGTTTAATTTTACCCTGATTTTGCATCATCCTTGTATTACAGAATATGCAACTGTAGTGGTAGCTCAGGAAGAAAGATTAACCTCTATTGATAATATATCACAAATGGCTTTAGTTTTGTCTGTAAAATAGTTCTGCTTATTTGTTTTTTTTACTACGGTTCAAATTTGAAATATATGTAAAATATAAATGTTAAATGCCAGATTTGCTACATCCATATAGAGTTAGATGAGCCATACTTTTTGCGGTCATGCAAGAATGGAAGCTTGTCTGTAGAATTTATGTTTTACCCCCATCTATCAAGTGAAAAAGGCATGACTGACATTATTTTAGGTTAGGAAGCACATGGTTTTTTCCTCCATGTTCCTCATTTTCAGTGAATACATTTTGCTTCCTCATTGAAGTTGCATTACCACAGCTGTGAGGTAAGGAAGCCACTTGAACTGTTAAATTTGCAATTCATTCAGGATGTTCAAAATTGTTACTAGTTATTCCACTTCAGCACACGCTTATTTGATCTATGCTGTTCATTTTCTTGAAAAGTTCATGTGAAGTTATGTTATACGACATCTAGTATTGCCCATTAACACACACAAGTGTTATTTTACATTGGATTATCTAATAGTGATCTAAGTTTTCTGAGGGCTGTCCGTATGTAGCCAAAAGGTTTGCAAAAGTACATAAAAACCCCACCTCAGGGTAACCCTGAAAGCAGCCCAATGAAGACAGAAGAGGCTGCATTCGGACAACATGATAGTCAACAGTGGGGTAATAATTCAACAGTTGTTTATGTAGGGGGTACGTCCCACACAACATGATAATAATCAACCATGGTATGGATTAGGATCAATGGTGAGTTGACTATTAGTCTGCGCTGAGTTGACTTACTCATCCCCCACTCTCTCTCCCCTTCAGTCCTCTGCTAGTATCCCATCAGGCATTGCTGCTGCTGGAACTCTATACCGCTGGCTGGGCTAGAGCAGCAACTTGAGCTTTGACCGCTCTTGCCTTGTGACTCTGTGGCTGACAAAATAACCAATGGGGGCTGAAGAAATAACCATCGGTGCCCTCCACACAACACAATAACCAACAGTGGTTCAAATAGCCAACTCTGCACAGTGTTGCTTATTTGCGTTGCTTATTTGCATTGGTTATTTTGGCCAAATAACCAATCGTTTGTTAAAAAAAACTCCTGCCACACAACACAATAACCCATGGTGGGTTAAATAACCAGCCATCAACTACTTAAACCACTGTTGGTTATCATGTTATCTGAACCCAGTCAGAGTACGCTAAATTGATAGGGAGTTTTGACTATTTGGGGGGGGGGGAGCTGGGGGGCAGAAAACAAGGGAAGCAGGGGAACTGGACTGGACTGGGGTATCTGGAATCATTAACAGAAGCAATCAGTGTTGCAACGTATTATTGCAGGTCCATTGTAACTAACTAATGAAATTACCTAGCATAGTGTAGATCAGTTGCTGATGGTGTTGTTTTAAGAAATAAAGTTAATGGAGAATGAGACTAAATAGACTGAATGTAATGTGTACAAAGTCTGTATAATTCTGAATAACTAGGGAATGATCAGCACCATCCAGACCTGCTTTAGACCTTCCAAGGGCATCTGGCCAATCAATGTTGGAAACAGATGGCTGAACTAGAGGGGATCTTGGTCTGATACTTCAAGGCAGTTTGTGTGCTTATTATATTTCAAGCTGACAGCTATGATTTAAAGTTCTGAACTGAGCATCACGAAAGTATTTTAACTGGTGCTGGAGTCTACCTACTTAATATTCCACAAGTCTGTGTATGAAGCATACATTTTTCTGCTTGCCTTTCTATTATTCCAGCCTTAAAAGTATGAGAAAAGGAAAAAAAAACACCTTGCAACCCCTCTGTTGCTTTTCTTTGGTCCTCATCCTCTAATGTTGGTAGATGATGTATTGCTTCACTCAGCAAACTGCCAGGCAACAGCATTAAATAACTTTTTCAGCTGCACTCATCATTCTTTTCCCCATCCTGCCACTGCCAGTTGGCATACGGGAGCCTCTTCGCTTGGAGAAAAGGCCGTGGCTCAGATACTGTGACTCCAACGTTTCTAGACTGTGTTAACTGATCGCCTTGGCAGATTATTAAGAAAACTAAGATGAACTGCGGAATGTATCTATTTTTCCTTTCCCAACCTTTTTTACTTAGCTCCATTCACAGTCCTGAGAGTCAAATGTTCTTTACCCATTTACTGTAATTAATTTACAAGATGCTAAAGCTTAAAAAGACACTCTAAAGCAGTCTTTAGAGCAGCCTTCCCTAACCTATTGTCCTCCAGATGTGTTGGACTACAACTCCCATTATCCCCTGACAGCATTCCCAGACTGGAGGGTAGCAGTCTGGGGAAGGCTGCTCTAAAGACTCCAATCTTTTGTTTAAACAGGGAACTCACTCAGTGGTTGAGTGAGTTGTTGTTGAACCATGGGTTGTTTGTTGAATTGTGGGTTGTTGTGTTGTCTGGACGCAGGACGTTTTCCACAGAGTAGCCCTGTAATCATGCAGTGTGACTTATTTTTCTTGAAAAAGCCACATCGAGAACCCATGGTTTGTTCAATGTGGTTAATAAGCTGCACTGCATGGTTAGCAATGGGAATTATCCTGGGTTCAGATAACATGCTAACCCGTGATGCGACAAACAAACAATCCATGGTTCAATAACAACCCACACTCAACCACTGAGTGTGGGTTAATGTGTGGTGTGAACAGCCCCGGTATTTAAAGAAACGTGTTAGCAGGAGCTCTGAGGATGATCTCAAAGTGCAGAAGAAGGAAAAGAAGAAGCTCAAAGTACTTGCATTGTTCATCCCCATGCTTGCTTAGAAAGAAAGCTTGCAACCCAGGCTTCATGTCTACTTACAAGGATCTAAGAAGACCAAACCCATCACACTTACACTAACCACTTAACCCAGGATATATAATTAATTACTTTGTTTTAAAAATGTATTGATGAGCTTTCTATAAACATTTTCCGGTTAATTAGTATTATAGCCATATTACCAATCCCATGATGGTAAAGTACTAACAATTAAGTTAGATAGTTGATTCAGGTCTATTCAAACCATGTGTGACAACCAGAGTACTGGTAGTGAAAAGAGAATTGGACATAGATCCAGGTTCAAATGCCTGGCAGCCATGTAACTCACTGGGTGATCTTGGTTCAATCTCTGCTCCATCGCCTTAGGAAAGCCAAAGAAGAAAGGAAACAATGGCTGCATTCAGATGACACTGTTAACCCTTTTGTGGTTAGTGTGGTTAGGGCAGCATGGTTAATGGTGTCGTCTGACATGAGTTTTCCCTAACCATCTGCCGTCGCTAACCACATTGTGGTCGGTTTCACTAACCATGTTGTGCAACATGGTTAGCGGCACTAACCATGGCTAAAAGTGTCATCTGACACATGTCTATGGTTAATGGCGAAATCACAGAGATTCCTGTATAGAGCATCAAGCATTGCCCTGGCCACTCTAGCCTCTGTTCTCTATCACTGCTCCAGACTGCTGCTTTGCTTAAACGTTAATTGCGGCCACCATTTCGCTGAATCAGCTCCAATTTTGGTGCAGTAAAAATTATTTTATTGGGTGTGTTCTGTACTTAATTCTACTTCCCTCTTCCCCAGCACTTCGTAAACTTGGCGCAGTGCTGTTACAATGTCCCTTGTCCTACCTTGGCAACGTCACAGGTTGATGATGTGGCTCGACCACACGTTTTGACTGGCTCCCTCCTCCCCTACAACAACGCTAGCATGCACTCAAAATGGCCGATGGCAGCAGGGGAGGACCAGTTGCTCATTTAAAAAAAAACAGTAATCTTTAACTGCGCAGTGTCGCATCTTGCAGGAAGGGGATTACTTCTCCTGCTCTTAGTTTTGGCCTCAGGGTAAAGTAAAGTACTGCTAGTACCTTTTTATTTTATTTTACTCAAAAGTGGGAGACCCAATTTCAATCTGGACCGGAGGGGGCATAGGAGGCTTTACTTCTTTGCTCTTGAGCTCTTTTTTCAATGGATCACTTTTTGGCAATGCAAATTGCAGTTGCAGCCTCTGCTTCCCAATCCATATCAGAACGAGAGCTTTAAGTAACTTTTAGTAACATGTTATTTGACCCTCTGTTTTTCTCCCTGATATATGTGTGCTCACTATGCCCAACTTTAAAAGTGTCAGTGCTCCGTTGGCAACTGGATCCTTGCAATAATTCATGTATGCAATATCAGAATGTTGCATGAAAAGAAAAAGAGTAAATTCAAAATAAACACATTTGGTTGGATCCACGTTTAGTCATACTTAAGAATTAATCCATTGAATCCCATAGGACTTAACTTAGTTATTACTAGTTTAAGTCCCATTGATTTCAATGGGTCTACTCGAAGTATGACTAAGCCAGCCCATTTGAAGGTTAAAAAAAATAATCAGTAGGACTGAGAGGGGGGAAGTGGTGAGTGATGCTCTGAATTCTTCAGTAGAGATGGAAGAGCCAAACCCACAATTCTAAGATGAGATTGTGTGTGTGTGTGTGTGTGTGTGTGTGAATGAGAGAGAGAGAGAGAGAGAGAGAGAGAGAGAGAGAGAGAGAGAGAGAGAGAGAGAGGCATTACACTTTGCTTAAAATGACATCTTGCAAAGATTGGGGTCAACTGAAATGCCAAAAAGAAGAAGAAGTGATAGTTCTGCAGTTCTCTCTTTAGACAAGGGGCACGGGGTCCCTCTAAATCAAGAGACTTCCTCTTGTGGAAGACAGATCCTGAATCCAGCCCATAGTTCTTGATGTGATTTTGAAACAAGAAATTGCTGAGGAAACTGTTTGCCTTTTTAAAAAACAGTAGAGTCATCTTTTAAAACAAGAAATCTCTTCTCCATTCTTCTCCACCCCACCCTGCAGGGGAATTGGAGAAGAAAAAGAGAAGGAGGGCAATGAATTGTCCCTTTCCTGCACACAAGGCTGGATCCCATCCAGTAATGTGGATGGGACATACTGGATGTATATACTCACAGGCAGTGCTTTGCCCTTGGAATTGTGAAAAGTCAATTGCCATTCTGCTGGCACCTTACAGTGGAACAGCAATAATTCAGAAGCACTCAGAGTTTCCCATCAGAAGTACCCTAGACATCATCAGTGATACTTTTGCTTCAGTGTTCCATCTTGGATCAAGCTACTAAAACAGGTCTTAAATGAGTGGGCTACTCTCACCAATATCCATGTGCTCATTATTATACTTAAAATGAAAGAGAAGAGGGTACCGCCTCTATCTGGCATTTGCAGTCTGCTTTCTTGCTCTGATCTTGATTAGATATCCTAGTTTGTTAGTGGCACTTAAACCACAGTTTCCCAGTTTGAACATCACAGGAACTTGTGATTCACCAAACTATGCTGTTGGTGTACTCAAAGCTGGGTACACAAGATGTGGGGAGGGGTAAGGAGGGAGCATGTGGACCCAAGGCTTGTTCTTGGTCTGATTAAACCAGGAGAGGGCATGCAACTCTCTCTCTCTCTCTCTCTCTCTCTCTCTCTCTCTCTCTCTCTCTCTCTCCACCCCCGTTTTTCATTATTCACACAAAACAGGGTGAGCAGGGAGCACATGCCTTGTGTTAAAGCCAAATCATGCTCCCAGAAACCCCAGGGGAATGCAATATTACTTTAGAACACGGTACTCTTCATGCACCTTGTTTTAATGGGAAAATTAAATTAGATTATAATGGCAAATTTAGCAGTAGTGGGGGTTGCAGTCTACAATTGGTTTGGTGTGTGGGGGGGGAATTGTCCCCTGGACACCTTGAAATTGCTCACACCTGAATTAAGTTATGTTTTTTCATACCAAGATAGTTTATGTCTGAATCAGTTTTTTCTGTGGAAATAATTATTAGAGTACTGAAATTACACCAGGGACACATAGGTTCTAATCCCAACTATGGTTCAGTCATTGGAGCTGTTCGCATGACATGACAGCCCATTGTGGGTTATTTAACCCACAATGAGGTTGTAGTATGTGTGGGGCATGTGCGGCTGTCGTTTTGAATATGCAACCCCGACTGTTGTACGAGCCTGGCAAATGTGGGTTATGCGAGGATTGAATTGGGTATTAGTTATTGGCCCTTCTTAAATAGGACACTCTCTGCCCCTGACATCTGCCTTGATTCACACAAATGCACAAATCTTAAAATCCATTTTTATTGTATCATGCACGCCATACCAAGAATTTTTGCAACTATGAGCTGTCATCTATGCATTCTTCACATTCTTGAAGTGTATGGCCCATCTTGAGGCAATTGGAATGTCTTATCATCATGTTAGACTTCCATCCGAAAAAGGCAGTAGAGGTGACAATGAATAGTAGTGATTTTAAAAATTCTCCCACTCCCCTCATCAAGAGAGATTTCATTTCATTCCTGCTTTATACATTTCTTGCCAAGCACATTTATTTGGTTGGAATAACTAAAGGAAACAGAATATAGATCTTGCTGTTATTACCAAATAGAGACACCATATGGTGGATTTTGCCTCACCTGTAGTCTGCCTGAATTCTGACAGCAAGAAATTTAGAATTCTTCATGTTCACTTTAAAAACAGAATTCTCAAGAAAAAGGCATACTGAGTTTTGCCATTCTCCTTGTAAGACAAGGAAGCATTTAAATCAGATGATGGTGGAAAGAGGAGCCTTTACTATAGTATACCTTCTGTTTTACATAATGGAAAATCCCAATGAACATTCCAGAGAATTCAAATTGTAAAACAATATAAAATCCAGTAACTGATGACACCATATGTAATTTTCAGTGGCTTTGAAATTCTGCAGTTAGGCTACAGTGAGGGGTGGGCAGAAAGTAGGTGTGCAAATGTTTTGGACACAACTCCCAGTATTCCTGATCATTGGCCATGCTGGCAGGGGCTTCTGGGAGTTGAAGTCCAAAAAGACTGCAGCTCTGTCTTCTGCCCATCCCTGGGCTACACTGTAGCCACTACAGTCAGTACTATACAAACACACACACACACACACACACACACACACACACACGTACGGCAACCTTCGTTGTCTTGAGTGCCTATCCTTAGGTAGTCAAAACAGCAGTATCCAGGCATGGGGGAACTGGAAGGTTTGCAGAAAAAGAAAAAAATCATGGGGAAAAGCCCTAAATGGGGGTTGGGGGAGAAAGAGAGAGAGACCGCAAAACAGCACAATGAGAATTAGCCTGCCCTGTAGCCATGGATTGCTTGACCGACTCTTGTGGGGCAAATAGAAAACTGGGGTGGAGAGGAAATGAAATGAAGTGCCCTGGAAAGGGGCATGGCTGGCTAGAATCCTGAACAGGAGCACTTGATGCTGTAGTATCCCACTTTACAGGTCTCACTTGTGTTATACTAATCTCCAGAAAAGTTACTAGATTTTGGAGGTAAAATCTCACTGTCATTGTCACCATTTATCATGTTCACAAAACAAACGTTAAGCTTTAATTTCCTCTGAGAATTGCTGTCATTAGCTGTATGAAAATCCACAACATTCAGTGCAAGTCAAAGTTAGCTGAGTATTCATTTCGGCCCAGAAAGAGGTTTACAATTTGGTCTCCATTGGAAAGATTATGGGCCTTGTGATGCAAAAGAGTAATCCGCAGAATAACTTCCATTGCCTGTAAGAGCATTCAAGCACTTGGTTGAGTGCTCACGTTTTGTTTTCCTTTGAACAGCTGCTCTCATCCATGCTGCATCAACTGCTTTTTAATGTCTCTTATGCTTCAAAGGTGATTTAGGATGTAATCTGAGGTGCGACTGGTTGGGCAGGAGTAGGAATTAGAAGCTTTTTAGGGTGCACAGAGTTACTCTATTCCTTGTGAAGGCTTCTGCTATTCTTACCTTTTAAGAGTCAATTCATGCAGGGATTTTTCTTGTACTTATGAGAACTCTTAGGCATAATGCTCATTATTAATGCAATAATTATTAATGTGACAGTATGTGAACCAGCTTAACAAGGATGCAGCCAAAAGCAATTATTGCTTGAAAAAAGGGCTTATGGCTGTATCTGTGATAGCTTACAGTATGTCACACATTACATTTGTCCACATAAATGCATGCCCAGGGACACTCTCCACTCTCTGTGTGTACAATACTATTATGAGACATAGCCCCAAGTCCAGAAAAAAATCACTAGCTGAAAAACAGTAGCTTGTTTTGTTTTTCATTTATAGACTACACTGTAGTTTGGTCTAGTTGCAGTCCAGAAGAGAACTGTATTGCTTAAATTCTTTTATCATCGTTGAGACCTAAATATATGTAACTATAGGGTAGACTAAACTGTGATTTTAAGAAGATTAATTAAAACATTAAATTCACATTTACAAGAAATGGTTTCAGCAAAACAAAGATTAAACAGAAAGCAGGAAGCGTGGAGGAGGGGAGAAACAGCGACAAAATAACCACAAACAGATGTGAACCCATCCTGCATGTTGTACACAGTTCTATTGTGCACAATACACAAGTCACATTGTAAACCACTTTTCGGTAATCAGCCCTTTTGGATATTCTTAATTACAAAGTCAGGGAACAGAACAGTTGGTGCGTTTTAAAAATATATATATTTCAAGGCACAAACGGAGACTCTTATTTAAAGCCACAAAGTTTAATCCTCTTATTCCTCTGAGTTGTTTTATTAGAAGTCATGGTGGAAACATAGAAATGCGGCGGCAATCTTTCTAGATATTTGCTTATGTAATACTTTGATATGGCTTTTTACAGTATTGTTTTGAATTACAAACCATGTAGTAGCATTTCATAATTTATGTGACAGGCAATAATCAAGCATGTGTTGATGTTTTCTTATTTCTTTTGTCCATGCTTGACTTCATTTAAATGCATAATCCATTTTATGCACGTCTGAGGCTCAAGACATGGTAATGGGAGGTCTAGACAGGGCTTTAATAATATTTTGAATAACTGCCAGTCTAGTTATGAGTGAAAAGAGTCTGTTTTTCTAAAATATGCATACGTAAAGGATGTTCTGATGTGAGATTTAGCAACAATCAAAGCATGGTTGTTATCACTGAGGTTATTTAGGGAAACCTCTCGCTAAAGCAGCTGCCAGTGCCTCAGGCTTTGAAGTTGGGGCTTTGGGTTTGCTCATCCTGAAAAAGCTGCATTCAAATGTCTTTTCCAAGTACACAGAGTTGAGGTTTCTTAAGGTGAACGTTATCCAAGAGAAACTTTACTGCATGCCTCTTAGTGAATTTTTAGCCTTAAAGATTTATAGAGTTTTGAATCTTGTTCCTGAAGTGTGGCATCCTGAGCGAACTTGGGTCACATCTTGTAGGATGTGCTTGGTCTTTGAATAACCAGGCATTTTAGCTAATGGAAGCTGGAGCTGGAATAACGAAGTTCAAATCCCATACCAGCCATGAATTGGGGTTTATTTTGTTTCAGCCCTATTGTGAATGACCTTTTTTATGAGACTGTTTTGAGGATTGTAAAGCACTTTCCATGCATAATGCTCCATGTTTTTGTCCATTTGGCTGTCCGCCTTCTCTTCCTGTACAATTTAACTGTCCTCAGTAGGTGAGGTTCTGTCAGAAAGTTCAAACAGTAGATAGTTCAATAGCCTAATATGGTTCATGTACAACTTTTAATCTAATCATCACAATCAAATGCTGCTTTCCCCTGGGAACTACAAAGAAAACCACAGTGATGCTTATGAAGACTTAAGTGTTCATCGTCATCCATTAAACCAATCCTCAGATCTGTTTGCAGGATTACAAACTATTTGTGCATGTGTGGGTGTGGGTATGTGTGTGTGCTTGGCCTATGTCCCCCAGCCCAGTATGACATGCAGTCCTTGGGATCAAAAAGGTTGTGCACTCCTGAATTAAGTATTTGTTTATGAATTGGGTTGCTGTCATCTTAGAGGAAGTTATTTGGAAATCCAAATAACTTGGAGTACCAGGGTAAGTAAGTACTAGGGTAAGACCCAGGTATAGCAACAGCAAATAGATATTCTGAAAGGTCAGGCAGAACAAATGTACATCATGGGCTAAGGACCACCTGTACAAGGAATGTTTAGCATATGAAATGGACATGGCAAAGAACAGTCAGGCTAGAAAGGCAACATACCAAGGTGAGCAACCATCAGCACAGCTGCTACCTGGAAACACAGCTAATGTTTATTCAGAAGTAAGCCCCGCTGAATTCAACAGGACTTACTCCCAGGTAAGTATAGGATTGCAGTGTTATTGACAGTGCTGGAACTGGGAAAGCTGGGTACATTCTCCAGGAAAATAAATTCAAACCTTGTTCTTGATGCAAGGTCTCACCTATCTCTAACCCATGTTTCCATAAAGGTTCTCGCCTTTTGACAGGTTTCTCACCAGCTAATAGTAAATAGTAATTCTTCTAAAAAGGAATTTGTGCTTGTATTTCCCCCCATACCTGCTTCATTTAAAGTTGTGAGTAGGAAACAGGGGAGCCCTTGCCTTGGCGTGATTTATGGCAGAATCTAGATTGTGATTGCCACAGGAGAGACCTCAAAATGGGTGTAGCTATGTCGCAGGAGCAAGATAAGCATCTGAGGCAGCTTTGGATTCTGAAAACTAGACAGCATGATTCTTTCTAAGTAACTGACGTTTAGAAAAGAGATTCTCAGAAAGCAGATCCCTTGTCACTTGTTATTTGGAAAAGAACCTGTGTCCGGCTGCCAAGTTCTTCCCAGCTTTCTTCAGCATACTGTGACAGCCTCGAAGTGACAAATTCAGAGCTGACCTCACCGTGATGTATCGTTGAGCATCTACCTCAGGTTTGTATGAATAATGGAACTAAGTGGAGAGACTCAGAACCTAGAAGAGAAAACAGTTGGGAAAGGGAATGGGAAGTAGATTGTAAGCCTATGTGGCAGAGTCTTGCTATTTACTGTTTTACTCTGTACAGCGCCATGTACATTGATGGTGCTATATAAATAAATAAATAAATAAATAAATAATAATAATAATAATAATAATAATAGATATCTTATGGAGGAGGCTCTCAGTTACTGCAGCTTGTGTGGGCACACCTAGAACTGAACAAAAGACCTTACCTCTAATCAAAACCCTGCAAATGCTTTATGTAAATGAAACATGGGGGCAGAGGTTCAGAGAGAGAGAGAGAGAGAGAGAGAGAGAGCATGATTTGGCAGATTCCAAAGAATATTTTCCCCCTTATTCAGAACTGAACATATGTATTTTTTTAAAAAATAGCTGAGGAATAATTATTTGTGTATTTTGATTAAGGTGCCCCCCCCCCAAAGAGTCTTAAAGACAACGTCTAGGTCCTAATTTCATGTATACCACCAGTGTGGTTTCCCTTTCAGTCTTTTTCCTTGCGATGCCCAAAATATAGTACGTTCATCTATTCTCCCAGGAAAATTACTGTGAGCCCAAATTAGTCAGCATTTATACAGCATCATGTAAATGTAAAATGCTTTCGACATCTCAATTATAGTAATTGCCATGTGAATTTTGTTTGAAGCTTAAATTTGCATGCTGAGTTAGAAAAGAGCAAATCTTTCAAACTCCATCTTTCTTAAAATGACTTGTGTGGCCGAGCTCATCTTGCTTTTCTCTCCTTTGAAAGTAGGAAATGTCCTCGTCCTCCTCCCAGAAGATCAGATCTGGCTGTTTTTAATAATCAGTTCTCTGTGTGTGTTTGTGTTTAGTCACAGTGGGTAAATCTGCAAGCAAAGCCGGACACACAGTCTCTGAGATCGATTCTGCTTGTTCAGCAGATGGTTTGACACAATATGCTGCCATCTATGCCTGCTGAGTCCTAAAGGCAAATGTACCATAAGTAACCTTGCCATAAGCCTGTTAATGCAAAGGCAATTTTCTATTTTAAACTCTGTAAAGCTCCCCTTTCTTTGCCGCCTGTCTATTTACAGTGACTGCCCTGCAAGCGAATAGCGGATTGTTTGCTCGAATAATATGGCTAAGCCTTAAGGCCTTTTAACGGGCTGCACTTGCATTCATCCTACATAAAATGATGATACTTGTTGCTTGGCACATGATGAGCTGTTGTACTGAAAATGTTTGAAAGCATTACCTAAGTGCCAGAGCAGATGCACCAGTGTGTATATGTATGGGAGCAGGGAGGGGGTTGGTACCTTATCACGGCACAGAATGAACAAGTCTTGTCTCCTTGCATCAGTGAAAGCAGCTCGTGATCCAGCCCTGTGCATCTTTGACATATAGCTCAAGCTATGGGCTGCTTTATATATCTAAAATCGTTACAACAAAACAAGTTTGCCATCCGATAAAACATAGCAAGAGGAGTGGATGTACTACAAAGGTACCTTAAGGTAAACACGACCATGAAACTAATCAAATCAGACAGGAGGATATTTTAACTGTCAAGACGATATGGAGGTGTCACTTGTAAGATGACAAGTAGTGCTCCTGCTTCAGTGTCATTGTGCATTCCAAACCTCTATACACATCCATTTTTAATAGAGAGGAGCTGAATTTTTGTATGTTTCATGGTTTGTTCTAAACTGAGTGAACATGGATCAGTTGTTCTCTCTAAGCCTAACCTACTTTAAAGGCATGTCATGAGGATAAAGGGAGAAAGGGGAAGAATAATGTATGTTGCCCATTGTTCCTTAGGGAAGGTGAGATGAAAATGCAATAAATAAAACTTAGTAGAGTTGTGAAGGCTTGGGGGGGGGGACTGGAAACATTCAGAAAAAAGCCATCCCCTCCCTATTTTTTCCAAAAGCTTTTTTCTTTTTTTTTTCAGAAAAATTTGAAAAAAATTGAAAAAATGGATTATGGAATGTTTTATTTTAGCATGATTAATACAGCGTTTAAGACAAGGTGTTCATATATTTACTTCCCCAGATGATTTCTAAAAACTATGTACAGTATCAGATTATTACAATTTCTGTGCACCGAGGACAAGCAAGTCTAGGTTGCAAACTGATACTACAACTCTCAAATGCAAAAGCAAGATGCATTTCTGCCTCTAGGGGGCACTGCCAGTGTCAAAAGAGAAGGAAAGAGGTTTCAGTTTCTTTTTTTTCTTGTAATAATTTGATGCCAAACCAGCTTGTACATAATTACATTTTATGTTCCTAAGGTAACAAAGTGACTTTCAATCTGTAAAAAGTGCTAATATTGCATTTCCCCCCAATTCTTCTGAAAATTTCCATTCCCCCCCAAATTATTATTATTATTATTATTATTATTATTATTATTTATTTATTTATATAGCACCATCAATGTACATGGTGCTGTACAGAGTAAAACAGTAAATAGCAAGACCCTGCCGCATAGGCTTACAATCTAATAAAATCATAGTAAAACAATAAGGAGGGGAAGAGAATGCAAACAGGTACAGGGTAGGGTAAGCAGGCACAGGGTAGGGAAAAACTAACAGTAGAAAGTAACAGTAGAAGTCTGCACAACATCAAGTTTTAAAAGCTTTAGGAAAAAGAAAAGTTTTTAGTTGAGCTTTAAAAGCTGTGGTTGAACTTGTAGTTCTCAAATGTTCTGGAAGAGTGTTCCAGGCGTAAGGGGCAAAAACTGTTTGGGAAAAAAACTGTTTTCCCCACCCCATGGCTTCAAAATTTCCAGTAATTTTACATCTCTACTTATGACCCAATTCTCACAAAGACTTGCAAAATCAGAAACTCTTGTTGCAAGATGATGATAGTCATCATGATGTTCATTATTATTGTTGTTATTTATTGCATTTCTTAGTCACCTTTCTCTTTAAAAAGACTCAAGGTGACTTCCAACAAAATTATTGAAACATACAAAATATTAAAAAATGTAAATGATTTCTATTAAAATATCAAAACAAGAAAACAACTAAAATATCGGTACAGAATAAAAAGGTATACCTTCAAATGCCTGGCAGTAAAGTTTTAACATAGCACTGAAAATATGTCAGTGTTGTTGCCAGGCAGGCCTCACTGGGGAGAGTGTTTCACAAGTGGGGCTACCACTGAAAAGGTCCTCTTCCTTGTTGCTTTCTTTTGAGCCTCCTTTGGAAGAGGCACTCTCAGGAGGGTGTCAGATGTTGATCACAGTGTATGGGTAAGTTCATACTGGAAATGTTGGGCCCTGTGAGCCTGAATACCAGCTAGCATATGATATCTTACTTGGTGAAATACACCCTCATCAGGAGTTCTTAGCCAAATAGAAGTCTTAAGTGTAGTTCCAGATAAGATACAGGGAAGGGTAGCAGGAGAGAGGTAGGTATAAATCTGGCTGCCATTTGGGCTTACCAAAATTATAAACTAACTTGCCAAACAAACCTTGTGAAAAGTCTCTCTCTCCTAACTCCCTATTGAGTAAAGCAACCCAATTAAGTTTGGAGAGAAAGACCTGCTATTCATTAGTTGTGAAGATTTCAAAGATTGTATTAGTTGCAGATCATTAGATCTTATAATCATATTTGTTCTGTGGTATTAAGGGGGAAACCCACTGCTTTCAGATCATTCTCCCAGGGTCATAGATTAGCTCTCATTGCTTCAGCATCTTGGATAGAGTCTGCAGTTTTATATTTCCCCTTGTGCAGGAGGAAGGAAAGCAAGTAAATTGAACATAGCTCTGGGAAATTGAACAAGTTTGAATCAGAAATCAGTTTGTGTTTTATTTATTACGCCATTAAAAATACACTAAGGACCAGTGGAATTGAATAGCTATGTTTTTAAAAAGCACCTGTGAATTGACTGTCACAGATACAGCACCAAGGTTAGAATGTTTGTGTCACGTCAAGGAAATGTTTTTCTATGAATAAGGCTCACACATTCAACTACAAGCAATCAAGTGTACAGTAATCAAGTAATATCCATGCTTGTGTGAATTAGCCTTTGGTGGTTTTTAAATGTAGTATCATGTGGGCACAACCACACAATGCTCCTAGACTTTTGCATAGAGTTCTTCAGACCATGCCTAGGTTGTACGGTGTGTACTTCTAGTAAAATTATGAGCTATTTATCAAATTTAGAAAGGTATCAGGACTTGGGAGGAGTCTTATTTACAGCCATATATAGACATACGTAGTTAAGAATGACTACAGAAGGCAGGGGTCTGGAAACAAAGCCCTATGAGAAGAGACTGAAAGAAATGGGCATGTTTAGCCTTGAGAAGACTGAAGGGAGACATGATAGCACTCTTCAAGTACTTGAAAGGTTGTTGCACAGAGGAAGGCCAGGATCTCTTCTCGATCATCCCACAGTGTAGTACATGAAATAATGGGCTCAAGTTACAGGAGCCAGATTCCAGCTGGACATCAGGAAAAACTTCCTGACTGTTAGAGTAGTATGGCAATGGAACCAATTGCCTAGGGAGGTCGTGGGTTCTCCCACACTGGAGGTCTTCAAGAGGCAACTGGACAGCCATCTGTCAGGTATGCTTTAAGGTGGATTCCTGCATTGAACAGGGGGTTGGACTCAATTACCTTTAGGCCCCTTACAACTCTGCTATTCTATGATTCTATGATATTTGACAATCTGGAAGGAATGGACTTCAGTGTGGATCTGCAGTATTTAAAGTAGGGATACAGGTCATATTTGTAAAATTATTAATTATTCTAACACATCGGAAATTATTTCAAATGGCTGCTTTAAATGGTGTTAGTTGAATTCTTGGAAATTAAAGTGCTTGTTTTCTAAGTCTTCTTTGTTTTTAAAATTGGGATGCTTAAATACAAGTGTTTTGGAGATTTTAAAGGTATATATCATTTGTTTGGGATTTGAGGGTTCTAGTGTATTGAGCACAATTTTACTTGTCCTAATCATATACAAATACTTTCCCCACAAGTATTCTATGTCTTAAGGGGCACACAGGTATTACTCAGTTGTTTCCAGGAAACTGCTAGGAGACTATGCTGCATTTATTGGCATGGGATATCCCATGGAGAATATTTGTCAGGGATATAGATTGAGCCTTGAGGACAGGTTGCATATATAGTCAAGAAGACTCTGGTAGTGTAATATATGAAGTGAAAAATTATGTCAAAGACTGGAGCACTAATACATCAAAAAGCTTTCAGTGCTTTAATTATCATATTAAAATTACGTACAGTCATGTGCTTTTGGAAACAATGCCTTTAAAAAAAACTTAATTAGCATTGCCTAGCTGGAACTGTCAGCTGTCAAAGATTTATGGTGTCACAACCAAAAAAACACATTTCACGGACAGAGTTTTTATTTCTGTGCTCTTTAATGGCTTTGCCACACATACAATAAGCTAAAAAGCAGCATACCACTATTTACCCAAAAGAACTACAGTGAGGGGGAAATGCTTTAAAATTTCTTGTACTTTTAAGGCCGGTGAGATTACTGGGCTGCGTAATACAGCTTGCCTTCTCCACAGGTAATCCTTAGCTCACTCCAGCACTCGTATCTTCCAAATAGGGTTCCCACTCCAGGTGGAGGTCTGGGCAGTTCAATTCTGACAGCACAAATGGTCTTGACAGTGTGCTAAATCCAGGAAAACATAAAGCTTTTTCAACTGAAGGGGGATGATTGTCTCAATAAGCCCTAAGTTCATAAGCACTATAATTACTTCCTTGAAATAGGGTGTGAGAGGGAACGCTGTGCCGTAATTAGACAATCATGTATATTGTGGTCAGTTATTAGTTAAGGATGTAATCTCTGAATACTACACTATAGACATAAATTAAGTGGTTCGTGAAGTCTGTAGGAAAACTAACTTTGTGGTTAGTGAAGTCTTTGCGCAAATGTAACTTTTTTAACTTACAGGAAGATTTGCGCAAATTTGCTAAAGTGCAGCAAATTTGTGCAAATCTCCCGGAAAGTGTTTTTTAAATTTGCGCAAATCTCCTAAAGCTGAGTAAAGATAACATTAAATATGTGCTAATCTCCCTAAAGGTGGGGGAAATGTATTAAATTTGTGCAACTCTCCCTGAAGGTTAAAAAAAGAGGAGTTGCTGCCTTGAGAGGCCACAAAGTGGAGGAATAAATTGACTTGTGTCATTTCAAGACATAATAGACAAAGGATATTTTTAGCAAGATTGCAAGGGGTGACTGAGTTATTCATTGCTCTTGCCAGGCCATCATGTCAGGTACGCATGTCATGACAAGCCATCCTGAGAACAAGCCACCCTGAACAACAAGCCACCCTGAGGAAACTGAGCCAGGTTCAGACGTAATGACAAGCCTGAAACAAACAAGGCTGACAACCCACCATGGATTGTCATGTTGTGCAAACCATGTCAA
Source organism: Elgaria multicarinata webbii (assembly GCF_023053635.1). Taxonomy (NCBI): domain Eukaryota; kingdom Metazoa; phylum Chordata; class Lepidosauria; order Squamata; family Anguidae; genus Elgaria; species Elgaria multicarinata. The sequence continues at coordinate 79,220,058 of NC_086177.1, read as the reverse complement.
TGTCAAAGGTGGTAAAAAGAAAAGAAAAGAAAGGTTTTTCATGACAAATGGCAGGAAAGAGCTGTTAGCTTGACTGACTAAACGCTTCAGTGGGGGAAGGGAATTCAGTGAAATGAAGAGAATGTGCATCAAATTGCAAAGGTCAAAGGGAGAATTTGGGGTATAAAGAGGAAATTCCTAGTCTAGAAGAGAATGCTGGATGATGGAATTCATGGAATTTTAGGGCAGAGAATTTAGGGCAGACAATGACCTCAACTCGTAGCCCACCTGTGTTTTCCCACTACTACTGCCTTCTTTTCTTTTCAGAAAAAAGCTGCTAAGAAAGAAAAGATGTAATAGCTGCACAATCCCTTTTGAGTGTTAACGCTAGGAGCCTTCCACATAGAAGTAACCTAAGAGAAGGCCACAATTCCCCCACACACACACCCAAAAAGATGACTGGTAATGAGCAGGTTTATTTTTCTTTGTGACATAATTGCATATCCAAAATGGAACAAAAATCAGTTCTATGATTGAAAGCAGAGAATGTTAATGGAGGGAAAAGAAAATATTGTGGAAACTTGGGCGTGATTTACCAGTATGTAAATGTGTTTGTATTTGAAAGCTGTACGTTTCTACATGCATGACCACACTGTTGTGTTTATGTGGATTTTAGTACTCATATAACCATATTCAGTTTACTTGGTTGTGCGCCTATATTTTACCTTGATGTCAACCAAAGGGATGATCGAAAAGGCAGAATTTATAGCACCTTTGTAGCTACAGTTCTCACATCTTCATTGAACATTGTAAATTGGATTTGAAATAACACTGCAGTATCCCAATAAACAGAAAAGGTGTTAATCCGAGCTTTAAATGTATCTGCGTATCTGATTAACTCATACATGCTTTTTACAAGGATTGTTTGTCACTGAATGACCCTGTTTCACTGCATTCTATTATTTCTTTATTTCATTTCTATAGCCAAAGCTCTCTGAGCAGTTCACAACAATTAAAACCATAAAACACAACAGAAGATACACTATAAAAGTTTAAAACTACAGTATAAAATAGAAGTAAAACCAAAATAAGATCCAGCAGCAATGCAAAGATTCGAAATACAGTATCAGATTTAAAACAGAGGCTAAAATGCCTGGGAAAACAAGAAGGTCTTCACCTGGCGCCAGTAATAGTACAACGTAGACACCAGGTGGGCCTCTCTGAGAAGCTCATTCTACAACCGGGGTGCCACGACAGAAAAGTCTGTCTTCTTAGTAGCCACCCACCTCACTCCTTTTGGCAGGACCTCCCAAAGAAGGACTGCTCAGGACAAAGTCCTCCATACTTCATACTTATCTGAGGCTTCTTAATGGAGGCTTTCCTTTGTATGGATTTTGTTGATGCCTCTTTTTTAATATTATTTATTTATTTTTATTTATTTATTTATTACATTTTTATACCGCCCAATAGCCAAAGCTCTCTGGGCGGTTCACCTGGCCCAAATATCCTTTGCAAGAGAATATTTTCACATTTTGACAGGGCAGAAAGAGAAGAGAGAGCAAGCCCAGAGAATCAGAAAGATGATCCCTTTGAAAGATGTAAGTGTAGGATTCTGGTGACTGCTCTCAACTGGCTTTTACTGGCATGAACTATTTTGTCACGTTGGCCCAAAATAATGAGAGAAGCAAAATAGTTGATGTAGCAACTTTTGTAGCTTAGGATAGATTCACAAGTTGATGCCAAGTTGTCTGCTGGAGTGCCCTCAGTAGTAGGATAGAATGCTTTCTGCAAATCTCAAAAACCATATTCAAACAAGCATTTTATCACGCGCTTGCGATTGGCCACTCACAGATCTTTGAGGGTCATTTTGACGATGCAGTGATCCTCCTGTGCATCTCCCGCTGTATTTCCTGGTTTTAGCATTGTAAATTAATCCACAGAAAAGGCAACTATTTAAAAAAACAATCCCGACTATATTTCCTGCTGTGTGCAGGAAAGTTGCGCTATAAAATGTCCACTAGAGGGTGCTGTTATTATTATTATTATTATTTATTTATATAGCACCATTAATGTACATGGTGCTGTACAGAGTAAAACAATAAATAGCAAGACCCTGCCACATAGGCTTACATTCTAATAAAATCATAATAAAGCAATAAGGAGGGTAAGAGAATGCACCAAACAGGCAGTTCTCAATGCGGAAGAAAGCAGGAAGCAAGAGCAATGGTACGCGATGGTAAGGAAACATGATTCCCCCCCACCCCGTCTGAAGACGCTCTCTGAAGCCAACACTCTGCAAAGCCTCTGACAATGCAATCCTATGCTCCTCTCCAGGGAAGCAACTGGAACGATCAATGGAAAGTTTTGTTAATTCATCCTCAGTGTGAAACCTTTTGACTCTAAAAATTCCTTCTGGAAATATATTTCCTTTCCTAAAAACACTGTAGGGCACCAGGAATGGATTAAAGTTAGGGTCCCATTCTCAAAAAGGTTTGATGAGAAACCCAGGTTTGCCATTGTGCAATGTCTGAAATAGTCCTAGGACTGTTCTTTTATGTGACATTAAAAGCAACTTTGAGTCTCTGTTGTGTGATTTGTGCCCATGTATACGTTAGTGCAAGAAGAAAATCTAACTGTGAAAACGGTCAGAATTTAGTTAGTAACATTAACCTAAATGGCTTACAGTGCAATCCTATGCATGTTTAGACAAAAACAAGTCCTATAACTCCCAGTCTTCCTCAGCCAACATGGCTGACTGGAGAATAGCACCCTTACAGTTAAAACACACTAGACTGCCTGTGAAATGTTAATCACCGGTGTAAAAAGTGACCTAAGCTACCATGTATTGGCAATATACAAAAATGTAATTGCTGCTTTTGAGCAGACACAGAACAGTAGTATAATGCTGCCACCTTGTGCCCAAGGCTGGAACAAATGTTTAATGTCATGCATGTATGGACAGTAATTGCTCAAATATCACGATGAGATTGCTCTTTAAATTCACAGTTGTCGTTTTTAAAATTTACAAGAATTCTGGCACGAACACAATTTTTGCTATGAGAGTAGATGCTTGAACTTAGTGGAATTCTGGAGGAATGAACTACGATCTAAAATCAGATATCCCCATTTATGAATTTAAGATCATTTTTTTTTAAAAAAAAAGGTAGTCTGGTTTTAATAATATAAAATCATTCCTAGTTATATTCATATTTTCCCCATGTAGTTTGATTTCTTTGAATACCAAAGATTTACAGTTTAAAGACACAAAGCTCCATTATTTCAGCTATTCAGAACTCCTAACATACCCACCCTCTTTCAAGCATTAGAAGGAGCTCCATGTGATTAAAAGGCTCTGGTGCCAGCCCAGCTCCCAAAGTCATATGGATCTCTAAGCATGGACAGCTGAAGGGAGGTAAACCTACATAAATAGGTCTCCCCAGGAGATGGAACTCTATGTTTCCAGGGTTCCAGCTCCTGTTAGGGTTTATGCATATAGGTTTTCCCTCTGGAGACATCTCAGCCCACGGACATGAGGAGGACTGCTAGGAAGCCACATGATCTTGGGTGGGTGTGGCAGACACAGCGATGCAGCCTCACTGCTCTCTTTATTCATCTGGAGCGTATAGCATAAAGGAAACGCGAGTTTATTCAAATTCACTGTGCATCATCCAACCACTACTATAGTAATGTAACTGTGTATATATACTTTAAAGTTTTGGGTATGCTTTGAAGTTCTTTGATGAGGTCATATTGTATTGGCATTCTAGAAAAAATTACTTCAAACCAGTACCATTCTTACCCATGAAAAATATTATATTTGAAAATGTTATTAAAGTTTGTTTCAGCACTATTAATATCCAAAGGTAATTCAATGCACAGATCCTATTTTCCTATGCTGTGCTTCACCATCCAGCCTGAACATCTGTTTTAAAAAGTACCTTGGTGGAGAATAACAGTGAAAAAAAATGATGTGTTATACAGCATGATATGGCTTTAAATTAAATAAATAAATAATATTTCTAGGACATCTGGGCTTTTAAAAATGGACTCGTTTGCAGAGATGATTAATGCAAAATCGTTACAGGCAAAGAATTAAAACAGGCAAAATTGAAACAGGCAAAGAATTGTGTCAATTACTGGATGGCATACTCAGCATCTCCCCTTTCTTGTTTTTCCCCAGAATTATTAAAATATTGTCCCCCTGATCAATAACCCTATCGATTTTCCTCAGGTTTAATTAAAACTAGACAACTATATCCATACAAAATGATTTGTACTTAGGTCCCATAGAAATCAGTGTGAAAAATTATCCATGGCAACTTAAGTGCCACTAGCCTGGTTCACACATAATGACAGTCCAGAGTATGCACTGAGTATGGGTTGTCATTGAATCATGGGTTGTTGTTACATGCGAACCCTGCATTTTGGTTTAACTCTGGGTTGTTAACCATGAACAACCGAGGAAGAGAATTCATGGTTTCTTGATGGGTTGGAAACTCTGGGTTCTTTAACAACCCATGGTTAAATCATAGTGCAGGTTTTTCATGTAATGACACAGATCAATGACAACCCATACTCAACCCATACTCTGGATTTTCATTACATATAAATCAGGTTACTGATTTCTTGGGAACTAAGTGAAAGTCATTTAGTCTGGATACAGCCCTGTAAAATTATCACTTTTCCCTAGCGGATTCACATAAGGATTTTCTCCTTTGCTAGAGAGCTGTGTAACCTAGGAGCTAAGAGACTCCTCTGTTATCTCAGAATCAGTTATCTCTTCCATGTGCAATATGGGAGATAATAATACATTACTGGGTTGTTGTAAGGATTATAACTAATAAAGCATGTGAAGTGCTTTGAATAGTTTAAGTGCTATACAAATGTTTATTGTTATTATAGTCATGTGGTAACATTTACCAACTAACAAATATCTTATGTGAACTAATTGTTTTTGTTGCAGCAAAAGCAGAGTTCATGTACATGCTGTAGGGAAAGTACCATCTCATCTCTTCAGACTTTCAGACTTGTGCAGTTGAAACAAAACGTCATACATTTATTTTTATAATGGGCCTGTTCAGACAACACACTTAGGCCCTTTCTACACCTCCCGGCGTTCCGGGAAGGAGGGGGAGGCTCTTGCGATATCTTGATCGCGAGAGCCTCCCCCAGCATGCACACGCAGTGGCGACATCCCAGGAGGAAGCAGGGACGTTGGGGGGGTGCTGTGTGTTTTTTCCTGAGTGGGGCCAGTAATGCAAGAATGAGGCCCCGCTTGAGCGAAACTCTCTCTCTCTCTCTCTCTCTCTCTCTCTCTCTCTCTCTCTCTATATATATATATATATATATATATGTGTGAAATCAGCCCCCCCAACCCCCTCCCTGCCATCTCAGGGGTGGCGAAATTGCTGGCGCCCCCTCTCCTGATGGGCATGGAGCCGCACCACGCGGGTCCATGCCCATTTCTGGTGCCGCACTTACAAGTAAGCACGGCATCAGGCGGGACAGGCGCTCACACCTCCCATGGTCTCGGAATGATCCTGAGACCACAGGAAGAATCAGGTTTTCACAGGATTTCTTTATCCCTGGGAAAACCCGTGCCCATCCCCCCCTGACCCCGGGAGTCCCTGTGCATCATTTGGATACACAGGGACTCAGCTGTGACCAGCCCAGAATATCAGGCTGGTGTAGAAACGGCCTAAGTAAGCCATGGTTAGGCGGTTAACCCTTTTGCTGCAAATGCTTAGAGAGCATGTTTAAACCATGGTTATATAGCCACCATGGTTAGGAATGGTTCACATGACACTAAGGCTATAGCTAGACCTAAGGTTTATCCCTGGATCGTCCAGGGGTCAAACCTGTTCATCTAGGTGACACACAGGGGATCCAGTGCTCAGGCAGGGGCGAATGCTGGATGATCCCAGGATAAATCTTAGGACTAGCTGTGGCATAAGTCATGGTTCATACCACACATTAAGCCATAATATTTAGCTCAAAGTGCTTAAGCACCATGGCTTAGCGTGTTGTCTGGACAGGGCTTGGCATGTCCAAACAGTTTCGCATAGAAAATATTAAATCTAATGGCAATTCCCAGAAATAGACCATTTTATACTGTTTTAAATGAGCATGCACTTAGAATCATAGAATAGCAGAGTTGGAAGGGGACTTCAAGGCCATTTGAAATGAAAAAGGAGCAACTCTTAAGTATTAGGAAGATCCAGCAAGTGCCACTCAGTGCTGGAATTGTAGGGAAACAGCCCTGTGCCTTTTGTGATGGCCCCTATTAGTTGCTGTTGTAGAAAGTTTCTGGGGTATGATTGGGTTCTTATCTCCCATAGCCCTTTTTCCTGGATCTGTCCTCCATGTCCCTCTGTGGCTGTGTGTGTGTGGCTGGGGAGGGCAGCCTGGTCTTCAGCTCTGTATTGCTTTGTTTATTCAGGCTGGCTGTGTCTCTAGGCTAGGCAGGATCTCTCTTGAGCAGTGGCATAGTGGAGCAAGTGCCCGCAGGGACCCGTGCTGTCATTTCTTTATTAGGAGGGACAATGATGTCATCTGCCACCCCTTAGCCATTGCTATTCCCTTTTTGCTTAGCTGCAATCCTCGCAGTAACTGGTGTGTGTATGTGTGTGTGTGTGTATGTAATGAAGTTTTCCCAGCAACAGTGTATTGTTCCCTATGATAATGCAAAGCAGTTTGGGGTGGCTTGCTGTTGAATAGGCAATGAAGTCTGCTCCTGGTGGAGATGAGAATTGCTTAAAGTGGTTTGTTGATATAGATCAACACAACTGTCTGAATTATTGGATTTTCTTTGGGCCACGGCTATGAGATTGTCACGATGAGTGCCTGCACTTCAAAATGTACCACTGTTCTAGAGCTGTCTGCTTGCCTATTCCTCTTCTATGGACTTAATTTTGTTCTCTCCCATGAACTTTGTGTAGCTATTCCCTTTTGTCAGCCAGAATATCCTATGGCACCTAAGGATCCCTGCTGCCTTAGCATCTATGCACACTGGCTGAAGTGCAGACTTAGTAACTGCTTTAAGTTTTTTTTTTTTTTTTTTTTAAAGAGATAGCCATGCTGGTTCATGAAGAAACAAAAATAAATTCAAAATCCACAGTTGAGAGATACTGTACTAGGGCCAACCAATATTTCACAAAAATGTGCAAGCTTTTTAATCAAGTTTTATTTGTGATTATAAGATACCGTGGCTATCATTCTTCTTGCTAGAAAGATGCAGTACAAATCAAATTAATCAATACATAAGGACTATTGGGGAAGGACTAAATTGCTGTGGGTCAGGCAGGAGGCTGCCTTTCTGCACATAATTTGAGCACTTGACCTGCTGCAATGAACAAAAGTATGTGCCTCTAGATTGGGCCGTTCTAGGGCGTACTATCAGAACAGGTGCTGTATTAATAGAGGATGCCTCTGAACATGTGGGAAGTACCAGTTTCTCAGTACTATACAACCACAAAGGAACCCGCCCATTTGTTTTTAGATTCAACCTGGCACCTCTCTTTGATTAGATCAGGTCTTGATTTAAAATTGAGGATTAACACCGCTGAAATTTCAATTGTATTTTAAATATATTAAAGCAAGATGAAAAGCTTTGCTCCCATCAAACAGCCTGCTAAGTGGACTTTATTTTAATGTCTCTCTCTCTCCCTCCATCCTTCATTTTTCTTCACAGAGGAACTCTTTTCAATGCAAATGCCAAAGTCTCGTGGGGACTAATCACCTCTGCGCTTAGCAGCAGCAGCAGCAGTATCTCCTTATATCATGGGACCTGACAGTGATTTCCTGAGCAATGGGCTGCTTCACGTCATCGTATGGGGAGGTTTGGCTGCCATGACAATGCTCCTGTTCTTCAGTTTTCTCATCTTTCTCTGCTCCAGCTGTGATAGGTAAGGGCTTAGCCAATGAGGCTGCAATAAAGGCAAGAGCGAGAAAGGATGCTGTTCGACCCTTTGGATCCAAGTCCCACACAGTGGAGTTACAACTGTCAGGGCCACTGATGCCTTGCTGCTGCATCCATTGTGGCATGCTGCAGCCACTACAGGAAGGAATAGGGTAGGCCTGACTATCACTAATGATGGAAAGTGGTAGCCACTTTACATTTGTTTGAATTAACTAGCCTATCCTGCTCATTTCAAAGGAACCAGTTTCCTGTGTGCGTTGGAATCTGTGTATGAGAAGACATTTGAGCTGTAGGGCTTTTCTACATGAGGCTGTTAATCCGCTGCATCTACTTTCGGGGCTCATCTACACCAAGCAGGATATTCCACTATGAAAGCGGTATATAAAAGTCAGGAGCCACACGGCTGCTTTATATTTATTTATTTATTTAAAACATTTGTATCCTGCCCTATATCGTTAAGATCACAGGGCAGCATACAGATATTTATAGTGATATTGAAGTGCACTGCAGGATCTACACTACTGCTTTATAGTGGCAATGAAGTGCATGGACAACTGTTGGGGCCCATGACACATCTACCCCAAGCAGGATATAATACAATGAAAGCAATACATGGTAGGCGTCATGGATCCCAACAGTCGTCAGTGCACTTCAGTACCACTATAAAGCAGTAGTGTGGCTCCTGACTTTTATATACCGCTTTCATACCACTTTCATAGTGGAATATCTGCTTGGTGTAGATGAGCCCGTGGTTTCAGCACAGAATTGACATCTGAGCACTACATGAGGAGCGTTTCCTTTCCTGCTTTTGTGCCACATAACCTCTAGATACCACTACGGTATAGCGGAATAGTGCAACTACCAAAGTGGAAACAGCATTTTCTTTCACTTTCAGAAATAATACCTGATTTCCCCTGCTATAAAAAAAAACCTTGCTGAAAGTGCTGTTTACAAATAGAAGTGAAACTGGAGACTTATCTAAAGAACTTGTAAACAACCATGAGCAGGAAATGACAAGTGCACAATAAATGCCTCATGTAGGGATTCTTGACAGTGGCTTCCTGCTAGAGTGCGGGCCGTCAGGAGCTGCCCAGCCATGCTTACCCTTGACGCGGATCTGCTTGTAAGAGGTTGAGATTCTAAAACAGACTCCTTAAAATTGAGGAATGATATTTTCACATTCAACCACATGAGATCATATTCAGTTTTAATCTACACTTTAATTTAACTGGAATTAATATTAATCAGTCTGTATATGTAACCAGCATGTAATGCATATTAATTGCAGCCCACTTTGCATTGTTGATTAGTTGAACAACAGAACTCATGTTTGAATGGATCTACCCTTAAAATAAATAGGTCTTGCCTGTTAAACTTTTGTTCATATTAAAAGGGAAAGGGAAAAAAGCTATGAAACATGTAGTTAAATTGGATCTGAGTATAATACCCCTAAAGAATTATTACCAAAGTTTATGATTGATAACTCTTGCCCTCTTTTGCATCTTACATCCCTGAATTCCCTAAGACATTTCCTAGAGGATGAAACTGAAGAAATTTTTATAAGAATTAGTCTGCTGGGTATTTCTAACAAGCTATGCAAATTCTGTTGCCAGACAGTATCTGGCAATCATACTTTAATAATTTAGCATGATACTAAGCTTGATGTGGTGTCAGGATATTCATGTAGCAGGTACTTGCCCAGAAATGCAATTAAACCAAATCTCTTCCTTCTTGGAATAGTTTCACATATGCTGTTGATATAATCATTGATGACATTAAAAAACAGATGCTTTGTCAGAAAAGCTTCTGGGAGCAAATTACTAACTGTAAACATGAATCATAGTGTGTATTGCTTGGACAGTATCATGGATTTTAAATGGCATAATTAGACTACTTTCAATGAAATTCATTTTTAGAAGTACAGCTAAGTTAATGTGGGATTTGCCACGGAGTTCAGTAGGGTAGTGAAATGTAAATTTGCTGCTTCAAAAATTCTCTCATAAGGGGAAGTTATGTCCCTGTGTATTTGCAGCAGCTTGTGTTACTTGTATAATATTCCACTGATAATGGTGTTGCAAAGGTATAGCAGCAACTGATGGGTACCATTCTGATAACTCATTTGCTGGTGGCACTAGTCTTGGGATCTGACCGTCCATCATGCTCATCCTCTTACAAATACTTCCCACTAATGTGTCTCCATTCCTCAGTCCAAGGGTCAGGACTATTTGCTTTTTGTTTTCATAAAACAAATCACAACACCATCTGGGGAGCATCCTTTTCCTTAGTTAATAGAATGTACAACATCCTGGACATGTAGCAAAATGCCAAGAACAATGGATAATTTGAAACAAACACTTAAGTGTTCCTTTTGTTGTCTATTTGTAAAAAACCTGTTCAATTACAGAATACATGCTACAAAGGATTTTGTTCCAAAAGGATAGATAGCAGTGAAAACTCTTCCAGGAAGAAGGAAGGGAGGAAGGAAGGAAACCAAGATTCATTTGTCACCAGAATAACAAATTTATTCTGGCATGTGCTTTCTTAGTCTTTAAGATGCCAGGGGAAATGTTGTTGTTCATTTTATATAGGTATGGCTTGAAGTATGATAAACATTTTCAGACAATAGAACTTCTTCAGATGATATGCTGAGGTTTAAAAGACCAGGTGCCATATGAAATATGTACAACCTCTATACATTCAAATTGAGAAGGTTCACTATTATGCCGTATTATATGTTATAGGCAAGAATGGAGGATATGGACACTTGGCATTCTTTTTGTTCCTTCTTATCCTCCCACTCCAGTCTAAAAAAAGCAAAAGGAGCACTGACTGCAGCTTAACCATAGTTGATTTTCTTTCGGAAGCCTTATAAAAACCCAACTGCAGTATTGAATTTCAGTCTAGAATCCGTTAATAAACCTGCCAGCTCCACAGGCCAGATGCAAAGTTCCCGCTAAATATGTGCAGTGTTAGGTGCTTGGATATTTCCGTAGGTCAAGAATCTATATTTTTAGTCGGGATCCAGGCTGGGTTTTGGCGCAGAAACAACCTTGGTCACCCTGTATGTTGACATATGTCAGCAGAGAGGTAGGAAGAGTGTGACCCTGTTATTCTCTTTAATCTCTATGTGGCTTTCTATACTGTCGCCCATGGTATCCTTCTGGGGTTACTACCTTGAGTTGGGAGCAGGAGAGACTATATTGCAGTGCTTATGCCCTTACTTGAATGAAAGGTTTCAAAAGATGGTTCTTGGGGCATACTGCTCAGTTCCATGGCTTCTCCAGCATGGGGTTCCACAGGGGTTGGTTTTGTCCCATCCCCCCCATGCTCTTTAACATCTATATGAAACCATTAACGGGGGTCATCAGGAGTTTTGGAGTGCAATGCTGTCAGTATGCTGATGACACACAACTCTGTTTCTCCTTTTCATCTTCATTAGGTGAGGCTGTGCTAATTAGTGCCTGGCTGAGACAATGGACTGGATGAGGGCTAATAAATTGAAGTATAATCTGGAGAAGACTGAGATTTTGGGCCTGTTCAGACAACACGCTAAGCCATGGTTAGGCTGCTAACCCTTTTGTAGCAAGTGGTTAGTGAGTGTGTTTAAACCGTGGTTATGTAGTCATGATGGTGTGGAAGAGTTCGCACAACATGCTAAGTCATGGTTCACATGACACGCTAAGCCATAATGTGTCGCTCAAAATGCTTAACTACTGTGGCTTAGCGTGTCATCTGAACAGGGTCACTGTTAGTGCGTGGTTCTTCTGACTGGATGGAGGGTGTTTAACCTGTTCTGGATGGGATTGTATTCTACCTAAAGGAGCAGGGTTGTAGCGTGGGGGATCCATCATTGTCACCTGAGCCTCAGGTGGCCTCAGTGGCAGGTTTGGCCAGGTTTCTACCAGGTTTGGCCCAGCTACATCCCTATCTGGACAGCAATAACTTGGCTTTAATAGTCTATGCTCTGGTAACCTCCAGGTTAGATTACTCCAATGCTCTCTATGTGGGTCTGCCTTTGAAGATGGTTTAGAAACTTCAGCTTGTGCAAAATGCAGCAGTCAGATTGATAGAAGAGACCAGGAGATCTGATCATATGAAACTGATTCTGCCCAGCTTGCACTGGCTCTCTGTACATTTCCAAACTCGATACCACAATGCCTGATATAGTGTGTCTCCCAGTATGATCCTACATGTACACTATGTTTGTCATCTGGGGGCCTCCTCAAAGGGAGGCTCGGAGGATAGCAACAAAGGAGAGAGCCTTCTTGACGGTGGCCCCCGGGTTATGGAACACTCTTCCCAGTGAGGTCCACCTGGTGATAATATTGTCATCTTTTGGGCACCAGATTAAGACAGTCCTCTGCTCCCAAGTATTTGATGGCATATGATGAGATTTTAATGTTAGTTATTTTATCATGGTCCCAGTATCTTATTGTAACTGATTTTAGTTGTTTTAAAATGTTTTTGTTTCGTAATTTTTGTGAACCACTCAGAGAGTTTGGCTATTAGATGATATACAAAATAATTTTAATCTAGGAAGGCTAAAAATCTTAGCCACAATCAGACTAAAGTTAATCATGCTTAAGTCCCTTTGAAATCAATAGGATGACTTATTTATGAGTATATTATGCCCAGTTGATCTCAATGGGATTTTAGTTAGACAGTGGTCAACATGCAGTCATCACTAATATTATGCAAACATTGATTGATGCTGTAATTTATGGATTGATGCTGAGACATATAAGTATTATTTTAACAATTTATCTAAATTTTATTTGCATTGAAGGGAGAAGAGACCCAAGCAGCAGAATGGGGATCATGAAAATCTGATGAATATGGTAAAAAATAAAATCACACTTATTATTTTGAAATGCCTTTTTAATATAGTTCAGAGTCTGTAATATAGGAGGAAGCATAAATATAAGATGGTTTTGGCTATTATGCAATGTGTGTTTGCATGTGCATGCATGCCATGAACATCAAGACTAAGAAATCATTTATATACACTTTGTCAGGAAGTTTTCCCATATTACAGATGGGGTAACTGGGTCTTCACAAGACCACCCATTCAGTTTATGGCTGAACAGAGACAAAGTCAACTCTTTATCTACCTAGTGCAGCAATCAGCTTGCACTTTTGTAACCAACATGATTGTACATTATAATGCATTTGTAGTGAATATCAGTGTTCCAAGAGTCTAGTTCGATAACCGGACAATGGGTTCATCTAATTCCACACCTAGCCTTGCTAAATTTATATAAAGGATTAGATATAAACCCGCTAAGTAATGAATTAGTATATCATCTATTGTTAGCAGCAAGATGGTTGATAGTCAAGCACTGGAAAGATGGTAAAGAGCTCTATATCGAAAACTGGTATCACAGAGTATGGTAGATCACTCTTTTAGAAAAAGGTTCCTTCCAAGGTTCCTTCCTTCAGTCCAGCTTTAAGGAAAATTAACAGAACCTTGTCTTTTAAGGATACTTTACAAAACCTTGAGTAGTATCCTTAAAACACAAGGACCCTGTTCAGACAACACATTAAGCAATGGTTAGGCTGCTAACACTTTTGCAGCAAATCGTTAATGAGCATGTTTAAACCATGGTTATGCAGCCACCATGGTTAGAAATGGTTCACACGACACGCTAAGTCATGGTTCACATGACACTCTAAGCCATATTGTTTAACTCAAAATGCTTAACCACTGTGGCTGTAACTTTGCAACTGTGTGGGCCTGCAAATGGGAAATGTTTTAGAAAGAAATTCCCTTTTAAAACAGTGCAGCCAAATGTCCAAATAAAGAAAGGAGTTCATTCAGGATGGAAAAAGAGAAGAGTAAGGGATAGCAAGTATCTCTCTCAGACACACACACACACACACCACACTTCTGGGAGAAAAATCAATACATTCAATCTAATTTAGCTATACTTGAGTAGAAACTTGGTTTCAGAGTTTATGCAGAGTTAACTGCAGAGCAAATGGTCTAGGAAAGAGCATTGGCTTCTTGATTAGATATCGTAAGAGAGACAGGAAGTGAGAGAAGCCTACCTATTTCTGAGAATCTGAGATCAGTGAAAGCCTGCTCCTTAGTGGAGACAGACTGTTATTTTGCTTTGGGAAGATAAAACTCCATTTCCAATGTCAGTGGTCTAGACGGGCAGACATGTTAAAATGGCTGGACACTTCAAACTGGATGAAACATTGTGGAAAAGAGATTAAGAGTGCAGCCCCCCCCCCCCTTAGAAGGAAGCCTCCTATCTCAGAGGCTTCTTCGAATCCAATGTGCTACTGGGCTGCTGCCAGTAGGGCAAGAGGAGCAACAGAGGTGATTTTCATCTCTCTGTCCTCCTTTTAGATGTTTTTCTCCTAGACAGGCTTTTGAGTCAGTGTAGAGGGGTTATGCTGGTAGGAGCTGGAGAGGACAAGGGATGTCAGAGGACTACAGTTGGGGAGTGGAGCTAGGAGTGCTTTCATCGGCTCAGCCCCCTGGTCTTCAGCTAGTCTTCTGCTAGCTGGCCCAACTCCGCATTGAGTTGGGTTAGCTAGCGGATTTTGCATATATAATTTTTATTTGCACAAATAGAGAATATAAACAATCAGTTGTGTAAGAAAAGGAGTTAGTTAAAAAGTGAAAGTAATATGAAATTTAATTTGATAGTCATAAGCCAAAACTAGATCTCATTTCATAACCGTTATTACTATGTAATAATTCATGCTCAACCTATGCAAATGATACCTTAATCCACACATTTTGTTTTTCAGCCTTCAGATAAAGAGGCATTTAGCCATTCTGTCACAAGTCTGACTACAGATCCACTTGCCAGCAGTGAACAAAATGGTGGACTCAGTAATGGTGATGGTAAGACTTGATTGTTCATTATGTGATTTCTCAGGACTTCTCATAGAATCATAGAATAGTAGAGTTGGAAGAGGCCTATAAGGCCATTGAGTCCAAACCCCTGCTCAATGCAGGAATTCACCTTAAAGCATTCCTGACAGATGGCTGTCCAGCTGCCTCTTGGATGGCTCTAGTTTGGGAGAGCCTAGGTAACTGGTTCCATTGTTGTACAGCTCTAACAGTCAGGAAGTTTTTCCTGATGTCTAGCCAGAATCTGGCTTCCTGTAACTTGAGCCCATTAGTCCATGTCCTGCACTCTAGGAGGATCGAAAAGAGATCCTGGCCCTCCTCTATGTGACAAACTTTCAAGTATTTGAAGAATGCTATCATGTCTCTCCTCACTTTTCTCTTCTCAAGGCTAAACATGCCCAGTTCTTTCAGTCTCTCCTCATAGGGCTTTGTTTCCAGACCCTGATCATCATCATTGCCCTCCTCTAAACCCCCTGCAGCTTGTCTGCATCCTTCTTGAAGGGTGGTGCCAGAACTGGATGCAATATTCAAGATGAGGCCTAACCAGTACTTTGCGTGATTTGGAAGCTATTCTTCTATTAATGCATCCCAAAATAGCATTTGCTTTTTTTGCAACCACATCACACGGTTGCCTCATATTCAGCTTGTGATCTACAACAATTCCAAGATGTCTCACAGCTGAATGTGTGAACCAACACTATCTTGTGTTTGAGACAATGGAGCTGTTCACACAACACATTAATCCACACTCAGTGGTTGAGTGTGGGTTGTTTTGAACCCTGGGTTAGTGTACTGACTAAATGCAGCCAAAATGGCTTAACCGCAACGCATTAACCCACACTCAGTGGTTGAGTAGGGGTTGTTTTGAACCATGGTTTAGTGTGCTGTCTAAATGCAGCCAGGATGGCATATTTTCTCAAACAAGCCACCTTGAGAATTCACGGTTTGTTGTGATGTGACATTAAAGTTCTAGTTGTGTTGTTCTGTCTGTGGTGGCTAATTGCTTACCACTTCATGCCGCATTGATCAAGACATGTGTGAAGTAGCCAAGAGAGAACTGCAGATATACTTGTAAATAATAAATAGGTTCAATACCAACTTGTTTATTTGTATATTGATAAAACGCCTTTTGGCTCTTACAAGAACCCTGATCAGGCATTATTAAACCGAGTAGACTAAACACACAAGGAGAGAGAGTGTGCTAGAAAATCAGTGTTCAAAATCACATGGAGAGCTTCCTGTATCTGAAGAAGCTCTCCTCTCCAGAACATCACCTTCTATGAGTACGACAGAATCTCACAAGGAAGGGGTGGGACTGTTTAGTCTACTTAGTGTAATAATGTTTAGTCAACTCGGTGTAATAATGCCTGAATAAGGTTGAGGCCCACAAGGCAGTATACAGAAATGGAACATTAAAACCAAACTTTAAACAATACAAAAAACACTGCTCTCCTGAACCTCAGCAGAGATGGAGGCAGTCCAACATACCTTGGGTGATCCACAGTTGAGGTGCTGCTGCAGAAAATGCCCTGCCCTGCATTACCATTAACCTTACCCCCTTTAGTTAATATTGTCCACACTGCGTGGCATTAGTTTTTTCCCTGTTTCAGACACTGGTTTTCCCCAGCCCTACCTGTGGATGCCAGGGATTGAAACTGAGACCTTCTGCATGCAGATCATGCACTCTACCACTGAGCTGTGACCCTATCTTGTCTCATTGGTTTCAAAGGGTCTTCTCTAAGCATAACTAAGTCTGGATCTATCCCAGAGTGCTTCCAGATGGTGGGTTCTAAATGCTAACTGTATCTATGCCATCTTTTCTCCCATGTTAACAAAAAAGTTGGATGGAGCAGTGGGAAAACGTGGGAGAGTTACAAGTGGATGATAGTGTCACTTGGACCTCACCCACGCCCCCTGGTAAAATTCCACAGATGACACATGTTTATTGCACATCAAAAACCTTGTCTGGAAGCACCCCTAGTATTTAAAAATAAAGGTAGAAAGTTTGTTAATAAGTAAATTGAGGGAAATGGATGGACAAAAAGGTTCATAGTACCATTCCATTGCAATAATTTATCAAATGCTTTTCTAAAATTAGTACCTATTGCCTACATTTTAAGATAAGAAATGTTTTTGTTTACGCAAAATGCTCTTACATTTTGTTCCCTGAATCACATCACTAAATCACAATGTGCAGTACTGTCCTGAGGTAAAATGAACACACTTATATTCTTGGTAAAATGGATATCTATAAAACTCCTTAATGATTCAATTCAAGCATTGTGAAGGTAATTGAAAAGTGAATGAGTATTCCTGCTTGGCTAAACATTTGAAATTACTCATTAAAAAATGTTGAAAACTCTTACATGCCAGAACCTGAAAATAAAAACATTCTTAATCAATGACCCAGCTTGCATGGTAATGGCATGGCTTGTTAACCCTGCTGGGAGTGCTGGCCAGATTTCCTTAAACTACCCTCACTGGTGCGACTTGCCGTATTGTCTGGACACAGGCAGCATAGCTTGAGGGGGGCAACAACCCACAAATAACCCATGGGCTGTTGTTGGGTTAATCGATGGTTGCTGCCCCCACCCTCATAAAGTCATGCCACCCAGGTTCAGATGACACAAGCCACACCAGGAAAATTACTTCTTATTATGGCTTATTTCCCTGGCTGTGATCACGTGAACCAGCCCTGTGTCTTCCACAGCTTGACACACTGACCCAGACTACACAATCAAAACAAGTTTTAATATGCCATGGTAGCTTAAATTAGTCCATGGCATGTGCCAGGCACCATTTCCCTAATTACCTGCCTGGGCATGATTTATTGTGTTGTCCGAAACTGAGTGGCATAACTTATTTGGGAGGGAACAACTCTCAGATAACCCCATGGCTTTACACAGGATAGCTTAAAGGAAAAGAAAGGAGGGACAGCTGATAGTCACTACCAGGCACAAGGCTCGTCAAGAGTTTGGTTTTTGAAGGATAACAGCACATCTGTAACCCTATAGTTCCACGATGTCTGCTCCTCTGTTTTCACCACCATTTCTGGAAACCAAAGAGTAACTTGTTGTTGAAAATCTCTGGCAAAAGGAGATCCTCAATGAATTGAGCTCCCTGCCTGATATATAGGTGTTGAGTGTGGTTCAGGAACGCCCTCTTCATATGATTAATGTGTTAATGGGACTGATCTGTGGAGTATGTTTGTATGACTGTCATGGGTATGTATGTATAACTTGCAGAGGGAACAATCTTATGGCCACTAGACACTTTCTAGAAGGCCATAGGATTCTTCAGTTTCTGGGAACTAAAGATGGAACCAGGGCTCCAACCTCCGAGTCCAGCACCTGCTCGCCCTGCTTCCTCCCCTGCTTCTTCGTAGCCAGTGTGATTCTGCCTTGCCAGCTATGTCTCAGTGCTTGGAAACAGATGAAGAGAGAGTGAAAAGAGGGCAGTCCCAGGGCAGGGAGAGGGGAGACTGCCATAGCTGCTTTTTGCCCCTTCCCTCTCTGAAGCCACTCCTGGACAGGGGAAATAGCCTATTTAGGTAAAATTCAGGGCGGCTGGAGCCTGGAGGAGAGGTTTCTGCCAGGCTCCAGCCGCCCTGCATAGGATGGTGGGCAGCCTCTGATTTCAGAGGCTGGCAACTATCCGGATAGGATTATCCCTTTAATTTTATTTTATATGAATTTCAAAGGGTGAGTTCTCCTTAACACTCAATCACACTTCATATTTATTTAAAATATTTTTAGGCTGCCTCACAGCCAAAGATGCTAAGGTGATTCATAAAGCAGTGCAGTTAAAAACAAAACAGTGAAGTCCAGTTAAAAACAGCAGCTGAAAACTGAGGTAAAACCAGAAAGTGCAAAAAACAAAACAAAACCTTGCAAACTCATTAATTAAAATCTCAGGAAAAGATCATCGTCACCTTTTAGGTATTTGAAGAGTGCTATCATGTCTCCCCTCGATCTTCTCTTCTCCGGGCTGGACATGCCCAGTTCTTTCAGTCTCTCTTCATAGGGCTTTGTTTCCAGACCCCTGATCATCCTGGTTCATCCTGGTTGTAAGCTTGAAGGCAGGGACTTCATTACTACTGATATTTGGGGTGTCTGGGCCTAAAGAGTGGGACAAAAATGCTTTACAGGAGTAGCAAATAAAGTTGCAGAGACATAACGCATTCCGAACTGATGAGAGACTCCCGGGACTTCCACCTCTGTCCCCCTCATTGTACAAGCAGCATTGCTTGCTGACCCCCGGATTTTGCTGCCTGGCTCAACCTGCAAAGACGAGTGATTGTTCTTGAATGCTTGAGAGGCTGCATTCCATGGCCGGCTGGTTTAATTTATTTATTTTATTTGCAATATTTGTATGTTACTCCATATCGAGACAGATTCTGGAAAGGTGAACAGCCGGTTGTTGCCTTCAGCTTTGTGTGTGGGAAGCCATGCTGGTCTGGGCTAAAGTTTTTAGACACCAGAGTAAACTGGCGTATAGCTGGGGCGGGTGGGTAGGTGTTGGAGGAGGTCTCTGGTGGTTGAACCTCTGTGGGTTACACTTGAAGAACTTAGGAAGCTTTTCTCACATCCAACTCTTTGTTTACCTTGCTTAGTATTGTCTCTTCTGATTGGCAGCTGGTTTCCAGGGTCTGTTGCAAAGGTATCTTTCACCTGTGGCTACCTGAGATCCTTTAACTGAACATCCTGGGCTGGAACTTGGGATTTTCTGCAAGCAAAGCAAGTGTTCTATTACTACCATGTTTTTTAAACTGCCCAGAGAGCGTTGGCTATTGGGCGGTATTGAAACGTAACAAGTGGAATGAAACGTCGCAGTCCACCCCCGTCACTGTCCAATTTCAGTAATGATACCGGCTTAAGGGCGCAATCCTATGGGGAGGCCCATCAGCCACCAGATCCGGAGGCTAATGAGCATCTTATGCAGGGTGGGAGGAGCACGGAGGCAATCCTGGCCTTTGCAGCTTTTAAAGCTCAGCTAAAAACTTTTCTTTTTCCTAAAGCTTTTAAAACTTGATGTTGCTCAGACTTTAGACTGTTAGCTATACTGTTAGTTTTTCCCTACCCTGTGCCTGTTTGCATTCTCTTCCCCTCCTTATTGCTTTACTATGATTTTATTAGAATGTAAGCCTATGCGGCAGGGTCTTGCTATTTACTGTTTTACTCTGTACAGCACCATGTACATTGATGGTGCTATATAAATAAATAATAATAATAATAATAATAATAATAATAATAATAATAATAAAGGTAACAACTGAGAGCTTCTCCACATGAAGCTAAAATCCCGCATCATTACAGGGGCTTCTGCTTCTGGATTCCTGGCAAGATAAGATCGGTTGCATTACACACAAAGGCCAAAATCTGTTTCCCTCGTCAGCAAGTTCAATATCTTTCATTATACAGCCACTAGATGGCACTGTGGTATAGTGATATTCCAGAACTTCACCAGAAATATATCTCATTATTTTATCTGTTATTGTATTTTTGGATGTTTAAATAAAGCTGCTATAATGGCCAGAAAGAATGGGAAGGATCCTGAACGTTGATGACATTGTGTAAAGGACCCATCAAAAAAACATGAGTGACCAGTCACGAGAGTACGATAAAGGCTTCATATAGAAATGCCCTTGGTGTCCCTAGGAAGAGCATTCCACAATAGGAGTACCATTGCTAAAAAGACCCTATCTCCAGTCAACCCCTACTGCTCCTCTGAAGGCAGCAGCAGCACTGATGCAGCTCTTAATGAATGGGAGGAATGATCCATATCTTCCAATAGCTGTCTATTAAAAGGGATAAACAAGCTAGCTCCTTGCATCATAATTCCTCTTTTTCTCACACACATCTCTCTTTCCTTCTGTCTCTACACAACAGGGGGTAGTGCAGTGTGGAAAGTGTTTGTCATTGCTCCTGAAAAATGAACACCTGTACAAGTTATAAACAGAGTTAATTGCATTAGGATGGCCTGCAAGGTCATGAAAGTTGTATACCAGTCACAATAACTTTGAAATTCTTTAATATCAGAAGCTAAAGATTCCTTTGTGTAGGCAATTAGCCATTGTCTTTTGACAATGTTATGCACACTCCTTGCCAAGTGATGCTGTGTTTAAATAGGAACGCCTGAGGACGATTAAAATGTCTAGGAAAGGGTGTTTCTTCAGTCTTGCCTGCTCTCTTTCTAGGAGACTTCTTTTTGATGAGAAAATCACCACCTTTAGTTAATCAAGACATTACCTAATACACGCTTCAAAGAGATCAAACTTTCTCAATGCAATCTCTATTAAAGGGGCTTACTCTGTTGGTGGTGATCCAGAAGTGAAAGTAGGACAGGTTCCTATGAATCTGTTAATTTCATCTTGACTTACTTTAAATGGCGGGCTGAAAGATGTTGCATGGCAAAGACAAATAATCCAGTCTACCTGGGAACCATGTTGTACAAATCACTTCCCACAGGATATCTTTTTCCCCAGGTGTAGCATTTCTGGATTTTGCAATAAGTAAAAGTTAGTGGATTATTTCCAGTGTTAGTCCCATTCATTTCAGTGGGTCTATTTTAAGTAGGACTAACATTGGATAGAAGCCATTATGCTTGTATGGTAGGTAGTGGGCCAGTTCGCATGGGTTGTTGTTACATGCTGTTAGGGATGAGTCAGAGAGAGTGGGTGTGTTGCCTGCAGTACATGAGCCATTTCCCCTTCAACAACCTACCATCAGCCTGCTCATAGGTTGTTGAATGTAGCATGTGAACTTGGAGCCCTGGATTTTTTAGGGGCTTAATAACCTGGCAGTTACCTCAACAACAAACCACAGATCAACCGCTGGGTTTAACCCCTAATACTCTGGGTTCGCACATTTATTTTATTTATTTATTGCATTTTTATACTGCCCAATAGCTGAAGCTCCACACTAGGCATGTGCTCCGCTCTGGTTAGAAGCGCAGAAGCAGGAGCGAATTGGCCTGCTCCGCCTTGCCCAGAGGCGGAGTAGAAGTGGACAGCGGACCCCTAGAAGCAAGGCGAAGAGAAGCGCCCATTTTCGGAACGCTCCGGTTTCCGCGGTCCGATCCGATCGCCATCTTGAAACATTTCGCCCATAGGATTGCATTGCGGAAAAGAAAGGGGGACAACTGTGTTGTTTTTGAAGCTATCTTTCTGAAAATTCTTGTGCTTGGAGAGTCGTGGATGGGGGTCATTTTGAGACTACTCTCAGCTCTCTGCGTGCTGTGGTTCGTGTGCTAGAATTTTTTAAAAAACCGGCGGGAAAATACCTTTTCCAAAGGGCTGAGGGGCAGAGTCAACTCCCGGTCATGATCACATGATCCCAAAGTTGGAGGAGGGGATAGGCAAAATGGGTAACTTGGGATTCTGGGAACTTCTCTTTCTTAATCTGAATGGACTTTTCCCAGTGTTTTTTTAAAACAGTAGCCCCACCAAATGCACAAACACAACCTGAAATCATATACTAAGCCGAGCACTGCTACCCACCCTAACTTTGGGGAACAACTGAAAAGATGTGGTGCAAGGGGATGAGCTCCCCAAGGGCATCCCATGTGGACATGCCCCCACTCTCTCCTGTACTTGGAGGGCCATTAGAGCCCTCCAAAGAGAGTAACCCGGTGGAGCAATGCCTATCATGAGTTGAAGTGAGAGTTCTACTCCTCGGCTCTCATGGTGAAGCAATGGCTTTCATGAGTTGAACTGGCAGCTGCTTCCCCCTCCCCTGGGCACATCCCCCTATTGCTGGTAAAAGACAGATATAGCCTTTTTTTAAAAGTTCTTCTTGTTTATTCAGCAACACTGCTGCTTTTAATTCCACCCCTCCTTCGTTTATTTATTTATTTATTTATTCCATTTTATATGCATTACTGGCTTATCCTTGACTCACTTCCTTATGCCCCCAGAAATGTCTGCTGCCTGCCTGCCTTCCCTCTCTCCTCCCCTGCCCACCTCGCAGGGATGTTGTGTGTGTCTGGCTTTGACTCAGGGGAGAAGTCCTTCCTGCGCTCACTTAGAGTTTTGGAAGTTCCAAATCCATTTTTCAAGTGTGGAAGAAGATTCATACTCCCCAATTCATGGCATGTTGGGATTTCCTTTGAAATGGCCCCATTGAGAGGTCTGCAGGTTTAAGCCCCGTCAAAAATCAGGGGATAATGGGACTGCCTTGAGTCTGGGCGTGTGTGTGTGTCCCTGGATAAGTTATCATGGTGGCGAGTTTGAGGTTTTTAACGTGCAAATTGACGGAGCTATCGAAAGGGGTGTGAATGGGGTGTTGGATTTTCATAAATTCCCCAAAAATCAGGGGATGATGGGACTGCCTTGAGTCTGGGTGTGCGTGTGTGTCCCTGGATAAGCTATCATGGTGGCGAGTTGAGGTTTTTAACGTGCAAATTGACGGAGCTATCGAAAGGGAATGGGGTGCCCGATTTTCATAAATTCCCCAAAATTCAGGGGATGATGGGATTGCCTTGAGTCTTGGCGTGCATGTGTATACCTCCATGAGGTGTCATGGTGCCAAACGTGAGGTTTCTAACTTTCACAGAAAAAAAGTTGTATACTTTTTTAGCTTAATGCAAGCCTATGGGGGGGGGGAATGGAGCT
Source organism: Elgaria multicarinata webbii (assembly GCF_023053635.1). Taxonomy (NCBI): domain Eukaryota; kingdom Metazoa; phylum Chordata; class Lepidosauria; order Squamata; family Anguidae; genus Elgaria; species Elgaria multicarinata. The sequence continues at coordinate 79,196,682 of NC_086177.1, read as the reverse complement.
CCGATCCAGATCCGGAGCTCCACAGTGGAGCGGAGCGGGCATAGGCGGAGCAGGGGCGGAGCGAAGTGGCCCAATCCGCAAATCGCGGATCTGGAAGTGAAACGGAGTGGGGGGTCCGTGCTCACCCCTACTCCACACGGGTGAGCACATGGGAGGCAGGGCACCTGCTCTCTTGCGCTCATGCATTACAACCCATGGGTTGTTTAAACCATGGGCTATCATTACATGTGAATGAGTTCAATGTTGGCCACATGGTCCTGGACTTATAGTTAGCTGCTTATGATATGCATGTATGTATTTTTCTCCTAGTTCTTTCAGAAGACAGCACAACTGCTTGCATCCAGCCTTATGAAGAAGTACAAACCTCTGTTACGGATCTATTGGATCAACAGGACAGTCTGGGGAGGTCGTTAAAATGTCATCAAAGCCGGGAGCTACCCAGAATTCCCCCAAACAATGCCATAGATACTGCTCTCACTACAAGAAATACCGAAAGTGATCAGGGGCTGGGAATGGAGGGGCCCTATGAAGTGCTGAAAGACAGCTCCTCTCAAGAAAACATAGTTGAAGACTGCTTGTATGAAACTGTGAGAGAAATTAAGGAGCTGGGAGCAGCAAGCAACACAGAGAAGAGCAAACCAAAAGCTACGGTGATGGTTAACGGAAGTCTAGATCATGTTCTTGAGCGCAAGATTGAATCAGCCGAGTATGCCTCAGTTGACAGAAATAAAAAAAGTCGCCAGAGTGCCAATTCAGAGAGTCCTCTTAGCAACACTCCAGATGTGGAAGATGAACTCCCACCTCCAGTACCAGTGAAACTCCTTGATGAAAATGAGAATGTCCAGGAGAAAGGTGCCAAAGAGGAGGAAGTGGAGACAGAAGGGCCCAGTGAACCTGACAAGGTACAATTTATGTTGTTTAATCATTAAAGAGTACATCGTTGTTTGAGTTTTGTTCCTGATGTTTTTGTATAGGCTATGGCAAATACTGTCCTTTATCAGTAAAGGATGGAAATGAAGGTGGCGTTAGCTAATTTACCAAAGGCAGTAGGGATTTTCTGGGATTTTCCGCTGACCTAAAATCATAAGAATAGGAACATTGACCACATTATTGACATTTACTGTAACATGTTTCATTGTTTGTGTGTTTATGCACATGTACATAACTGTGAGACAGTACTCTACTTGCTAGTAAGGACAAGGAAGTATATGCATTTCAAGACTATTAAAAAGTAATTATTCCTAAAATGTTTCCAGACATATGCATGGTGATTATTTTTCTTCTACAGGCAGACACATTACTTGCCAACTGGCTGTTAATTAGTCTGTCTCTTGTTTTAAAATCATTCCAGATAGTCTAGATTGAAAGCAGAAGCAACTCAGATTGCCATTGGTGGCAACAGAAAAAGCAAGAGATAATAGAATTCCTGGCCTCCAAATTACTCATTTAACTGAAAGCTCATTGAAGTTTAAGCAGAACTTCTCCCAAATTTTATTCAGCCCAACTGAATTTAATGGCACCACTTTAGCTTAAATAGATTATGGATTGCCATATTCCTAATGGGTCTATTCTAGGCCTCAACCTATCAGTCTATATTCCTTTAAACTACTTTGAACATCTTAAAGCAGCAAATTAGGGAGCTACTCATTCCCACAACTCCACAAATCTGGTCCAGAGCAAAGTGCTTCACAATTATAATAATTGTTTCCCATTAATTGTTTTAATGGGTAGATTATTGTCCATTTTAGGACATCTTTTGGGCCATGACTGGCTTTTTCAATGTCTACTCACAAGTATACATGTCTACTCAGCAGTAAGTCTCTTTCAATGGGGCTTACTTCCAGGTAAGTGGTTCAGGATTGCAACCTTACTGTACTGCTTGAAACAGTTGAAGACTGTCTCATCAAATCGCTTTTAATGGCTGCTTGTATTTTCCATTTATTCTGCTGGATTTTGTTTTAGTGTTTCATTATTATATTATAAATGTTTCATTTTATTATTGTTAGCCTTCTTAAGTTCTATAGTGGAAAGGCAGGATAAAAAATTCAATTATACATTTACTGAAAACCTATCTGTTTACTTTGGCTTTTTCCCAGGTGTGAGATACCTTTGAACCAATTTTTAATATAATACATGTGTATTTGTGTGTTTTATACTTTGTAAATAGCTTCTGGATTTGTTCAATGAGAAGTACTAACAACATCTAAGGTCCTCCTCCGGGTGCCTGTTCTGAGTGAAGCTCGGAGGATGGTAACAAGGGAGAGGGCCTTTTCTCTGGTCGTTCTCCCCCCCCCCCCCCCCCATTATGGAACTATCTCCCCGATTAGGCCCGCCTGGTGCCAACATGGTTATTTTTTTGGCGCCAGGTCAAGACTTTTCTTCTCTCCCAGGCATTTAACAGCATATGTTGAGTTTTAACTGACTCTAGAACTAGCTTTGGCCTGGCTGAGTGTTTAAAAATTGTTTTAAATGTTAGCTGTTTTTATGCTTTTATACTTTTAAATTTTGTATATTGATTTTTAATGTTCAGTTTTTTAACCTTTGTAAACTACCCAGAGAGCTTTGGCTATGGGCGGCATATAAATGTAATAAATAAATAAATAAATAAATAAATATGTTACTACTACTATTACTACTAATAATAATGAATTATATTTAATAGACATTGTAGTACTACATTACTACAGAAAGCTAATATGAGGAACTGAAAAATAAGAATAGAATTATTATAATTATTATTATTCCTGCCTTTTTTCCTCTTGCAAGGAACCCAACGCGACTTAAATGGTTTTGCTCTCCATTTTATCCTCACAACAACCCTGTGAGGTGTTGTTGATTGAGAGTCAGTGACTGGCCCAAAGTCACCCAGTGAGCTTCCCCAGGACTGAGCGCAAAATAATAACATTTATATATCAGATACATAAAAAAAACAAAAAACTGAATTGTGTTGTACCTGTATTTTTCAAGGACAGGACAGGTCTACAACTTACACAATGTGTATTAGGATCAACTTCAGTAGGATTTTTCTTCTCTGAACAAAATTTCATTAGACAAACACTTTTCCCCAGCTCTTTTGGGACTGCTGGCTGTCACTCATTGATTAATTCTTCTAAGTAGAACTACTGCAATCCATTCCCAGTTTTTATACTTCCTGACACTGTATTTCTCTTGAATTGTAGAGCTACAGAACAGCTAATGTAGCTATTTGCCCAAATGCCTAGGAACCACATTGAAGCGTTTTTCAGTGATTTCTCTGACATAGCAGGAGAAATATGGTTTATACCAGGGGTGGGCAACATCTGGAGGTCTGTGTGCCATTTTCATCTGGCTGCCGCCTGCTGGCTGCCACACAGTCAGTTTGCTGTCAGAATTGCTGAAACACAGCACTACTGTGGTTAAATTTAGCTTGTTTTCAAGCTAAATGTAACCCTTTTGGCCTTCCATCGTCAAAAGTACCAAATTTAGCTAGTAATTTGGCCATTTGGACGCTTTGTAACCACTATGGATTCCATATATATGGGGAGCAGCATCTCACCCATATGTTGCATATTGCTCACACCTGGTTTATACTATGCCTAACAATGTGAAAATGGTTTTCATAATATATTGAAGATGGCAAAAGTTCTTTTTACAAACGATGTCATGAATTCTACCTTTCCTGTATTTGATTAATGTAAAAAATTAAGGGCAAAATGCAGTACTTCTCCCTATCTGTCCCCATATGTGCAGCTCAAGATTCCCTTCTAGTGACATCCCACAATGAATCCCCTTCCTGCATATACTGAGCAATCCACACGCATGCTACTACATCCCCCATCACTACTACATTCACACGTGATGTAGTAGTGATGGGGGACTTCAATTACCCTGATATCTGTTGGGAGACCAATACTGCCAAAAGTGGCCCTTCCAAGAAATTCCTGACATGTGTGGGTGATAACTTTCTCCTACAGAAAGTGGAGGAAGGAACTAGAGGATCGGCAATCCTTGACTTAATATTGACCAATAGGGATGACTTAGAGGATAAAGTGGCAGTTACAGGAACTCTGGGGGAAAGTGACCACGTCATACTTGAATTCTTGATTATGAAGGAGACAAAAGTTGAGTGTAGCCATACACGTACTCTGGATTTTAGCAAAGCTGATTTTAATAAACTCAGAACTATGATAAGTAAGGTCCCATGGCAAATGAGCCTAATGAGAAAAGGAGTGCAGGATGGGTGGGAGTATTTTAAAAAAGGAAATTTTAAAGGTACAGTTACAAACAATTCCAACAAGGAGAAAAGATAGAAGACAACAGAGGAAACCAATGTGGCTCCACAAAAAGCTTAGAGATGACCTGAAAACAAAAAGGGATACATATAGGAAGTGGAAGGAAGGCCAGGCTACAAAAGAAGAGTACAGACAAGTGGCGCAGAAGTGCCGAAATGGCGTCAGGAAGGCTAAAGCTCAGAATGAGCTGAGATTAGCCAGGGATGCTAAAAGCAATAAAAAGGCTTTCTTAAGATATGTGAGTAGTAAAAGACAGAGGAAAGAAATGGTGGTTCAACTGCTTAATGAGGATGGCAAATTGATAACAGATGACAAAGAAAAGGCTGAAGTGCTCAATTCCTACTTTGCCTCAGTCTTCTCTCAAAAGCGGGTCTATGACCCCCCTGGAAAAAGTGAAGCAGAAGTTGAGGGGGCAGGATTACAGTTTGAGATTGATAAACAAATGGTCAAAGAACACCTAATTTCCTTGAATGAGTTCAAATCTCCTGGGCCCGATGAACTGCATCCTAGAGTAATGAAGGAGCTAGCGGAAGAACTCTCAGAACCTTTGTCTATTATCTTTGCAAAATCATGGAAGACGGGTGAGGTGCCGGACGACTGGAGGAGGGCTAACGTTGTCCCTATCTTCAAAAAGGGCAAAAAGGAGGAATCTGGGAACTACAGACCAGTCAGTCTGACATCCATCCCTGGGAAAATTCTGGAGTAGATTATAAAGAAGTCAATCTGTAAACACCTTGAAATCAATGCGGTGATCAATAGAAGCCAACATGGATTTGTCAAGAACAAGTCTTGTCAGACAAATTTGATCTCATTTTTTGATAAGGTAACCTCCCTTGTGGACCGTGGGAACGCTGTGGACATCATATATCTTGACTTCAGCAAAACTTTTGACAAAGTACCACATGACATTCTGATTAACAAACTAGCTAAAAGTGGGCTAGATGGAACAACTATTAGGTGGATTCACAGTTGGCTACAGAATCGGACTCAAAGAGTACTTATCAATGGAACCTTCTCAAACTGGGGAGAGGCAACGAGTGGGGTACCGCAGGGCTCAGTCCTGGGCCCAGTGCTCTTCAACATTTTTATTAATGATTTGGACGAGGAGGTGCAGGGAACGCTGATTAAATTTTCAGATGACACAAAATTGGGTGGGATAGCTAATACCCTGGAAGACAGAAACAAACTGCAAAGTGATCTTGATAGGCTGGGGTGCTGGGCTGAAAACAACAGGATGAAATTTAATAGGGATAAATGCCAAGTTCTACATTTGGGAAATAGAAACCAAAGGCACAGTTACAAGATGGGGGATACTTGGCTCAGCAACACTACAAACGAGAAGGATCTTGGAATTGTTGTAGATTGCAAGCTGAATATGAGCCAACAGTGCGATATGGCTGCAAGAAAGGCAAATGCTATTTTGGGCTGCATTAATAGAAGTATAGCTTCCAAATCACGTGAGGTACTGGTTCCTCTCTATTCGGCCCTGGTTAGGCCTCATCTAGAGTATTGCATCCAGTTCTGGGCTCCACAATTCAAGAAGGACGCAGACAAGCTGGAGCGTGTTCAGAGGAGGGCAACCAGGATGATCAGGGGTCTGGAAACAAAGCCCTATGAAGAGAGACTGAAAGAAATGGGCATGTTTAGCCTGAAGAAGAGAAGATTGAGGGGAGACATGATAGCACTCTTCAAATACTTAAAAGGTTGTCACACAGAGGAGGGCCAGGACCTCTTCTCGATCCTCCCAGAGTGCAGGACACGGAATAAAGGGCTCAAGTTAAAGGAAGCCAGATTCCAGCTGGACATCAGGAAAAACTTCCTGACTGTTACAGCAGTGCGACAATGGAATCAGTTACCTAGGGAGGTTGTGGGTTCTCCCACACTAGAGGCATTCAAGAGGCAGCTGGACAAGCATCTGTCAGGGATGCTTTAGGGTGGATTCCTGCATTGAGCAGGGGGTTGGACTCGATGGCCTTGTAGGCCCCTTCCAACTCTGCTATTCTATGATTCTATGATTCTATGCTTGGGGGACTCTTTGCTTATATAGAAAAGCCCTTGGATTTCCTTGGCTTTTCTTTTCAGAATAGAAAACATCCACTGCATGTTTAATAATTATATATTGTCTGTCAAAGTCCAATCCTACCATGTTAACCCCATCCCATTTTCCTGGGCTTTTAACTAAACCATTATAATAGCTTTTAACTGGAATACTTTAAGGTCCTTTCTTAGCTATTGGGTTTATTTTATGCTGTTGTTCTATTTCAGTTTTAGTTTTTGTATTGTTTTATTGCTAGTTTGCTTTGGGCCTAAGCCATGGTTAGGGCGCTAACCCATTTTGAAACAATTGGGTAGTGAGCATGTTTAAACCATAGTTATATAGCCACCGTGGTTAGGAATGGTTCATGTGACATGCTAAGTCATGGTTCACATGACACTCTAAACTATAATGTTTAGCTCAAAAATGCTTAATCATTGTGGCTTAGCATGTTGTCTGTAATTATCCTAAAACAGGATAATTGTTTTACAATTTTATTGTAACCCCTCATGGATTCTGTGAAAGGGAAGGCAGTGTAAATATATTCTAAAGAAAACTACCTAAAATTACAGCAAAATAAACTGCAGAGAATGCAGTATTCCTCATAGTTCTGCCTCTGTGTTGTCATGCAGGGCTCAGTAACTGATCTAAACTTGTAAGGACCTTCCTAAATGTAAGAAAATACAATGGAAATTATAGTACCAGTTAGGGAATTCAGTAATGATTTGTAGTGATATTCTAGCATTGTTGATAAAGCAGGAAGGAAGCAGCAGCCAGGCACCTCTCCATCGTGCCTGGGTCCAGCTCCAGCTGAGAGCCCCCTCCCTCCTGTTGCCAACTGTCAACTGTCACTGCTGAACTTTGCAACTAAGAATGTAGTGCCTGAATTTGCTTTGCTTTACCCCCTCCTCCGCCCTCCCAATCCCCTTTCCTTTTGTGTCATGTTTTTTAGATTGTAAGCCTGTGGGCAGGTACTGTCAAGAAATATTTTTGTTAGCTGCCGTGAGAGCCTTTTTTGGCTGAATGGCGGGATAAAAATGCTTAATTAATTAAATAAATAAATAAAGCATTGAAAACTGTAAATAAAAATCTTATGATCAGCCAACAGCTTGGTTTTAATTGTTTTCATACATAGATGTTTCAGGGGAAAGCTCAAAGAACTGGAGTCCATGCTGTTATTGGATAATTTCACCCATAATTACACCACTCATACCAAGGGACCTGCTGTATCTCAAAGCTCTACTTAAACTCAAAATTGTTTATTTTTGAAACCGCAATGTGGGTTTTAGCTAATGTAGAAATGGATGGGTATGCAAATGACCATTTCATATATGTTGATTCATTGCAGAAGTGTGCCAATGCTATTACCTGTTAATAACGCTTATTTCCCTGTCTTTTTCAGAGGCTTAGTTCACTGTCTTACAAATCTCGAGAAGACGACCCATCTCTTACAGAAGACGAGGTGGGTTTCTCCTTGCATGAAATGTAATAATTCTTTTTACAGCAATAAGCATAAGTACTGTATGAATAGGATCTGAGAATAGTGATCAAATCTACAGAGGAAAAGATGCCCCCAAACACAAAGCCTTATATTTTATTTATTTCATGTCTTGAAGCCCTATGTTTACTGCATTTTAAAATGGAGGAAGACATTTTCTGTTGCTCGTTGGAGCTCACGTCTTGTCCATTTAAGGAGTGTCAGCATTGATTTGGGGGGCCAAAGCTCGAAAGAATTGCGCATGTGATTCTGCTTGGGTCCCAGCCACTCACCTCGTCTCATTGCGACTCCTCCAGCCCCATGAACAAACCTAGGGTGACCATATGAAAAGGAGGACAGGGCTCCTTTATCTTTAAAAGGAAATTTCAGCAGGTGTCATTTGTATATATGGGGAACCTGGTGAAATTCCCTCTTCATCACCACAGTTAAAGGTGCAGGAGCTATACTAGAGTGACCAGATTTAAAAGAGGGCAGGGCACCTGCAGCTTTAACTGTTGTGATGAAGAGGAAATTTCACCAGGTTCCCCATATATGCAAATGACACCTGCTGAAATTTTCTTTTCAATACAACTGTTAAAGATACAGGAGCCCTGTCCTCCTTTTCATATGGTCACCCTAAACAAACTTCTCCCCGAAGCTCAGGGAGCCTTCAGGAATGGCCTGCAACTAGCAAGAGGATTTGCAGCTGGGTCTGGGGCAGCAGGAAAGAATCAGCAAAGCCCTTCATTGTATGAACATAAGTCACTTCTGCTTGTACTAGGGATATTTTGGAGCCAAAACTGATTAGTTTGATTGATTTTAGAAAGAGAATTACCCACTGTCTTCAGGAATTCTTCTTTAAAATATTGATAGTCTTATAACTGCATTTTCCCTTTGCCAAATAACAAATGAAATACATTTGAAATGCAGTGAAACCTTTTAAGGCCCTGGGGTAATCTATATACATGGTGCATATTTTTCACATGGAGTATATTACAGAAAGACCCCACTTTTGACCAGGGCTTCCTTAGAGATATTTTGTTCTGGCTTAGCGCTGGACTATATGCTTTACTATTCCCAAGAATTTCCCCCAAAATAGCATGATGAGTTCTCTGACGTTAATTGTAACATTTAGAAAGGTTTATCACATGATAGCCATCATGATGTTGAATATCTCATATTCAGTGGGTTGGATCCAGATTAAAGCAGACTCATTGGAATTAATGGGACTTGTTAATAATGAATAAGGATGTCAGATAAATCCACAATGGAATCAAATGACTTTGGATTTTTATGAATCCGATTCTGCAGTAGACTGGCTTTTACCCAGTCATGCAGATTCCACAGTCTTACGGTCCGTTTTTCTAACTTTTTGGAATTTTGCACACATTTAGTAATGGAAAAATATGCAAAATAAAACCCAGCTGAAGACATGCACTTTCCCCCATAGGATAAAGCATAAAAATGTGCATTTTGTGGGATTTCCACATTTTTACAAGTGCAAATTTCTACAAATTCAGAAACAAAAAAAATCTGATTCTGTTGATGAGTGGATGACAGAACAAACGACACCTGGCAATCTGCAAAATGCAGATGGAACAGATTTACACAATCCATATATCCCTAATCATGACTTAACAAGTTCCATTGATTTGCTCTAAGTATGAATAAATCTGGATCCAATCATTTGACTACAAGATTTCATTTCAGCAACATGACAAGTCTAACATCATTCCAGGTTTTAGTAACAAGGGGCTGTAGGTTCCTTGGAGTGCAATAGTTTCCTCTAAGGGCTGGTTATAATCTCAGTCCAAGAAATTGTATTTATCGTACTGAGAACAAGTCCTGCTTCCTGGTGTGTTTAGGACTTTTTCCTGTCTAAGCATGCATAGTATTGTGTCCTTAATCTCTTACTAAAATCCAAGTTAACTAACCACAGAGGGAGTCCAAAGACACAGTGCTCATTTTCAGTCCAATAAAACAGTTGTTACATCTGAACTGGCCTATATGCAATAGTATATATTACTCAGTGAATTATAAAACAATAGGAAGACATTTGCTATTTTTATATACTTATTCCCCCCCAACCCTGCTTTCCTACCTCCTTTTAGATTTCAGCAATGTACTCTTCTGTAAATAAGCCTGGGCAGGCAAGCAGAGACCTGGAGTCTACATATACCTGTATTCCAGAAATTGTACCTCAGAAATCACCATCTACTTGCAGTGGCCTCTATGCCAGCATGAAGGACTTGGAAAACACCCCACAACTTACCGCCTTGCCTCAGTCATCAGACAGACTAAATGGGGAGTTGGAGCCAGACTATGAAGCAATTCAGACTGTAAACCATGAGGAAGACAGAAGTGTTTTTGTGCCTAACAGCAGCCAATCGGTCCTCTCACAAGAGAATGACTATGAAAGTATTGGGGACTTGCAGCAAAACAAGGAAATCACCAGGCTTTAATTCTATCAAAGGGCAAGGCTCTGGGAATGGACTTCTTGACATGTGCTCCAGGAGTTCCAGGGTGGATCTACTCCATATCACATCACTTGTGCACTAGACTCACAGCCAGACATGTGAATGTGTCTCCACTGAAAAATGCATTGTGTTTGAAGTGTTGTCAGGTGACATGAAAGCTCACTCTGAGGTGTTTGATCTGTGATGGCTGCTTCACACATGAAAATTATTTTATAGATGTAACCTCACCCTGGAGAGCAGGACAAGGGCTATCGCTCCTTTTGAAGAACAGAGAGAGGCCAACTCGAAGATAAAATAAGCTGCTTTTTTAAGAAAAAGAAAAAAAAGGAAAGAAAAAAACTTTGCATGTCTTGCCAAGATGTATAGTATTATTTAGGTTATTGTCACCATTAGAGAAAGATAAAATCAGAATCAACGTTGAAGGTACTGAAAAGACTTCCACAAAGAGAACCAGTGTTTGGTAAAGAGTGCCATGTTTGTCACTTGCTAATAGATATATAGAGAGGGGGCAGGAATACACACACACTATCATTAAAAATCCAAGTTTCAGTTCTCTTTAAAACGTTACTTTGTCATCTGTTTCAAAATCTTTTAATTTGTACTTAGAAGTTGTAAATTCTCTTAGGATGTTTTCATACATGCGTCATGCCGTATGTCCATGATGTCCAGCAAGTGGTGTGGAATTGTTCACCGCCAGACATATAGGCACGCAAGCAAAGTGCTACATTGCAGTAACCTGCTTAATGAAGCGATGAGGACTTTTGACATTGTAACTGATCACGCAAAGCTCACCTGAATCTCATGCTTTGGCTTTCGTCTTTCTTTGCAAAGCACAGCCATTGAGATGCTGGAGGATGGCATTTGCGGGAGATCTGCAAATCAGTTCCTGAGAGGCTACAGCAGACATGGTGGGGAGGTGGTTTGCCGTTCTACTTGCGTTGTTGTGGTTGACTACAGAATGGTGCTACCATTCACAAGTGATCTATTCCCACGATACTTGAATGAATCTCGCAGAATTCATTCCCTGCAATATTATGCTAAGATCTATTTCCTACCTTCTCCAATAACTTTTGCTTAGAATATTTATTGCATTATATGATCAGTTCAAATAGGCTGCAGCATTTTGCAGCAAGTGCAACACAGGCAGGTACTTAATGCAACTTTAAGAAATATCTTTCTATATGAAATGGTAAGTAAAATATTTAGAAGTACTATAGAGTTTGGAATTATTTGTGAAGTGCCCAGATTGGGACATGACAGCAAAGTATTCAGGATATCTAAAAAGGACTGTAAACTTTGAGCTGTGGAAATCAATTTTAACGTAAGTGAAAATTAAGTCACACAAGAAAATAATAATCCTAAGGGATTCAGGGAATACTCTCAGTAACCTTTTTTTTTTCTTTTTCTTTTTTCGGAATCACTCTGGGCAACATTAACACTCACTACCCAATTTCAAGCTAGAGCCAACTTCAGGCTAGCTACTGCCATTGAGCGTCTTTCTTTAAACCTAGGCAGAGAGATGAGAACGTTTTTGAACCAGCAACACAAACCAATAGACTTTTTACACAGGCTACTGAAGGTCAAACTATATGTTACATTAATCACAGTGTACAGCGGATCCCATCTTTGTTTTTACTCTAAAGTAAGTGTGTGTGGCTCCAATGTGGATTGGGATCATCACACTCGAGGGAAGTTTTACACCTTTCTCGCTCTGCTGCTTGTTTCCTGCAGCAGACACCCCTCTGGTACAGGAGTTAAAATTGAGGGGGAGGAAGGTTCGATTGACATCACTGACATCAATGGAGGCTTCCACCCCTTTAGCCCCCACTAGGGATGTAAGAGAATGTCCTTTCAGTTCATTTTTGATCAGGATTTACCCTATTCACACCTTCAGAACCAAATGGTCAAAGTCCATACATTTCTGAGCTTGCAGTATAATTCATGGACCCCCCCAAATTGCATTCAGCAACATTGAATGCATCTGAAAAATGTGCATGAAAAATTGTGCACTTTTGAAAAATGTGCACAAGAAGAATATGTACATTTCAAAGATGAATGGAACTGATATGTACATTTGGAAAAATACGAAAGGAAAAAACCCAAAGCTCCTAATCTGATAGAGTCTCGAGTAAGAATGAGCTTCGAGATGGAATTCGGAGAACTTCAGTGAGTTCCAGTTTTGCTGATTGGCCTGTTCATAAACTGTGTGTGTGTGTGTGTGTATGTGTAAATTCAGGAACCAAGCAGCCAAGGAGGAAAGGATTAAATCTACTCTCTTGGAAGCACAGTGGTCCTGATCTGGACACTAACAATAGAGTAAAAGAAAGAGGGGTTAGCTGCATGCTGTGAGATTAATGTAATGTGCAGTTTGACCCCTGATGCCAGCAATTCCACATGATCTGAGAAACACAGTCATTTGGTTTTCTCATATACTGGTGCAGGTGTTTTGTACATGGCTTCTCCTAGATGAAGTGTTGGGCAACTTCTGGTGGTCTGATGCCACTCCCCACCCCTCCCAGACTCTCTGTGGGCTGCATTCCTGCTGCCACCATGATGCTAAAATTTGGTGGTGTGAGGGCGATGGCAAAACCTCTGGCAGTCTGCCACCAAATTTTGGCGGCAAGGCAACAGAGGAGTTGGGGGAACATGTGGTCCATGAGTAGGGTGACCATATGAAAAGAGGGACAGGGCTCCTGTATCTTTAACAGTTGTATTGAGAAGGGAATTTCAGCAGGTGTCACTTGTGTGCATGAAATTGCCTCTTCAACACAACAGTTAAAGCTGCAGGAGCTATTCTAGAGTGACCAGATATAAAAGAAGGCAGGGCTCCTGCAGCTTTAACTGTTGTGATGAAGAGGTCATTTCACCAGGTACTGCATGCATACAAATGACACCTGCTGAAATTCCCTTTTCTATACAACAGTTAAAGATACAGGAGCCCTATCCTCCTTTCCAAATGGTCACCATACCCATGAGCTGTGAGTTGCCCACCCCTGTCCTAGATCCATCTAGGAAAAATATCATATATGAAGTAGCCATGAAAAAAGCCATGAAAAAACATGCTTTTGCATAGACATTCATTCTCATATACACGAAGGTATCTACAGAGGTAATCTTCCGAAAGATCACTTGTCTTGCCTTCTGATCTTCTGCCATTCTACTGTCACATGTCTAACCACAGCTGTAATCTTCTGTATCTATACAGCATCCTCTCCCAGGCTTTGTTTACCTGATTAACACAGTTTACAAAGGATGCCACTTTTAAGGGCTTGCTGAATGTTTCCTAGTATTTGCTGTGCCAAATATTGTTAATACGTGATGGAGAGGCATACATCTTCAAACGTTCAGAAGCATGTGGTGGACATGCTCCAAGGAGCTGCAATTGGGAGAAGAGTGAAGTAGTCCCAGATATTTAGAGCTTCCAGGAAACTTGGGAAAGCCAAAAATAACACATATTTATTCTCTGGATTGTTTTAGACATCTGGAGCCAATTCAAATTTCCAGAAGATACCTTGTTGCTGACTTGCAGTCTTATTCTAAGCACCTATTCAAGCTTTTGTGTGAACACCAGTGATAACACCAATTGCCATGTGACAGTTTGGTTGCATTAATTTGCTCTTACAAATACGCTGCCAGGGTTTTTATCAGCTCATTGCTTAATTATTACCTTCACTGATGTGAACTGAGGCTTTCTTCACATTACATCCTTCCAAATGGCTTCCCTCTTGCAGCTGCTCTATACAGCTGTGATAATGTGTTGAGCTACTTGTCTTGGGGATTATCCCCAATAAATGGATAGTATAACCATACTGCTATCAGGCATTCTTGGTGTCAGCTACAGTGGTGGAATTCTCTGTCTTCTGTTGGTGATCCATGGGCTAAGTTACCCTAAGCATTATGGGCACTCTGTAGATTATCCCCTTGTGGTGGTTCTTTAGCATGGCAGTCAAAGGGCAGTATCCATTGGGGCTTCTCTGCCTCTGCTGCTTTCTGCACTTGTGGGAATAACTGCTTACACAATGGCGCTTTGGTGCTTCTAAACATAACCATGGAAATGCTTGTTTCCAGATCAAGATAGGTCAGCAGAGCTTCCTTCTGAGAGCTCCACTGACTTGCTCCATTCTAAAATAAGTGTTTCCGCTCATTCTGGCTTACTTTTAGAAGCACAGAAACCTCATTGTGCAAGTGGTCACTCCCGTGAGCACACGGGCACAATAGGATACTAACCATAACATGTAGACTGACCTTTAAACTTAGGACTTGTAGCATTATAGACAAGTACTTGGTTTGGGGAATGCTGGCTTGATCTAATTACCATGGCTTTCCAGGCAGATATGCCTCTTTCTATGTTTAGAAGTCTTAGTTTCCAAATAAAATAAGGTTAGAATATGCTTTCCACAGAATCGCTCAAGACATACTCTAGAGTGCTTTGCTGCTATGTGCCATTAAAGAAAAAGCTGACACTGAAGAACTGATCTAACGGAACTGAGGACATGTGACATGGACCCCCTCCATGCATTGAAAGAATGTGCAAATGTTGTTGCTAGTTAGCCCAATGTGCTGGTTAGCCCAATGCCCTGTGGCCCATGCATTCAGGTGGCATGGGAAAGAGGCCTTCATGCGTACTGATATACATGCACTGATGCGAGAAGGGACTAATAATGGCCCAATCAGGGATCCTCATCATGTGGAGCACAGATGTTGGGGGAAAGCATTTTCTGCGACAGCCGTCAGCTTTGGACCATGGCTACATCAAGGGCAGGGTTAACTCATACAGCCTCGTCCTTGTTTGTCTTTTCAACACATGAAAGGGGCAGGATGTTAAGTGAACTTTTAAATACCTCTCACTTTTGCACAATGACAGCCTGTTGGTATGCTGCAGGCACTGTAATATCGTTAAGTCTAGGTCTTCTGCAATGGCAACTATGTGAGTGTCAGCTATTACGTTCCTCAGGGCATAAAATTCTGGTGCCTTTAGAAATCACCTTTTATGAAGTCTTCTGGACAGCTTCTCGCAATGGTCCCTATATCAAAGTATATGTGGTGCTTTCTCTTAACCTCTACTATGGTGCTTGATAAAATATTCTGAAAAGTCACCTTCTTTGTATATGTTCCTGTATATGTTTTGTATATGTTTTTTCCTAAAAGGAGCCGTTTCTTTCCTCTAGAAATTCTGCTTTGCATAGCTTGGAGTCGCATTCATTTCAGATGGAGTGACACTCATGCAGCTCTAGCACGAAATGAGGCACAAATTTTATGTTGAAAACAGACAATTGTATTTCTCTGCTAGATATTGAGTTGTGTATTGCCCATGTGTTCAGAACTCGGTTATTCTATATTCTCTATGCACATATCAATTTTAAGAAGTAATGCTTTCTACAAAAAAAAGCTCAATCCATCCACATACCTAACTCTAAAATAGCCCAACTATTCAAGTTATTGTTCAAATAAATGCACATAACTCAAATCAGTTACCAGCTGTACCTAAAGACTTTCAGAAACGCAACTGTAGACTTCATTCCAAAAGAAGCCCCATGTAAGGCAAGATAGAAACTGTTCTGAAGATCAGATTTTCTTCCTTAGGAGCAAACTACATCTTACATGCAAACATGTGCAATAAAGACCCACAGGTTCTTTTTCTATTTCAGTCCTCACCACTCGTGAGGTTCTAGGCACATGATTGCCCTTGCAAACTTGTGCCTGGAACCCTAACAAGATGGAAAAGTACCCAGAGGGTGACGATTTGAGCAGAAAAAGAGTAGGCAAGGAAAGAATTCTCCCCTCCCTCGTGGCTTCCCTGCTCTAATTTACTCCCCCCTCCCTTATAGCAACTTGTCATTTAAATATCTGAAAGTGCTTTGTTACTCCTATTTGCATAGGAGTGCAGTTTGCCCCCTAGAGACAGGATTTCTTTGTATTTTGGTTCTCCAATTGCAGATTTGTGTCTACAAAGAAATGGGTGAGACTTAGGAGAATGTCCATGGCTTTCAAAATACCAAGAGAAGGGCCACTCCACTCACAATGCAGGGTATTGTAAATTGTTGTTGTACTTCTGTTCCTACTATTATCAAACACATCAGCTCTCCTGCTGACAGCTGCATGGAACTTCCATAATCAGGGGCAATATACCTCTGAGACTGAATACCAGATGCTGGGGACAAAACTAAATAAATATGGTGAGGCTGCTGCCTTCATGCCCCTCTTATGTGTTTCCTAGTGTTACTTGGTTGGCCTAAAACAGGACTATGGCTTGGAAATGGTCCTTTAGCCAAATCCAGCAGGGCTGTGATTATGATCATTCCCAATTTTTCTGCGGCTGTTAATTGCACTAGTGCCGGTTGCCTTGGCACCCTAATCTTTCTCTACACAGAAAAGTAGACTGCTAATTTAACAGAAAAGATTGATGAAATAAAGCCAGAGAACAGCCTTTCTTGAAAGAACTCTTAAGAGGTGTGACATATTCAAGGCAGGAGATACGAAGCTACTGGCATGTAAATGTGAAAACTAGACCCTGGGATTACTTTTCTTGACAAGATACTGCTTCGTAATATTCACCTGTTCAACACAAATTCTTGAGTTCTCTCCTAGAACAGCTAAATTAATTGCTTAATTTTTTCCTGCACTGATCTTTTCATAGTGGTTTACATAAAATGAATAGGCACATGTTAGGATGGAAAGTATGGCTGAACAGATACCTATGTATATCAAACATTCCACCATGTTTATAATGCTTTAAATATTCATTTTATCCTTAAAACATGTGTACAGTACTTGCCCAAATAAAATGGTTCATTAGCATAGGTCCCATTCTCCCTTAATATATTGGAAACAAGAACTGATTGAGAAGTCTCAAAGGCAGAGAATAATAATAATAATAATAATAATAATAATAATAATAATAATAATACATTGTATAAATGATTGGTACATATATTTTGTTTCTAGATGTCTTGTATTAACTTTATGATGCTGATTTCCCCCCAGTATGTTTCACTAGGATTCTCTTCCACTACATTCCACTTACATCAGGCATTCACTGCTTCTACCAGACAAAAATTGGTAGCCAGGAGCCATGGATGGCAATGAATAAGAATGCTGCTGCTTAGAATGCTCCTTAGACATCAGATGCAATGAATTCACAACAGCAGCTCCAGTATATGCTGAACCTGGGCAGAGATTGCCATATTTTCCAGAGAGAACTCGCTTTAAATGTTCTATTTTCTGTTTAATTTGATCATGAGTATGTGCTTCATTCTGTACAGGGCTGATTAACCTTCTCTAACTAATCTCACTGAGTACTGGGACAGGAAGGACTTGCCGATCCAAATGATCAGTCTTGGAAATTTCAGTTTCTTGGTGTGAAACCCACCGTGCATCAAATGCATGAGTTTGTGGAACTGATAGCTTCCTCCAGCTTTGTGGAGTCACGCTAACAATCTTCCATCGTCAACACCCACCCATAGCTACAACCATCATTGCAGCTTTCCCTAATCTGGTGCTGGATGTTTTGGACTACATCTCCCTTCAATCCCAGTCAGCAAGGTTAGTTGTCAGTGACGATGGGAACTATAGTCCAAAACATCTAAAGGGCCCCAGGTTGGGAAAGGTTGCACGATCACAGCTCTTTCATGGCTATGAGCTTTGCTCCTACTTCAGAGCCACACCTGGCCTGCCATGAGCCCCCTGCTGTTGTCAATTTTGACACACACACACACTATTTACCCCTGTCTTCCATGGCTGGTTTCCTCCAACGAAAGTGTGTGTTGCTACTTCCAGGAGGTTACTCTAGGACCCTGATTCAGAGAGCCTACCCTTGAATGCTGGAGGCCAGAATAATAATAATAATAATAATAATAATAATAATAATAATAATAATAATAATAATTTTATTTAGTTATTTGTTATCTGCCTCTCCCTCTGGATCCAGGTGGGGTACAACACAAATAAAAACACCATAAAATACATACAACTAGTACCTTCTAGGAGATGTTCTGTCAGAGGGCTCTATGATCCTCAGCAATCCTGCTTGCTGTTTTCCCATCACTCAGAAAGCGATCTTGGAAGAGGGATAACTGGGTTGTTGGGAGAGGCTTTCACCTCCCCCCCCCCAGCAATCCTTAGATCTCATGGGCAGGAGGGGGAGGTTTAAAGTTCTCTATCCCTGCATATTGAGATGGATGTGTGTGCATTGGGGGACTGTGTGTGTGTGTACCTTCTAGCACTGCATGAGGAACTCAGGGTTGAAGAGGTTGTCCCCCCACACCGCTCTAGCTGCTTGCTCACTTCTCCACAATGGGTTCCCTTATCATTACCTGCCTCTTCCCAGCCTCTATATTCCCATTGCCCTCTTTTCTTGCTGAGCTACAAAAGGCTACACATCAAGGTGGTCCTAGGCAAGAGAAATGGCCTTCCCTTTGGCACTGCAGCAAAAGTGCTGCTCTTTCTTAAGTGCTGCTCCTGGCAACTGTTCTTGGCAACCACCTGGAATTTGCCAACCATCCGAAATCTGCTCCTGATCTGCCAAAGGCCCTCCCTCCTCACCCAAGTCACTTGCCTTTCATGCAACAACAGGAAGAGGCTAGCACTAGGATACACCACACACAATCATAACATCTTAAAACTGGAAGCCTGAGTGGCCCAATTCAACCGTTAGCAATCCTACCAATTCCCACAAGTCCTCAAGTCAACATGTGAATCTGCCTTATATTGAGACAGGCCCCTGGTCCATCTAGCTGGGTATTGCCTCCTCTTAACTGACAGAGGCTCTCCAGGGTTCCAGGCAGGAGTTCTCCCATCACCTGCTACTCTGACCCTTTTAAATTGGAGATGCCTGGGACTGATCTGTATGCAAAGCACATGCTCTAGCGGCTGAGCTACAGTCCTTCCCCTTAACAAAATGGGGGAAAGCAGCCCCCAGTTCAATACAGCTGATTGTGCATATGTTCCATGGCATAGATTACTTGGCTTGACCCACTTGGAACTCTGTAATATTGACCCAATGTAAGCACTCACATAGAGAGGGCTGGGCTAGGGATTTGACAGATTCAAATCTGTGCCCCTGGTTTATGCATGGAAGGAAAAGCATCCGCAGGTGCCACTTCTTCCACTACTGCAGCATTACGGCAAGAGAAGCTGTGCCTGCCAAACTCCTTCGAATACAGCTTTTAAAAGCACAGAATCCCTTTCCCATATAGAATCCAGTGACTACATCCATAGGTACAGTTCAGCAGACAATAGACTGGGCATCTCTACATTAAGGAGAAAACCTGCATCCTTACCAGGCTTTCTTTTTCCTTGGGTCTTTCTGTTATCAGCTCCTTCAGATGGTGATCAACAGCGACCACATGATTTGGAAATGAAAATGTCCCCTCTGGGCAATGCTCCATAATGTACAATAAAACAGCACCATCTAGTGGCTATATTATAGCACCATGCCAACTTTACACACTGGGGATATTACATGATCATTTTAAATAGTGCATTATCACTGATCTTTTTTAAAGCAGGATTACCAGGCGAAGGCTTGGGAGACGTCCTGGAAGTTGACAAACTTCCATTAGGGCCAATCATGAGCATGCAATAAATCACTCATGTAGAGAAGCTCTGCATGTGTGTGCATTTTAAATCATGTGTGCTATTCATAGGTTCTTCTCCAGAATTCAATAACCAGTTTTAGTAAGAACAATTTTATAGCAATGTTCCGAAGTGGTCAATGCTGATGTACAAAAGGAGCTTCTGCATGCATCATTTTTCATTCATTACAATAGGGTATAAATGCATGTCCAAAGGAATGGACACACTACCAGCTTTCTCTCTTGAAATGAATGGTAACACTCATCAAGCAAGAGTTTCTGTATACACCTCTGAGCTTCTGGCATTGTAAACAATTGCCCACTTCTACCACTGACTCCAATGGGGCCTAAGTGCATGTAACTTGTGCTAAATTGCAACTGCTGTGAATAGAAATCACTAATCATTTTACTGCTATGACAACTTCACATACAACAGGCAAGGCTTTTTAACAACCTTTCTGGTTACGGTTTTATAATCTATAGAGTTTTATACACTTAGCTAGCAGGCAGTAAAGTAGCGTCATTTTCAGAAGTTACGTACCACAAATTGCAGCCTTGCTATAATTCTAGGTCTTGTTCTACTTTTAAAATAATTCATCATCATGACTAAGGTATGGTTATATCAGTGGGTACATGCAATGATCTTACCTTCAATATTTCTTGTAACTGTGGTCTGATATAATTTAGCAATCCTTTTTTCCTAATATTGTTCATTAAATATGTCTAGCCAATTTAACATTTACACAGTAGGCAATGATGTTTATTGACTGTAAATAAAACCAACTCCTATGAAAATACATTGGAGCCTAGAAGAAAGTGTTGCTTGAATAAATACAGTTCAGTGGTATAAATTAGAAGCTTTGTTTATGTACTGCAGTACCTTCAACCTACCTTATTAGTAGATAAAATCCTTCATGTTCTTACCATTGCACAAAAGCAGATAATGCAGCATATGTCTTGGGAATCGTCAGAGATCCATATAAATAGTGTTAAATTCAGAGACGTTTTGTACAGAGATGAAATGCATATCTCAAAAACAACAATTTTTTTTTAAAAAAAAATCACTTAATGGTATGGAATAAAGTGCAATAAAAATGGCTCAACAGAATGCATGTGTCATTTTCTTAGTGTGGCTACCATTTTTTCACATTTCCTTTGACACCTTTTCAATTGCCATGAATCAGAGGATTCACAAATTTTATTTATTGATTTCATTTTTTATACCGCCAAATAGCCGAAGCTCTCTGGACGGTTCACACTTTTTCAGGGGTGCATTTCTTAAAAGTCTAAGCTTGTGTTTACATTAGTAAAAGCAAGAGTTTTAAGCTCCATGGAACTGACACATGTGGGCTGAGTTGCGCCTTAATGGCCTGATCTCGACCATTCTGGAAGTTATAGAGCAGGGGTGAGCAATATGTGGCCCTCCACATGTTTTTGGAGTACAATTCCCATCAGGATAGCCAATGATAGGGGGATAATGGGAGTTGCAGACCCAACAACATCTGCTGGGCCACAAGTTTTGCGCCCCTGACACAGAGCTTGGTGACAGCTTCTGTTGGAAATTCCTTCAGCCCCAACGTGGTGGAGGACCCATTGTGCCCCCTCTTGTAGGGAAGGACTGGAGGCAGAAAGGGGGTAAACCCCCATCTCTCTCCTGCAGTGGTATCATATGGTCTTTCAATCAGCACAAACATGCATCAACTCTTACTTTCAGTAAGGGACAGGAGAGGAATGGCACAGTGTTATACTTCAGCTACAGACGTGACCCAAGCTCCTCATCTGGAGGACTGGGTTTGCTAAGGGCTCTGTATACCCCATGGTGTCTGCGCAGTGGTGCTGCAGCGTTTATACAATGCAGTCGCCAACTCACACCCAACATGGGCTTTCTGCCCCAAAACTGTGCACTTAAAAGTTACTGATTTACCATAACTTTTTCCTCTAATCTGAGCTCACCATCTTCTTTGCTCATCTGTCGGTGGTGTCCTTGCATCGCAACAACGCTGGTGGCGTTCCGGGGGCATATCAAGCCCCATGGTAGGTCGGGGGAACGTATGGGAAGGCCGGGCAGAGGGCAGGACCGATGAGCTGAATGGCCACCAGCGCTGCCCAGAAAGCCCGCACTCCCTCCAGCCATGGGGATTTGCCGCTCTCATCCCGCAACTGCGAAGGAACGAGCGGCAAAGCGATGCTGTCAAGCATCCCCTTCCCCAGTCACCAGGAAACTCTGCTATTTGCCTCTTCTCAAATGAGACACTAAGAGAGATTCAGAAAGAAGGGGGAGAGTTTCCTGCTCTCTGAAGATTAGAAAAGGTGATAAAAAAATTCAAGTATATGAAATAGAATAAGTATTGTGCACAGTCATTTAAAAACACTATTCACTGTCAGCAACCCAGTAATTTGCCTAGTCAAATGAAAGTCAACAGGCCAAAACCAGCTGGGCTTTTCCACAGACCTAAATCCAAATATTTCTGCTAATGTGGGACATGGGGCCATGTCATATAAGCATTAATACATTTTAAAATGTGTTTGAAGTAATTTTATGTTTTCTTAATTATGTACAGCATCTTGGATAGGATTCAATTTTCCATTACACTGGTGTAGGCTAACGAAAGGCAGTGGAATAATCTCACTGTAAGTAGATGTTAAGTGATTTCTAGCACTAATCAACAGTATTTTTGCTCAAAAGTAGATACACGTTGGAATGTCAATTAGACTTAATTAAACATAATCCTAAAATCAACTGTTATAAACCTATCTATTCATACTTGACTTGCATATATAAAATAAAACTGCACCTATAAACAGCAAGTATATTGTAATTGCAGGCACTGTTACTCAAATGCAATCAAATTACTTTGTTGTATAATCATTTGAGTGAAATGTTCTTTAAAACTCAGGGAAGCAACAAAACACAGTGTTGTGTGTTTTTATATGCATACTTAATTTGGAATCGATGAATTAACAAGTATCTGTGAATGCTATAACTAGCTTTTAGCCAACATGGCAAATTCTCCCATATCTCTGAGTTAATTTAGTTGCCACACTACTAAAATGACATTTTAGGAGGACAAGAAACATATTTACTTCTAAATTTCAAAACATTGATCCAGTTTGCCTGGGACATTGGGCTTATTGGGACTTGTTTAACCCTGCTGCAATGTGTGCCAGGCGACATTTTGAATATGCAACCTCCAACCCGGCCACTATGTGCTATTTGACGGTTAAACAACATTCACATAATCCTCAGTTTGTAGTAGGTTATGCAAGGGTTGTTTAACCCTCAAATAACCCATGGCAGCTGGATTCACACAACACAGCAATCCCCAGATCGGGGGTTGCATATTCAAAATGTCACCTGGCACGCACTGCTTCTCATCATGGGTTAAACAACCACCAAGCCTGGTGTGTTGTATAAACTAGGCCATTTACTTGCTTCTGAAAGTGTGTGAGCTCTTAAAAAGAACCATGCTGGATCACACCAAAAGCCTATTTGGTCTAGCATCCTGTTTTTGGAAATATGCCTAGAAGAGTCCCAGATGCAGAACAGGCATGTAATAGACCCCTCTCATTCATGTTCCCAGGAAACTAGTACTGAGAGGCATATATAGCTATCAGGACTAGCAGTAATTGTTTGTAGGTTAACTGAACTTGTGGGGAGCAATTTGCCAAGTCCTTAAAGTACATGCTATTGTCTCATTCTTTTGCTCTACATGCAGCCTCCTTTTCCTTTTCTGTTTTTAACTTTTGTAAACCGCCCAGAGAGCTTCGGCTATGGGGCAGTATATAAATGCAATAAATATATAAATAAATAAATTTTCCACCTGAAACAACAAATTGCAGGAGACCATCTATGGTGCTGGTCAGTTTGGCAAGGGACAGGACTTAATTTGAGCCAAAGCTCACAACGGTTTATATCAAGACCACGAATGGGAAACTTGTGGTCCTCCAGAGGTTGTTAGATGATAGGTTGCAGTCCAATAACATCTGGAGGGCCACAAATTGCCCATCTCAGATCTTGACCCTATTTTCAACCCCCAGAATTCATCTCCTGGATCATGCAAAGGAAAAACAAAGTGCTTCTGAGCACATAGAGAATGCCTCACCTACACTACTGAGCAACTCTGCTCCCCCTCATTCTCCCTTGTCAGGGATTAAGCAAAAGGATTTCCAGGCCTGTGAGCGGCTTTGCACATAACCTTGGTGAGTAGTACATCTCATTTTAGAAATGAAGTACTGGAAAAGGGGAAGGGTATCCTGGAGCAAATATTTTAAAGGGGGACATGGCCAAAAGGTTCACTTTGTCCAGTTATGAAAAGCACTGACCCTGTTCAGATGACACGCTAAGCCATATTGATTAAGCATTTTGAACTAAATATTATGGCTTAGTGTGTCATTGAACCATGACTTAGCACGTCATGTGAACCATTCCTAACCATGGTGGCTACATAACCACAGTTTAAACATGCTCACTAACTATTTGTGGCAAAAGGATTAGCGGACTAACCATGGCTTAGCGTGTCATCTGAACAGGCCACTGAAGTTCTGAGGAGCCAAAATTGACTGTACAATCTACCATGTTATTCTCCAACACACATCCCATGGACATTTTACTTCTGTGGATGTGGTAGACCAGCACCATATTTATTGAGATCCCAGGATAGTGGAAGTGTGTGCTGCTGATAGGATTAGCATATATGAGTAGATGGCGTAGGCCCCCAGAAGGCATAGAAAAACTGATATTAGATCCTAACAACGTCTAAAGGGCATCTGTCACTCCTGTGTAATTTAATAGATACGTGCATACTGCCACATCTGGCACGTAAATACTAATCAGGCAGCCAAAAATACTAATCAGGCAGCCAGAAATGTAAACATATGTAATGAAAAGAAGCTAAAGATCAACCATCAATGCTCT
This sequence comes from Elgaria multicarinata webbii, assembly GCF_023053635.1. NCBI lineage: Eukaryota > Metazoa > Chordata > Lepidosauria > Squamata > Anguidae > Elgaria > Elgaria multicarinata. The sequence continues at coordinate 79,171,935 of NC_086177.1, read as the reverse complement.
AAATTTCAAAACAGACAAAGCATTTTATGGGAGGTGGGAAATGGAGATGTCAACCATGTTTATTTATTTATTTATTTAAAACATTTCTATCCTGCCCTACATCATCAAGTTATCAGGGCAGCGTACAGATAAAAGCATACAGTATAAAACAGTAAACATACACAGCTAAAAACAAATTAAACCATAAACCATGTTAAAACAATATATAATTTAAAAGCAGTAAAACACTTAAGACACTTAAAACAATGTTTCATCTTAGTGAATTTAACCATTAAAGGCTTTGTTAAAAAACCATGTTTTCACTTGGCGCCGGAATAAAACGAGCGTTGGTGCCAGTCGGGCCTCCAAGGGGAGGGCATTCCACAGTCAGGATGCCACAACAGAGAAAGCCCTCTCCCTTGTCCCATCATAGTGAATGTGTTGTGCTGGTGGGATGCGGAGAAGGGCTCCTCCAACAGATCTCAAGTCTTGGGCAGGCATATATAAGGAGAGGCGCTCCCTCAAGTATCGAGGTCCCAAGCTATTTAGGGCTTTAAACGTCACTACCAACACCTTGAATTCCGACCGTAAGCGTATAGGCAGCCAGTGCAATTCCTTTAAGACTGGTGTTATGTGATCTCTGTAAGATGTACCCGCCAGCAGTCTAGCTGCTGCATTTTGCACTAGCTGCAACTTCCGAGTCGTCTTCAAGGGCAGCCCCACATAGAGCGCATTGCAGAAGTCTAATCGGGAAGTTACAAGTTTGTAGCAAGCCCAAAAACATGATACTTGGATATGGTATCAGTCAAAGAAAAACATTCAAACATTTGTTGGGCTACTGCAAGCCCTCTATTTAAGCTTATATATACAAGGAATAAACAACAAAAAATCCGATCTTCATATTTTTGTAATTATGTTTTTTCAGTTTATAAGAGTTATTTTGACATGGGAATCAGCACATTTTTATTAAGATCTAAGCAAAGAAACAAACCACATAAAGAGTGCATAGTATGCTCATGTTGATCAGACTATGGTATGCAAACATTTGAGGTAACAGATAATTTTTTTAAGGACTTAAAAAAAGTTCAGCTTTACCAGCCACATCTATGAGTATCTTCTAACCAAAGAGTTGTAGTAATTTAGTTGGTATTCTTTAATACTCTGCTGTGTGATTGCATGAACAAGCAGTTGAAGAGCCTTGTTTTGTGTTCATTCTGATTGTGCCAAAGTGTCTGCCATCTGTTTGGCACTCCCAAATAAACGTTTTATTGTACTGGCGAAGCTCTAAACTCTTATACCCTTTTAATAAATACACTAGGCACTTTGTAGGGGGGAAAAATGACCAGCAGCAAATTCTTGGAGCTTGCACAGTGAGATGAACCTGGCAAGAAACCAACCTCCTCTTCTGCATTGAGCATCTGTATTATAACGTTCTAAAGCAGCCTTCCCCAACCTGGTGTACTGGAGAATTCTGAAAAGAATATCTCCATCTGGTTCCTTCACACCTACAGTAAGTATTGCTCCATTTATTACTTTTGATTCTCAGGAACACTGTACTAAAAAGACACAGGTTGTTTGCCTGACCCTCTTAATTTACATCATACAGACTTTCTAGGATGTGTTAGCATGCAGCCATATCTACATCCTTTTTTTCTAGTGAGTTCACGGGATGGTTCTATGAAGAACTGGGATAAGCAAGAGGGTGATTTAGAATTTGGCTCTTGAGTTTATGTGTGGGAAGCTGCGTTCAACAAAACCAGAGGTTGGTCTTGAAGGTTAGTCCAAGATACAGTTCCACGGTTGAAACTAAATAGGTCTGGCATTGTAAGAAGCCCAGATGGGAGACTATTTGGGAACCATACAATAGTCTGAGTTAGAGTGGAATATGTATACAATAAATAAACTTAAGTGTGGAATTGGAAGATGGTGAGGCTTTGTTTAGACAGGAGACAAATGTAGCTATGTGGGTATAGAGTGAGAAACAAGTTCAAATACGTAAAATTTACCTTCCGTGTGATGTGGTGCCTTTAATTCAACAAATTTGATCTGTGATCCCATAGGCTTCTGGGTGTGAACTGTGCTTTGGTTCAGGTCCCACCAGCACACAAGTATGTTATATGGGATAAACAAGCCACCTGGATCTGAATAGGGCCTCATGCACATAGATAATTGATGGGGTCAACTCTCACAGCACTGATTACTTGTTTGGAAGTTGCTGATCTTGGTCACTCTTCTTTCCACCTAAACTGTGATCACTGTCAAAGCTGACACCATGGCAGGGGCACTGACAAATCAAGAGGCTGATCTAGCTGTGCCAACATGCAAAGGCAGCCTTGTGGTGATTTTTTTTAAGACTTGAGAAGCTACACTAATCAAGATTTACATTGGTGCTTAATCCACAACGTATTTAGATTCAGATAGGTAAGGATGCTGATTAAAACAAAGAGGAACAGACCTTTCAGAAGGTTTATGCATTCCTTTGTTATTTACCATGGAGGATGGGCAGATCATCATGAAAGATACTACTGGGTTAAGACATAAACTGCCCTAGCTGTATCTAGGTGTATCTTATGTAAACAGAAGAACTAGCCATGGATATTATTGCTTTTCTAACATCCAGATTAGTTTACATCAAAATGCTCTAAGCAAAAATCACAACAGGTCTAGAATGTTGCTGCCATGATGTTAAGAATTGGGAGGCAACTGCTCTGTTGGTTACCAGCTGGTTTAGACCCAAAGCCATAAAGTCTGATCAAGGACCCATACACAAGGTCTTCCTTGGAGGACCAGCTCTCTGTCCTCCCACAGTCTTAAGTATGCTTGTTGATGACATGAGACAGCATCTTCTTGGGTAAAATCCAACCTAAGTCCTACTTAGAGTAAACCAACTGAAATGACAAACTCAAATTCCATTCATCTCAATGGGTCTACTTAGGTAGGATTACTCCTTGGTAGTAGCACTAAGACTGTGTCATTTCTTCCTTGTGGAGGCTCAACCTGCTTCATCTTTGTTAGCATTTCAATGCCATATAAAAGAAAAAGGAAGCCCTTTTCCAAAGGGTTTTTAGACTAAGATTTTTGAACTGATTATGTCTCCTGATCTTTTTCATGATGACTGATGGTCAATTGCTTTTTATTTGTATTATATTTTTGATCTGCATTATATTTCTTATTTATATTATATTAGGGTGCAATCCTATGCATGTTCAGATAGAAAAAAGTCCTACAACTCTCAGCATTCCCCAGCTAGCCATGTTAGCTGGGAAATGCTGGGAGTTGTAGGACTGTTTTCTGTCTTAACATACATAGGATTGTCCTCTTAAGTGCCTAGCTAATATGGAAATGTTTTCAGGAAAGCCAGTTATAATATGCTGGAAAAGGCATCAGGGGCATACTATCCATTTACAGCTGAAATGCCAAGCACAACAGCTCAATATCATGAAACGGAGACATATAAACTAACACATTATTTCAGGTTTATTTGAGTGAAGGAAGAAAAAATGGAAAAGGCTAGTACTCATTTGTGTATGTAGACATAGAATTTCACCCAGTTCAGGTTCTGAACTTTAACTTCTTAATGGAGATTAGGACTGAGAACTGAGCAGTCAAATTTCAATTTAAAATCTCAAAAAACCACCACATTGTTAAGCAGATTTCCTTGTTTCTCCAGGACTTTTATAAGAGAAGACTTTTGTTATAGTTCCTGACAATGAGTGAGCTAAACTGTATTTGTATTTTTTAAAAAATATTTATTTATTTATTTATTTATTACATTTTTATACCGCCCAATAGCCAAAGCTCTCTGGGTGGTTTACAAATATTAATGTCTATCATGAAAAGTAGATGCATATTTCCTCTAAAGATAGCAAGTATTTATAAAGTGAGCCTTTAAAAAAAAACTGCTCCTTTAAATCTGATTGGAGAAGCCTTCCCACCAAAGCCATCTCAGATCTTCTCCACATTATTCTTATTTATTTATTTATTTATTTATTTATTGCATTTATATACCACCCCATAGCCAAAGCTCTCTGGGCGGTTTACAAAAGTTAAAAACAGTAAACATTAAAAACAAATATACGAAGTTTAAAAACATAAAAAGCTTAAAAACAACAGCATTAAAATTCATTGCTGTGGTGTCTGCCTTCTGTGAATACATTTATGTTGATAAAGGTTAGGCTTTTGACAGAAGCTTTTTCCACACTTTGTACACAGAAATGGTTTTTCACCTCTGTGAATTCTTTGATGCAAAGTAAGGGTGAACGTATGACTGAAGCTTTTCCCACACTCCACACATTTATATGGTTTCTCCCCTGTGTGGGTTCTTTGATGTCTACTCAAGGTCCCACTACGGCCGAAGCTTTCCCCACATTCCATACATTTATATGGCTTCTCTCCTGTGTGAGTTCTTTCATGTGCGAAGAGAGTTCTTCTAGCAGTTCCATATTAGAAATCCATGTCTTCCTGCTAAAACTGTAATATCTGTGCACTTGGCTTCAAGCTACCAATGTGGTGTAGCTTCTTCCATGCAACTACAACAGCTTTCATAAACTTTCACATTCATAAACTAAGTACTTCAGACAAAAACTGGTATTTTTAGAGCCAGACTTAGCTACGGACAATAGGATGTCAAAATCAGGCTATGCTGCATTTCTCTTATGAGCTAATAATCCTCCCGCCCAATTTAACTACCTCTTTCCTCTTACACTGCTGTGCACTGAGGTAGCTCAAACACTGGGTGACATCAGACCGGAGGGAAATTGCATTTCCTTATTGTTGCTTCCCCCACACTTCTGTCCCACAATACTTCCTTTCTTCACATGGGAGAAGAGGAAGTAAACAATGACTAAATGCCCATTCAGTGGGCGTTTTTATCACGCTGCGATAAATGACGGCATGTTTTGCTGCATAACAAAACATGTAGAACTTGCAGAGAAATTAAATCCCCAGGAAGGGGAGGAGAAGTGTGTGTAAACAGCCAGTTTTAATCCTGCAGAAAAACCAGAAACAGAAACCCTGGTAAAGTTCTGGGATAAAAAGCCTGGTGCAGAGAAGCTCTAGGACTTGAGTGGGGGAGAGACAACATCCTCCCTTTCAGGTCTTTCCTAGCAACTGAGAAGGCTTAAGGAAGTTCACCTAACCATTGTTTCTCATGGAAATATCACTAGAATAGCTCAGGTAATCAACACAGTCCTTTGCCAAGTCCAAGACTGGCAAAGTATTGCCTCGAGGCAAGCCACAGTGAAAATCTGTGTCGCAGAAATGTGATAGCAAACACCTTATGGAATGTTTAGATCTCCCCATCAGTTCACACACTCAGCTGCCAATCACCAAATTTACAGTAATCAACTGTGGGTGGGTTGGGGGGGAATGAAGTCATGTGCAGATTATATATTGCCCTATATTGAACCTTTCTCCTGGTAAGACAGTTTCATTGTGGGATGAAGCATGGAAACTGCACAGCAAAATTGTTACCATGGGGAAATACAATGTAATAATGTGAGCCATATGGAATATTTTTTTCCATATGATGCATAGAAATGTCCAATTATAACCAATGAAAAGGGATAGATACCCAATTTCTATATAAGTATCACCTATCCAAGTGGAGGATATTGTTAAACATTATCAAACAACACAGCCAATGAAATTTCTAACATTGGCCAAATCACTACTTTTTTAAGGGAAGCCAAATTAAGAATGCTGTATGTATTCATTGTCACAAATAACTTTTGAGTTTAGTGGAGCAGCTGCACTTAGTGAGTTGGCATTGCTCAAATCAACTAATCTCCATGACCAGGCTGAGATTAAAAGGCAACCAGAGAGCCACTCTCTGTGAATCACAATAAAGAATTTGCTGTATTCAAAAGTTACAGCTATATGGATGTGTGCCAGTGAACTACCAGTGTTCCAAAGTGAATAGATGCCAGCTGGAAAACCTAGAGCCTTCAGAGTGGAATAAATCTGCAAAATCTCTGTGGAAATCGTGTGATGGGTTGTATGCTAACTGACCTAAATCGCAACCTATGATACACTTTAATGATTTATCTTTCCATTTGGATTGCCAGAATGAAGTAGGAATACAACTGATTTTCTCCCACAGAATGAGGGGTTCCTTAGGGAGTCTATTGGGCCTCCCCCCCCCATCCCTGCCCCACAATCTTCAGCTGGGCAGACATGCCACTCCTGCGAGAATTTCGCACAGAGGTATCCAACAACCCTGTCCCTATGCAGCCCCCTTGTTCAGAGCATTTTCAGATGCACTCACAAGAAGGATGGAATCTGCCATAGATTTTTTTTCCAGAAGGACCAACAGGAATTTTGGGGCATAATACACTGTAATGTGGATTGGGCCCTCTGCTCCACCCACAATCTGTTGCTAAGAACGGTTAGTTATGTGTTAAAACTAAAACAAGATTTGCCCAACATGACTTCTCTCTCTCTCTCTCTCTCTCTCTCTCACACACACACACACACACACAAACAAACACACTTCTTCTCATCAAGCTATTGCATGTACTGACAGCCAGTGTGGTGTAGTGGCTAAGGTGTTGGACTGGGAGTCGGGAGATCCGGGTTCTAGTCCCCATTTGGCCAACCCACTGTGAGGATAACATAGAGAGGAGAATTATGTACACCACCTTGGGTTCCTTGGAGGAAAAAAGGTGGGATATAAATGTAAATAATAATAATAACAACAAGAAGACCCCCACTACCAGTCACTACCACCCACACATGATATCCAAAAACCATAAAAAGGCACAATCTAGGCTACACCTGTGCCATAACTGGAAAGCAGGAAAATATGAAGAACAAGTAGCTCAAGAAAATCAAACCACAATGATATGGATTATATCATCAATGAATTAAGCACATATGGACATAAGAAGAGCCATGCTGGATCAGACTATGGGTCCATCTAGTGTAGTATTCTGTTTACACATCAACCAGCTGTCCATGGGAAACCCACAAGCAGGACATGAATGCAACAGCACTCCGCACATGCTCTGCTCGTGTTCCCCAGCAACTGAGGAACATAAGCATACTGCCTGTGATACTGGAAGCAGCACATAGCCATCACTTCTAGTAGCCATTGATAGCCTTCTTCTCCAGGAATTTATCCAACCCCCTTTTAAAGCCATCCAAATTCATGGTCATCACTACATCTTGGGTAGTGAATTCCACTGTTTAACTATGCACGGTGTGAAAAAGTACTTCCTTTTATCTGTCCTGAATCTCCCACCAACCATCAGATGATTCTGGGTTCTAGTATTATGAGCCTATCCACATTCTCCACACTATGTATAATTTTGAACAGTTCTATCATGTCTCCCCTTACTCCCATTTTTCTAAGCTAAACAGTTCCAGCCGTTATAACCATTTCTCATAGGAGGAAAAATATGACCATTTTAGAGATGGGAACATAACTCTTAAGCACATCACAATCCAGAGAAAAGAGGAATCCTGCATTCCTCCTAGTGTATTCTTGTTTGTTTGTTTGTTTAAAAAAGTCACGTGAATTGGGACCTACAACCCACTCCTGAAGGTGTTACTTTAGAAGTAAGCCCCAGCTTTTCCAATAAGACTTATTCCCAAGTTAAGTGCAGCTTCAGGCTGCAATGAGGTTGCAAAGCTCCACAAACCTCAATAGGATTGACTTCCAAGCAAACATGTATGGGATTTCACTGTCAGTCATGAACAAGATCCTATTGTCATCATCTTTAATTAAATGAAACTGTTCTTAAAATGCTGCAAATCAACAGGATTAATTTAAATGTTCTCGATTTCCACATGTGGTTACAGAATTAGTTATGCAACTGCATACTAGTACCCCTCAATATTATGCATTTATACCATAAAGAGGTTTGGCTGGGGATGCAAACGTAACGTGTTGCATTATTCCAAATATATGCTCCGAAAGCCCTAAGCTTCCCTTGTCGACAGCACTGAAGCAGTCTCCAAGTGGATGCCTTCCTTTTCTCTGCACACTGCCATTCAGGCTCATGTTTTTGTTATGGAACAAAAACCTCACTCCCAGCTGTGGCGCCAAAATCTAGTGCACACTGTAAAAGTAACTGACAGCTCAGATGTGAGCTTAGTGGAGGCCTGAAGTAGTTCGACCAATGAGAGGCTGGCTTTTTAACAGAGCCACACATGTTTACAGACTGCATTCTGCCGGTAGGAGGAACAGTCTGAAGGAAAACCTGTAATGGATTCTTAGCAGGAGCTTGGTTTAGTTCTTTTCAAGATGCCAGACTCTCCAAGATTTCCCAGCTCTGATGGATATAGAGCAAGGTTAGTGTTTAATTGTAATGACTCACTAGAACAGGACTCCTGAACCTGTTTGAAATGCCATGGGCATGCCCCGTGAAATGATGAAGAGGGTTTTTGTTTTTTTAAGCAATTCAATCTCCAATACTTTTTGTTAAATATGAATTTACATATGAAAAAAGCAGTAACTACAAAGGCTTACTAGATTAAAACTTTGTGACATAATATGATATCAACAGCAATCTGTGTCTAGCCGTCTTTGTTGCCTAACAACAGTATTATTTCTACTGTTGGGGTTACAATTACTATTCTGATGACGCTTTTAGAAATGTTTGAGAATCCCTACCTCACTTGTCATAACAATCCTGTAAGGCAATGGGTGAGCAACTTCTGGGAGCAGCATTGCTTCTTGGGAGGCTCCAAGAAGTATGAATCTGCTTGCAAACAAGACATGTTTGAATGGCAAACATGTTTGCAAATACACACTTCTTGCAAAATCGCTGTGTTTTTGCTGCCACAACAAATTCAGTAGGGGGCATAAAAGGAGCCACGGGGGGGGGTACATGCGGCCCACACATTGCCCACCTCTACTGTAAAGTAGGCCACTTTGGTTTGACCATGCACTGGAATATCCTCCACAATGCCTTACAGGGTGGACTATATTTACAGGGACGGCTCCCTTGAGGTGATTTGTGGAAACATGGTGGCAAAACTTTCAGCCACTATACTCACTGGAATCACCGCTAAGAAACTGCGCCTATAACTGTGGTCATGCTGGTCCAGATGTTACCTTGTTCATATCACTATGTCCAAAGGGTGCGCCACATGAATGATTTCGAAGCATCTGAATCCACCCTATCCTTACAAATAGTGCGAAAGGTACTTCAAGGCCTCTCAGTTACTTCATGGCTGCTTAGAGATTTGAACTGATGTTTACATTCAGCGCCATCTTAACCAATGATCACCTGAGGTTGCCAGTAGTAGTAACAATATTGTTCATTTTCCACGTAAGGGCATTTGTCAAAAGTGACACATAAATGAGAACATTAAGGAGTTAAGAGGAAACAAACATACTTGTTTGGTCTTGAAGGTGACAGACTGATAAGGCTCCAAGCAGATAAAAGAGCTTCTGTCATCAGTGAAAGAAGGAACAATCATGTGGTCGATTTTTTATTCCAAAAGGAAGGATTCCTAAGACTTTATAAAACAAGTTTCCTCGCTGCTAATGTTAGCTTTTGAGTTCACAAGGGGCTGAAAGCCCAAAACCAAGACAACATCTGTAACAGTTGTTTCCAAACTTTTGCTTTGGTGTTCTACTGCTTAAGTAAAAACACATAGAAGAAGGCCTTAAGATGCCAACACTGCTTCTGCTAAGTTCAGAGATGTGTCTCTTGGCTAACAGCAATTTTCTCAGTCACCTGATCAGAATGGGCTAGTGATGGGTGCAATGTGGATCTTATCCCCAAATATTGGTTTGTGTGGCATTAAAGCACACTCCTGACCAAATATTTGGAATACATTGTGGTAGATGAGTTCAGGACTGCAAACTTATGGCTATTCCATTTATTACACAGTGGTAAAGCCGTGATTGCCACTGTATAACCACTCAATAATAATAATATATTTATATTATAAATATAATATTTTTATATATGGCCCCCCTCCCATATGTACCTGCCCGGACCCTAAGGTCATCCTCAGGGGTCCTTGTTCGCGAGCCCCTGCCAAAGGAAGTGAGGCAGGTGGCTACCAGGAGGAGGGCCTTCTCTGCTGTGGCACCCCGGCTGTGGAATGAGCTCCCTAAGGAGGTTTGCTTGGCACCTACATTATATGCCTTTAGACGCCAGGTGAAGACCTGTTTAATCTCCCGGCATTTTAACAGTCTATAAATAAATTTTAACTTGGTGTTTTCAATATGTAATTTTGCATTGCTGCTGTTTTTATCTGGTTGAGCATAAAGTATTGTATTTTATATTATGGTTTTATACTGTTGTTTTATACTCTGAATGGTTTTAATTTTTGTGAACCGCCCAGAGAGCTCCAGCTATTGGGCAGTATAGAAATGTAATAAATAAATAAATAAATAAAATTACTTACCTCTCCCTCTGGTTCGAGGCGGGGAACAACATGAAATAAATTATTAAAATAACAGTCAGCAGCAAGCAGCCTCCAATCACAACTTCCGGAGGTATGTGAATGGCAAACATGTTTGCAAATACACACTTCTTGTCTTCACCTTTTTCATTTTAGCCTCAGCTCATGTTTGTTTCTCAAACAACTGCACAAATCAGTTCTTAGGTATTGTGCTTCTTTACAAATCTGAGGGCATGCCCAAACCCACTGATTTCAAAACCATTAATTTCAATAGGTTTAGGGAAAGCTAAACTTGCATGGGATTGGGCTATTAAGATGCAATTCTACATGCATTTACTTACTTCATAGGAATCTCCTTTGAATAGGGAAGCACTTACTTCTGAGTTAGCAGGCGCAGAGCTGGGTTGCAAACTTCTGGAACACAGGAAACTGCCTTCTCTGGCCTTTCCCAACCTGATGTGTTGGTCTAACATTCCCATCATCCCCAGGCAGCAAGCCATTGAAGCCAATGGTCAGGGATACTGGGAGTTGTGGTCCAAAACCCCTGGAGGCCACAAAGTTGGGAAAAGATGTGGTAGTGCCATTGGTTCACCTAGGTCAGTGGATTTGTACATGGCTTCTACCACTGCGCTAGACCCTTTCCCGCAAGAGCATCTCGGCTTCGAATGCAACCAATGCTTTTCCCCGCCCATCTCGGGCGAGGGTTTCCCCCTTCACTTCAGCGAGACCTACCCACTTCCAGCCGTGTCCCGGCTTTGCAACCACGTCCTGCTCCGCGCCAGCTCGGATATCAGCACTTGTTGCCGGGCCCGCCTGTCTGCTAGTACTTCAGCGAGGTGAGGGAAAGCCTGGGCGGGCGAACACGCCCCAAGGCAGCGGCAACACGGATCCTCCGGCGACGCCTCCGCCGCCGGAACGCGAATCCGCAGCCGACGAGCATTCGGCAGGAAGGCGACTCCAGTCCGGGTTTTGAGGTTGGGGACTAGCGAGCTGCAAGGAAAGGCTAGCTAAAGACCCTCGCTTGCTCGCTCGCTCGCTGGCTGGCTCGGTCCAGCCGTCTCTCCCGCCCGCCAACAGCTGGGCAGCGCCGCTGGGCCGGCGGGAAGAGCGTCCCGAACCGCTCGCCCTGGGCTGCAGGCTGCCCTGATGGCTGCGCTGCGCCCGGCCTTCCTGCCCAGCGCCTGTGCTCCGAGCGGCGGCTGCCGCGCCTCTGCCGCCTTGCCGTGAGTGCCTGAGCCGTAGCGGCTGCAAGAGCGCTCGCCGCCGCCGCCGCCCCTTAGCTCAGGCTAGCCCAACCCAACCGAGCCCGCTCGCGGTGCGGCGCGCTAAACTGAGCTGGGCTGGGCGCGGCCATGCAAGCGCGGCGTCTGGCCAAGCGCTCCAGCCTGGGCAGCCGGCGCTTGAGCACGGCGGGGCCGCCGTCGGCCGCTCAGCCTTTCCCGGAGCCGGGCGCCCGCGGTGCGCCGAAGCCCGAAAACTCCTGGAGGCCGCCCCGGCGGGAGGGCTCGGCGGCCGCCCTCGAGGAAGAGGACGAGGAGGAAGACGTGGTGGTCGACGTGGAGGAGGAAGACGACGCCGACGAGGCGGAGGCGCCCGGCTTGGGCAGCCCCCTGTCCGACCTCGGCGGGCCGGGCAAGGGCCACGCGGCCGTCCGGGCAAACCTCAAGGTGCGTGGTCGTTGTCGGTGGGGCGGGGAAAGCCCTAGCGCCGGCGAAGGCGCCACAGGGCTCAGGCGTCAGAGGACGGCGAAGGGGGGAGGTTGGGGGCGCTTGGGTGGGTCAGTGCCACACGTCCCGGCCCTTGTCACTGGGCTGCGTTCCGGAGGGCCGGCGTGGAGGCGCTTCCGTTGTCGGGGCTGGTTTGTGACAGCGGGGTCATTCCTAGGGCAACCACTTGGAAGTTGAGGCAGGGCTCAATCCAGCCCCAGCCTTGGGGAGAACGGCGATGAGATCATGCAAAAGGGAGGGGGTCATCTGAGCATACCCAGAGTGCCTTCCCGGAGTGACGCTGAAGGCACGGGAAACCAACTCCGGTCTCAGGTTGCTAACAGACCCGCAGAACCGTCTGTCCTGCCAGGCTGGGCAGCAGAACCTGGTGGACCCCAATCGCACAAACTCTTTGCCGTGTTGTTGTGGGGCGGGAGAAGCCTAGCTGTCAGTGGGGAAGGATCGTGTTGCGGTGTGACAAAAGGCATCGTGTGCAGTGTTTCCATTTCTCTTCCCAAGTAGCAATGGTATTGTAAGGTGGGGCAGGGGAAGAGCAGAATGCATCTATTTTTAATTTAAATCGGTGGGATGCATATTCAGATGGATTTAAACATGAAAATGGTGTAGCATAATCCGTTGGTTTAAGGCCCCTGCGGGGGTTGGCATTCAGCTATTTTATTCCCCAACTCAAAACAGTTATCTCATAGTGTAAATAAAGATGGCTGTTGTTTACAATTAAAAAAGAAAAGAAATCAAGCTCTATTAACATAGTCTGTGGTGCTCGAATGGAGAACTTTTTATTGTTGGATTATTCCTTGTGTGCTGTACTACAATGAATGACATAAAATGGAGTGCCCTCTGACAGTAGAGGGCAATGGTGGAATGACCACTGGAAATAATGGTCAATATGGCTAGTTCTAAGGTGTACATAAGACTTTGAAATGCATGCATCTGAAGCCCGGGGGTGGGGAGGGTGGATACTGGTGAAGCTTAATAAGGCCAAGGGAAATGCCAGAAAGGGAAGGGAAGGAGTAAGAATGACATCAGCCAGCACAGCTCCTCCACTGAAGGGAGCCATGGGGATAGCAACACCGAAATCCCATATACAGTGTCTAGTGCACTTGCCTGCTCAGAAGGTCCCATTGGGTTCAATAGGGCTAATTCCCAGATTAGTGTATTTATTGCAGCCGAAGTGTCTGGGGCTGAATCTGTAAAGGACTCTGTGAGAGTAGAATATAATGGGCAGCTACATTAGAAAAGAATGTGAAGCAATTAAGGCACAATTATTGCTCTGGGGAGAAGCGTGTGACTGTGACGGACAGAGAAACGGCTCTGCAGCATTTCTGCAACAAGCATGTGTGGTATTCTGACTTGGTCTGCAGCAGGGTTACAGAAAATCAGAAGGCCCCGCCCCCTTTCACCAACCAGTTTCCCAGATTTTGTGTAGTCCCCACCCACCCCCAATTCTAAAAGGTTGAAATGCCTCTTCTAAGGTTTAGCTACTGGCAGTAAGAACTTTAAACTAAAATATGCTGGTATTCTGGCCCCACAAACTGCTGGTATTCTGGCCCCACAAACTACTGGAATGCACCAACCCCCGAACTTCTCTGAAATGGAATCGGCTGAAAGAGGTCCTCTACACCGTTTGGAACACTGCTTCTTTCCTTTTAAAAGGTCTAATCCAGCCCTAAGAATTTGGGTGACTGAAGTTGCAATTCTATGCACACTTATTTGGGAGTAAATTGTGTCAAACACAGCGGAATTTACTTCAGAGAAAGCAAGCATTAGATTAGACTGTCAAGGGCTGTTTCCTCTTCAATGAGTATCAGAGGTCCTGTTCAACAAGGTTTTTTTTTATAACAGACGAGACAAGCCTTTTCAATCATGGCATCAGTGCTCTGAAATGCCGTTATATTCTAGGGAAGCCCATCTGGCTCCATCAGTAGTTATGTTTTGTTGTTTGGTAAAAACATGCCTTTAAAAAAGACAAGGTGACTTATGGTAGTTGCTAAGTGCTGTTCAGGTTTTTTTCCCTTACATGCTGCTTTTGTGAGCATGGGAGGAGTCTTTTTAATTAATGTTTTTATTGTTTTAATGTCCTGTGCTCTGAACCTCCCCCCCCCCCATCGTGTCCAACTTGTAGATTCCTCTTTTTTGGTGTTGTTTGGCCAGTATTGAAAAACTGAACTAGATGGATCATTGAGGGCACAACCCTATGCGTGTTCAGACAGAAAAAGGTACTACAATGCCCAGCATTCGCCAGCCTGCATGTTTTTTTAAAAATTATTCTAGTTTGTATGCTCAAGTCATTATAAGTGAGGGAATTCTACCTAAGAGGTAGAATTTGTGAGTTTAAGAAGTGCCGTGTTGGATCACACCAAGGGTCCTTCTAGTCCAGCACTCTCTTCACACAGTGGACAACCAGCTGTCGACTAGGAACCCATAAAGCAGGACACAGTGCAACAACACCCTCCCACCCATGTTTCCCCTGCAACTGCTCCATATTGGTTTATTGCCTCAGATATTTATTTATTTATTTATTATGTTTCTATACCGCCCAATAGCCAGAGCTCTCTGGGCGGTTCACAATACTGGAGGTAGCACATAGCTATCAGAACTAGTAGCCACTGATAAGCTTCTCCTCCAGGAATTTATTCAACCCCCTTTTAAAGCCATCTAAATTGGTGGCCATCCCCACATCTTGTGGTAGTAAATTCCATAATTTAACTATGTGCTGTGTGAAGAAGTACTTTCTTTTAGTTGTCCTGAATCTCCCACTAATCAGTTTCATGGGATGACCCTGGGTTCTGGTATTAGGGGAGAGGGAGAAAAATGTCTCCCTATCCACATTCTCCACACCATGTATAATTTTGTCTGCCCTAAGCCTTCTTTTTTCCAGGCTAAACAATCCCACCTATTGTAACCTTACCTCATAGGAGAGACGCTCCAGCCACTTAATAATTTTTGTTACCTTTTTCTGCACTTTCTCCAGCTCTGTAATATTTTAAGTGTGCTTGCACCATAGATCTGTATAAAGGCAATATGATACTGGCAGTTTTATTCTCAATTTCTTTTCTAATAATGCCTAACACAGAGTTTGCCTTCTTTACAGCGGTCGCACACTAAGTTTGCACAAACAGTGCATCTTGATTAAAGGTGGAAAACTAGCCACATTTTCAGACTTTGCTAAATAGTAGTGCAAATGCTTATCCAGAAAATGTTGTCTTTGTGCAGAGCAACACAGTTAAAGGCGTGAAAGGATAAGTTGAGAGAAACCACATCATTTATGGTTATTTGAATTCTTCATAAAGTTTTCTCTCAAAGACCCCCATGCATTGATGGGCGTATATTATGTTTTTATAACTGAGATGGATGCTGCCAAATCCTTGACATATAAAAGTTACTTGTGATATGAAGAGCCCTAACCTGTTGCTGATGCCACAAATAAACTCAGCTTGGCTAAGATAAGCAATATCAAAGCAGTTTACTGTGCATGACAAAACCATTTCTGTACAAAAACATGCAGCATAAGGAAAAAGATTATAGTTCTATTTCATGGGAGAAGGAAGCCGTTGAGAAGACTTCCTGTTCCATGGAAGTTCTGTTTTCTTATAAACTGCTTACAACAAAGTTTCCTTGATATGTTTATATTCTCTTAATATTCACTTCACACCTTTTAATAAAAGCTGTATTCTGAGTGACTGAGCATGCATGCTACTTGGTACTTTAAAAGTCAAGACAATTCCAAACAATGTGTCAATTCAGACATTATCTTCCAGGCCATACTTTGGAAGATTGAAAACTTATTGTGGTCTGTGTCCTCCCCTCTCAAGTACTGATTTGCTGCACAGTTTCTTAATCATAATGTGCTTTGATATCTGAAGCAGTCAAACCATTTATTATTATATTTATTTATATCCCACTTCCCCCCCCCCCCCAATGCTGGGCCTCAAGGCGGCTTAGTGGTGGCATCTAAACTATGACATGATAACCCACTTCAAACCATGGCTTGGGGGTTAATAGTAAAACACATTGCCAAAATTTAGACATTACAGCAAATTATGACTAGAGGAAGCCTGAGGCTGGAAGAGAGACCCTGCTTGCGAATAGACGGAGCGGTAAGGAGAAAGACTGCAGGCCTCGATACCATGTTCCCAATCCTCAAAATCATGGTTGGGAGGTTTGTCTGAATTAAGAAAAGTCTGGAACAGAAAGTAGTTGCCATGTTGGTCTGAGAAAATAAAAGTACAACTTCATATAAGTATGCCAGCTTCTGTTAGCAAAGGAAGATGCAGTTAAATGGAACTAAGCGCCCGTTCATATATGCACAGAAGTGGCAAAAGATGCACTAGTCACTTGCATTTTTATTATCTCATTGCTTTTTTACATTGCTAAACTAGCTCAAGTCTCATGTAACTTGAAAGGTAGTCTGCGTTGGTTTGGCAACAGAAGGTTGTATCCTGTTACATTATATTTCACTTTGGAAAAATGGGATGGAGGGGGAATAGATAGTTGGAGGCAAGTATAGTTTGGATAATGAGTTGGCTGGAAAGTTTCTCACACTAAGGGCACAGTACTATGCATGTTCAGTACCAGCATGCCCCAGCCAGCAACTTAAGGTGCAATCCTCTGCATGGCTGGCTAGGGCATGCTGGGAGTTTAGGACTTTTTTTCTGTCTAAAAATGCATAAGATTGTTCCTTTAGACCACAGAAGATAAAACATTTGTTCATGAAAGCTTATTATGCCACAGTAAATTTGTTGGTGTTCATAGTGCCAGTTTTTGCCACAGCATATGAATATTGTCAAATATTCATATGCTACATGTTTTGAAGCCTTCTTGACGAAACTGTATCTAGTTGTAGTTATATAATTGTTTGACCATGCAGAGAAAACCCTCTGTATTTTGTATGCACTGATACTGAGGAGAATTTTATTCTTTAGCCAAATGGCAAAGATGTGTACTAAAATGGTATGTTGTTTCTGAAGAACACTTAAAATGCATTGTTTCAGGTAGTGTTTTTGAATACAGATTTTTTACAGATACTTTGAATGAATAAGCCTAACTGGCATAGCTCATGTAGAATAAGCAACCAATGGCAAGGTGAGTAATTAAATACAATGAATAGCCCAAAATGTAGTAATACATTGAAATTCAGGGCAGTATAATTTTCCAAGCATCATTAGAAGAATCTGCCTTACCTCATTGTGCTCCTCTGTGAATAGAGACTTCTTGCTGAATAGATTTGTACAATATAGTTCTTCATTGCATGGCACAAAAAATGAGAGAATGCTGAAGAGAACTTGAGTTAGAAGTTGTATGCTAAGAAATACACAGCAATTAGATTTGACTTTAAATAGTATTTTAGCCATTAACTGTTTTAACAAGATGAGGCATTGTCCTGCCCCTCTTGCTACCAGTGGTGATGTGTTCAGGATTACAAGAAAAGTTTATTGGTGCTAGTAAAACCTCTGAGGAAGAACTTGCAACCTAAGCTTTCCTGTAAGTCTCCTTTTATGATCATTTTAAGTATTTATAAAAAGAATTCACTTAATGTCTCTCCTCCAGAATTCGCCTCCTCCATCCAGTCCTGTATTTCATAGAATCATAGAATCATAGAATAGCAGAGTTGGAAGGGGCTTACAAGGCCATCGAGTCCAACCCCCTGCTCAATGCAGGAATCCACCCTAAAGTATCCCTGACAGATGCCTGTCCAGTTGCCCCTTGAAGGCCTCTAGTGTGGGAGAGCCCACAACCTCCCTAGGTAACTGATTCCATTGTCGTACTGCTCTAACAGTCAGAAAGTTTTTCCTGATGTCCAGCTGGAATCTGGCTTCCTTTAACTTGAGCCCGTTATTCCGTGTCCTGCACTCTGGGAGGATCGAGAAGAGATCCTGGCCCTCCTCTGTGTGACAACCTTTTAAGTATTTGAAGAGTGCTATCATGTCTCCCCTCAATCTTCTCTTCTCCAGGCTAAACATGCCCAGTTCTTTCAGTCTCTCTTCATAGGGCTTTGTTTCCAGACCCCTGATCATCCTGGTTACCCTCCTCTGAACACGCTCCAGCTTGTCTGCGTCCTTCTTGAATTGTGGAGCTGACTTTCCAGCTGACTTTCTGATATTTCTGTGTGGATGTTTTATTGCCATCTGAAACTCAACTGCTTCTCCTAAGCGTTCTTCTCATTGACAAGTATGCATTGGTACTACTACCATCCACTCTCTTAATCACACATAAAGTCTTGGTTTTGTCCTGAATTCCTCCTTCCTTGTTTTCTATATTCGATCTATCACTAAGACATGCCACTTCGCCCTGTACAGTGTTAGCAAATATTCCAGCCCTCCTTTTCTGCCTCTTCAGTTCATGTTCTAATCATCTCTTACCTTAGCTACTACGACCTTCTTCTCTCACTGTCCTGCTCTAAACAGAGTCCTTGCCCTTTGCTAAGCCAATACCAGAATGTATATAATAGTCAATTCGGCAAGCAAATGGTCAAGCACGATTTTACCAACACACAGGGACTTTCCAAAGCAAGTTTTGAGGCGTAGCCAAGGTCAAAACTGAGGAGATCAATCAAGTAAAAACATAGTCCAAAAGCAGGTAGCAGTCCAGAAGTCAGTATCAAAGATATCAAAACACATGGCAAGGTCATGGGGGGAAACAGGATACAAAGACTAGTGCTGAAGATCAGTCATTGTTTCTAGCAACTCTCACGTTTCAAGTGAGAACTGATACAGCTAGAACTACTGGAACCCCACCCAGCGTTCAGGTGCATCACGCTAGAGGCATGTCATATGTCCTCGGCCTCAGGCACTGCATCTCCAGGAGGTAGATTCAGAAGCATCACTCCTGAGGGTCCCAGACTAGTACCAGAGTCTTCTGAGGGGCTAACCGGCTTTGTAGTTTCTGTCTCCTCCTCTGAAGTTGAGTCCAGTGGTGGCATCGACAAAGACAAATGCACAAAGTTTGATTAACAACCAGACAAGAGGGCAGACAAACTATTATAATATGTAAGCACAAAGAAAATTGCAAGAGGATTGGGACATGTAACATCAATTATGGTAACAATGGAATTGAAACTGAATACAGAAAAGTGTGTACACAGTACTAGTAGAAATAGTACTTAATAAACAGAGTTAAGACATTCAAAAACAATTGCTTGTATTTAGTAATGAAATGCTGAAATGGAAAGAAATGGGCACACAGCGAGATAAGCCCAGGACTCCAGATTTTACACCTGTTTTGCTGCAGCTTCTTCAGAAACTCGCTGTTGTTATACTACTCATAAGCATGAGCCATGGGAGAAACAGTGAGGCCATTCTTAAAATGTTGCTCTTCCCCAAACATCTTTAATCGTCTTCCAAAATGGATTGACTCAAATCCCAGGCAAGTTTTCTGGAAAGGTGGTGAGGTGTTTTTTCCAAGCCCTCTTTTGTATCTCGTCAAGAGGGCAGGGCTCCGGAAGCTTTAACTGTTGTGTTGAAGAGGGAATTTCACCAGGTACTGCTTGCATACAAATGACACCTGCTGGAATTCCCTTTTCAATACAAGTGTTTAAAATACAGGGACCCTGTCGTCCTTTCCATATGGTCACCGTAATGCTTAGAAATCACTATAAAATGCTCAAACGTTATTAGTTTCAATGGGGATAATCAAAAGCAGTTTGGTTTGTGGGGAAAGGTGCTCATGATCCCTTCCTCACTTCAATATATGATCCCAAAAACACCCTTTGTATGTATGTACATATGACTGTAGCTTTGGTCAGTTTAGAAGACTTTTGGGGCGTTTCTACACCTGCCTTTTCCCCACGATCATCCCTGGATTGTTCCTGTGCATCCAAATGACACACAGGGGATCCCGGGAGCAGGCAGGGACGATCCCTCCATTTTCCTGGGATAACCCTTAGATGTAGAATGGGCCTTGGACACATAGACAATGGTTGAAATTCCTATAGATCGGGGTGCAGAACCACTTTCAGCCCGGGGGCCAAATTGCATTTTGGAAAAGCTTTCACGGTCTGCATTTCAGTGGTGAGCAGGCTGAATGTAAAAGGGATTGGGGCCAAAATATAAAGAATACCAGCATATTTTAGCTTAAGAATCTTACTACCAGTAGCTAAGCTTTAGGAGCAGCATTTCAACCATTTAGGATGGGTAAAAATACTGCTGGGAAACCACTAAACCATCTGTGGATAAGGGAAAGGGACCATGGCTAGCTAGGGGACCCCAGAGGGCCAGGTTGAGGCCCTAGGAGGACTGTATTTGGCCTCCAAGCCTGAGGTTCTGCACTTGCTATCGATGCTGGTGCTCTGCCTACAGCCAACAGCTGTGTGCAGCCACCACTTTTCAAATGCTGGTTAAGCTCTTTTGCATGACACACTGCACATGCTCAAAATAATGGTTCTGCAAATATGTGTGTGTTGGCAGATATATACAGCTAACCAGGCATGATTAGGGAGATGACATACATAGAGACATGTTAAGTACCTACAGTGCACCCAACTGTTGAGCGCATTGCCTCAGAATTAGGCCATAGCTAGACCTAAGGTTTATCCCTGGATCGTCCAGGGGTCAAACCTGTTCATCTAGGTGACACACAGGGAATCCAGTGCTCAGGCAGGGGCGAACCCTGGATGATCCCAGGTTAAACCTTAGGTCTAGCTGTGGCCTTAGTGTCTGATTTCTCCTGGGGTAATTAGTTGAAAATCAGCTTACTTCAAGAAGTGGCATCCGGCCTGCCTTCCATCTCTCAAACATGATATTATGTCAGTGAAAGTTATGAACGTTTTTGTGAACCACCTAGGGAGCTTCTGCTATTGGGCGGTATAAAAATGCAATAACTAAATAACTAAATTATGCTTTTAAAATTAATTATGATTTGTTTTGTGTTGTGAGCTTTTTGCTTTGCAGTATGGTGGGGAAGCATATTTCCTGGTTAGTGTGTCATCTGGCTGCATATCAAGAAATATAAAATGACTAATGCTTTCAGCTTGGAGACCATTTATGTTCTTAAAGTAATCATTCCAGTTTTGTTCTTGAAACAACTGCCAGAAGATCTTCCAAGGAAACTTCAACATGGGAAACGTACTTAAATATTTTGCTTCTATTTACGTGCATGCAGTGACATGTGCTTGGACTGTAAACGTCCACTGTGTTTTATAGTAACTTACGGATTGTAGGTGGGAAAGACTTTCACTACTGGTGGACCTTGTTTTAGTAAGGGTTCCCCCCAAAATAATCCTGCTAAGCTATCATCCCTGGCTGATTTACACCTGTACACTCTAGGGCTGCCTCCCCAACCTGGTGCCCTCAAAACCTTTTGAACTACAGCTCCCAGCATCCCTGATCATTGCCCATGCGGGTGCCAGGTTGGGGAAGGCTGCTCTCAGCTTTGCAGCTTCTTGGGGCATTCTAAGTTCTGTTGCCCAGGACATGTCTACCCTGCTCTAGGAGGGCTGTCTTCATGGTGCTGGGCTGGCATTGCCTCCTTCCAAACCCCTGCGGCTTTTCTCCTCTGGGGCACCGTTGGGTAATCCCGACATCAAAGACAGAGTGTGGGGTTTCCAGTGGCCATCCGGGTATTGGAGCCCCCCCCGCCGCCCTCTTCCTGGTGGAAGGCGACCAATATGCTGGTCACCTTCTACCAGGGACCGCCCCCAGATTGGCCCCAGAGCAACATCAGAAGAGCTGTACTGACATCGACAGACGTCAGAAGAGCTGTACTGACATCAATCCCATTAAAAATGTCAGAGTTAGCCCTCAACTTTTTCAATGTGCAGCTTCATGGGAAGGTCCCCATGGTGGCTGTGAAGCAGCTACTAGGGGGCCTCCCCGCCCCCGCATATAGACAGCCCCCTGAAGAAAATAATTGAAATGTAGGTGCTTTGGAGTTATTTGCCCAAGACCTAGGAGACACAGGACTTAACAAAACCCTGGTGAAATATTCTGAGAACAAAAAGGGTAGCCTGGCCACTGCGGATGTGGGGAAGGTTTCAGTGGGAAATTCCCTTTTAAAACAAAGAAGTAAAATGTCAAGATATAAAAAAGGAATGAGAAAAAGGGAAGACTACAATCATACACACACAGAGACAGGCAGACACAATTCCAAAGAAAAATCAGTAAAATCTAACTTTATGACGCTGTTCAGACAACACACTAAGCCACAATGGCTAAGTATTTCGAGCTAAACATTATGGCTTAGCGCATTGTGTGAACTATTCCTAACCATGAGGGCTACATAACAATGGTTTAAACATGCTCACTAACCATTTGCTGCAAAAGGGTTTGCAGCCTAA
The DNA here is from genome assembly GCF_023053635.1 of Elgaria multicarinata webbii. NCBI lineage: Eukaryota > Metazoa > Chordata > Lepidosauria > Squamata > Anguidae > Elgaria > Elgaria multicarinata. The sequence goes on along the minus strand of NC_086177.1, from coordinate 79,149,597 downwards.
CCATGGCTTAGTGTGTTGTCTGAACAGGCCCAATGTGCTACATGTTAACTTATTTCAGTGGAATATTGGGCTTCAGAGCATATGTAGAATTCCTTGAAAGAAGATGATCTGAGTGAGAGCATCTTTCGAGTCCTAATTCAGGGTTCCCAGGAAGATGAAATACTGATGTGGGCCTTTACCCATTTATGGAAATTTTGAACCAGCCAAAAGCTGACCACTTAGCAGAGATTGTTTTGCCCAGTGGCGAGATAAGTCCCATCTCTGATGTCAGCCATGTAGGTTGCCAGTCAAAATGTGTTTAGACTCTGCTCCCACACCCTTAATAACTCTGCCCTTGATACCTGGTTCTGTCCAGTTTGTGAAAAAAGACAGAACTTAGAATATCTGCTTATTCAGGGTTCACTACATTCATTTTATTTATTTTTTACATACCACCCAATAGTGAAAACTCTCCGGGCAGTTTACAAAGATTAAAACGTAAAAATACAATATAATAACAAAATATAAAACCAGTTATGTACAAAAATATAACAATTTAAAACAATCAATAGCAAATCCTGGGACCTGTTAAATCCTTATAATATGCTGTCAAAGGCCTGGGAGTAGAGGAAAGTCTTGATTTGGCACCAAAAAAATAGCTTTGGTTATTGGGTGGTATAGAAATGAAATCAATCAATCAATCAATAGATGACAATGATGGTACAAGGTAGTTCTTGTGTACCATATAGTCAGGCGCCACCACTGAGAAGGCCCTCTCCCTTGCTGCCGTCCTCTGATCCTCCATTGGAAGAAGCACTTGGAGGAGGATCTCTGGTGTTGATTGTAGTCCACAGGTAGATTCGTAGCGGTTCAAACACTGCAGGTCGCACTGTTCAACAACATCAGAATATAAAGGTTCATCATCAAGGTGATAAATTTGTATGGTAACATAGAAATAAATCAGCAGTGAGCAACAAATAGGAATGTTGCATCATTGTAAGGACCTGTGATAAGGACGTACAGCAACTTTGTAAGGTGGTCTGCATCCAAGGCTCATTTCTTCAAATAACCCCCTGGTTAATGGAGTGAAGGGATGCCCAGAAAACCATGGGCTGTTAATTTGACACCATTGAGAGAGAGTGTTCAGCCCTTTTCCCCTCCTCCTGCAACCTGGTGCCATCCTGATGTATTAGACTACAACTCAGTGATCATTCTGGAGAATATGGATGTTGTTGTATTACAGCACATCTGGAAGGTGCTAGGTTGCACAAGACTACCTTAGATCAATGTATGGCAAGCGGAATATTATTCCTTGGGTGCTAAAAGCAGGCAGGTGAACCCCAGAGTCAAAATTAAGAGAAACATTATTTAATTTAAAAAGTGGGGGGAATGATATTAGAGATATTAACCTGATTGGACACTGCCAATCGGGTTATGATAAAAAAAATTGGTTTAAACCTCAGATAGACAGGTGATGTGCAGTTATCACTTCCCTTCATAGAAAGAATTTGGGAGGGATTTCCCCACTGCCACTGATACAATTTTGCCAATAGATTCATCCTGTGGGTTTGGCAGAAACATCCAGAGGATACATGGCAGGATGATCGTAGGGGATTGTGCTGTCAGCTATGGTGAGTCTAGGTCCTAGTCTCTTAAAGAGATATACATTATATGACCAGCCTTGCATGACTGGGCCATATTGGACACTTTGGGCCATCATACATTCAAACTTAAATACATTTATGACTTTTTTTGTTTAATTTAATTTAATTTTTGGGAGTGTCCAAGTTTTAATCAAAATCTGTATGCTTCAGGGCTGAAGTTGGACGGGCTGTTTCATACATGCCCATACAGGTAGAGAAAAAGTTTGTGAACACTAATGATAACTATGGAAATTCTGTAGTGTTGACCATGACAACCTTCGTGAATCAAAACCAGTCCTTTTTGAAACATCCAATAGGGTTCATCATGTCTTGTGAAATAAAATGATATATAAATTAGGCAAACAATGAGTACTTAAGAGTCAGGGTATGTGCAAAAATAAGTGAACCCCTGGTTGTATCAGCTCAATTCAAAGGAATAATTAGAATCAGGTGCTTAAGTAATTAGGTAGATTTTCAGGGGTGAGTTTGGGAAAGTCAGGAAAGTCATGCACATCAGAACACAAAGCCTAACTTCATTTAAATGATGGTGGGATCCAAATTATCTAGGAAAGAGAACCTGCTGTAGTGAACAGCTCTGTGGAAACATCAGTAACAGTGAAAAAGACAAACTCAAGGCCAAACTAGACGTGACAAATTGGCACCAATGGAGTTTTCTTAACCAGCTTTAGAGTAGTGTTTTTTATTGGGACCAGTGTTAAATTCCCTGTCCCCATCTCTGAGACTGCTCAGGCTTCCCTGTGGCTGATATGTCCATAACAAAAACTGTACATATTCTTCAATTTGATTCAGATTAAGTCTAGTTTGGCCCTCGGTGTGGGCATTTAATATGAGGGGGACACTCTCAAGAGACCACTTTTGACAATTTGCAAATACCTCTAGGAAAGGAAATGAAGAGGTTTTCTGATGCTCGTAAAGCAAATGTGGTAGTAATGTGTGTCAGAGCTGCTAAATAGGATTGAATGCCTGGAAGCTATGTCTGCCCCCTGTTTTAAAATGAATTGCGAGAAATCTAATCATTGCTTTTAATTTTTCAGGCAACCAACATAAAGCGTGAAATGACCTTCACAGTATTTCACCAGGAGGACCTAAAAAGTGATCTGAATCAAAAACTATCAGACCAACAGCTTTTTCTATTGGCCATGAAGGAAGAAGATTCAAAAACAGCAGACACCAAAAAACCTGGCAGAGTCCATGAGCACGAAAAAGAAAGCACTCGTTCGATCTGCCTTCTTGAACAGAAGCGCAAAGTTGTATCTTCTAATATTGATGTGCCTCCTGCAAGGTAGGAAAACCTGAAAAAGTGGGAAAGGGTGGAAAGCATTGGTTCCCTACACAGTTCAACACTGGCAGGGTATTTTTCCCTCTTACAAGTTCAAGATAAAATATATAATGTTTCCTACAAGTATAATACAAGTGTGCGTATAAGGGAGGTGCATAGACTAATGGTCAATATTGAACGTGGACTTTGGAATACCATCTGAGCTGTGGATTCACTGACTAGGTCTGATGGGACTTAGGCCAACTGGCTGGGAAAGTCTACCCTAGACTATAACTAGGCTCTCATTCAGCTACAGTTCCCAGTTTGGATATAACAAGAAAATGTGGCTTAATAAACAATGAGATAAGTGTCAAAGCTGGGCTACAAGGAGAGGGGCGAGGATGGATCATGCTGGATCATGCTTTAATATAAGCTGCTTTAAAGATTGCAGTACCTGTGGTAGCCAGATGACATTCTGCTCACATTCTGCTTGTGAACAGTGTCCACCAAGAATCATGGCAGCTTAAATTACAGCATTTCACTCCCCCACTTTCATGCAGTGTTCCCAAAAGGATAAGGATGTTGATTGACATCGTGATTAGGGCTCTGCAGCCACCCCCCGATCCGCCTCCGAGGCCGATCCAGAGCCCCCGAAGCAGCCCCAGTCCACCTTGGGGGTTTCCCAGCCCACCTCGGCACCTAAGCCGAGGCGAGATTCGGGCCCTCCGAGGCGACTCAGACTTTTCTGGGTGCTGGCTGCACAGCCGGCACCCGGAAAAGGGACCCACCCACCCACCCAGTCTCCTTACCTGTTGCCTCCGTCACTGCTGCCATCTTCCTTCTGGCAGCTTCTAGTGTTGCCGCTGGAAATAACTGGAAGTAGGCCATGTGATATTGAGATATCGTGCGGCCTCTGCTGATTAGTACCTCTATGGCCACCATAGTTTGTGACCATAGAGGTTCTAAACTGTTTAGTACCTCTATGGGCACAAACTACAGTGGCCATAGAGGTGCACAACAGAGGCCGCGCAATATCTTAAAATCGCGCGGCCTACTGCCTTTCATTTCCAGCGGTGGTACCAGAAGCCGCTAGAACCAAGATGGTGACAACAGCGGCAACAGAGGCAGCAGGTAAGGAGACTGATGGGAGGTGGGGCCAGCTCCGAAGCACCAAGGTGGCCTGAAGCTTCGGAGCCAATTGGCTTTGGGCTGTCTCAGCCTTTGCCTGAACCACCTCGGATCAGTGATTTGGAGGTCTGAATCACCCCGATCCGCTTCAGATTCGGTGTTCGGATCCGAGGCAGTGCACAGCCCTAATCATGATCATTGGCTAACTACCACTAGGACCCGCTCAGTATATGCAAGCTAATACTGCCTGTGATATGTGTAATTTGATTTGAACAGTTCATAGTAAGGTTGGAGTGTCGGCATTGATTCATTGTTGGCTGTATAATTTTGATGGCTGGAAATTACCTCCATTATCCGAGGCCCATGTGCTTCTCAATGCCAGTTGCTGGGGATCAAGAGTGGGAAGGTGGTGTTGCACTCACACGCTGCACTAGATGGACCTTTGATCTCATCCAGCATAGCTCTTCTTGTGTCCTTAACGTGTTCTAATAACTGGGAAGCAGTACAAATTATTCTCTTACACCATGAAAGCAAACGTGATAGCTTTTGAGTTTCATTTTTGCTTTTATTTGCTATTACGAGCAATACTGTTCAGGGATGCTTTATACATTGCCTTTTCCAATACAAAGATTAACTGAAGGGATGACCCATAGCTCAGCGGTAGAGCACATGTTTTGCTTGTGTAGAGTTCTAGGTTAAATCCTCGGTATCGGCAGTGAAAAGGTTTTCTGATAATAGGGCTGGAAAAGATATTTGCCTGAGACGTTAGAGAATCACTGCCAGCTACAGTACACAGTATTTGGCCTTGATAACCAGTAGTGCAACATATTGGCCAGGATTTTAAACTATGGGCCTGTTCAGAAGTCATGCTAAGCCATGATAGTTAAGGGGTTTGGACTAACTATGATGGCATACTGTGACCGTGTTGTAAGTGGGGCAAAAAACAACAAGAGAAGTCATGGAACCACCCTGGCTTACCATCCCGCTTCAGTAAGTTTAAGAGCCCTTGGGCAGCTTACAGTGACGTGTGGCGGACTCTGAAGTGATTTAAAAGAGCTTCAGCAGGTTAGATGGTCACAACCATAGACATGGCAGCCTAGAGCATCCCACACTTCTTGTGTCACTCTAGCCTTCACAGACGTTTTCTGTGATCAGCAGCCATTTTGTATTTTTGGAATGGAGCAGCTGTCAGATCTTATGCCAACTCCCATGAGTGGCAACTGTCTGCTGTGATCCTTCACCAAATATTTCAAAGATGGAGCCTCCAACAACAGACCTTTTCACTTCCCAGGACAATACAGTCTGTCAAAAATATTGTTCCAGGGCTGGTCGGGGGGACACTTCCCAAGGGGATGCCTCATGGACATCGGAACTTTTCTACCTATTCCCTCCATTCCCACTCCTCTCCAAAGTAATTGTGAAAATAGAAAGAGAAGGGACAAACTCCATCCTTATCACTCCTTGGTGGCCAAGGCAGCCATGGTTTGCCATGCTACTCAGGTTAGCCTGGGAAAACTTGCTTCTCCTGCCTAAGGACCCGAACCAGCAGAATTAGTACTATGGATGTGCTTTATTTAGGCTACAGTCTTAAATAACCAAGGAATAAACCAGATTTAATTCAATGGGACTTGCTTCTGGATAGGATTGCACTGTGAATTTGAAAAAGAAATGGATATAATTATCTGGTTTAATAAAAACTAATTATAATAGCGCTAAAACAAATGTTATAGCTTGGCTGAAACCCATCCACTCACAAGCAATTCTGATTTACCAATTTTTAAAAAAACATTGCTGAGTGGTTTTGTATTTTCTTCATAATTTATATGAGCCATGTTGTCAAATTGTTGTCCTCCGTTAAAGATACGTGATAGAATTAAAAGCATTGGTATAAGCTACACTAGGTAAATGTAGCTTATAAAATATGAGATCAGTGATGGCTACTTCCTAGAAATTTTTATAAATGATTTTATTATGGAACACCTTAGCACATTATCTTTCAGAATGTATAATACTTCATAATTCTTCAAATCCTTATTTCCCCCCAATATCTTACTAATGCTGATCGGTACAGAATTCATTTGAACATCCTGCTTCCAGTATACTCTATGGCAGGATTGTGCGTTTTCCTCCTCTCTCTCTCTCTCTCTCTCTCTTTGTCCTCCTCCCCTCTCTTTCTATGCTTGCCTTGGGGCATTAGCAAAAGGCTCGTAAAAGATATTTACCGTAAGTGTATTTGCATTACCGTAGAAGTTATTCTGTGTAATGTTTTTTTGTTGGTGGTACTTCTTGCAGTGTGCATAGGGAGTGGGAAATATTGACCTTCCCCAGAGTTTGATGGTTGACACCCATGATTTGTTCTGCTCGTTAATTGGTGTAAAAGCTTACTATGGTAATTGTTGGAAGTTATGGTATTGGTGAGAGCTGGGATTTGTCTCGGTCCACACTCTAAGTAAGTGAATGATTTGAAAACCTCTTGGAAAAGCTTCAGAATTTTATATGTTGATACCCATCACTAATTGCTCGGTGCTGTGGCAACCAGCTTACAATGAAATAGCAAATGAAGTCAAGAAGAAAGGGAGCTGAAGGCATGAGAAAAGGTAAGTATTTTTTTCAAAGAAATATAATACTGCGCAAGAAGGAATTGTAAGAATAGGGCAGCAGTGGCTATTTCCTTAGTGGAAGTTTAGCACTCTAATTGCTGCGATGCTGAATAAACCAGGATATCCTTAAAAATTGAACGTATGATCCTTTAGGAGGCCGTTGAACTGCAGTTTTGTGTGAAATGTCAGAACGAAAAGACATGTACTAAATGTTTTAGGGCGTGGGATCAGGAAGGAAGAGTTTTTTTGTTTTTTTAAATGGCTGAGACCATTAGCCCACACCAGTACAGTGTGTTAGGGCTCAATTGTGACAACTTGTAATGTCAGCCCTGTCTCTATGGTAATGGAGAGACATTTAAGTGCCACCGCTCCCAGGGCAATAGATGTGAACTTCAAGAATAGCATGGCCCATTTTTAGGTAAACAAGTCAACTGGGCAATTGTAGTTGCAGTCATGGTTGCACTATACATTGATAGAAGCACCAAAGCTAGGCACGCAAGGGGAGGGGTGAGAGCAGGACATGCAGGTACAAGGCTCATTTCCAATCTAAACCATGGCTTGTTAGACCAAGATGGTTACATTTGAAGAGTCGATTGTCTAAGACTCAACACTGAAGCAATGGTGACATTATAGCTCAGATTCTGGTTGCTGGTAGTGCCCCATAAGAATCATGGAACCTTACCACAATGACAGTAGTCTTAAGCTTTTGCAACCTGGGACTCACCTTTACCTCTGCTACCCTTTTCTGCTGCTTTACTAAGCTGGGTGTTTTTCACGGCTGCTTTTTTTTTTCATTTGCTGTTGGGGTCTTTGCACTCTAGTTTCCCTAACAATTAGCATAAGGAAACCATTTTAAAAACATGGTGGCAGCGCTACTGCTGCATCCTGTGAAGTGAGCCTGTGGACCCCCAGTTGAGCATCAATAGCCTCATTCAATTAGTTTACTTTATTTGTTCCAAAAAGCTTAAGGCAGAGTACATGATCCTCCTCCTCCTCCTCCATTTTATCCTCACAACAACCCTGTGTGGTAGATTGGGCTGAAAGTCAGTTACTGGCCCCGAATCATCCAGTGGCTATCATCATGGCCAAGGGGGGACTAGAACCCAGGTCTCCTAAGTCCCAGTTCAACACTCTAACCACTACACTATACTGGCTCTTCAACATGCTGCCAATAATAATAATAATAATAATAATAATAATAATAATTTTATTTCTTACCCACCTCTCCATTTTGATTGACAGAAGCATGGCAGTTTTAAAATTTGTATCTCTCAGATTCATATCACTCCACTGAACCACACTTGCTGGTGATATTATATCAGCCCATGAACAGAAGGATCTCTAGAAGCAGTGATATGTCCTGTTGATACAGTGTTTTTTTTAACACTCCTACTCAAAACTTATTTTGCACTGTGGATATTTGCTTTTTTAAAATGTAGGCGTATATGTGTGAGTGAATAAAAATAATCCTGTGAGGAATCCAATTAGCTCATTCTGCTGACGGAATAGCTTCCATTTGCGGAATGGTGAGGGGGTGGTTCTCCTCCTTGCAGCCCTCAGCATGCCCTCAAAATCTACTCCAGGGGTTGGGGCACCTTCTGAAGCAGATTTTGGGAGGGTTTGGGGGCCTGCAGGGGGTGGGGGGAGAGGAGGAGACAGCCTCATTGCATGAACAAAAGTCTGTTTTCAAAACAGTGGAATATACTCACTGTTTTCTCAACTGCAAACATAAGCACAACAGAGAAGTGGATAAAACATGTGATAACATATAAATGGATTACAAAGTTGTAGCTTTTTTAAAAAAATATTGTTTGTTTTAAGAAAGTCTCATTCTCTTTATTTAAGGGTAAACCCATAAAAACAACCAGTCTGGATATATTAACATGCATAATCCATAATAGTAGTGAACAATTTGTTCGTAGCAAATTGTTTAATTTGCCTCACTCTAAAGGCAATAAAGTGCTTAATTGTGTACTTAAACTTACAATTTTCAGTGGTATTTTGGTGCCCCTAAATTAATCTAGAGATTGTACCTATTATCTACCTGGGAGTTTCTGTGAAACCAACACAACAGAGCCACTACAAAATAACAAGATTATGTTAGAGCCACTAAGTGGCACTAGAGAGTGCTTACTATCTCGATTTAGCAAAAGGGATTAGGTTAGTTGGTTCCACAACATAAGAAACAAGGGAACGTTTCTTACAATTATATCATTTACAGGGTTGAATTTTCAGTGTCTCAAGTTTGAACATCATTTATATATATATAAAAAAGGTGAGGCTAAGGATAAACGTGAATGTTGCATTGAATGGGGTGGAGATTCTTTTGAATATAAGCACAGCAGACATAGAAAATTGGAAGGACAGGATGGGAAAACCTAATCTTATTAATTTCATTTAGTTTTACTAAGTGAAAGAAAGATGTGGCAATACTTCTGGACAACAGTTAGGATGGATGCTATTTTTTTTCATGCATTGTTGGGCTATTTAAAGTAGAGATCACTTAAGTGATGAAGAATGTGAAAATGTTCACTGTTTTTAACTTTTGTAAACCGCCCAGAGAGCTTCAGCTATGGGGCGGTATATAAATTTAATAAATAAATAAAAACAAATGAATTAGTTGCCAAAGATATGCATTTGCCTTGACTTACTGCATGGTTCAAAACAATACAGATATCCCTGTGAGTAAGAGTCAAGTCAGTTTCAGTAAGTTAGTTGTTAATCACAAATTCTCTAGAAATGAAATCCTGCTTCTTCAATTCTTCAGTTGTTATTGTTGTTGTTTTTAAAAAGGTTTTATAGTCCAGAGAATTATGTACACTTGAAATCTCACATCTGTTTTTCCTACCATTGCTTTTGCTCAAGGAGGTACAGTTTAGTGCCCTGGGATTTATTTATACTTGACAAGAGTCATCATGGTCGCATCTGCTGCTGGGCCATGAAAGAGCTCAAGATACAAGGCCCTATGCAAACAACAGATTAGTTCTCCAAATGATGATTTCCAGAAATGTTTTTAAATTAATCAATTACCTTTGATAGCACTGAGAGTCTTAAACAGAAAGCCATCATATACTGTTTGTTATGAAAAACTTATGGTTGACATGCTGCGGAAATTTGACTTTTTAATAGTTGTGTATCTTTACTGTGACTATGTATACAGGCCTGTCTTTATGGCACCACTTCGCTACTCCTTTCCCTTGAAACCCCGTGGTATTGCTACTGCGGAGTGGGGGCAGGAAATCCCCACACCAGGAGGGAGAGTGGGGTTTCCCAGCAGTCATCCGGCTATTGGAGCCCACCCCCCTCTTCCCAGTGACCAACCACCGGTCACCATCTGCCCTGAAACACCCCTGGCTTGATGCCAGAGCGAGTTCACATGGAGGATGACCTTGCTTCGAAGGGAAAAGTCGGGGTAAGTCCCTGTAGCTTCAGAGGAAAGCCCTGCAGTGACTGTGAATAGGCAGCTACATCATATAACCGACGTAGCGCCAATTTGCAGCCACCGTGGGAACAGCCCCTATGTCTCCTACGCATAATTCAACTCCCAGGGTCTACCAGAGCACCTCAAATACAAGGTTTTTTAATCACCAAATGGCTTTATTATCATTGGGAGAGTTTTAAAAGTTCTACTCATCTTGTGAAGGAGAATGTGACTGTATGTTGTTTTTTATTGTCTTACTGCGCCCACTTCTTCCCCAGCACACTTCTTATTGTGCATGTCTAAATGTTGCCTTTAGGTTAGCAACCCAAGAGAAGAACTGAAAAGTTATTTCATTTCAGCTCCAATTCTGTTTTATTCAAACCTGTGAGTTTAAGCTAAAATTAGATACAGATGATATTATTACAGGATTCCTTAGACTCTTCAATTGATCACTTAACACAGCCTTTGCTTTTCTTCAAAGTACTAAAATAAATAAGGCTTCGAAATATACGTGTTCAGAGATTCCCCAAACAATGTGTGAGTAAATCATTTATCTTACCCAATTTCAAACCACAGTCTGAGCAACTTTTAGTGGCTTGCATTGTTGCGTAGCAACATTAAGCAATTGTCTGAAGTCTTCAGTAGCTAATATTTGTAAATGGAAAGAAGGACTAACAACACAAACAATCTGTCTAGAATGAGCTTTTGAGCTTCTTCTGTTGATTTCGAGAGCAGAGCAGTGGTGGTTGTACAGTAGAATTTACAAATAGATGGTGCCCAGTTACTATTTCCCAGTTGTGAAAACTGCCACATCTCTACTTTTATTCTTAGAACTTGAAGAAGCATAACCTGTATTTTGCAAACGAGAGTTACTTCAAACTAAATGTCTATTTAGGGCGCAGTTGTATGCAAGTTTAGACACAAAAAAGTTCTGTAGGACTTTTTGCTGGATTTCACATAGGATTTCACCCTTAAAATCATAGTATCATAGATGTGGAAGAGCCCTTTGAGATCACCTAGTCCAACCCCCTGCTCAATGCTGGCTCTGCCCTGACAGATGAACATCCTGCCTCTGCTTACATAACTCCAGTGATGCAGAATCCGCCATCTCCCAAAGGCAGTCTGTCTCAATGCTGAACAGTGCTCAATGTTAGGACATTTCTCATGTTAAGCTGAAATATTCTTTCCTGCAATTTCTACCAAGTGGTTCTAGTCCTGCCCCCCCCCCCCCAGAGCAACAGAAAACAAAGACTGCTATCATGTCTCATTAATTTTCTCTTCTCCAGGCTAAACATACCCCACTCTTTCAACCGTTCCGCATAAGACTTTGTTTCCAGGCCTCTGACGAATTGGTTGCTCTTCTCTAAATGCAATCCAACTTGTCAATGTCCTTCTTAAAGTAGGGTACCCCAAACTGGACATGATACTCAAATTGAGCAGACTGTTTACTTCATGTGACTTAATGCAAGTTAAGATTACATTAACTTTTTAAGCTACAGTATTGCACTGCTGGCTCAAATTCAGCCTGAGATCCTCTAAGACACCTCAGTCCTTTTGCATGTACTGTTGCTAAGCTTGTTCTCCCCCATCCTATACTTTTGTCTTTGTAGCTGTTGTTTTGTACCTAAATGCAAGAGTTTACATTTATTACTGTTGAATCTCATCTTGTTAGATTCAGCCCAGTGTTCCAGCCTATCTAGCTCCTTTTGAATCTTGATCCTGTCTTTTATGGCATTTGTTATTCCTCCTAGCTTTGTGTCATGGTGTTGGCTATCCTTCCTAGCTATATGTTTACTGAGGTTAAATCAGGAAGACACTTAATTCATCAAGAGTTCAAAAACGTATTGAAGAGTTATGTATTATTGACACAAAAATACACAAATTCAGGCATAATTTGCGGAAATTTCTCAGAAATTTGCACAAATTGCAGCCCCCCACCCATCCCCGAGTACAAAAAGTTCCCAGAAAATCCAGGAAGTGGCCCAACTCAGTGCACATCAAGTCAGGTGCCACAGCAGGAACTGAAACAACATCTGGGGGCTGAGCCTAGGGAAACCTGTTGAACCCCCCTTCCCCCCCCAAACAAATATCTCTGACAACCCTATTCTGACAGAAGGATAATAGGGGTTGCAAGATGAAAGGTTGTGCATTCTAATTTCACCAGTCCATAGCATACTATCTGTGTATGAGAAAGACAACTCCTCTAAATTTTACTTTTAAGATAATTGGCCCCACAGTCAAATCAAGTCATCAAGATTGGTTTTGTGACTAGACTTGTCTATTTCTCCGAGACAGGTTTGATAACATTCATTGTCGAACGCTAATTATTGATATGGAAATAAGAATGAGCACCTGTGTAGAAAGAAGCTGATGTGAATTATGCACAGTACTGATGATCTCTCTCCAACTGCTGAAGCAAAACGAACTCATGACAATGCAGCACTTAATGTCATTAGATTCTTTGCTGTGTTAAATGAGCACAAGTCCCTTTCTTTCAAATTTTCATGTGGTGTTCAGGGATATAAGAAATGAATATGTGTAATAATTTGCCTTGAAATATATCTAAAAGTCAGATACTTTATGAAATTATAATGAACATATATGGAGAAACTATCATCATGAAAGATGTGCTACTGCATTATGTACATTGCAAAGATAATATGACTCATACCGTAGTCTAGGCTTCAGATGAGCTTCACGTCTGGAGATCAGCTGCATTCACCTCATTCAATTTTATTTGGAAACTACAATTTACCCTCCTTGCAACAAGTAGGTCTAATTGTGCATTTCAGATTACACCTAATTAGCTAAAGCTGAGTCAGACCATTGGCCCATCTAGCTCAGTATTGTCAACACTGACTGGGAGCAGCTCTACAGGGTTTCAGGCAGGCAGAATTTTTTCCTGCCCTACCTGGAGATGTCAAGGATCGAACCTGGAACCTTCTGCATACAAAGCATGTATACTATCCCTGAACTACAGCCCCTCCCCTCAAGTCCTGATGTCCAGCAATGCCAAGTCCTACTTGAAAAACATGCTGCTAAGCATTATGCTTTTATCATCATGCTTTCGCTATACTTGTTGAAAACACTAACATGCCAGTTTTCTCTTTTTCTTTCTCTTTTTTATTTTATTTTTATTATATTCTGGGATTTATTCAAATGAGAAGCAGTATATAAATATTGCTAACAAATAATAAATATACAGTATTAATTTAAATTCCCCCCAGCTTCCAAGACTTGGAAGAATAACTGTTTTTGTTTATGTTTGTGTGTCAGAAATATTGTGATAACTCAACCAAGTAAGATACTATCTTGGGGAGGGTGATTCTGCCAAAACCTGTACTATGGAGCTACACTCCGTAGCCATAGTAGCTTGATCTGAGAGTCTTGAAGTAAGGGCATGCCTTATTTTCTAGCCTGAAGGCTTGAAGAAATGATGGTGAAATTTCAGAAAACTGTTAAACAGCAGGCAGCACCCTCAGTAAAAGTAGCTGCTTTGTGGCATGTGTTAAGTGATGTACAAAAATATCTCTGTTGAAGTGCCAGACATCTGTGCTTATTAAAGCAAGTGGGTGGCTGGGGCGGTGGAGGGGGCTGACGTTATTGTGTGTGTTTAATTTGTTTGGTCTTCCCAAAATTTGCAAACACACAAAAATGTGTAGGTTATCTTTAAAGACCTTGATCATTTCATACTATCAAAGTGCCTACAGTCAAGGTATGCTTTATATTGGTTAACTCAGGTTAAGGTAGCAGTTGCCATGGTATGTTGATTTAGAGTGGCCTTCCAGATGTTGGATTACAGATCCCATCATCCCTTACCGTTAGCTATGCTATCTGGTGCTGATCGGAACTAAGAGACCAATCACCTCTGGAGGTCCACAGGTCTGCTGGGTTTAGAGGATGGCCATGAATTGCCATGTGATTTTCCTCCTTAAGGGCAAAGGAAGAATAGGGCTAGACCTTTGGGCATATCAGTAAAGAAAATTGATCCACCACACTGCAACAGCATCAAAGTACATCAGTCTTTATCATCTGTTTTCTTCAGGAAACAAGCTCAAGAGGCACTCAGTTCATCTCTGTTTGGTAAACGAACAGGAACACATTGCTGGCCCGCTGAGATGGGTGGGGGCTTTCCATATTGAATGTCTACCTGTCCACATAGGAGTGAGGAACTTAAACCCTTCCTCTCATCCCATTGTCCTGACAAAATCCCCCTCCCCAAAGCTGCTATTAAACCCAGGAAGAAAGTTCTTATTGGTTAAATTCCACATATGCTCTGGTACTAGTTCTGAATAGTCCCCACAATGGCTACTATTTGCAAGTGAAACAAAGATTCATAAAATTACAATTTAGCCTCATGTATAGTTTGTTCTAAAATCTCTGGGCACCATTAAAAATGTTCTACAAGGTCAGGCAACGTTGGCGATTTCTACCCACGCACATTTCTGGGGATTGAAGGGAGCCAGCCTCTCTGGGGCTGTTCATGGAACACGCTAACCCAGACTCAGTGATTGAGTGTAGGTTGGTTTGCTTGGGTTGGTAGGTTGGTAGGTTGGGTTATCATGTTGTCTGAAAGCAGCGTGTTTTCCACAGGGTGAGTAATTGTGTTGTCTGAATGCTGCCAGGGTGGCTTGTTAACCACACAGTGTGGCTTATTAACTATACTAAACAACCCAACAACAAACTATGGGTTCTCAAGGTGGCTTGTTTGAGAAAATAAATCACACTGCACGGTTAACATGTTAACGGGTCCAACAAACAACCCAGGGTTCAAACAGCTCATACTCACCCACTGAGTGTGGGTTAATGTGTTGTGTGTACAACCCCTGTGGAAATCACTTTAAAGACTGTCTTCTGGGAAGGGCTAGCCATACCAGGTGGAAGATGCTGAGGAGCAAGGAGTCAATAGACCTGTGTGTGCCAAGTGGTCTGCCCTGTGCTCCCTAAGCTAGTCAGTTGCCCTCAGGTAGAGTTGAAGGTGCTATCCCACTGTCGTTGTCAAAATAAGATTCAACAGCCAGATTGGTTGCCTCTTGTGCATGGGATGGAGGGCATGAGGTGCCATTTTGTCCATTGCCTCAGGCTTCAGCATGTCCTGGTCCAGCCCTGCTTCCGGATCATAGATGCATGGGTCTCAGCAGAGAGTCCACGTACCCTTTATTCCAGTCTTTCTTATTCAGATGCTTCCATATAAAAGGACTTGCAGGGATTCTGTGTACTCTAATCATCATTATCAATGTCACATAGGGAAATTCTTAACAGGAGGTAAAAAGAGGCTGATAAATTTAATTGGGAAGAATTTGACTTCAAGTTAATGGAAATTTATGCTCACTCCAAAGGCTTTGTCTTCTCCCCACCCTTTCCTGCCTCCCCAAGAAATATTTAATTTTGTACTTGTTTTACAAATGAAAGAAATACGTCAATGACCTAAAGATTGGTGGGGTGAACGGAGTAGAAAACAGAGAAATCTCCCGATGTTGAATAACTATGTATGTTCTGCTTCTGTTTTCCTGAAATGTACTGTTTCCTCCTGGTAATGAAAGATCTTGGCAGAAAAAGCTGTATTGAAGGAGAAGAAAAGTGGCTGCAGCTTGAGAAATGAGTTCTACGCGTGTTGAGCTTCAGAGAAACATTATGTCATTCTCATTTGTACTGCTAGGGGATGAGCTCATTGGGGAGGAGCCTCAGCAATTTACACTGTGCCAGTTCAGCCCTGTGGCGATTCGCATTCTCTGTGCTCACCAGCAGAACAGAATTGAGAGTGGGGGAGATACTGCACCATAAATTATTAAAAACCCACAGAGAAGAGATTTTTAAAAACACACTCACAGAATCATATTGCCAGTCAAAAGATTGCAATTTAAGATGTTCTTTGCCTTGTTTTGTACGGGAGGGAGGGATTGGTTCTGCTCCAGAGAGGGAGAAAACAAGAGTCCTGCACACAATGTCCAACTTCAACCCAAACTTCTGGTTAGGGTGATATCTTTCTTGGCAGTCATATTTCTCTCCCCTACCTTTAAAAAATCATATCCCTATTAATTTTTCCAGATAGATCTTCTGAACATTTAAACCTCTTTAAAAAAAATTAGAAGGAAATATAGAATGTGTTTGGATTGCGTAATCCGTAAAGCTTGGAAACTAGCCCAGTTATATCTAGCGTGGTGTGCGTTGTGTCTCATGATCTCCAAAATAACTTATTGTTAAGAACTCTCTAAAGGGAGGCAAGGTTGTGAAGGGCATAAAACACCTATAAGGGGGGGGAGGGGAGGAAGAAACCAAAAGCTGGATATGATGAGTGTCTGGAAAACGTAAAAGAGAGGACTGAAGAAATGGAACCTAGAAAGAAGACATTAAAAGGCTGTTTGAAAGATTACTGTTCCGAAAGTGCTGTTCTGAAAGACTACTGCAATGGCATATGGGAGAGGCAAATGTTTCCATTTTATCACTGAGGATGGCTCCACATTTTAGGCAGCAACCACTGTTGCTGCATACACACCAATGTTTCCCCCAGCAAATGTGTAAAATGTGGACAACATATCCACATCTTTGAACAAACATGTCTGGAAGCCTAGCCCAATCTGTGTATCTTGTATTTGTTGAAAGATGCAGATATGTCAACGACACTGTACATGTTTGCTGAGGGAAGCACTGTTATAATATAACTGTGTACACAGTAATTTATGTTGGCCACTGTGATGTTTCACTGTTTTTATTCCATATATTTGTAGTGTAAATGCTGTTTGGACTTCATATGGTAAGGATGGTAAGTGGTTAATTCTGTTGGGAGGGGAAGTGAGTGCATGGAATGTTGGAGTGAATTTTGATTGGCTCTTGGATTCAAGTGTGTGAAGGAGAGTTAGCAGTTAGGAGTTAGGAGTAAGAGTTAGAAGTGAGAGAGTTGGGGTTTATCTGCTGAAGGGAATAGATAGTGTAGGGTCTGTGTTTTATTATTTTGGGAATAAGAAGGACAGGAGGAGTTAGATTTGAGATAGAGGGTAGAGTAGGCAGGGAAAACCTGATATATTTAATGTAACAAACTAAGTACTGAACCAAATAAAACCACAAAGCCTGATCAAATGCATAAACTTCTTGTTAAATAATTGTTATTCTGTTTCACTATGGAGTGGATTCTTTAAGTACCTGAGGTAAGGTACAGAGTTATATGGTGGCAGCGGAGTGCCAAGCTGGTTGCTGTGGGACCAAAAAGGGATCATAGAACCACAGAACCAGGGGACAGAAATATACCAACTGTGTCCATGGTTGGGATCCTTTATAGAGAAAGGTAAAAAGGAGACCCAAGGGGAGCGGTTGTGACAGCCACGTAAGGTGTGGAGACACCCTGAACAAGACTCCCGAGTAACTGTATTTGGGCGTTCAGAATCTGTAGATTAAATACACGAGGAGAGGATGCACTCTAGCCCCATTCCCCTCTTCACACATTTCCATTGTCCTGTACTCATGGAAGGTAACTGTATGAAGAGGAGAACCTCCTGTATCCATGGAAGCACTTCATAAGATTAAAGAACCCTGATTTTCAACCCCAACCCAACTTCCTTCAAAGTTCAGCTGCAGAAAAATGAATTTAGGTTGCAATCCTATACCTAGTTTCCTGAGAATAAGAGCAATTGAACTCAATAAGTCATACATAGTATTGTGCTGTTAAAGTGGCAAAAAAGAAAGCAAAAAACTGTTTACAGGGGCGCGGGGATTGCAGGGAAAGAAGTGAGCATGCCAAACACACACACACACACACACACACACACACACACTCTGCCAATTCTCCCTTCAAGTTTTGCTTTCCTGTCCCTACATTTGCTGTTCAAGGAAAACCAGAGAATTGGTTACTTCAACTTTTTCCTGTAACACATAATTCCACCCTAAATATAGAGGGTACTGAGGCCCAACTGAAGATTACCTTGCTGTTACAGTTTTAATTTATTGAAACTGAATATACACTTTAAGTGTTAGTCATTGCTAAATATTGAAAACAAATATTTTAAAATTGCAAGACAATAGGGTGTGTGTGTTTTGAGAGCTGATTCCTTCCCCCACTCCACCCCCGCAATCCTAAAAGATAATAAGTAGATATTTTGGAAAGAAATGATAACCCTTCCTATAGCTATTGGGATATGAGGCATCTTTTTTCTGGGAACACAAATATTGTTTTGATTCCAAGTGTCAGCAATAATTTTGAAACTGAATAGAAACAAAATATGTTTGCAAACTTCTGTTCCTGTTCTGCCTGGGTTTTTTTATTTTTTAGTATAAAGCCAATATTGTCTATGCTGGTAGATGCTTTCCAGGTCTTTCTGAGTCTCCTAATCCAAAATGATTTTTCAATGGAGATGCGAGCAGGTTGAAACTATGAACTGAATACATGCAAAGTATGTTCTTTGCCAGCCTGAGCTATGGCTGTCTTTACAGCCTGCAAATTTGAATGTGTTTTATCACTTAAATATTTTAATTTTTTTAGTGATGGGGAATGTGGGAGTAGCGCTGCAAGGCATGGAAGCGTCTCTTAGAATCATAGAATAGCAGAGTTGGTCATCGAGTCCAACCCACTGCTCAATGCAGGAATCCACCCTAAAGCATCCCTGACAGATGGTTGTCCAGCTGCCTCTTGAAGGCCTCTAGTGTGGGAGAGCCCACAACCTCCCTAGGTAACTTCTACCGTAGCTCAGCAGTAGAGCACATGCTTTGCATGGAGGAGGCTCCGTGTTTAGTTCCCGACATCTCCTTTATATGGTGCCTAAAGTTCATCAGTCCAGATCCCAGGCAAGAGTAGGGTGAGAGTTCCAGAATTAGGATATGCCATAGAGAAGGTCCTTTCCTCAGTCACTTTACCGCTTGTCAACCGCCTAACCTTTGACAGGTAAATGAATCTGGAGAAGGACTTCTGATAATTTTCTGAAGTTACATGTAGGAGCATTTGGTCCCTTTAGACACCCAGGTCCAAAGCTGTATAGAGCTTTGAAAGTTGCACCATGTTATGAACCAATAGTACTTCTCTAGTCTTCAAAGGTAGCCCCATATAAAATACATTGCAGTAGTCGTACTTGGAACTACTATCCAGCATATAGCCAGTTTCCCCATCCTGCATTGTTGTTTTTCCAGTACACTATGCATTTTCTTGCAAGTCAACAGATTGACTGACTAAAATAGAAACACCCCATGTTCGCAACGTAACCGAACCAATTTAGTACTGATAATTCAATAAATGTTCATGGAGAGAGTATACTGTAAAATCATCACCCTTTGCTTAAGTACATTATTAAGCATAGCTTCTGAAATGCATTAGCCCTTTGGAAATCTTTTTTTTTAACTATCAGGTTGTGGATGGGATAGAAGCTTCAGTATGTTGTAACTGCATGTGAAGCTGGTTTTCCTTTCTCTACCTGACACTTAAGATTATTACCATTCATTAGCTGAATCCGTGTTAAAGTGCACTATGTTTGCCTTGAGGGTACTTTGTCTAATTAGTTTCATGGGAAATTGAGATTGGGTTGTTTTTTAAGAAGTACAAAAATAAGTTCATGTTGCTGTAATTCTTCAGCCAAGCGGAGAAAATGCAGTTATCTCTTTCACGTACACTTTTGGGTAAACTTGCTGCCTAATTTTAATGTTTTTCTGTTTAAATGAAGGCCAAGCTTAATGATACACAAGAAATGTCTGTACACTCTCCCACCATTGCTCCTTCGAAATTTGTAGCTTCTTTCTGCTGCATTTTAGTTAAAACCCCAAACCGTCAGGTGGTCTTTCACATACCTCCCATGTATCGTTTATTTTCACTATGATTGAAAGGCTGGTTATTCCTGTATATCTAGCTATAAAGAGGCCATAAGATGTACCTTCTCCCTATTAAATTATAAAAACCACAATCCACACCAAGTTAGGCCTGCTTAATCCCTTTCATGCCTAACTCTGTATTGGATTTTGCCTTGAATGTTCCTAGGGACTGCCCTACAACTGAGTAACTCTTCTCTGCTCAAGAAATGGCTACTCATAATCCACATGATAGTCCCCTGAAATGAGTTTAATTCATTTGAAAGGTGTGATTGATGCATTATCATTTAATGAGATTGTTTTGATCTCAGAAATGTAGCATCTGAGGTGTGGGAGGACAGAGCATTATTGTGGGCAGCTATTACACATTGGACAGCAGTAGACAACAGTGTCTTGCACCTCAGGTGATGAGCTGTCTGTTCCTGTTGGCTGCTGCTCTTTACTGAATGTGAGCAATACTAACTATCAATGACACTATTGCTTCCCAGGCTTGCCTTGATTTGCTACTGATGTGTGTGTGTGTCTTCACCTTCTTCCTCAGAAAATCTTCAGAAGAACTGGATATGGATAAAGTCACGGCAGCTATGGTACTAACCAGTTTATCCACCAGCCCTTTGGTCCGCAGCCCTCCTGTTCGGCCCAATGGTAAGGATGCCTTCATACTTACTTGGGAGAAGTTATGAGAAGTTGTAGGGCTCTTGCACTTAAATCTCAAACTGGAGAAGAAATCCTGGGAACCATTATCCCGTTGTAGTGTCATGCTGAAGTCAGAGTGGCTAATGAATAACTCATGATTCACTTTTCCCCAGCAGCCAGGAGATTCAATTTTGAGCTGGCAAACGGCAAGGAGAATTAAGCAGCCCCTTTCTTTCACCATTCATCCTCTCCCAATGGCAGCCTCTAAGCCTGGGATGGGCAAAAAGTTAGATCTCCAGATGTTTTGGACTTCAACTCCAAGCATTCGTGACCACTGGCTTTGCTGGTAGCATGCATCCTTAAAGGAGTTGAAGCCCCAAACTTTGGGAGATCTACCTTCTGCCCGCCCTTGCTTTAAGGTGTTTTTTCTGCTTATGAGTAGTATCCAACAGGGCCACTCTGCCTCCATTGCACTCAAGGGACCACTTGTACAATAGGGCTTTTATTCTTGTCATTATGGTTAGTGCAGCATGTGATAAATAACCCTGGAAACAAGCAGAAATACTTGTTTCCAGAACAGGATAGATCCCTTCTGCAAGCTCCACTGGCCTGCTCCATTCCGGAAATGAGCATATCTGTTCATTTCGAGTTACTTTAGAATTGCAAAAGCGCCATTGCGCAAGCATTGGATCTCATGAATATACAGGCACAATAGGATACTACCCTTTGGGGTGTGTGGTTTTTTGTTTTGAAAAAAAAAAAAGAACCAGGGGAAAGATATTTGCAATTGTTCATAACATCCACAGCGTAAGATCAAATTGATCTTTTTATTTCAATAGTATGGAGAATAATAAAAATGATGATAGGAAATCTTTTTTTATTTTGTTTTGTTGTACTTTGTATTCAACCTCATTCTATCAGGCTCTTTTCTTTCAAAATGTTGTTCTCGATTTAAATCTTTGGGTTTTTTAGGAAATGTAAAGGGAATTGAAAAGACAGATAAGACAGAAATGCCATAATTAAACGGCTGAAAATTACTTTTGAATGAAGGCTCCCCCCCCCCCCCCGGCACCTTTTCTTTTGGCTTCTGTGAACAAACAGCATTTTTAAACTGTGCTCAACTTGGAAGTGCTGCTTACATACAATTTGTAAAAAATTAATGAAAGCACTGCACATGGGCTAGATATTTTGTAATTGTTACCAGCTAATCCAGTATAGATCTAGCCAGGTAAGTGCAGTTCTATTTTTGTAAAGAGCTCATTGTGCAAGGTCATTGTTTAAACCTTTGCTTTATGTGATGGATACAGCTTCGGTGAGCTCCTAATTAGGGCATACTTTTAGGTTAATTGTTAGTTAAAAACATTTTTGGCTATTACAAGATGCTTTAAGTTTGTTTCCCCTTTACTTGAGATGTAAAAGAGACTTCAGGAGAGGAAGTTACACATTGCTAGCAGGTTCCCAAAGAACATTCTCTTACCAGGGTAGAAGAGATATTTCTGCAGATATTCTCACTTGACCAAACCGCTAAACACAGTAGGCTAAATATGTGAGTACAGCATAGGACCACACAGTCCCCCCGCCCCTGCCCAGCAGTTCACACCTTGCTGTGTTGAGTCGCAAGGTTTGAATGGGAGTTCTACTCATGTATGTTTGATTACGAGTAAATCTCTTCATGTAATCAGGAACCCTGATGAAGCAGGGCCCCTTATTACGTAGGGGAGGTCTACTCATGAGAAGAACTCTCATTCAGCCCTTGTTGGTCAATACAGCAAGGTGTGAACTGAGGGGGTGGTGAACACTTGGACGTAGGGGGTGGGGGCTTGCATGTACAGCCCTCACACTGAACTCATACATTTAGCCTACCCTGTTCTGGCTGAATCCCTAAGTATGGCTCAAATTTACAGGAAATAATGATTTAAAATTTGTAACCAGACCTCTCTACAGCTGAAGTCACAAACATAAATCTACATAGGGCCACTTCAAGTACATTACATCCCACATGTGTGTGTGTGTGTGTGTTATATAGCATATTACTCCTCTGAGCTGTATACCACACTCAAGTGGGAGCTTGAGCTTTACACCATTTGGAATTGATGTCAGGGCTCTATCATGAGCACCAGTCTGAGGTGAGCCTGGAACAAGGATCAGGGGACACACTAGGAGTTGGGACTAAAGAGCAAGTCAGAACCAAAGCTAATAATCAGTAGTCAGGCTAGGTGAAGGAGGATACCAGAAATCAGAACTGGAAAGCAAACCAGAGGTTCTCCCAGGTGAGGCTTTTAGTATACCATCATCCTGCCTCAAACTTGAAATTTTATGGGGGTCCAAACAACGTCATCTTCCATTTGTAACCCTCCCGTGTTTCCCCACCACGTCTTCCATCCTTTTTCTCACTACAGAAAATATGCTGAGGTAGGAAAGATGGAATAGCTGTGCAGTGCCTTTTAATTGGTATTGCTTGGACCTTCTGCCTGGAAGGTACCCAGGAGACAGGACCCAAGGATCCAGGAACACACCAGAGCTCAGAAAGGCCTTGTTCAATGAACAACGTTCATCTGTCAATGATTCAATGGCCAGCCTGGGTGGGCACATTTAGTTTAAGGTCTGAAAGCACTTCCTTCAAAGACTGCTACCTGCAGGGTTTTTTATTTGTTTTTTATTCATGAAATTATTTTTAGGTGTACAGGATAAAAACCATACAAAAATATACAGATAAGCAGTGATATACAATAAAATACTATAAAAGCAGATTATACCAATAAAACATGCAGACCACAGATTTTGGGAAAGCCAGCAAAAACAGGTGAGTCTTCGGAACCTTCCTAAAGACCTGCAAAGAAGCCGCCTGACGAGCCCCTGATGGAAGCTGATTCTAGATGTGCAGGACACCACTGAAAAGTTCACTAGTTCACCACACAGAACAGCTGCACATAGATCCAGCAGCTCCTGACAACTGGAAGGCAGAACTAGAGAGCAAACTGAGAACCAGTGCCAGTAAAAAACTATTGTTATCCAAGCAAAGTCCCGCCCAAAAGAGGGAGCCTTTATAGCACTTCCTGTTGAGGACATCCAATGGTCACTCTGAGTGGAGTCACTTCAGTACCTCTATGGAAACCCTTTACTCCCTAAGGCAGGCTTCCTCAACTTGATGTCTTCCAGAGGTTTTGGACTGCGACTCCCATATGCCCCAGCTAGTATGGAAAGGAAAGCTGGAAGTTGTAGTCCAAAACATATGGAGGTTGGGGTAAGGCTGGCCTAAGGGGTTCTCCAGCCTGTAGTATTGGTGGCTGATCACATGGGGCAACTGGGTACAAAGCCATAGGTTCCAGGCTCTTTCCCTCTCAGCTCCTGCCTCTGGGCAGGGAAAATGTATGTAAGCCTGCAGTGCATGTGCATATGTGGGGTACATGTGGTCTACCTATCTTGGAAGTCATAGCCAGTTGTGGCTTTGGATGATGTGTGTACACAGAAACATTGACAAGCACCTGTTATAACTTGAATAGACGACTCATTGTTTTCATTTGTGTGTAATCCAGTTGATTTAGGAGTCATCAGTGAGTGATTTTAGGATGGTTGCCCAAATTTTCTTGAAAAAAATACAGCAACTGTGACCGTAGCTTTATCCAATACCGTTCAACCTTAACTCATATTTGATTTTCTTTTTTTCTTCCCTTTTTAAAAATTTCTAGAGTCCTTAAATGGATCTTGGAAAGAAGGAGGATTTGTGCCTTCTAGTACCAGCAGCAGTGGGTATTGGAGCTGGAGCGCTCCAAGCGACCAGTCAAACCCATCTACCCCATCACCACCTCTCTCGGCCGACAGCTTCAAACCATTTCGATTGCCCTCTCAAACAGATGATGGCATTGATGAGGCTGAAACTAGCAGCCTCCTCTTTGATGAGCCCATTCCTAGAAAAAGGAAGGTAAGTCTGCTGATATGAAAACGTGTTAATTTTTGATAATGTGTTAATTAAAAAAAGTGGGAGGGGTGGGGCACCTTGGCAGGCACCAATGCCTGGTGGTGCATTGGTGCTTGCAGGCACCACATTGTCTACTCCTGTATGTACATATTTATTTGTAATTCTGAACACAGTAGGATCTACTTTTGAATAAATATGCATAGGAGTAAATGGAGAGACAGATCTCATGCTGGCTCTTGAAAGCAGTAATTTCTTTTGTCCAGTTCAAGCATAACAATTTTGGGCTGAAAAGCCATGGCTTGTGAGTCTATGAATGAACCATATGGCCACACACTCCTTCCTCATGCGCCCAGCTTTTGCTGCTCATATCATGACTTGTTTAAAGCAGTTTCCTATGACTTCCATGTTGTATAATTGTGATTCCTTCTGGCTTACAAATCGGGATCTGATCATGGCTTATATCTTGGTTTATTTCAATCACCACTTCATGGTTTAGATGTCACCAAAGATAGGTGAGTCCCAGTATTGGGGTATAAATAAATAAATAAATAAATAACAACAACAGGTGCATTAGGGGAGGAAGAGAGCATATGGCCACACAACTCATTCCCAGGCTGTTATTGTTACATCTGAACTGGCCATCCTGTTCAGTTCAGCAACACCAAAAAAACCCACATTTTTTAAATGTACATTAAAATTGCTTGTTGCTGTTCCTCCTTCCAGGTTTGCAAAATTTGGTTCTTACCAGTTCTGTGTTGTTGCATGAATGTTGATTAGAAAACAGTCTAAGTTATTTATGCAATAACCATACATCCTATTTGAAGACAGACATTTATTATTTGTTTTAGCACGTTGTAGTTATTTTAATGTCCATATTTTAAAAATATGTGTTGTTTTAATACCCCTAAAGGAAGAATCTTGAGTGAAATGCACTGGCATTTTTTATATATCAATTACTACTTTACAGCACCAGCGTGAGGCTTGCCTTTCCCTTTGGACCATAGCAAACCTGTGTCTGGGGATCAGGCCCAGTGTGGTGGTGGTGGATTGTTTTTGATCTTTCATATTTTTGTAACTAATACTATTTGGTGCTCCACTATCTATACAATTCTGAATTTTGGATTTGCACTGCTTTCAGATGCATGTTTACTCAGAAGTACATCCCAGGGTGTTCAGTGGGGCTTACTCCCTAGTAAGTGTATTTAGGTTTGTCCCCTTAATTTGGATTGCCTCTAACATAGTTGTAAGCAGAATATGGCCTAATTTATGATCCATGAAAGTCAAACAAATATGTGAACAAATTAAGGTAAATTTATGCTTACTTTTGTTGAATTTTTCAGAATTCAATGAAGGTCATGTTTAAATGCCTTTGGAAAAACTGCGGAAAGGTACTGAGCACAGCTGTTGGCATTCAAAAACACATCCGGACCATTCACCTTGGGTAAGAGGACTATTATTCCTTCTAACTATGAAAAGACCCAAAATCCTAACATTTACTCAGAAGAAAGTCCATTTGATTTCACTGGGATTTTATATCCAAGTGAGTATGCTTAGGATTTAGCTATTAACGATTGTATCATTAATTTTCTAATTTTACTACTACTGAATTGATAGATTTTGGCAATGATATAGGATCCGTTCCTACATTTTCTAGGCATACATTTTTACATGTATAAGAGTTGTTTCTGGGACAAGCGATTCCTGGGAATCAGTAGAGTGGCATACCAAGCTGATACATTGTGGTTTATCATGACAGGAACAAGCTTCAGCAAGACTTTCACGCCCTCCTCCAGTGCATCCATGAAGAGACCAGAAGCTTTTGCTTCTATTTGTTATTAACTGCAGCTTGTTGTATTGTCTAAATCCAACAAATTCTGCTTAATCTTAGCTATGGTTTTGAGATTACTAAAATGTTCCCACTCCGCGGATTAACCAACCCACCTGTGGTAAGCATCTTTGCCCAATTCCTAAAATACATTTTTTTCATTCCAAGTTAGCTCATGGCACATATAGAACTGATCACTTCCACAAAATACAATACATTCTTGTCAGACTCACACATTACAATGCATATTGTATCACAGTATGTTTGACGCAAACCAACTACAGACCATGAAGTTGGTTTGAAGTTTCAACACAACATGGTTAAAAATTAGCCATTGTTTAGGGTTCAGATGTAAACCCTAAATTGTGGTTAATCAAAAATGGAATCTCAAGCTTCTGGTCTGCCAGCTGTACTGAAAGAGAAGAAGGGGGAACTCACAACTCCAATATTCACTGCAGCTAATTCCCTTCACAATATTTCAGAATTCTGAGATCCACCACACTGAAGATTGCATAGACCAGCCTCCCCCAACCTGGACTCCCCTCCAGATTTTTTGGATGTGTTTGGATTAAACTCCCATTAGCCCCAACCGGCATGACCAATTATCAGGAATGTTGGAAGGTGTGGTCCTAAACATCTGGAGGGGCATAGAATCATAGAATAGCAGAGTTGGAAGGGACCTACAAGGCCATCAAGTCCAACCCCCTGCTCAATGCAGGAATCCACCCTAAGGCATCCCTGACAGATGGTTGTCCAGCTGCCTCTTGAAGGCCTCTAGTGTGGGAGAACCCACAACCTCCCTAGGTAACTGATTCCATTGTCGTACTGCTCTAACAGTCAGGAAGTTTTTCCTGATGTCCAGCTGGAATCTGGCTTCCTTTAACTTGACCCATTATTCCGTGTCCTAGGTTGGAGAAGGCTGCCATAAACTAAATCCCTTGAGTTATAATGTCCTATTGTACATTTATCCTGTAAATGCAGGTGCAGGAAAAAGTTCTACATTTACACAAATTTGCCTTTAGGTAGCATGAGATTGGCTGGGGAAAAATGGGTTTGAATCTTCACTTGGAGGAAGATCATTACATCGTCCTGGGAAAATTGCATGTGCACTCTCTCTCAGCCTTGCTTACCTCACAGAGTTGGTTGTGAGGATAAAGGAGAATAGTCCCATCCATGTACACTATGCTGAGCTGCTTTGGGGAAAAGTGAAGTACAAATGTGACGAATAAAGAAATTGTTTCTGCAGGTCTAAATTAAATTGTGTTTCTAGTAATCATGACTATGGGTAGTGAAAAAGTATTCATCCAATGTGCAAAAATGTGTGTTACACAGCTGATTGTGTACCTAGCTTGTACATCTGCGTACAGAAATGTGAGCACTATTATTTTAGCTGCATCCCTTTTAGATCACAGTTTAAGAAAAAAAATCATTTCCCTTCATTCTGTGTGCACGTGTGTATGCATATACATATGCAGCTGCATATATGCATTAGTAGTCATTACCAAATTAAGAAATATATTGATATAGTTTGTACCATTTGTAATAAATGCAGAGAAATGTAACTTCTTTGCATGTACCCATATACTAATATAACAGCTCTATTTTACTGTACGGAATTTAGCCTGCTACGAATAACTTCTCGGTCTTTAATTGATTTAGGCGTGTAGGTGAATCTGACTACAGTGATGGAGAGGAAGATTTTTACTACACAGAGATACGTCTCAACACCGACTCAGTAGCTGATGGATTAAGTAGCTTATCTCCCGTCTCTCCATCTCTAGCATCTCCTCCTTCTTTTCCATCCCAAGATGTGAGCAAAAGTGAGTTATCATGTGCCAAAACAGATGCTAAAGGGATGACGCCTCTAAGCCGCTCTGCTCCTACCAACCTCTACCTCGTTCACTCTGATCACGCTTACCAGGTAAAAAAAATATATACATAAGAGTTACTGTCTTACTTTAGATGTAACAAGAAACTATGGTTTCCCACCAGGTGGATTATCTGGGTTGAAACTGAGGCTTGTGCGCTTTTTCCTTCTGTTCTCCCTTTTCATATTCACCAAGAGAATAACAAACCACAGCTTCCTTGGATATCTAAATTTGATGGAGTGTGGTTTGCTTAAACATTGGCTAATGAGATAGGCCAAGATCAAATCATGGGTTCAGATCCTGGCTTGTTCTCTAACCACAACCACAGTTTCTAGAGTTCATTATTTTCACAGGGATCTGTGGTTAGTTTCAAATAAAGAGCAGAGGAGCGTGGGTGAGGCTTTCTCAGGCTCATTCTTGTAAAGGGAACTATGGTTTCTTTTGTCTGAACCAAGCCAATATGTTTACATATTGGCATTTATGTAATACTTCATTGCATTAATTAGATTTCTGCAATGCAAAAGATCTGAAAGATCCTTTAGAAGAGGGTTTGGGGCTATGTTTTTTTTTTCCAAAAATGCTCAGATCAGAAGGATTTGGAGGTAGGGGGGAATTTAAATGATATCATATATGGTGCCTAAGCATACTGTGCGATCTGTGCAGATGTTTACAGTGTCTTATCTGAAAAGCAGATATTTATTCTCTCAGTATTTTAACACTTTATTTTAACTTAAATTTAAATGTTACTGTTTTAACTTTGTATTTTAATCTTATATCAATTTTGCTGCGTGGTTTTATCCTGGTTGTGCTTTTTATACTGTATTTTGTATTTGTGCTTTTAACCTGTTGGTTGTTTATTGTGGTTTTAATTTTTGTGAACCGCCCAGAGAGCTTCGGCTATTGGGCGGTATAAAAATGTAATAAATAAATAAATATCTTTCCCCTGTAGCAGCATATATTTTCTAGTCACCCGAGCCAGTGTAAATCATGGACAAGTACAAGCCAGCACCACTCTTAATATTGGGTTGCAAAACCCCTCATTGGTATGCTTGAACAATATAGTTTACCTCTCCTCTGCTCATACAAAATCCTTTTGCTGATCCTTTCAAGAAAAAAGAAAACAGACAGAAGATCTGTTTTCATTATTATTATTTTAAAAATGTCCCACCTTTCTTCATAAATAAATTCAAAATGACTTACAGACAAACCAAACAAATTATCAGTTACAAAACCAAACACAACATAACATCAAAAGCAGGCAGAGAGAAAGAGAGCAGAATCCAACAACACAAATGCCTTCTGAAAGAGCTGGGATTTTAGTGCCTGAAGATACAGAGCAGTTTTCCCCAGCGTTTAGATGTGTTAACAGCTCCCATCAACCCCAACCAGCATGGGCTCCTGTAGCCAAAACGTCTGGTGGCCAGGGAAGGGAAGGGTGATATCGGTGCCTCCGCTGAAGGAGTCCTGCTCTTGGGAGTCTCCTGCCGAAGTTCAGTCTGTAAGGAGTCCCAGAGTAGAACATTAGATGTTGAGCAGATCACAGAAGGCAGGATATATAGGGGAAGGCAGGTGCACCAGCATAGTCTCTGCAGAAATGTAAGCTGTAAGGGTGCAATCCTATGCATGTTTAGACAGGGCGGGGGGGGGAGAGTCCTACAACTCCCAACATGTCCAGCCAGGAACTTAGGGTGCAATCCTACAAATGGCTGGCTGGTAGGATGACCATATGAAAAGGAGGATAGGGCTCCTGTATCTTTAACAGTTGTATAGAAAAGGCAATTTCAGCAGGTGTCATTTGTATGCATGCAGCACCTGGTGAAATTCCCTCTTGATCACAATGAAAGCTGCAGGAGCTATTCTAGAGTGACCAGATACAAAAGAGGGCAGGGCTCCTGCAGCTTTAGCTGTTGAGATAAAGAGGGAATTTCACCAGGTGCTGTATTATGCGTACAAATGACACCTGCTGAAATCTCCTTTCTATTCAGCTGTTAAAGATACAGGAGCCCTTTCCTCCTTTCCAAATGGTCACCATAATGGCTGGGGAATGCTGGGAGTTGTAGGACTTTTTTCTGTCTTAACTAGCATTGGATTGTGCCCCAAGTGAGACAAGGCACAATAGCATTGTTAATTAAAGGGGTGCAGGAATGCCTCTTTAGTTGAGGTCAGTCACACACAAAAGGTTTCCACCATTATAAGCTGCCTCAGAGTTCTGCTGCTGATAAAAATGACACTGATTGAGCCAATAACTTGAAACTTGATGTCCATAATCTACCTGATGCAGTTTACAATTGTGTAAAATTTCAAACCGATCTAATATGCCACAGATAAAATATGGCAAAATTTGCTGAAAATGGACACATTTGTACTTTTTACTCCAAGCTGCAAAGCAGTAAGACTCAAATTCTTCATAAAGCAAAGAAGGCCAGGACAACGTGGGGATCTTTACCGGTCCCAGGCACTTCATCCTCATCTGGATTTGGGCCTGAAAAAAACAGGGAAAGTGTGGGTGCATGGAGTGTAAGTTGTAAGCAAGTTACTGATAACAGGACACGTCTGTTAATTATTATTATTATTATTATTTATATAGCACCATCAATGTACATGGTGCTGTACAGAGTAAAACAGTAAATAGCAAGACTCTGCCGCATAGGCTTACAATCTAATAAAATCATAGTAAAACAATAAGGAGGGGAAGAGAATGCAAACAGGCACAGGGTAGGGACCTTGAGCCAACATGAGATAGCCTTAATGCTGGCCTTAAACTGCCAGGTTTCTTTTTATCATTCAATATATATTTTAGCCAAGTCTGTTTTATAAGTAACTAGTTGATATACCCGACGTTGCTCGCCACCCTAAGATATATGTCTGCAAGGTAATCATCTTAAAATAGTAGGCTGGTGCTAGTCCTGTGATTTAACTTTTAAACAAATTAAATTGCCCAGGGCATGCTGGGAGTTGTAGGTGTAAGCGGAGGCTAGAACAGAATGGTGGTGGTGAGGTTTAGTGGCAAATGGAGAAAGTCAGGTAGAAAGAGAATAAAAACAGTTAGTGAGAGGTCAGGCAAATGGGAGTTGGTTTAGGATTGAGAGATAGTGACCTAGTTTGCTCATAGTGACTTGGTTTGCTAATCCATGCTTTATTTAAAATCAGCCACTCTACATGCCAGTACTACACCTCCCAGCATGCCTTTGGCAGCCCACAGATGCTCACGTCCTCTGAGAGACACTTCCCTCCTCTCATTGCTAATGCTGCTTCTCGACAGAGCATCAGGTGTAGCATCGCTGAGGAGGGGATTTAAGCAGCTGTCAGTGGACATGCCCAGCTCTGGGTAAGTTCTGCTGGGACTGCCTCGGCCCGCACTTCTTGCCCATCAAGTGCTTCATCAGGAGCCTGTACTGAAAGGCCGGGGCTGGCCTGTGCAGTTCCTTCCTTTGTTGGGCCTGTTTCTGGGCATGCAGAGAGTGCTTCCCCTTCCTGCCTCCCTCTTAAGGGCAAAGGCCTTGCACACACTTCCCCCAGATTCTGAGAAAACAGTGATATCAGGATGGGATGCCTTTGAGCATGTTCAGAGTTCAGCCGCTCAAAGACATGCTGTTGTATCTAGTTATGATTTTAAAACTGCACGGCTGGCGGGAGGAGGCAGCACAAATGGACACAGCCATTTATGTGAGCTGTTTCCTTTTATGTGGAATTGGGTTGATTGCTTGTGACTGATCTTAGGAGTCTGGGTTGTGAAAGGCATGCCCGCGCACTCACAATGGCTTCCAAAAGCTGGTAAGTCTGGTCTCCCACCCAAGGCATGCTGGGAATTGTAGGTATAACCCTGTTTTTTTTATTAAATTCTTTAAAAATACTTAAAACCCCAAAATGCATGTTTTTAGAATTTTCTGGTACATTGTACAGCCAGACCTATCAGCGTGCCAAATTTCAAGTTTCTAACTCATCTGGAAGTAGGTAAACATTTCCGGACATACATCCCACACACATACTTTCAGCTTTATAGGTAGAGATTGCAATTAAATCCTGAAGGATCTTTGTATGCTGCCATACTTTTCCTTCCCACTTTCGCTTTGTAATTGCTGTATAACTCCTCATCAGGTTAACTCAGCTTGATATCTGTTACTTAGGTTTTTAGTAGTTTCAAAATGATGATAGCAACGGATAATGCCATGTGTTTGCTCTTAGTCATTGCTGTTCTTTTAATCGTTCTGTGATAGAAACTAGTAAATACTATTTTTTTAAAAAAAAACTCAGGTGTTTAAAAAACCCTCTTAAATGCTGCTTTTGTAAGACCTAAACCTTTAAAGAGTCATTGTTAGAACTGCATATATTTTTTAAAAAACCTTTATCTCTCATAAATTACAGTGACTGCTGTTCTTTCTCTACTTTCAGTGGATATCATAATCCCTCAGAGAATTGTCAGAGAGAGAGAATGCCATTTCAAAATAATTTCTTTCCAATATTGAAACCACTCTGTAATCCTCAGAGTGAGACAAGTCTAAAACAGAGGTGCAGAACCTCAGGATTGGGGTCAAATCTGGCCCTCTGAGAGGTCCCCAAAAGTCCTTTTCCACCACCCACCAATAGTTTGGTATTTGCCTGACTTCTGTGCAGGTTTTTCCCATTCTAGAATGCGCTCCCCCACCCACCCCCGAAACAGCTTCTCCAAAATGGATTTCAGCCTTCTGGCTCAATGAAGGTCTGCACACCTGATCAAAAATACAATTCTGTAGAATAAGGGTGGTTCCTCCTTAATCGACTGTTTTTTAAAACAGGCCACTGCTCCAATGAACATTCCAGGGTCAACCAAGTTCACGCCCAATGGAAATAGCTTTAGCATCTCTTGGCAGTCTCCTCCAGTTACCTTCACTGGCGTTCCAGTAAGTAGAAAACCAACAAAACAACAACAGTGGGAGATTTTCTTTATTATGTTGTACATGCCTGGTAGGATTCACTCCTGTCCTTTGCCCAGGTGAACATATTTTTGCAGCAAGACTCAGTTCTCTTCCTTCTCCCCCTCAATCTATGGATGCATCATTGGCATCAAAAAGGGATAGTGGGAGTTTGGGCACACTTTGCCTGTGTTCAGACAACATGATAGTCGACAGTGGAGTAATAATCCACTCAACAGTGGTTTATCTAGAGGGTACGCCCCACACAATATGATAATAATCAAATGCAGTGTGTATTAGGATCAACATTGTGTTGACTATTAGTCCACGCTGAATTGACTCACTCATCCCTGCCCTCTCTCTCCCTTTAGTCCTCCCACTAGTATCCCATCAGCCATGGCTGCTGAAAATCTATTCTGCTGGCTGGACCAGATCATCAGCCGCCACTTTGACGCCTCTTGCCTTGTGGCTGCCAAAATAACCAATAGTTGCCAAGGAAATAACCAACGATGCCCTCTATACAACACGATAACCAACAATGGTTCAAATAGCCAACATAGCGTTGGTTATTTTCACTGGTTATTTCAGCCAAATAACCAACTGTTGGTTAAAAACACTCCCACCACACAACATGATAACATGGTGGGTTAAATCACCATCGACTATTTAAACCACTGTTGGATATGGTGTTGTCTGAACCCAGTCAGAAAGACCTGCAAATTAACTAAGGCCACAGCTAGACCTAAGGTTTATCCTGGGATCATCCAGGGTTCGCCCCTGCCTGAGCACTGGATCCCCTGTGTGTCACCTAGATGAACAGGTTTGACCCCTGGACGATCCAGGGATAAACCATAGGTCTAGCTTTGGCCTAAGTATTTCAGCTGTGAATCAAATAATGTCTTCGGTTTACATTGTTCTTTCTTACTAAAACACACAGTATCAAAATATTACCCCATGGCAGTAGAACCTGTGTAGATAATACTCAGATTTATCCCAAAGTTAATTCTGGATGTCTTCCAGTCTACTGAGTTGTTAAGCCCAGCTTGCTGGTTTCCACCTTCTCCTCAGCTCCCTCACAGCATTGTTTTTGTTGACATTGTGATCCAGTGTAATCCCATATCATTTTATATCATTTCTCTGTCTAGCTGCTCATACCCCTTCTGTTTGCCATTTTTCCCTGTGCATAATGCCTTACATTTCACGTAATACCAATCATGACTGTAAGTAAATGAACAGTATTTTAATTTTTATTAAAATAATTGTTCTAGCGTTTAAATGATCACCATGTGAGCATAAGTCTCCCTTGATATCAAAGCACCTTACCTAAGGCAACACATCCAGAAATTTCCATTTCTCGGAAATGCACGCTGGTTATACAAAACCTCTGCTTTCTGACAATGTGAATTAGACACCGATAAGGCACTGCCCGCTCCTTCTCTCTTCATCAAGTGAATCACAAAAGCCTCTTACTGTCAACCTTTGGCATGTCTTGGAGGTTTTCTGTGGAGTCTGTGGACTCCTGCTGAGCTGATAAAAAATGAAAGTAGCTGAATCAATTACATTGCATTCTGCCAATGAATATTTATTAAATTCCATCAAGGAACAGCTAGTGGTGAAAGGCATCCTGCTGGCAGCAATTTGAACAAGAGACACTTAACAGAACATGCTGCGCATAAAATACTCCTAAAATTTGATTTCATGACAATATGGTTGATCTAGAGTAATTATAAAGGTGGTTTGTTCTCTGTGGCACTGCAGAAAATTGGCACAAGTAGCGCAAGAAATCAGAGGATCTCATTAGTCACTCTGTAAACCAGACACTGAAGGCAACTGGATTAAGCATGTAGGTATTCCGAGTGCTTCAGGCAATACCAGTGATCTTTTGTCCGTAATGATTAACCATTCCCAACAAAATTGTGTGTGTGTGTGTTAAAATGGCATGTATATAAATGCATTTTCTAATTTTCATAATATTCCTGAATGCACAATGATGTACATAACACGGTAGGTCTAAAAGCGGCTGTAGAGTTTTAAAATACTTGTGAAATCGCACTGATAGCATTTTGACATGTGTTGCACTGAACTTATGGTCTGGCTTTATTGGTTGTATTTAGGCTGAGAAATGCTTTTGGCCCTATATGGTTCATATGTTTCCAATTCTGTGGAAGGGTTGAAAGAATTCTAAATGCAGCCCTAGAAAATGTAGTACTAGTTAAGTTTCCCCTCCCTTGACTGGCTCAGCACCAAGAAGCCATGTCTGGGTTTGGTTGATCATGGGGAAAACAAAGCCATTGTGGCTTCATCCCCACTCCCGCCCCTGTACATAATTACCCATGCTGCAGTGCGGGTTGGCATGTCGTCCAAACTTGGCATGTGGTGCAGCAGGGGTGGCTTCATACCCACCCTACAACCCACAACTTGCTGTAGGATTTGTAGGGTGGCTATGAAGTCACCCCTGCCGTGTCGCATGCTAGGTTCAGATGACACACCAACCCATGCTGCAGGGGGTGGGTAATTATGTAAATGACGGGGTGGGGGGGGGAGCCATGATGGCTTTTTTCCCCCCCATGATTGTCCAAACATACCCATGTGGATGGCCCTGCAGTAGGAAAGCAGATCAGTGAACCAGTCTAATCAGAAATATCTATCTTGTTACTACTGTAGAAACAAGCCAAATTGATACTGTGTAGTCCCAAGCCTTATTGTCTCTGATTTGACTGGGACAAATCAAATAGTATATGCATATACATGCATGCATGCATAATTTATACACACACACACATGATGCCTGATGTGAACACTGAAGTCTTTTAGAGGCACTGCCAGTGTGTTTTCAAATGCATCTCCACAATCATGACAACTAGAAACTTGCTTTTAAAAATCGATTTCTTGAGAAGTTATCGGATTCTACACTGAACTATAAGCAAAATTCTGTGTGTGCAGCATTGCAGAAAACGATCAGTGGGTTGGATCCAGATTGGGCACTCTGTGAACGGAAGGGCTCTTTCTGTTCACAGAAGGTACTGGGATCCAGTAGAAGTTCCCCGCCAGAGGAAGGGGCCAGGGAGATGATAGCCACTGATTCCCCTTTCCCCCTGCAGCCCCGTGTTGCCTTTCATGCTGCTGCAGAGGGCCTCCAGCCCTCCAGAGAAGCTTTTTGGAAAGGAGGAATAAATAGCACCCAGAGAGCTTCGGCCATTGGGCTGTATAGAAATGCAATCAATCAATCAATCAATCAATCAATCAATAAAGTGAGTAGTGCTTCTCCGCACATTTCTCCAATGTGAATGGAGCTGTACTAAGTGCTACACTAGATCCTACCCACTGGTTTTAATGAACTATGTGTGGAGCATTTTCCCATTTCACTCTAGTTCTCTCAGCAAATCCATCTATACTTCTAGTTCTACTTCTAAACTAGAAGTATAGATGGATTTGCTGAGATAACTGAAGTTGACAAGCTGTTGAAGCTGGAAGAATGAATTATTTCTCATGGAATAGGCCAATACACCTTCAGTGGCTTTGCTACAGTGGCTCTCCTTCAGAACAACAGCTGATGCTTTTGTCCTGATTTTATATACCAGGATGATTGCAGGTAGAAATCCCTTTGCGGTGCTGCTTTAAAATTAATTGCTCTGGTATCACCACTTTTCACTAATGGGATGCCAGGAACCGATGAAGCTGCCTAGACTCTTTTCTCTAAACAAGCTCATTAATAGCCTGTCAGCTTGAGTAGCAGCATTCCTGGTTTATCACGTGTTGAATACTTTGCCCTCCTCACCCTGCAAATCGGAATGCCGTCGGAAATAAAACCAAGTGCCAGGGCTACAAGTGTGTTGCCAGAGAATTAAAGTGCGTATTACTTCAACTGCATTTAGATATCGGGACTAAGGCACAGCAGGGAGCAGGGAGTTTAAATTACGAGAAGTGAGATTCATTCTAAATCTCGAGGAGAAATACCTGTGGAACAGCTGTGCTTGGGAACAGGTCATGAAATCTTCCTTGAACATTTTCAAGTAAGGTCCAAAATAGTCAACTGCTAGCAGTGTTTAAGGTGTATGCCATAGTATCCCCTCACTCCATAAATGTTTTTTGTTTTTTTACAATACTGGATATATCCAAGTAGCAGGAAAAGAAATTGAGGCAATGGAAGAAAGACAAGAAAGGGTGAACGTAGAGCAGGACATGTCATACAGACTTACATTGGGACTGTGCTACTTCAGATATACATAAGGGGTATGCTGGATGCTCGTTTGCTCCCAATCACTTTTTGTAAACCGCCCAGAGAGCTTCAGCTATGGGGCGGTGTATAAACGTAATAAATAAACAAACATTCCCTTCCTTTGAAGTCTGAACCACATGCCCTTCTGAGTGTTGGGGCTGAGTGTCAGAGGCCCAAAGGGATTGAGTTGATGGGCCAGCTGTTGAGAAACAGGGTATAGGGGAGAGAAACGCTGTTCCACCAAGGGTGAGCTATTCCACCTGCTCCCCTCCCCCCCCACACACACACACCTGGAGACTTTAAAAGCAAGGCTCGCGCTGAAGTTTGGGAGGTGCTGCTTCATGGGGAGAAACATTTCAACCAAGTTATTTTTTTCCTTATCTGCTCTGTTTTGCTGTAAACTTGTATTTTGTATAGTTTTGAATATTATTGTGATATTGTTGATTAGTATATTGTTAAGCATTGTTGTAGTTTTAATTTTTAAACCGCTCAGAGAGCTTCGGCTATTGGGCGGTATAAAAATGTAATAAATGAAATGAAAAATGAATGAATGATTTGACTCTAGGATCCAGAGTGTCCCTTCCAATTGATAAGTCTATAATGAAAGTGGCATGTTTGTCTCTATCACCAGGTTTCACCAACTCACACGCGCCCTGCAGGGAGTGGAGAACAAAAGCAACAGATTCAGACAGTTCTGTCATCACCACCTAGAGCATCAGTTGGCCTAAGGTAGAAGTTTTACTTCTGGTAGCAATACACTAAATTAATTGGAGTGGTGGGAGGGGGGACACTGTAATTAACATATTTCTTCTGTACTGCATATAGTTAAATGAAATTCTTTTCAACGTAACTAAATAGCAACAGAATATTGAAAAGACTGTCATTTTATTTTAAATGTCTTTTTTTAAAATGCCATTTATTTTTATCAGTCTATAAAAATACATGCGTAGGTACCTTCTGCACTGCATATCCTGCACGGGGGGTTGGACTCAATGGCCTTATAGGCCCCTTCCAACTCTACTATTCTATGATTCTATGATATAGTTAAATGTGGTTTTTTTAAACATAACTAAATGGCAACAGAATATTAAGAGTATCATTTAATTTTAGATGACTTATTTTTAAACGCCCATTAGTTTATTTTTCTCAGTCTATAAAAATACATACCTTCTAGCTGTCCTAAACAAGTAATGTGTCATCTGATTTGCTCCCTACCTAGGAAATGCAGAAAGAGGAAGAAAATGAGATAAATTTACAAATTTCCCTGTGCAGCTTGCAGGATTTCAAAATCCTAAACTGTAGTTCTGGGTGATGGATAAAAAGAACTTGCTTGAATGATGCAGAAGAACTGTTGCCAACTTCACTTGTAAATAATTGGGCTGTAATCCTGTACACACTGACCTAGGAGTTACCCCGCTTAACTCATGGGGCTTACTTACAAGTAGACATGCATATGACTGTGCTGAAAGTTGACCCTTTGAAGAAAAAACTTTCTAAAGCTGGAAAGCAGGTGTGTATTGTAGGGACGCAGAGCCTCTTGCAACCTGAGGGTGCATTCCAATTTGGAGAAGTTCTCAGGGGCTGCATTCCATGGTGGATGGACCAAAGGCTAAAGATGTGAGGTATATTATAGCTTAAAGCTCTTACTGTCAGTAACTAAGCCTTAGAAGAGGCATTTCAACTTTTTAGACTAGGAAAAAAGCCATGAAACCACCAAATGATTAGTGATTGGGGGAAGACTGTTCTAGGACTTCCAGAGGGCTGGATTTGACCCCCAGGCCTGAGGTTTTGCACTTCGGCTGTGTTGGAAGTTTCACTGATTTAGTAGATTTCCTTTTCTAGTACAACCCACCACAAAACTAGAACCTTTGTTGGATATATCTATCCAGATCCGATAACCCCTGCAACACTTTCCCATTTGGCCCTCCTTTACGTCCCATATATATAAGGTATAAGGTAGAAACGATACAGATGAACAACTCCCTCTCTGCCAACAAGAGTACCACAAAAAAATATGGATAGCATGGACAAAACAAGGGCCAGATCCACAAAAAGCAGGATATAACACTTTGAAAACAGTGTATGGAATGTGTCATGAGCCCCAACAGTTGCCAATACCATTATAAACCAGTAGTGTAGATCCTGCCAAGGTTTAGAGTGTCCAGAAATTCTCCCACCAGTTAAATAAAAGTAGTGTTTCAGAGATCTCCATGTTTGGCTGGAGGTAGATATCCATGTTCCTCTGTGACCACATAAGAAGTAAATGTAAACCAAGTTTTATAAAAACTGATGGTGATTGTTTTGTTTCTTCGATTCCAGGTTTCATTTGTTAATTTGTCTATTAGAACTAAGTTCCAAAGCTGTGCCAGGCAGATTTCAAAATCTCCATCCAGGAATCTCTAGCATTTGGCTATAGTGAGTCTTGAGTTCTGAGGCCCTTCTGGATAAGATATATTGCCATTCCAAAGTTTATTGACAGGAGGGCAATTTTAGGATCAAGTGGAATAGTTTGGTTAGTAATGAGTTTGGTCTCATGGAAGACTCCCCCCCCCCCGAAAACAGAGACTAATGGGCAATCCCACCACATATGGAAATAGGAACCAGTCTTCACATCCTTTCTACTCATGCTATTCCATTTCCAATCTTGCAATAACTGAGCTTACAATATTTTTTTTAGATTTTCAGTATCACATCCAATGATTTTCTCCCCCCATGTGTTAGTATTTTGGATAAGATAAACCTTTAATTAATCAGCCTTTCTTTCCATTATTCCGGCAGAAAACCTAGAGGAGAGGGAAAGAAATGTCGCAAAGTATATGGGATGGAGAACAGAGATATGTGGTGCACAGCTTGTCGTTGGAAAAAGGCCTGCCAGAGGTTCATTGACTGAAGCATGGAAACAATACGGAATCATGTATAGCAGGATTTTCATGCTGCAGCTGCACTGTGTGACTTTCCCCACATCATTCAGTGCTGGCTTTTACAGAAGGCTTGCACTTTAAAAGGAAAACAGTAGTACCCAAGGAGGAGTTCTCAAATGCCTATGTGCAGCAATATAGGAGAAACTAACAACAACAAAACCTTTTAAAAGTTTTGAATCAGGGGCAGCTATATGTATTTTTCTTTAAAAGAAGAAAAATCCTTTTTAATAATCTTGAACAACTTGCCTGCCAGGACATTTTGTTTTTCACACAGCATCATTGTCTGTTCTGAGAACTTTGGAATCAGAAAAAGCAAAAAAAAACCAAGTGATACTACTTTACCCGAAATGGTTTTTTAAAAAGTGCATACATTGCAAGGGGGTTTCTACACTATACTTTACAAATGCATAAGCTACAATTTTCTCAAAAGCAGCTCTTTCAGATATGGTCAATATTTCTAATGGGATCAGAGTTGGTGCAGCATCCTTGGCTTGTCCTTTAGGGTTATTAGAATATTGTGTTGCTGGAAGGACAAGCAGCATTGTGAAGAGAATTTCAAGAGTGGTCTCAAACTTAGACCTGAAGCCTAAGTATCACTTTTGTTTATATCCTAAAAGAGGATACATTTGGGGAAATCACCAGCAGACCTAAACTAAAAAATACATCCACAAGCGGGAGAGGAGTCTGATTTTAAATGAACTTGGATTGAAGTGAGCATAAGAACATAATTTATGATTCAGGATATCTTCCCAGAAATGATCACAGGAGAACTCTTTGTACATCTCACAGTGCTAAAGGCCTTGCTCCAAGTGAGTACGGGCAGCCAGCTAGACTTCATAAGCTTTTATTCAGGGATGTGATCCAACCCAGCCGCTTCCTTTCCTGCTTTTTATGAGAATACCAGATGAACAGTTCGATTTAAAATGCAAAATGCATTATTTTGGGCAAGGAGGAGACTACACGAAGACAACAGCTCCCTGCTTCAGCTTTCCAACAAGTAAAATATGAGTGCAGCAAAGCAGGTGTATGTATGTAAAAAGTCCAATGATTATCAAGTTATTTCAAGGTCAGAAATAAAAGCCTTCACACTGGCTTGCACTTTGATAGGTTTTTGTGCTTTAGTGTAATTTAGTACTTTTTTGGCCCATGAAATGGCACGGATTATTTTAGTGTGATAAAAATTGAGCTAATGTTTGAAAATCGGTGGAGATTTTGGGCACAGGTGTACTGGAAAGATTGTCTCTGCAGGCCCTTCTAGTAATAAATGGGATTAGTGCAAGAATGCTACCATATATTAATTGCAGTGGGGCTTGTGCTCAAAAACATTCTGGTGGGTTTTGCCCTATGATATTAACTCCAGAGTGGTTTCCCAAATTCAGAAAACAAGAGCAAGAATGGGAGCCCATGTGGATGCTTATTCCAACTGTTGTATGGTGACAAGTCATAGGCAAAGTTTATTTTTTGGCTCAGAAGGACCAATGATCGGAACACAACACAAATCTCTCTTACTAGACTATCTCTACCTTTGACTAAGAGGGAGGAAAAAGCACAAGATTTGGTTGGAAAAGAGAATCTATAGCTAGGGCTGATCTTTATGTGAACTTCAGTGCAAAACTACTAAATTTAACAAAAGGACACTCATTTTGCAGCATTTCTATATAGTAGGCCTAGGATTGCCTTCCAAAATAAGTCTCTCTGGTTGAACAACTCTGCATAGCATTGTCAGGGTTCCCTTTGATCTAAGCACTCACTACAGATATTCATCCAGTTTTCTCTTAACACCTTCAAAGACGGAAATTCTTTGTATATATAGTACACAGTTGCCACCAGTCTTAACAACTAGGAAGTATGGAGCATGCCTATCTTAAGACTTGTCAGTAAAATAAACAGGCATGAGCTGAATACAAATGAAATATTTTGTTTTCCTTATGACTTGGTCTTCGTTTATGTCTAGCCTAGCCATCAGAGTTAAGAAAAAGATTCAGGAAAAAACAAGGCTTTATTTTAAACTAATTATTCAATGCATTCTCTTTCCATGATCAAGGAGCTAACTGCTAATTTTAGAACTGTACTCCTGATGCAACAGTTGCACCCTGTGTTCCATCTTTTAATGTGTTGAACTGTAGTCTTACTTTTGTGTTGCAGTACATCTCTGGGTGTTCACAGTAATCCATTTGAAATTTACCCAGTGGTGATCAGCCGTAGCATAACTTCTGTTCTGACTTGCTGCTCAGAAAAGAGTACAAACATTAACCGTACCTTAATGTTCAGTGCACATCCAGAGGAAAGAGAAGGTACAGTTTTATGGTTCATTCCCAACTGTGTATAGAAAAGTTGTAGTGCATGTACTTTGCATGCTAGAGAACTTGGGTTCAATTCCTGATTTTCCATTTACACGATTCCAGGTAGCAAGGCTACAAAGTGTATCTGTGTGAGGCCTTGGAGAACAGCTGCCATTTTGGAATAAGATAATATTGGGCTAAATGGACCAATGGTCTGACTCAGTCTAATGTAACTTTATATGGTCAATGTAACGTTCTTGTGATAGAAAGAACAGAAGCTCCAGGAAAGTTCCGAGTGCTTTGCAAACTGAAATAATGGTAATTTCCACACATAGGCAATCATTTTCCGTTTGAATAAGTGCTCCTTTTGGGAGTATGTAGTCTTGATTATCTGCTACTTTTGGACCCTGTTTAATTCACAAGGATCTATTCTATTTCTGTGGTATTTCATATCTATTTTTACAGGACGATATTGCCATACAAGTTGCAAAATAACTCATCATCCAAATATATTATTAGTGTGACTGGAGATAATAGAACAGGAGGAAATCTCTATTTGCAGGGGTTGGGGTATTATGTAATGTTCTAGGAATCTGCAGCTGATTTGGTTGCATGTATGACTGCAAATTAATTTTGGGGACTGTGGCATTTGCCAAATTATTCTTGGTTGGCATAACCCTCCTGCTAGGCATATTCCTCTATGCTGGTGCTCTCAAAGCTAGAGTCAGGCCTTGACAAATCTCGATAATTTGATTTCAGATTCCCAAGAGTTGAAGATCAGTGTTTGACATCTGATCATTTAGCATTTTTGTAATATAGTTTTCAGCTCAGCACTCTGAACTCATAAGGGCTAGAAACTTATTTTAAAAAACTGAAACATAATCAGGAGAATGCCTGCCTGCCAAATATGCCCACCCGTCTGTCTTTGTGTGACATTGGTTGGCATCATCAACTGCTTTTTCCCATCTCCATTTCTCTGCTCTGCAAAGCTTTATACTGTATGTTGTTCACGTATGGGGGTGTCCCACATGGCAATACTGAGACAGCCTTTACAGTGTTGTTTGAACTACTGTTTGCCATAGCTAGGTTAAGGCCAATCTGTCTTAAGATAGGATTTGGTTGTTTACTCATTGACTGAAATGACCTTCAGGTGGCTCTGTTGGATCTGATATGAAGAGAAGGATATAATTTAACAATGGAACTGCTGGAGTTTGTCTTGTACATATTAACTGCTTGTTCTAAAATTGCTTTACAGTATAACAGATTTTTAAAAAATTGTTTTAGAA
This sequence comes from Elgaria multicarinata webbii, assembly GCF_023053635.1. Lineage (NCBI taxonomy): Eukaryota > Metazoa > Chordata > Lepidosauria > Squamata > Anguidae > Elgaria > Elgaria multicarinata. The sequence goes on along the minus strand of NC_086177.1, from coordinate 79,105,916 downwards.
TCTCAATAGGGTTTTGAAACACAGGAAAACCACAGAAAGTAGGTCATTAGCCAGAATTGTAACTAAGCCAGCTTGACAGGTGATATAAATGCTAAGCTAAACCACTGGTGGCTACAGTGAACAATTCACATTATTGCTTTTTTTTAAAAAAAAAATACAGGCTGGATTTTACAGTATCTGTTTTGAATTAATGCTCACTGAATATTCTCCAGAAAACATTTCCAGCATAAAATTGGACTTTGGGGAGGGCTGAAATGTCACCCCAAATCTGCCCTTGTGTTTACCATTTTACCACACATATTCACATATCCTGAGTCTCCCTCAGCTCATGAGCCAATGCCATTTTCTCCTCTTACCTGCCACCTCTTGTTCTATGGACTATGATCCCAGCCAATCCTGTTGTGAATATGATGGCACCACATATCCAGATTTGATGACATAGTGATACCACAAAGCAGATTCAGAATGGGCAGGAAGCACTGTCTCCAAACAAAAATGGGGGCACATTTCCCAGGTGGTGAAAATATTAATGAAATCTGTCCCTTGTATTTGGCTCAGCAATAGCTTGAATATCTATCAATGATGTATATGGAGGTTGCTAATATAATGCATGGATTTTGGTATCATGTCAGTTACGCAGAAACATGTTAACTGTTGTCTCTTCCATGCCCAATTCACTAATTACATTCTGATGTGTTAAAGTAACCATAACTCTATTTTACTTTATCAGTTCCTCATGGTCAGTATTTTGTTTAAATGTCTGATTGTGACAGAGTCAACCATGAAATACTATTGAGTTTGTTCTTGGATGATAAACTCTCAACATAGGAAACTGTTTTCAGATAAAAGACTATCACATGAAAATTACTTCTTGGATCATGAAATCAGCATCTGGTTTTTGTTGTAACCCTAACAAAAATGTGTGCAAGGGGCTTGCTCTAGCCCAGTAAAATTCTTTGCTCTGAACAGCTGCCTTCCTATGCCATAGCACAGACATTTGAAACTTCTCTGCATTTCAAAACAAGTGTGGTGTGAGCCATGAGAAAGTGCTATTCAAGAAAGCCAGTCTAAAGCTCTCTTGGGCTCACAGAAGTAGTTTTAGGCCCCACCATCTTATTCTTTAGGGATGGAAAATGAAGAGAACAGCAATGAGATTTTGCTAAAAATAGAATTAGTGTGCACAGGGCGATTCAGGGCTGAATCTAGACTTAGCCATCCTTGGAGAAAACTCATTGAAAGCAATAGGTCTTAAGTCCTGACTACCTTAAGCCCCATTGATTTCAATGGGTCTGCTGTAAGTATGACTAAATCTGGATCCACCCTTGGACACAAGCATGTCTCTTAATCTTTTGTATACCAGAACTGAATTTCAGTGTGATCTAATTTAACAGGAGGTTGACAATTCTTTGTGTAGAAATGACTGGAATGATGTATTAGGCTCAAGAGAGCTTTGTTTGATTAATGTACAATCAAACTAACAAAGTACCTGCAACAGAATTGCGGCATGGTAAATCATTTTTTTTAAGATGTATATTATTTATTGTTATTATATCTTTCACAGCCAAAGTTCTTTGGATCAAGTCAAGCAGTGATTCCACCACCTCTATGAATGCAAATCAAGTGTAGGGTGGTCACTCATCCTCTGGCTGTCCTCTTCCAAAGTGAAAATAAATTTCTTTTCCAGGTAATACTGGCCTTATCCGTACCCTGGATTTCTCTGAATCCATTCTTGGGCCTTTTTCCAATCCGAATGTGGATAGCAGATTCAGGGTGATGCCAAGTACAGGAAAAGCCAGTATTGTTGTAGGGAATGTATAGCAGCTTAAAGGTTGTTCCCCTGTACTCATATAAACATCTGACCAGAGCCTTTGTCTTGCAAAGTGCAATTTTTGTTTGTAGGGCTTCCACTATGTTTTCTTCTCTTTAACAAGATGGCATTTTAAAGAAAATTGAGACTCATTCATGCAAATAATTATTTAAAATCCTAAATGAAAACAGCACAATTGGAATCTAAGACAGCCTTTTTGTGGCAGCATGTGCAAGAAACCCCCGTAAACAGCTTTTTAAAGGTAGTACTTTAAAAGCCTCTAATCCTGTATATGATAGTAATATGGCTTTTGGTTACTCCCAATCTTCCAAATGCCTAACCTTCAAGGCCAGTATATATTATAGGATTCCTTTTAATTATCATAACTCTCACACTGGTGCTGATCTTGCTAGCGCATTCACCTTTGTAGAAAAATGAATACTCATGTCTGTCTGTAGATATTAAGAGAGGTGTGGTTCTTTATATAGTCTAATTCGGTTTTCAAAGTGTGTTCCAGAGATGCCTCAGTGTGAACATCAGTAATATTTCCTCATGCTGATCTTCCTGTGCAATGTGTACAGTGGCATCTAGGCCCAACTGGTGTCCCAGAATACCCCGCTACACGAGATTCATCAGTCAAAGACCAAGAGTTCATTGCCAAATAAATTTAATGTGGAATGGGTTCTCTGGGGGAAGACGTTTTGAGCATGACTGTTCTGAATGAACTCTTAAGCAAAACAAGTAAGTGAAGCTAAACATGAGATTAACAATCCTAATTCTAAAATTTAAAAAAGAATTTAAGTCCCTTACGCCATGAGCGTATTTCTAGTCTTGTTTGGATATATTTATATTGCACGACAATCTTGGGGGGGGGGGGTATAAGTCATGCCACTACTAATTTTTCTCTAAGAACTTAAATGTTAACGGGAGAAGTATTTAAGGATATACCAAGAAATAGCTTACTGAATTGACTTTTTTAAAATAAAATGTTTTAAAAGTAAGTCTAGTTGGTTAGATACCTGTAACACATGGTGGTTTTAGTATTTAAGATATGCAGTAGTTGTAGTCAAAATGAAAGACAACAGCCTTATTGAATGGTGCAATATTGCTTTTTACTCAACAAAGGGCTAACTTGTTGAAGGAGTATATAAGCCACTGTGAAGAATAGTTTTACAGCATCTTACTAGCAGGTTTGTACAGGCACAACTAGAACAAATTTGCAAATTATTTTAAACAAAGGTATGTTTTTCAAAAATACATTGAGGCTTTCTTGAAAACATCTACTTTTTACTTACATTTGAATAGGGATGAAATTTGAAAATTGTTTTCTGTAATCTTATTTGCAGGATCTTAAGTCTCCACAAGAAAGGTGTGGGTTAGCTAGGAAGCTCTACTCTTGAACCATATGTCATAACTGGTCTCTGTCCAAATATAGCATTTAGACAATGTAAAAGTAACTTAAAACTTGCCTCTACTTGTCTCAAAACGTTGACCTGCAGTGCAAGATAATGATTATTTGTGAATGCCTTTCAAACAGCTTTTCAAACAGCCTGTGGAATGTACTTTTTTTCTTGCAATTTTTTCAAAAGAAAAATGTCTCGCTCTCCAAAACCCTAACGTTAACCAAAGATTAAAAGATCTAGTGATCTTATTTGATATTTTACCATTATTAATCTCTTGGTATTCTTCTGGATGAAGGTCAGTGCACAGACAAAGAGAAAAGCAATAGTCTTAACTGCTTCTGAAGAATTTGAGCCAAGAAAGCAATGGATGCAGTGGACATATGTTTGAGGTTATCCAATGTTTTAAAATGCTTTTATGACTTCGTTGCCAAGCCAGATTACTGAAGCTCACAGCATGAATGGACTATCATGTGTAACTTATCAAACTCTCATTGTATTCTGCAGCTATGCCACTTTCTTGTGGCTCCTTACTTTCAATTATATATCCATAGGTTTAGGGTACGCTGTGAAATAACAGTGCTTTGTGACATTGTCATGTTGTACAACGCTTGAAAAACTTTTCATAAGATGAACATATTTCTAGAGGTGATGGAATGCAGAGGTCAATATGGCTACATTCCTGCTATAAATTAAAAATCTACATACATGATCTACCAAAGCATTATTGCTTCATGATCTCCATTTATTTCAATGGGACTTGAAGGTGTCCCACATAAATCCAGCACTGAAATTAATGGATGATGTATTATAGCAGCAGTAAGTGTCAGTTTGTTCCTGCCCTCTCACATAAGAAAGAGCCCTGCTGCTTTAGACCAAAGGCCTATCTGGTTCAGCTTTTTCACAGAGTGACTGACCAGATGCCCATAGGAAACCCACAGGTAGGACATGAATAAAATAGCACCCTCCTGTATACATGTCTTCTATTGTATCAAAATATTAAGCTTTTAATTTTCTATGGAATGATTCCTGTAGATTCTTTATTAATTATTAGTATTATTATCATCATGATTATCATTAATAATTCTGTGATGTTCTATAAAATGAGAACATAGAAGACATGTATCAAATTATCTCTTTTTCTTCCATTCAAAGTATTTTATACCAAACACTAACAATGTTTCAAGTATCTAGTCAAGCTTGTAGTTAAGTAAATTAATGAACATTTGTCTGTTATGATTGACAGTACTAAGATGATACTTGCTGAAATCTCCTCTCTTAGATATTTGTATCTATTATAAGCAAAGCTTCCTTGGGCTGCCTTTTAATTGAATCAGCTTTGCAATAATAGCATCAATTCACATTGAGGAAGGGTAATACAGGTTCCATCAAAACGTTGCTGGGTTCATAAACAATGGTTTAGGAAGCCAGGAATGAGTGCTGGGCTCGTGCAACCTTCCCCTCCCCTTGCCCACTGGCTTCAGTGTGGAGATCCAGGCTAGTTTTAAATCAGAGTTTTACATTATGTACCAAACTGAAAACTCTGGCTTAATGTCTGCTAACCAACTTGGATCATAAGCCAGGACAAGATCCTTTGCAACCCATCTGATTTCAACATTTTGTTTTTGAAAGACGTGGCAAAGTCACAACCTGGACATGGGTTGAACTCACAAGACCAGTTGAGCACATGGACTTCACTAAAAACAGCTTGTGAGAACTTCAGTCCAGAGGGGGAGGGGAGGCTCTCCCCATGTAAGGAGACTTTGCATTATAGCCAAAGGTATACTAGCAGAAAAATTACCAGACTTGGTGGTGTGGTGCCAGCAGGTGCACAACCACTAGCAGAACAACTAACACCATAACTTGCATAACTAGCACAGACAACACCTAATCTAATAAAGTTGTAAGATGTTGTACAACACCTTGTGTAAGTAGATCAAAGTATTTAATATGACACCTGCATAATGATGAAAACAATTTCTGCAAGTAGTAGACGCTTTGCAGTAGTGGAATGACATAATTAGATACAACCTGTAAACTTTAGTCTACAAGCTATGTACTCTGGTACATTGAAGTTCTCATAGATTTCCATTTAACTATTGTGAGATTTTCTGCAGCAAAAGGATATCTAGTTAAAGCAATTTTAAATGTGCAATGTAAGTGGAACTTTAACTGCTGGATGCCAGGGTGTATTTTACTACTTGTACGTCATGTTTGTGCATCATGCCTGGCTCACTTGATTTCTTCATTTGTGAACTCATGAGCCTAGTCTTTTCAGGTTAGTGTCAGTGAGAGGGTATGTTTCAATATGCCCCTTTGTGTCCCATTCAAATCATTCCGGAAGAGCTGCGTGAAACACGCTATCCATACTCTCACTCTCCCTGCCAAGCTCATTTAGCTGCTGAAAATGTATATAATTTGAATGAATGGTACAGTAAGCTTTCTTTGTTGGGAAAAGGCTAGGTTCCAAAGTGTACATGAAATACTTGTTATCAAGCACATTTGACAAATGCAAAAGCACTCATCTATATGGAGGACTAAGGTATCAGACTTAGAGCTTCTTGAAACGAGCATTTTATTGCATGCTCGTGACTGGCCATTCGCAGATCCTTCATGGGTCATTTTGACAACTCGGTGTTCTACCTGCAGGTCTTCCGCTGGTCTCCCACTCCTTCCACCATTCTTTTCATTGTACAATAACCCTCCAAAAACGCGACTCTTCTGAGCTATAGCGACATCTGTCACTATTTCTTGCCATGTGCCAGAGAAGTTTTGCTATAAAATGCCCACTAGAGAGCACTGTCCCACTACATTAAATGGGCCATGTGGTCATTTTTCTTACTGCTGTCTTCCTCTGTAATTACAGCTCGTTTCACAAGCAGAAGAGATGCAGCTTCACAGCCCAACAGTAAGGGAATGCAATTCCCTCCTGTCTGAAGGAGCTCTTAGATATCCAGCTCATGCACTGAGTTTGGCTTTTTAAGGATTATTTACAGAGTTCTATAAAACCCCAGTATACCTACACTAAAAAAATCCATGCACTAAAGGCTCAGCAAGAATCCCCTATAATTGGTTTGGGGATTTACTATTGTATTTGATCTAGTAGATTCTGGTAACAAAAACTACTTAGGTTGTTTCAAAGAGCTAGACCAAGAGGAAAGATGTACCTAATATTATGCAGTAACTGCTAATACAGTTGCTTCAAAACATTATTTTACAAACATTTGTCTCCTCCAAAAGAATCCTTGGATTTTAGTAAATGAATGTATTTATAATTGTAAACTATGCATTTTCATAAAAACTTGTATTTTATTCCAACTCAATATCTTCCTAAATATCTACAATTGTTAAATACTGCCCATGATGAGTTGCCCACACTTACACTCCTAGCACACTTAGAATTCTTTTAAACTTCAAAGGGATGAATCAGAGGAAGAAATATCAACAATTGGAGAAACATTTTTCTAGTTAATGTGATTAAAGATAATGGGCACACTCTAGCCCAAGTTATGTACTTTTTAAGTCCTGCTGATTTTGATAGTGCTACAGAACAATTCTATGGTTCACTTACAGCAAGACCGGGGGTAGATCTGCTGGTGGAGCAATTGCTACATCCGTTGTTTTGCCAGGGCAGGAGGTAGGTATAGTGTTTTCCCTCCCATTGGTTACAATGGCAGGAGATCAACTACTGGCATAGTGTTGGTGTACTAGGAAAACTGCCCGATACCGACACCGGCAGAATTTTTTGCCTATGTACTGGAAGACTTTGACAGGGTGTCTTCCTACCGAGGGACCTAACTCTCTACCAGTAAAATAGCCCTTCCACCACTTCCTGAGGCCCTTCAGCCAATCTCCCGGTAAGTATAGAAATGCTCCCTTAGGCATGCGCTTAAATTACTCACGTTTCAAAATCAACTGAGCTTAACAGTGCTTAATTTTGGCTGGATTGTGGTTAACATTTACACTGAACTATAGACTGCTTAGGTTCGTGCAATGGCAGTCCAATCGATGGCAAAAGAATACATCATACTTTAGAAGTGGCTGTACATTCAACCCTATGAGCTAGTGCCTAAACGCACTTAGGTTCACCCGTAATCTTTTTAAATGCCATAATGGCAAATCATGGGTTAATTTGCCAGGCACAAGTAGGAGCGAGCATACTGCCTCTGGCATGGTCCTCACTTCCACTTTCATTTTAAAATCTATGATCACCCCGATCATAGGTTGCTCTTGTGATATCTGACATTAAGGGTGGTTTAGTGGTGTATTTGGGACAAGTAGTTAAACCACCCAGAGTTAACCAAACAACAAATCAATTAACCCACAATTTGCTGTTATGTGTGATTTACTGATCTAATTATGTTAATTGTATCATTAATACTTTATTGACATGTTTAATAATACTGCCGCATTACTCTATTGTATGCAGCATTATCACAATTTTAAATATATATATTTTTGGCGTGATTTTTAACAAATACGTATTAGGAAAATTAGCATCCATCCAATACAGGAAGAAATGTCTTTGCTATTGTACTATGACTCCAATTACACAATCTGGTATTCTTGCATGTGGGGAACTATTTGCAAACATGATACTGAAGGTTCAGATATAGCCACCACTGCTGCATCACTAGAGGGCTTGTTCATTATAGTATATTTTAACCTGTGGCAGGTTCTAGGTTGGCCTTGGGTTAGATTCAAGCCTACCTCGAAGCAGGGACTGGAAGTTAATTCACTAGAAACAAGAATCTGCAGCCCACCTCATGTTTGACACAGGGAATAACTGCAGCCCACCTCATGTTTGACACGGGGACAGACGGCACCCTAGGTGAATGCTGCAAAAATACCAACATGTTTTACAGCCTGTAAGACTGTGTTCATGTCTCTGGGGTTTCACTTTCATTGGAATCCGTGGAACTCTTTCCAAAGAATGCAATGAGAGTGAGTCATCCTTGTCTTTAAGGAGGGTTTCTTTTATTGCCTGTTTAGTATGGGAAAATTCACTTTATAAATATTTGAAAGAGAGCTTCCAATTTTGGCACTAATGGAAATACTGGATACTTTTAATATATATTTAGAAGGTTATTTAAAAAGAAATGTTCTGTCTTTTTATATAATTTTTAGTCAAATACAGATATTCTGATTACTACTTCTGTGGATTCCTATCAGACTGTAAATGCAAAAAATAAAACTAGTTCAGGTTTCAAAACCTGGGGGGAGGGAGAGAATTGACTGTTCGAAGTGCTTTGCTAGCTTTTGGTATATTGTGTGTTTGTGTACATATATATTATATATAAATTATAAATATATATATAAAAATAAGTCCATATGGTTCAATGTTTAGTGTTTTTATCGCTGTTCTCCAAGAAAATAAAATGTGTTTTGTATTGCTTTACGAATGAATGAATTAAAAAGGCGTTATGTGTAGATTAAAATGTTTTCTAACTATTTTACACCAGAAATGAATAGCTCTAACCCTATGTGAATCACAACATTGGTTTCAGGAGCAGAATTTAAGTTTTTAAACTGGCCCTTACGGATGGCACCAGGTAAAATGCACTTTCTTGTGGCATGCAATGTATTTACTCTAAATGAGCTTTCAAAATAAGACCACAACATGTTTACATCTTTTCTTGTGTCCTCCTCCACCCCTGCCCCACCTGATAAGAGTTGCAAAAATTGAAATGTTTCCTCATTAGGGAGGGAAAAGAAGCAAAGTTTTAATAAGTTACTGAAGTAACAGACTTCCAAGATGGAACGTTAGAAATAGATTAGTATGTTTGTAAAATCCATTTTAGTGATCGTCTTTGATAAGTGTGCTCTACTTCGTGGTGCTTGGATGTGACAAATATGCCGTTGCTTACCTAGTCTTAATATCATTGTTTATCTGTATTTTACTGTTAATGGCTATTCTATTAGCTGCACTTGCTTGAACTTAGTCGAAAGACTGGCCATCTTGCGAAACTATGTCAGACTGTTATGATGTCCACAAACACAACTTAAAATGCACTTATAATTGATTTGCTACCATGGAGTGTGTTGAACTATTTCATGTAATTAAAAGCTTTTGTGTATAAGCTTTGGTGTGGGACTGCTTTTGTTGGGCTTCTGTTCTTTCTGCAGTGAAACAAAAAGGTTGCACTACATCAACAAGGAAAAGAACAGCTAAATCCAATGTATTATTATTATTATTATTATTATTATTTTATTATATTTTATTTATTGCATTTGTATACTGCCCCATAGCAGAAGTTCTCTGGGCAGTTCACATAAGATAAAAACGTTTAAAAACAATATACAAAGATTAAAAAAAACCCACAAAAACAAGCAAAATACACATACATTTAAAACCAGTATAACAATTTTAAAAACGATGAGCTAAAAAACAGACCCAGGGTACCAATCCAATTATGGAAATATCGAATTCAAGTACTCCACAGAGTTTAAAATCCTACCATGTTTTGAGGTGATGTCTCTTTATTAGAGGAAGTGACAAAACAGAGAGAGGAAAACAGAAACTAGAAAACAGAGAGGGAGTGGGGAGAACTGGTATTCTCTTTAGCTAAGGACAACTAGACCTAGGTTGCTTCTACACTGGGCCTTTTAAATTTATTTATTTATTTATTTATTTATTTCATTTATTACATTTTTATACCGCCCAATAGCCGAAGCTCTCTGGGTGGTTCACAAAAATTAAAACCATGAAGAACATAATAAAACAACCAACAATCTAAAAACACAAATACAAAATACAGTATAAAAAGCACAACCAGGATAAAACCACGCAGCAGAAGTTGATATAAGATTAAAATACAGAATTAAAACAGTAAAATTTAAATGTAAGTTAAAATTAGTTGTTAAAATACTGAGAGAATAAAAAGGTCTTCAGCTGGTGACGAAAGGAGTACAGTGTAGGCGCCAGGTGGACCTCTCTGGGGAGCTCATTCCACAGCCGGGGTGCCACAGCGGAGAAAGCCCTCCTCCTAGTAGCCACCTGCCTAACTTCCTTTGGCAGGGGCTCACAGAGAAGGGCCCCTGTGGATGATCTTAAGGTCCGGGCAGGTACATATGGGAGGAGGCATTCCTTCAAATAATCTGGCCCCAAGCCGTTTAGGGCTTTGAATGTTAGTATCAGCACTTTGAATCGGGCCCGGGCCCGGACCTGGACTAGCGGCCAATGAAGTTGTAAAAGGACTGGCGTAATGTGGTCTTGCCGGCCAGTCCCTGTTAGTAAACGGGCTGATGAAAAGTTCCTGCTCTCCATCTGCTGGAAGTGAAATTAAAACTCAGATTCCATCTGGCACTGTCCAGAGTGCTGTTTTTCCATAATTATGTTCTATGCCTCTCTACACGACAAAAGACAAAAATACCTGCTTTTCAAAAGTAGTGGGGGAAGCATCTTCTACCTGAAATGTTTTTTTAAAAAATAATAATAATTAGTTTGAACACAATTTCACTAGCACCATTTATTTAAGTTGAGTTACAAGGAACCTGTACATGACAAGGGAGGGAGGGATCTCTTAAACCACAAGCTCAGTGGTGCTCTATGGGCCAAAACACACAATACTTTAAATGTGTGTCTAGCAACAATGATTTTAGAGTAGGTGCAGGACCCCTGAGCTGAAGCTTAAAAGTTCCTCTACCCTCCATGCTAAGGATGCAATCAAGATCAGGGTCCTGGTGCCCAGTCTATAGTAAAAAAATTAAAGATGTAACGCCAAAACAGGCATTACTTTAAGGGAGTGTCTAAGAGCGTCTCTGTATTAAGGGAAGTCCCATTGTTTACCCAGCACTTCTGTGCTTCCTAGTTCTTTGGCACAATTGATATGAGTTGGATTACACAGGAGAGGGGCAACAGGGCGGAAGATCCTGATGCTTCCCAGTGTTCCTTCAAACAGCAGACACATAGAGGGAGCGCCTCCCTCTCTCCTTGGCATGTGTACAAAAGAGCGAGGGAGTCTTGTTTTCATTCGTTTCCTTGCAGCCCCCAGGAAAGTCAGGGCTTACTTCTGAGTAGAAGATTGTACTGTTAAGTTTGCAACCGTTAACACAGCCCCTTGGGAGTACACCCCATTGAACAAAATGGCACTAACTTCTGAGTAGACACATGGGGATCAGATTTGCCTCCCTTTGTTGCTGGGAGGCATTTTACCCTCTTCTCCCTCCGTTTAAAGTCCTTCCTCGGCAACTTCATAGGGCAATGCCCACTTTACATGCTGCCAATTTTGCGCCATTAAGGGTTTATTCCAGTTTTTCTCTAATCTATTTTAAAACGGAATAAGGGGGGACCATAGGAAATGTCCTGTTTGTTTACAGCATCGTTTAACAGACCTGGAAACATTTCTGAGTGGCCAGAAACAAGCATGCTATACACAGGTCTTTTAGAGAAGTCCTATGTTGCTAGTCATAGAGCTGCCTCACCCCTATAGGGCCAAGATGCTCCTTCCATTTTCTTCCTTGTGTGTGCTCAAGGACTGTTCCTTGGGCAATGACTACATCTTCACCTCTCCTACCTTGGTAGTGGACATGCTGCAAACTGCGTTCACATCTCACCATCCCCTTGTCCTCTTAGCTTCAGAAATTCACTTCAAGCCTACAGAGGCAAGAAGCTTTTTTTTAAAAAAAACAACCTAGTACAGAATCTAAATTATCACCAATTTTGTTAATATAAAATATTGCCTACTTTCTCTCTGGCATCCAGAGAAGAGAGTGTGTGCTTCGCTGAGGATGGAGACAGTTCTAGGTAACAACTGGAATTTATATTTTTCAAAAATACCATTGTTTTCTTCTTTCTTGTTCACAGTGGTCCTAGGCACAGCTACAAATGAAACCCGAAACAATGACATCACCTGGTACAGCCCAACCTGAACATTGGCATTCTCCTACCCTCTTTGTTCTTAAGACTGACTATGCAGACATCATAACTTTAACAGCAACTCAGGCTTTCCTCACTCATATTTCCTTCTCCAACACACACAGACACACACACTTGTTTTTGTAACATCTTGCCTGATGAAGAGATCTGAAGATCTCAAAAGCTTGCACATTTTTGCGACCTTTGAGCTGGCCTGATAAATGCATTATGATGCTCTGCATGTTTACCCAGAGTAAGCCCTATTGAAGAGTATTGCCAACCTCATCATCAGTAAACCACTCCTAGCAGATGCTCAAATACTGGGCAAGATACACCTCTGGAAAAACTCTCTGAAGGATGAAAAGCTGTCCACCTTCACCATTCTGACATGATTTATTAAAACATTTGTATCCCGCCCTATATCACTGGAAACTCTGGGCAGCATACAGATAAAATCAGAACAATGTAAACATAAATATATTCAGCTAAAAAAATATTAAATTGTTAACAATGTACCTGCCCGGACCCTAAGGTCATCCTCAGGGGTCCTTCTCCGTGAGCCCCTGCCAAAGGAAGTGAGGCATGTGGCTATCAGGAGGAGGGCCTTCTCTGCTGTGGCACCCCGGCTGTGGAATGAGCTCCCTAAGGAGGTTCGCTTGGCACCTACATTATATGCTTTTAGACGCCAGGTGAAGACCTTTTTATTCTCCCAGCACTTTAACAGTCTATAAATAAATTTTAACTTGGTGTTTTAAATTCATAATTTTGCATTGCTGCTGTTTTTATCTGGTTGAGCTTTTATATTATATTTTATATTATGGTTTTATAGTGTTGTTTTATACTTTGAATGTTTTTAATTTTTGTGAACCGCCCAGAGAGCTCCGGCTATTGGGTGGTATAGAAATGTAATAAATAAAATAAAATAATAAATAAAACAATTAAAACCAGTAGAAGATTTTTTTAAAAAAAAGCAATAAAAACAATTGCAACTATGTGTGACCATGGAGAATTTAGTCCTCAAAGGCTTTGATAAAGAGCCATGTTTTAACTTGGCGCTGAAATGAAGCCAATGATGTAGCAGAGAAGGGCCTTAGTCCCATTGTGATCTCACAACATATTAACTCTCAGACTAGCACGGAGTTAATACTATTGGGTCCTGTTTGTTCAAAACAGCAGCTTCTAGGATCCTAAGTCTTTTTCATGCTGTGTTTGTTTCATAGCAAAGACCCCATACATAACAATGTGGTTGTTTGCAAACGTTTATTTTTATTGCTGGGCTGAGTGTTACAAGTGTGGTATCAAAACAAAACAACCAACCTATGCAAGAGAGCTGGCTTTTATTCTGCAAAGGCCCTGCCTTATTCACAGAATTTGGGATGTGTGTGTGGGTCCAAATGATGTCGGTTGTGGGGTGGTATATAAATGTAATAAATGTCTTCAACATATAACCCTCCTATGTGTTCCCACTCCTTTTTCTGACTTTTTTCTTACCAGAAAAAAAACCTGTTAAGGAGGGGGAAATGGAATAGCTGTAGGGGTGGGAGAACCAGCTATTTATGTATTTGTTCTTCATTTAGGAGCAACTCATAGATTTCATTTAAAATTAGTGGGGAATTGCAGATTACTGGTAGGGGTTTCAGCCATTTCATTTAAAACTACCGTATTTCTTCGATTCTAAGACGCCATCGATTGTAAGACGCACACTAATTTCAGTACCACCAACATAAAAAAAAGCTTTGATTCTAAGAAATAATAAATGACCTGCGATTCTAAGACACACCCCGTTTTTAGAGATGTTTATATGGGGAAAAAAGTGTGTCTTAGAATCGAAGAAATACAGTAGTAGCAGCACTTTCAAAACCAGCTTATTAAATTATTTTTTTAAAAAAATGCTAAAGCAGTTTATTAAATTTTTATCATAGGGTGCCCTCCTGTGGCAGAAAGTATGTTTACAGCCAACAACCCACAAACTCCTATATATACATATATATATGAGATGAGGGAGAATGAACCATGGGGCATGTGGGGGCAGGGGGGAGGACAAACAAGTGCTACTAGCACTACTGAATTTCATAACACGTGTTTGAAAGCATCTTTCTCATATGCAGTGATTCACAAGGTGAGGAGCAAAGTACACATCACTTAATTCTGATTTGTTTGACATGAAAAGCTCTTTCTGCTCCTGGAGACCCATTTGGTGTGCTGGGATTAGCCTCAAATGTCTCTTCTACATGCATTAGGATGAATAGATGCAGTATTTGCATGTCAGTGCCGCCTAGCATGGAGCGGGACGAGGACGGCAGATCCTGCAGAAAAGGTTCTAGGACTGATGCACACAAGAAGGGTGTTTAAAGCTGAACTACTGTTCAGCAGCAAGCACAGGCGAGAATAAATGACACCTGTACAACAGATGGTGCAGCATTAACGCCACGGGCTGCAGCTCAATGTAAAAGCACCTGCTTTCCATGCTGAAGATCCCAGGTACAATCCCTGGCAACTCCAGGTAGGCTTAGAAAAAACTCCTGTATGCAGCATGGGAGTCCCGCTGCCAGCCAGTGTTGACAGTGCTAAGCAAGATGTACACGTTTATTTTGATTAATTTAATTTATAGCCCTCCTTTCCACCAAAAATGGCATTCAAGGTAGCTAACAATAACAAAATACAGATTAAAAACACAATTTTAATTAGAATGTATCACCAACTACTCAGGAGAAGCTCTGGAAAGATACTTTTGGTCACAGCTCTACATGGCAAGACTAAATAAGACTATAGAATTCACCACAACTCTCAGATGGAGTCTTAAACTTTATATGCTTAATGAATTCCTTTGGTGTGATTGTTACACTGTTTAATTTGTGCTAATTGTGCTATGAACTTGAACAAGAAAACAAATAAATTTTCTTAAAATTAAAAACGAATTAAAAAGAATAAAATTAATTAATTAAACCAATTAAAAACCTCTTTGGCAACAGACTGGCTTACTTGCCAAATGCCTGCCTAAAAAAATGTCTTTGCCTGCTGGTGGAAGGTCATCCAAGCAGAGGCCAACTTAGCAGTGAAGGAATAAACCCCCCAAGGGAGAGGGGGAGTAAGAGGGGTTACCCCAAAACACCCAACCCCCTCTGTTCCGTGGACAGCAGGCAAACCAATTAACCAGTAAGCTGCCACCACCCCTTAACATCCAACCCAGCCTGAGCCAGGGAATACTCAGAACTTTCAGGACACCCTTAGGGCACAGAAATAAGGGCTCAAACTGACACCCTTTATTTTGTACCCCAAACCTAGAACCCTAAAAAGCAGCAGGATCAAAGCAGAAGGCTCTGGATTTAGTACTGAGGCTTCAATGGATTAAAGCACACACCAGCTTTAAAGTAAATGTGAGTGTTATTAACAATAAGGAAGGGGGAAATGAGGGGAAAGAGGTGTACCAATTTCAGACAATTAAGAAACCCAAAATGACAGAGAAACCTTTTGAAGCAATGCTGCAGGCAAAACAAGAAAGTCCTACCTATCCTATCCTATACTTTATTGAGGTAAAGGGTCTTCAGATAGGACAAGCTGCAAAGTTCCCAGGCCCAAAGCCAGCTGACAGACGAAGACTGAAGATTACACCAATTTCAAAATCTCTTCACTGGCTGCCAATTATTTTCCAGGCAAAGTATAATGTGTTGGTCATTACCTTTAAGGCCCTACATGGTTTGGGTCCAAGTTACCTGCGGGATCGCCTTCTCTCATACAATCCACCCTGCACACTCAGGTCCTCTGGGAAGAATTTACTTCAGTCAGTGAAAACTAGGCTGACAACCATTACCCAGAGGACCTTCTCTTCTGCTGCTCCCAGACTCTGGAATGGCCTGCCAGGAGAGATCCGCCAACTCAACAGTCTTTCTGAATTTAAAAAAGCTATAAAGACTGATCTCTTCCAGCAGGCCTACCCAGTCGAATTTTAAGATGTCTGGCTGTTATTTTAATAATGTATTTGTTTTATATGTTTTTAATCATTGATGTATTTTATAGTATTTTTATATTTGATGCTGTTCCCCGCCTCGATCCAGAGGGAGGGGCAGGTAAGAAATAAATATATTATTATTATTCAAACCAGGATTCGATTGAAGACCAGATTCACAGTTGAAGACCAAACGACAACAGCGGCCCCTCCTAGGTTTATAACACACTCACCCCAGGCCCTTACGATGTGTGAGGTTCTTATCAGCAATGAAAGGTACATGGTGTTAATAACAGTTTCTGTTGGTTTCAGCTATCAGAACTTACTTTTTCAAATTACAAAGATTGCCAAGTGCTCTGGCAAATTATACTCTGCATATGCTCAGAGTACACAGACCAAAAACATGTAATTCTAGGAAGAATTGGGAAAACATTTGCACCACGCTTTTGCAACGAGGCTATAAAACACTCTAGGGCACTAAGAAATGCTCTATGGGTGAACAACACTGTAAAACTGGATGACTACTTCAGCTTCCAGGAGGGGAGAGTGAAAGGCTCTCACTCTAACCCAGCCAAAGTCTGTTCATCTAATTTTGGCAGAGCTTCAGCTCTGACCTTGAAGGCCTGAAGACTACAAACCTTATGATAATGCATGCAGGTGGTTTTAGTGAGTGAGTGCCATCCCCTCCTAACGAAATGGAGCTTGATACCAGCAGCTAAATATCCTGAAAAGAACCTAGGTTCTTCACACTGGTCTCCCTTGCCAGAGAGTACCAATGGTCTGACATCATGTAAAGATGCTTCCTATATTTCTACAGAGTGGATTCCTATAAAATCCTATAGAGTCCATACTTGGCAATGCAAGTTTTAGTCCTTACTTCCTGGTGCTGGGACTTCAAAAGAGACTGAGTAGTTGATTGTGCTGTCACAGCTCCTTCTACTTTTCCTTCGGAGGAAATATATTCAACCCATGGGCAGGAAACTGCAGCTAATGTGACTTATCAGTCAATGCACATGCAATGAAATATCCACCGGTACAATTGGCACAGTTTTAAGACTTGCACAACTGGTATTCCTGCATAGGAATTTGTAGTGTGCCCTGTAGGGATTTAGGGTACCTTCAGGGTTTTAACTGAGATAGAACTCCCCTGTAGAATGAAACATCAGTGACAGTGCCTCTGAGCACGTGGAAAGTGAAAATAAAAGTCTGTCACCATTGGGTTATCAGATCCAGTCCACACATACCTTCGCTTGGAGAGAAACTGTTACAGGTCAGAGGATGTTGTTTGCAGAAAGGCTTGTGGTCCAGCACAACTTTCTTTAGAAATTACTCACTAGTTGCCTTACAGAATGCTTTATCTTGGCTTTTTCTCTTGTTTTCATTTATCTCTTAAGATTTTTTTTTCCCAGGACAAAAGACTTCCTCCTGCCAACTCCAAATTAGTCTCATAAATATTTACTGTCCAGTCCCAGCCGACCTTCAGATAATTTTTTAAAAAAACCGTAATGTAATCAATAAAAATAGTATTAAAAAAAAAACGTAATGCAAATTGTATTTTTGTGGAATACTTCCAGCTAACATTTAACAGTTTGAAGAGGCACAGATGTATAGATTATGAAATGGTTCTTGTTCCCATTACACTTCCTAAAACTCTTGTGAGATTAATGTACTAATAGAGCAATCCTATCTCTCCTCAGTTGCCATCTGAGGAGCCCTAGGATGGCACAGATCCCCACCTCCGAGGCCAGAGGCACAGCTACAACCATGGAGGTGGGAATCCAAGTACGGATTTTTCCACCCCTCATTCCTTGCAGCTGCCGTGGAAAGCACCACGGTGCTTTCTCTTCGGAGGTCGCAAGAGCAACCTCCGAAGAGAGGGGAGAAAAGGGGTGTTTCCAGTGGGTGGGAAGGGGACGAGAGAGGAGCGCCATAGATCCCCAAGCCTCTCTGCCGTACATCTCACCTACGTGAAGGTGATAAACAACATAACTAGAGGAATAGAGGGCTCTAAAAGCCTCAGTCCTCCTCCCGCCCTGGCTGGCTCTCATTGGCAGGGCATTGGATAGATGGAGGGCTCCGATGCTGTTGGAGCCCTTCATCTATTGAGAGCACAGTCCATAGGATTGCGCTCTAAAACTGCAAGAAATTGCAACCAACTCCATTTCTGGTAGCTGAAACCAGAAAAGGCAAGCCTGCTAACAGTTGTCATATTTGAACTCCTGCCCTAGTTTCATACATCTTATTTAAGAACTAGGCCTTTTTGCTTTCTTGGCTATG
This sequence comes from Elgaria multicarinata webbii, assembly GCF_023053635.1. Lineage (NCBI taxonomy): Eukaryota > Metazoa > Chordata > Lepidosauria > Squamata > Anguidae > Elgaria > Elgaria multicarinata. Next base: position 79,087,629 of record NC_086177.1, on the reverse strand, counting down.
AGAGATTTGATCTGGATTTTCCCCAGAGGAGCTGGTAGTATACCAAGTCAACATCCACATTAATCATCAAGGCTGCAGCTGAATATTCCATGAGATGGAAACATATTCCTCGAGGCAAAAAAAAAAAATCCTTGAGGATACATGTGGCATTTTCTATACGCACTGGGCCACATGTAACAAAAGTGAGATGGGAAGGGAGTCAGTTGTTGCTGCTGTTACAAGCTAGAACAAAGGGGCTCTTCTTACACACCACTGCCTTGTTGCCACTGTCTGAAGCCATTATCCTCTAGTCAATGAAGTGTTACTTTTTGCCAGGCACAAGACAATGTCAGGATATTGTACTTGCATACAGGAAAGAGCGATTCAGAGGAATCCCACAATGTTTTGCAGGCTTCATAGCGCTCAGTGACTTCACATGCCCCTGTGCTTCATCCAAATATAATAATCATTAATTGCAATGATAGTGTAACTAGCAGATTCAAAAGGGAAATAATTGTAGTGCTGCCCCCAATTCAGGACCGGGATTGGATTAACCTGACTATGAAATTCAGTTTAATTAAAAACATTTAGGGCTACTTTTTGTGTTGCACAGTTCCTATGACATGGCCAGTTCTGGGTAGGGTTAACATGAAACCCACACGTAGATTAATTCATATTAGATGAACACGTGAGGATGATACACTATTGCAGACCATTAGATGAGGTGTCTACTCTAGACAGCAGCATTCCAGACTCAGCAGCATTCCAGAGGCTCTGGCAGACAGAGATGTTTACTAGCTCTGCTATCCAAGATCCTTTAACTGGAGATACCAAGTTTTGAACCTCGGAGATTGTACATGCAAAATTTCACTGAATTATCGTCCCTGTCCACCATGTCAATAAATTATTTTTGTTTTTGAGTACACAACATGCTGGAGTCCGGCACTGGAACATAGGAAGCTGCCTTATATACCAAGTCAGACCACTGGTCCATCTAGCTCAGTGCACATCTGCTGAATGACAGCAGATTTTCTAGCCTTCAGGCCAAGGGGCAGGACTTGGGAAGTGGAGTGGGTGGGACCTGCAGAGGTTGCCAAGCCTCCGCAGGCCACATAGGGAGCCTCCAACAGCTGGATTAGGCCCACAAGCTGGAGGTTCCCCACCAACAGTTACTAGAAGGGGTCTTTCCCTGCCTTATCTGGAGATGTCAGGAATTGAACTGGGGCCCTTTTGTATGGAAAGCATGTGATCTAACACTGAGTTACACTTCCTTGGATAACACTAAACATCTGAAATAGACCCCATAACTAGAAGATTAGAATCTGGGTTATTTTGAGTCCCAGAGACTCGGCGGGAGGTGGAGGACACCTTAGAAGTATGAGAAAACATGAATTGGAAGAAAAATACATATCCTGGTAATAATTTAACTTTCTCATACTAGGAGGACATGGAGCCTGGTCTTGTGCATGTTTACTTATAAGTCACACGGATGTCAATGAGGCCGACTCATGAGTGAGTATACATAGGACTACTGAATTCACTGTTACTTATTCATAAATGTGCACAGGAGTACAGCCTTAAACTGAATAAAAGCTCAGGAGAATTCAGTTTTAGAACTTTTTTGGACTGCCAGCTTTCAGCTTTAGGACATGTGACATAATAATAAAGTATCACTTTACAGCCTTTTAGCTAAGATCAAGTGTAATCAAGAACAGCACCTCTGATGTTACGCCTCTGGGATTTAGGAGGCAGGACTTCCATGTCAGAAGACGTACCTGTGGCGTTACACCCCACAAGTCAGTTCCCTAATGTATGTCTAAGATTTGCAAGTCTATAGTGTTTAGAATGTTGACCTGAGTGGATGGAGACTGAATATCTTTGGGGTGGGGGGAAGGAGGCTATATAAGGGAATGACTGAGGTGATAAGGAGGTTGCTTTTGAAGTAGTTTGGTTCGAGGGAGAATTAGAGGATCAGGGTAAAAGGGTTGTCTTTTGAGTGTAGTGTGCAGATAGTTAGTTGGTGTATATTAAACAATCCTGATAATAAAGAAAGTTCAAGAGTGAAGGTGTGAGAGAAAGGAAAGCGTGTATGAGAAGAGAGAAAGGATTGGATGAGAGGTTTTAATAAGGGTCTGAAAAGTTTTATTATGAAACTGTAACAGTCCGGGGCGTGGGTGGCTGGGAACACAGACTGGGTGCCGGGACCCGGGAGAGTGAAGGTGTACAGAGACTAACACACACAAGCTGTCTGGGATAGACCGGTTTACTTGTACAAGCACAACGTGGCGGAAGCAAGAGGCAGGGGCAAGGTTCCGGTGGTAACCCGGTGGCGGAGACCAGGGTCCAACAGGGCCATCAGTAGTAGCAAGTCCAGGGTCAAACAAGGGTTCAAAAGCAAGGTCCAACCTGAGTACAGACAGGGCCAGAAGCAAGGGCATGGTCCAAGGTCTGAACAAACAAAGCGTGGCAGAGGCAAAAGCAGTAGCATAGTCCAGAGAGCAGTCCAAGATCAGGAACAAACAAGGCACACGGGAACTGATGCCGAGCACCACAGAAACGGTGTTGCTGTGGCAAAAGCTGGAGCTACAATGTTGGTCTTAAATAGCCCTGACTCTAGCTGCTCCCAGCTGCACTGAATTAACCCACCATGAAATGCTGCTGGCCAGGGCCTGAGTTCTGCTAGCACTCTGCAGCAGAGCAGCCCTTTGAGCGCGGATCTGGGTCCTGTAAGCACTCAGCAATAGCACCGATCCTGACAGAAACAAAGTTTGTGAACATTGAAATACATTTTTATTCAGTTTGTTTTACTACCACAAAAATCCCACGTGTCTCCTTGGCATTTATCATCTGCAGTTATATACATATAACACCCATTCTGACATTAATTCACCATCAGCACATATAATTCACAGTGCATTATTTTATTTCTGAAATTATTCCTGTTTAACTAGGGTGACCATATGAAAAGCAGGACAGGGCTCCTGTATCTTTAACAGTTGTATTGAAAAGGGAAATTCAGCAGGTGTCATTTGTATATATGGAGAACCTGGTGAAATTTCCTCTTCATCACAACACTTAAAGCTGCAGGTGCCCTGCCCTCTTTTAAATCTGGTCACAGTACAGCTCCTGCACTTTAACTGTTGTGATGAAGAGGGAATTTCACCAGGTTCTCCATATATACAAATGCCACCTGCTGAAATTCCTTTTTCTATGCAACTGTTAAAGATACAGGAGCCCTCTCCTCCTTTTCATATGGTCACCCTAGTTTAACCCCTTTCTCCACGTAGTTTGTAGAAAGGTGGTGTTTGTTCCTCACCTCAGGCTCATAAAGTGGTGGCACTTAGCTTGAGCAGGGAGTGTCCGCGGACAAGCCTCTTGTAAAGAGCCTGTGTTGTGGCAGTACCTTCCCCACAAAATTGAGATTTATCAATTGACCAATAAATTGACACTTCCCTATCCTACCTTTATTCCCCCCCCCAAAAAAAATTCAAACTGCAACAAAAAAGAAAAAGATGGAAGGAAACAAAGAAAGATTATGGGGACAAGTATTTATTTATTTTATTTATTTATTTATTTATTACATTTTTATACCGCCCAATAGCCGAAGGGAAGACACAGAAGTGAAAGAAAGGACCACCATGGTACGTTATGTACCATTTAGAAGCCTGCTATCAAAACAGTTTGGCAAGACGTCTTTAAATAGAATTATTTGTATCTAGGGCACTCCAACAACTATTGTTTCCTTGGCACTGAATTCTGACATTGTTTTTCTCAATGTCGAGAGCATATGACGATTTCTAGTCTGGCAACTGCACACACCTACATCCTAGGCCTCGAAGATAGCTAATACACATGTGTCCTACATGAGGGACAGCTGGTTGAGGGTCCTTTGGGTAGAACCTAAAACCAGCACACAAGTGACCACCCTTGTTTGCACTGTCCCCAAGCCAACTACACATCTTCCCAAACTCTACTTTGCTTACTGTCTTCACTCAGGATTAGAAGTAGATGCAGGGCCTTTTTGTTTGCTGCTCCACCGCTGTGGAATGGTCATAGAATCATAGAATAGTAGAGTTGGAAAGGCCTATAAGGCTGTTGAGTCCAACCCCCTGCTCACCCTCTGGGGTTTAGCTTTTGGTATGGAGGCCACGTAGAGCCTTGGAATGGCTGCTAACATATGCTTTAAAGAAAGAAAGGCTTGCAGAGGGAAATCCTAATATCAAAACAAAGAGCTGGATTTCCTCCTCCTTCATTCTTCCTTGGTGCTGGCATTTGAACATGCCCAGAGGGCAACGCCCATCGTGTGCAGCAATTTCTCATGCAATACTCACATAGATAAGAAGATCCCAGTGGCTGCACTGAGCCATGGAGAAAGAGGCATGGGTAGATTCTCAAGCACAAAAAATGATGCATATACACCTCACACAGCATTGTTACAGCTGCTTTTGGTAGAAGGGTTACATCTTCCTACCAAGACTGGATCGATCTCAGGTTTACACTTCAAGGGGGAAATTCTCAGCACTGGAAACACTGCACAGTTGCCATAGTGGCTGATCCAGACAGATGGGAGGAATTAATGGATTCTCACGGCAGGGGTCACAATTGCAGAAGGCACTGAGAAATTCAGCACTGCACAAAGAGAGTCCAATGGAGGAGAGCAGTCAGTCCCCTGAGATCCTCATGTGCCACAGCTAGGTAACCTGAACTGGAATTTAAATCACTAATCACTTTAGAAAGTGGAAGCGAATGTTCACTTTTGCACAGGATGGACACAATATCGCAGCCTGGCAGACAAAATCCTATTTAGGACTTTATCGCAGCTCAAGCAACATCTTGAGTGAGATCAACACGACCCCACTTGCTACTGAGACCTACATTTAACCCACTTGCTATATCTTCTTGCACTTGGTTGCACCGGGACTGTGGGAAAACAAGGGCTCCTTTGCCACTGTCTACAAAGCTCCTTTGTATGCCAATTCTCTGTCTTGTAGCACATTTTAAGGAGAAAAATTGTGGGAGCTTGCTGCTTATTTCCAGGACAAGAGCAAGAGCGTGAGGTGTTCTACACCGCAATGTGGCTTTCTGTTATTTATTTTCAATATTTTTAAGCCACCTTTCAAAAAAAGTGTTTACAAAGCAGTTTACAACCAAAACAACAATTCCAAGCCACATGTACATGCAACACGTAAAGCCCCATATAGACACGATCTCCAAATGCATGGGCAAACAAAATATGTCTTCATCCACCTCTTCAAAGAGACCAGGGAAAACAAACACACAATTCATGAGAGACCAGAAACTGGAACAGGCCAAAAGCCTCACTGGCAATCCTAAAATGCGAGGGGTCGCAGGGCAAAAAAGGAATAAACTGGCAGTTTTCACAACTAAGCAAACAATTCAAACAGTGGGGCCCTACAGGACAGGCACTGGGACAAATGATATATAATGTGTTCATGAATGACAGAAGAAGCTAAGGTTTGAAAAGGCCAGTGACAAGATGTTTTAGGGGGCAAATAAGTTAAAGACTAGGTACTAAAAAAGATGGGAGAGCGGAGACTGGACTGAAAAGAAAGTGGAGAACACAGAGGCCTGAAGTTTCCCAAATTATGCGGAAGCAAACTTTGGTGTGCTCAAAAGGGGACTGCCTTGTAAACTATCATGGCTCCCTGAAGAACATACCTGTGTAACACACTGTTAGGTATGTGTGCATTAATTCACACTTTGCTTTTAAAATATATTACGTATAAACTTACAAAAATAATGAAGAGTCTTGCAGCACTTTAGGCACTAAGTCGTTTTATGGCCTATGCTTTCCCATTTAAAAAGTTGCAAGAAATAATTTCGAAGTAATTATGTTCATATTTTTGCAATATTTTGGGTACTAGGGGTTTTCTAGTTTATAGTTTTGTATGCAGTTCATTACAATGGGTGTAAAATACTGAGTATTTTATATGCATTATGTATATATTTAGATACTGCAGTATCTGTTTAATGTGATTTATTATTTTGGATGTTGTCTTTGTAGAGTGTGATTCTGTATATTTTTAGAGTGTATAATTCTTTATTGTTTTACAGAGATTTCTCTCAATTTAGAGTTTCCTGAAAATGCATTGGAAAACATATCTATTTTGAAACAGTTTTTTCTTTTTCTTTTTGGGAGAATAAAGCAATGCAACCCTCCAAATGTGCTGCTGCAGGATGAAAAAGGAAGGTTGAGAAGCCCATGTTTCCCTCATAACATTTTGTTCTGGGAAGAGACAGGCCAAGAAACCAGGCAAGCTGTGGAAAGGAAAGGCTAATGAAAGAGAGAGGCTGTGGCTCACAGCGCCTAATGGCAAGCTTTGGATGTATGTGTGTGAAATTCAACTAGGAGGCTATAAAAAGGCAAAAAGAGGCAATTTCAACATCATATGGATAGAAAGATCCTATTAAACAAAGCAATATCCAAAGTGCCAATGCCTGTAGATCACAGTATCAGCCGTCTTGTGACCGGCCCAGGAATGCAAACTTGGCGATAAAAGTGATTCCCACAACCAACACAAATACCTACAGTGACAATTCAAACAGACAAGGACTTTTGAAGTCTTCACTCCATTTCAGTTCATATTTCAAACATTTTCTTTGTTATTTGCTTTTAATGTACCATCTACCACACAAATTAAGATATAGCAATAACACTTTACACATACATTCGTGATGTAATTCTACACATTAAGTTTTCATATTGTATTTGTATTTGTATTTTTAACTTGTTGGTTGTTTTATGATGGTTTTAATTTTTGTGAACCGCCCAGAGAGCTTCGGCTATTGGGCGGTATAAAAATGTAATAAATAAATAAATGAATAAATATTATCCTAATTTATTTGCTTATTCTGGAAGGAAGCAGTAAAGATGTAATGAGCCTATTAAACATGCTAGTGAATTCTATGGGACTTACTCCCTAGGAAGTGAGCTTAGGATTGTAGTTGTGCAACCTGATCCTATTCAATGTATACTTGTTGACTTCGAAATACCATTGTGATCAGTGGGGCTTACTGTCAAGTCAATGTGCATAGGATTGGACTGCTATTGTGATAACTAAAAAAAAAGTTAATCTTACAGAAAAGTGTTATAGACAAGAGTTGCATGTTAAAATGTAAAACATAAAATCAAATCACGTTATCATATTCTACAGTGACACCTCTTAAATAAAATGTCAGTTACTAGTAGAATATACAAAAAAAACCAACCCTTATTTGGCTCAATTAAAAGGTCATGAAAAAGCATGCAAGGTTTCAGGCTCATCAAAATGCTTGATCAGGCAGAATGTTAAGCAAAACAACAACGAATTAGAAACAGATATTGCTGGACATGATTGAAATCTAGCCTGAAGTTTGTAACCGTACCCCTGTAAGGTGACCAGGTGAAAAAGAGGACAGAGCTGTACATACCTTTCACAGTTGTGAAGAAGAAGGAATTTCGGCAGGTGTAGGTTACCATGCATAGGACTGAGCTGTTAATAGGTCATCACAGGTGCAAAAAGATCCTGGTTGTAGGGAGACAGAATGTAGAAACCAGCAGTTATGCCTTAAGCTTTTGTGTGCTAGTAAGTAGTAATAACACAGCACCATTAGGTTATCACAATAAATAGATAACCATAAATTAAGGAGCTTATATTTAGTCAGATTTTAGACAGAATGGTATTGGTATTTGGAGAATTGTAGTTGTAGTAACAACAACAACAGGTCTATACACTTTTTAATTCATGGAACAACACTGACAGGAAATCACAAAACAAGAAGATATTGTTGTTAAATATAGTCAATATGAAACAGAAACTATATTAAGGAGGCAATCCTATGAATTTATACATAGAATAAAAGTCCTACAACTCCCAGCACCGCCCAGCCACCGTGGCTGGCTTGGAAATGCGAGTTGTATGGCTTTTATCTATCTAAACATCGATTGGATTGTACTCTAAATATCTTCAAATCAGAACTTTACATTGGAATGCAGCAATAAAGGGGGCGAGGAACAGCTACTTAATTGCAGACCTGGTTAGCCAAAGCCTCGGCACAAAACTCTGTTGATCAACTATCAATAATACCAACACTTTAGGCCTTAAAAGCTTTCCAAGCCAAAGCTACTCACAGGTAAACGCCACCCAAGAAAATGCCCTAATGATCTCTGTTGTGCCTACTTGGCTCTTTGCACCTATAAGCGTGAAGGCTGAGCTGCAAAGAGTTTCCCTACCTTGCTCAAATATCTGCAGTAAGAGCCTTGTTTAACATCCAGCTTCTACAAGAGCCCGCGTGCTTTATTGTCGTAATATTTTGCTTGGCCCTACAGAGCCCTTCTTCTCTAGATAGAAGAAAGTTCCGTGTTAAGGGCGCCCCTAGTGGTCAATAGCGCACATTGCATCCTCCCATGTCTTAAAGAACCTGCGCGGGGGGCGGGGGGAGAGGGCGAAGCGTGGTTGCTATAGCAGCGGCCGAAGCAAACCGCGTTAGGCTTGGGCCCAGAGGCCTCTAGAGCAGCCTCCAGCAGCTTCTTGCTCTGCTCCTCCTGAATAGCAGGTGTCGGTGTGATGTGGGCTGGTAAGTACATCGGCCAGACGGATAGGGCGCTGAACCCAACACACACACCCCCGAAACAGATTCAGAACTTTGGATAGATGCTTTAGGGTTCTGGCTAGTTCTGGCTGAAACTCAGAATGGATGCACAGCCCCACTGAAATCGGAGCCACCCACTTCCACTGGTTCCTAGAGGTTAGGGAGAGGGGGTGGGGGAGTCTGTCAGTTGCGCTCACTGTGCTGAATATCCTATTAGCCCCCTGAATGGTCATTTTTCTCCATATCCATCATTAGATAGGAATAAAGAGAAGTTGGTATGGTTCTGTGACCAAAAGCCCTTGTATAACTTTTTCAGAAACTGCAAAGAAGCTGACCTCTTCAAAAGGGATTCTTACCCCAAAAATGACACCTGCTTCTAAGTGAGTATATTTTTTTTTAAAGTTTACGTTGCTTTCAGCATTAAGAACATAAGAGCCATGCTGGATCAGACCAAAGGCCTATCTTGTCCAGAATTCTGTTCACACAGTGGCCAACCAAATATCCCTGAGAAGCCCACAAGCAGGACACACCCGCACATGTTCCCCAGCAACTGGCATACAGAGTCATTCCGGCTCTTGTATGGAGTTACCATATCACTGTTTTGACTAGACTACTAGCCATTGATAGCCTTATCCTTCATTAATTTCTGCAATCCCCTTTTAAAGCCATCCAAATTGGTGGCCAGCATGGCATCTTGTGGTAGCTAATTCCATAGTTTAACTATGTGCTGCATGAACAAGTACTTCCTTTTATCTGTCTTGAATCTCCCACTATTCAACTTCATGAGATGACCCTGGATTCTAGTATTATGAGAGAGGGGTAAAACCTCTCTCTCTCTATTTTCTCCACATCATGCCTGATTTTATAAACCTTTATCATGGATCCTGCCCTTATTAACTTAAAAGATACTGTATATTCAAACAGTCAGAATTATACATCTTGAGACTTGCAATAAAATCCCAACCTATACAGCGTCATCACACAGGAGGAAATTGTGTTTAATCAGAAAAAAGTCCCATTGAGCTTATGGCTTCAACCCCTTACACACTTACCTAGGAGTAAGTGCCACTGAATACAGTGGGGACTTCCAGTAAAATGCACGGAGCAGAATCCAATGGGGGTGCTTATGCCTCCGCTGATTCTCTTGAACTCTGCTGATTCTGTTGCACACATCATGGGTCCCGCCGATTTTGTTGTGCAAGTGGGACCCACTGCTTGTACAACAGCAATTTAGAGCTTCCCAGGGCAAGCCTGGAACGCTCTTCCAGAACATTTGAGAACTACAAGTTCAACCACAGCTTTTAAAGCTCAACTAAAAACTTTTCTTTTTCCTAAAGCTTTTAAAACTTGATGTTGTGCAGACTTCTACTGTTACTTTCTACTGTTAGTTTTTCCCTACCCTGTGCCTGCTTACCCTACCCTGTACCTGTTTGCATTCTCTTCCCCTCCTTATTGTTTTACTATGATTTTATTAGATTGTAAGCCTATGCGGCAGGGTCTTGCTATTTACTGTTTTACTCTGTACAGCACCATGTACATTGATGGTGCTATATAAATAAATAATAATAATAATAATAATAAGCCCTGAAACAAGTGGGGCAGATCGTTAGAGCTCTACCACCCTGCTGTATTGTTGTTTCCAGTTGTCCTGGAAGCATTAAATCTTCCTTCTGCAAGTGGTGCGTCCTGCTCACAGACAGGAATTGGAAGGGTGTACGGGAATTGGTGGAGGCATAAGCACTCCACTGGATTCCACCCATGCATTGTATTCTTAAGTGTGTGATTAAAATTAAATGTGGTCTTATTGAAATCAGCCTCTTGACTTCGAGATTTCTTTTTAAGACAGAGTGTTTTGCAGGGGCGGGGTGTCCCTGGAGGTTCATTTTTCAGTAATAATGTGCTATATATTCTTGGCATGTGGATTTGACTTTTTTTTAATGTTAATGAGGGATGAGAAAAGGCAATATAAATTGATTTAGAAGCTTTTACAAATCTCCTAAATTGGCTGAATTGTACAAAAGACATGCAAATGCAAAATGATTGGGGGGTTTCCCTGCCTGTATCCTGTAGAGTCTCAAGTCAAAATACGCTTTGCCTTTTCTTTTCAGCAAAATGGATTCTCTGAGTTCCATTGAAGTAGAGTACATAAAGAATTTGCAAAAAGAAGTCTGTTTACTGGAATTTGAGACATCATATCTATATCCTTTTAAAGTAATACTGTTTTATTACAATTACTTATGAAACCACTGAATGGGTTTTATTTTTTCAATGTTAACTATATATTTGGAGAACTATGTTCTGCAATACTGAAGATCCATGTCTCTTCTGTTTGAAAAAAAAATGCTAATTTGTTGGTTTCAACCCAAAAAAATCTACCATAGTCTTCCCCCTCCTCTCCCCAATTTATTTTGGAAAGACAAGTCATGCCTTCTGTTGATAGTACAGCCTGTACCCTCTCTATTTTTCATGCTGCAATTTGAAGCATGTAAGACCAGTTTTGGTCTTACATTTGGGGTAATAGGGACTTTGTTGATACACCAATATCAATTTTATTCCCGTATGTGGAAGATCATGGTGTCTGTCTATTCAGGGAGAAGTTGACAGGACAAATTCCTTGCAGTTGTACCTTATGTTAATTAGGAAATGTGTGGGAAGGTGGGACAGTTTGATCTTCCATCTCAAGCATCATAGTGTTTTAGTCTAACTCCAACTGCAACATGTGGCTCAAGCCGAAAAGAAAAAGAAGTTTATACTAGAAACAGCCACTCCACATGGGATGTTTTCCTCTGAAACCAACAGGGACTAGTAACAGATACACCCCTAGAAAACATATATGTGCATCAGAAGGTCTATTGGCAGTTGCAGGAAATGCAAAGACAGCAGAAAAATGAGTGGGGCTCTACCTCAGATCCTGGTGATAATGTAAGATGCCTGTCTTGGACCTTGTAAAGTAGCAATGCAGAATTGTCCCTCCAAATCTTCTCAGGGTGCCCTTCCAGAGGTGTAATACAGTCTTGGGGGTTTGGGGCCATAGTGTTGAGCCTCCACCTTGCTATTTTTGGGATTTAACTATTGTGAGAGATGTGTGTTGGCAAGAAAAAGAACCCATCAAATCATTCAAAATTAATAGTTGCATATCCATCCCACAGTCTTGCTGAAATTACATGGCCTATTTTCCATATTACACATTACATCAACTATACTAAAAAGTATATACTGAAACACTAGATACATTATTGGTGTCATTTCAGAAGAGGGCCCTGGTTTTGTCCCCTTGAGTCCAGATCTATATCCTTCCAAACACATATGCAAGAATGACTAGACTAGAGTAATAGACTTCTCCCTCAGTAGAGAGAATTGTGACCAGCTATGTATACTTTCTGCTTACCAGGGACTGTAAAAACTTTTTCTCTTGACATCGGTATATTTGAGACAAGAATTATAGCTGTAAGCTTTGTTGGCAGCATAATAAATCTCTGGCAATCAAAGGTTAGGTATTTGTATCAATTCTACTTCAAGCATATGGAGAACCATCCTTTGAACAGGTAAAAAGCATCTTAGTCCCTTTATGTTCTTGACAGCTTGGTCCCAGCACTTTCTACCTGTTCAGGGGCAGGTGGCAATGCCAGTATATAAGAATTATTTTCAGTGGCACAAGAGAATTGTGCAGGTTGGATGTGGCAGGTAGTCCTTTTAAATCATATGTAGTCACTCTTTCTTTCATCTTTAAAAAAAAGATGATTGAAAATTAGTACCTCTTTAATACCCAGAACAGCCAAAGACAAATAAACAATGCATTCTTTGCATTTCAATGGTGCTCTGAAATGGGCCTGTGGTATGTTGCTATGGAAAATCAACTGACCAGTGATTCAGATTTTTGGTGCAGACTAATGTTACTGGGAGAAGCTCAACAAACAACAGGGCAATAGGCATTTTCCACATTTGTATCCCACTTCTTTTCTGCCAGAAACTCTGAGCAGGATATAAAGGATATAAAGGATTAGCCCATTTTAGATCACAAGTGGAATATGAGCCAACAGTGTGATGTGGCTGCAAAAAAAGCAGACGCTATTTTGGGCTGCATTAATAGAAGTATAGCTTCCAAATTGTGCGAGGTACTGGTTCCCCTATAATGGGCACTGGTTAGGCCTTATCTTGAGTATTGCATCTAGTTCTGGACACCACACCTCAAGAAGGATGCAGACAAGCTGGAGCGTGTTCAGAGGCGGGCAACGAGGATGATCAGGGGTCTGGAAACAAAGCCCTTTGAGGAGAGACTGAAAGAGCTGGGCATGTTTAGCCTGGAGAAGAGAGGATTGAGGGGAGACACGATAGCACTCCTCAAATACTTGAAAGGTTGTCACACAGAGGAGGGCCAGGATCTCTTCTCGATCATTCCAGAGTACAGGACACAGAATAAAGGGCTCAAGTTACAGGAAGCCAGGTTCTGGCAGGGCATCAGGAAAAACTTCCTGTTAGAGCAGTATGACAATGGGACCAATTGCCAAGGGAGGTTGTGGGCTCTCCCACACTGGAGGCATTCAAGATGCAGCTGGACAGCCATCTGTCAGGGATGCTTTAAGGTAGATTCCTGCAATGAGCAGGGGATTGGGCTTGATAGCCTTATAGGCCCCTTCCATCTCTACTGTTCTATGATCCTCAATGTTTGATGTATTTATTGGATTGGGTTTGTATCCCTTTGTTCTACTAAGAAAATGGCACTCAAAGTGGCTTACAATCACAGAAATTTTAAAAAAGTTTAAATAAAACTTGGTTAAAACAATAAAACAAATATATTAAAAACACAACAATAACAATATAAAAAGTACCCAACCCAAAAGACCATTTTACATGCCAATGGCATGCTTGAATAAAAATGTCTTTGCCTGCTGGAGAAGGACAACTAGCCTCCCTTGACAGAAAGATTTGAAGAATAATCTGGGATCTATTTTGAGAATACTTTCACAGAACACTTGGCTTTGATATACCAGCTGACTCTTTGTACTCTTCCCCTTTTTCCGTGTGTGTGCATGCATATGTGTGTATGATGCCTTTTTCTTCTTCTTTTGTACGTATATATTCACTCTTTTTTTCTTATTATGTATCAGTATTGGCAATTGTGTTGAAATTGTACATGGAGGAAGCGGTAGCTGAAGAACGATATGGCCATTAAAGTGACTTTATATTTGCTGAAAAGTGAGTGAAGCATTTTTGTAATTTGGCAGAAGAAGGGTTGTTGCCAAAAGACGTATAATTTAATTTGATATATTCATATAAAACAATATAATGTAAGCCAAAAATTGCTGATTTAACCAAGGCCATCCTATAACCTCTGAGAAGGATGTGCCCCGGCTTTAGATCATATTAACTCTTTGAAACAATGTTGTTGTTTCAAATAACAACAAGTTTCAGGATTCTTTATTCCAAACAATGACGCCAGAAATCATCTAAAGTTAAAATTTAAGTTCGGGTCAGTTATGTGCCATGTTCAAATATCCTTTTGGTTATTATATGCTTTTAATAACCACAAGATAACTATTTGTTAGACAGAAAACTGGCATTGTGTGATGTGTGGATCAATGGACACATGACTAAAAAGCAAACACACTAACTGCTCTGCAGTGGTAGATTGTGTGTGGAAACATACGGTTCTGCTATGGCAGGTACTCAACAGTGTCCTGTGTAGGAAAGAATTATCCCATCCAGCAAACAGTCTGTGCACTCGGTACATCTGTCAGTAGGGAGGATTTCAACAGCCCTCACAGCACATTGAAAGTGAAGCATGAAACAAGAGTTGGGTAGGGGTGAGGTGATGACAGGCTTCCACGCTGGTATTCTTCAGAGGGCCAGTCCTACCATTAGGCAGAAGGTGTTGGAAGACAAGGAGCTGTGATGAGATTTTGGAGGATAGACCTGGGTGTGATACGTAGCCTGCCTTGACACACACACACCCAAGCTAGCCTGCTACCCTTAGGTGTAGTGTAGGATGCTCTTCCTTTGCCAGTGTTAAAGTAAGATTTGGCTACTCACCCAGTCAACTTCTGTACATCACATTGTGGGGAGGAGAGAGTGTTCCTCCAGCCTGCTGTTCTCCTGATGTTTTGGACTCCCAGCAGTCTTGATCGTTGGCCATGCTGGATGGGGCTGATGTGAGCTAAAGCCAAAGAATCTGGATGGCACCAGGTTGGCGAAGTCTCGTCTACACTGTTAGATGTAGAGTGGGGAAAGGCTATAGAGATCACTGGTGGTTACTTTCTTCCCTTGCTCTTGGCCCCAATCATTCTGTGGAGATGGGGACAACAAAGCCACCTACAGTTCTCTCATATATACCAATCTGTGATAAGAATAGCAAGCTAGAAGGAGTCTCTGGTAAAGATAATACACACTACCAGCCTGATATTTACTAGTAAAATCATAATGGTAATCAAACTTTCCAAAGTGCTACGTTATACAGGATGTTAGTCTGAGATGACAAGTGCACACACAGTCTTGTGTAACCTTAAAGACTAACAGATGTATTGAGACATAAGCTTTCCTAAGCTAAAGCCCACTTAACCAAATGCATGAAGTGCTGACCTCAGCAGAAACGTGGATATGTATTCTATACCCATTTATACGTGTATCTGCCAACTAAGAATAACACTTCATGCATCTGATGAAGTAGACTCTAGTCAACAAAAGCTTTAACCACAATAAATCTGTTAGTGATTCTAAAGTCTAGGCATGACAGCGATTTCCTGGTCTGGGTGCTCAGGGAAATAACAATGAGGACCCCATGACTCATTACATGCAGTTCTCATAATACTCCCTCTTCGTTAACATAACTCCCATATCTTGAACAAACATGTATGTCATGATACCCCACTCTCCTTTCACTCAAGTTAATAGGGTGCCTTTTTAGGCCTATTACATATATCGGACAAAGATGAAAGCATTTAAGTTGCATTGACTAGAGTAGGAGAGATATGAAGAACATGCTTAACTCTCCCTTTGAACTCAATGGAGCTGGATTGTGTCCCTCTTTTCCCAATCACCCCTCCCCGACATTTATTAAAATTAGGGTGCCCATATGAAAAGGAGCTCAGGGCTCCTGTATCTTTTAATAGTTGCATAGAAAAGGGAATTTCAGCAGGTGTCATTTGTATGCATGCAGCACCTGGTGAATTTCCCTCTTCATCACAACAGTTAAAGCTGCAGAAGCCCTGGCCTCTTTTGTATCTGGTCACTCTAGTATAGCTAGAGCATCTGGTCACTCTACAAAAGAGGCCAGGGCTCTCTTTCATTTTGATTCTCTTTCTTTATCTTGAGTTGTCTTTGTATCTTCATAATACTTACATGTACTAACTTTTGTATCTAGTCAAGAGGGCAGGGCTCCTGCAGCTTTAACCATTATGGTGAAGAGGGAATTTCACCAGGTGCTGCATGCATACAAATGACACCTGCTGAAATTCCCTTTTCTATGCAACTGTTAAAAAATACAGGAGCCCTGTGCTCCTTTTCATATGGTCACCCTATCAAAAAAGGAATTGGAAAGAGGCCATGTAGTAGAGGGCTTTGCACTCATTAGTACTGCAGAAATTTTAGAGGGTGTCGGAAGAGAATAACAAATTCACAGACAGCACAAGGTTTTTAATATGAAATATATTTCTAAAACTAGTGTACTGGTCTTCTAAATATTTCAAACAAATGTTCCTTAATTATGCATCATAAACCAGAAAGACGGCTAGAGAAGCTACAAGCATCCAACCCAAAGTTACCAGAGAAGCCGAAAAAATATTGCAAAAAATGAAGGTAACTTCCTAAGTGTTTACTAGGTTCTCTTACATTTGAACTAATTCTATTTTAAAACAATTGTTAATTTGTCTAGCTTAATGATCAGGACTCAAAAGAGCATACACACAGGCTTCTGCAGCCATACCAGGACTTTGGGGGATCCCTTTCCTACAGCAGTTTCCTGTGGCTTTTCAGAGAACACTTCTATGGGCTTAGAGACCTTCCAAAGTGGCATCTCATTAAAGCATGAGGTGCTGCACAGTTGGAACCAAAATCATCAGGGGGTTGATATATGTACAGAAGCATTTATAAACACGAAGTAGTTATGATGGACGGTCACATAACCACTTGTTTCATGGAAATTATCCATTCTTACCATTGCTTATAGAGCAATCCTTTGGTGGGACAATTCCATGGCAAAGAACTGCTGCTTCCTAAGCCCAACTGGTTTACAATGAGCAGGGGAGGAGCTAGGTAGTTACAGTATCTTTCTCTCCATTTATTTTCTTGACACAAATAAGGGAATGGGCATCATCAGTTGTGGATTATCAGAGGAAAGAGGGGCTTTGAATCCAATGGATTCAGGATCGCATCTGCCACGGCCATAGGAAATTGTATGATGAGCCTGCATATACTCCCATGGAACTTTCCACGGGCAGACAGCTCCTCTCCACCAGCAGAGCAGCACTTGCACCACGTCCAATGAGGCCTCAGCTGGCCTTTGGCCAGCTTTAGGATTGCTCCGTAGGTCATTGAATTATATAGTAAGCTTCCGTTCTTTTCTGGATAAAGAGAAATTTGTACTAATACTATGCTATGATGTTAGACACCTTTGTAAATTAAAAACCTGATATGCACAAAATGCCTTATAGCTCAGTGTACCTAACTGGAGGCATGGCCTATCCTTTTGTTAACCCCCCTGAGTGTTCTCTACCTTTATCAGCTTGACCTAGCAGTATAGCCAGCCCTTGGAAAATAGCAAAATACATTGATTTAAGCCAGGGAGAGCAAGCTGTGAGCCAGATGGAGACACAATCAACTAAAGGCAATCAGAAATTACATGTTGAGTTGTGGAACAGATACTGTACAAGGTTTCATTGCAGTCTACTCAGTCCAACAATAACTGCAATATTTTGGACATTTCAACCCTGGCTTATATTACCAGATGTCCACTGAAGTGTCATCTGTTCTTTCAGGGAAATGTCATACCATAAAATTGGGGAATGTGTTTCTGTATAGATCTTTGACGTCCAGCATCTTTGCCCCAGCCAATACAGAGCAAAGCACATGCAGAACGCCTGCTATATGAGGAGGCAAAAACATAAAAGTGTCCTGAGTATAGGCTGGATCTTTGCAGCCAACACTTGGAACTAGATTATATTTCCTGATACAGGACTGAATCTAATGTTGGTACCACTTAGAAGTAGACACATCAGAGCGAATAGGACATCCCATTCATTTCAGTGGGTCTATTCCAGGGATTCAGAACCCCAGGCTTGCGGGGGGGGGGGAATCTGTCCCTCCTGGGTTTCCCTGGCCCCACCCAATTTCCTTCAACCACTGATTGTTTAGTGGTTTCCCAGCTTTTGTGTAGATTCCTCCCCCCTCCCTTCTAAAAGGTCAAAATGCCTTTCCTACGGCTTGGTTACCAGCAGTAAGAGCTTCATGCTGGTGTTCTTGGTATTTTGGCTCCACCCCTTTTGTCTTTGGCCCTGCCCACCACTGGAATGCGACTCCAAAAGCTTGTCTGAAACGAAATTTGGCCCTTGTACTGAAAGAAGTTCTGTATCCCTAAGTAGGACTAACATTGGATTCAACCCACTATTGGGAATCTGGGCGCAGCACCAAATAACATTTTCATCTCACTTGTATTCTTTATTGTTTTGTCATCTGGCTTCAACCCTGGTGGTGGTGGTTTGCCCCAAATCAGTGTGTTTTATGCGGTTAATCTGTAGTATATTTTAAAGGAACTGGAGACTACAATAAATGCAGCCCAAATAGAAATTGCAAAGAAAGAAAGCAGTGTCAAGATACTTGAAGTTGAAATTCAAGCAATACACAGGCGTCTTCAATCACTGTCTGGTAATACGGAACTGTTTACATGAGTTGCTATTCTTAAAATTAAAATGCATTTATAAATATGAATTGATGCTAAATTGGCTCGTTGTTGTTGTTGTTATGGATTTTTCTCTTATGGAAAAGGTTGATATATAAGGAACATGCTGCTTCCCCTCCCCTGCTATATCCAACCTTAGCCATGGTGTATACATCATACAATTTTTCCACCATGACCATTACCAATAATTTTGCATGACACAACAAAACTCACAGTGGAAGCTTTGTAGGTCCATGCAAAGCTTTAGATTTTACTCATTGTTCCAAAGTTGCTGTATTAGGAACCATGGGCATATGTTGGATGTGTGTTGGAATATGCATTCAGCCTGTCAGTACTGAATCATTTTCAATTGCCTTTACCTATATTTTGGTACAACATTTTTCCACACAAGGCCCAGCTTTCCCCCAAAAACTCTTTTGCTGGTACCCTAAATCCAAAGGGGAAAAGAAGGGTACAGAGCCCTGATAGTTCTGGTGGTGTTTGTTGGCAATTCATGGGTTAATTAAACCCACGAATTTAAGGGACATGGACGAACTGCTTTCTGTTACCAGGTCCTCCAAACCTGGGAACCTGAGGTTGTTGATGGGATAAACAACCCCAAGTTAACCCAAGAATAAGCCACGGAGTAATTTGGGATTGTTTAACCTATGAACAACTTCCAAGCTCCCAGGTTCGGATGTCATGATAACCACCCTCAAATGCCCATTCGAGGGCTGTAAATAGAAACAGGAAGCAGCTCGGATGTAGTGCACATCCCCACAATTTGTGGGTTAATTAACCCATGAATTGCCACCAGATGCTGCCATTAGTTCAAACAGGTCCTTAGAATTGGCGCCTCAGAAACATTTGTGGTTGGATCTAGATTTACGCTGGATCCACTGCACTGACATTCTGCACTAACTTCCCCACCCCCTCCTCCCCAGCCCCAAAATGCAACAGAGACCCTGTTAAATGTTGTGAGCTGTGGTGTGTGGGAGGGGTAATCCTCAAATTCAGGTGCATGGAAGGCAAATCCTGGATCCATTCCCTGGATGTCAGTTACAATTCAACTGAACAATCATCTAAGAAAATTAAAGTTTATAAAAAGATTGTATAAGTTCTAAAAGGTATTGAGCAATCCTGATGATTTCCTGCAGATGGAAATGCTAGTGAAAAGCTGGTATTAATGGAGGATGCTACAATGCTGAAAAAACTGGCTAACAGCTCCACCCAGGCTGTTTCACACAAAGAAGCAGAACTGCTAAAAATTCAGCGAGAAGCGCAGTGTACTGTACACTCAGTGAAGGAAAAAGAACATGAAGTCCATCACTTGGAATCACAGGTAAGCTATTCCAACTCAGTAATAAATGAATCATTCAAAAACGTATTTGGTGTGGGGAATTGTTCCCATATTAAGCTAAGTTACCAAGAGATAAAACTTTGGACCAGCTTTCATTGGTGAAAAAGATACAGGCTTTGATTAATACACAATACATTGTTAAATGTGCTAATGAAATACATTTACTGCTCAATCCACAACCTAGCTAAACTCACATGCTTGTTTTAAACCTGTTTCGGTAACCTGAGTATGATTACATTCCTGAATAGGAATACATTCCATTCACAAACTTTTAAGCACAGTCTTGAAAACTTCAAGCGTTTTATGGGCTTTCCCGTAGAATAGGACACACATGCCCTAGATTAAAGAAAAATTAACCTGTTTAAAATTCCTTGGCTCTCCACAATTTATCTCTGGATATTTTGGTCTGTGAAAGGACCAAGGATCTCAGCCAAAGAAAGAGATTTCAGCCTCTACAAAACAACAACCTCCAGGATTATTGGTGGTGGGGGGGGAAGCTTGATAGTGAAAACCATTTTCTGGCACATATGCAGCCTGATCCTAGTGGTGCAGTTAGTTAATTTTTTACTCTGGACTTATGGTCTTACAAAGACCCTTGTTTAGATAGTGTATTATTTCAATTACTTCAAAATATGGTATGATAGCCCTACTGCATTTGGGGCGGAGTGGAGCCCTGGACTTCTTCCGCAAAGTTCTGCCCTGATGGCACCACTGCCTGATCCAGTGCATGTTAATATTACCAAGACCAAGCTGGACAGTGTTAAAATGAGTATTGCTTCCAGGTAAATGTGGACAGGATTGGAGCCTTCCATTTTGTAATGTAAGTATGTTTAGAGCCTCTCTGATGCAGCTCCAGAATTCAATATCCAATCCCCAAGCAATCCTTCTGCAGTAGGGAGAAGGTGTTTTTAAAGTTGCAAATAGCAGCCATACTAATGGATGCATAGGCATGGCAGAACTGTTTTTCCATCATTTTATTTTCCTTTCACAACCTGAAAGGAAAATAAAAATCAATTAAGATGATTGGGGTCTGGAAACAAAGCCCTATGAAGAGATACTGAAACAACTGGGCATGTTTAGCCTGGAGAAGAGAAGATTGAGGGGAGACATGATAGCACTCTTCAAATAATCAAAAGGTTGTCACACAGAGGAGAGCCAGGATCTCTTCTTGATCCTCCCAGAGTGCAGGACACGGAATAACGGGCTCAAGTTAAAGGAAGCCAGATTCCAGCGGGACATCAGGAAAAACTTCCTGACTGTTAGAGCAGTATGACAATGGAATCAGTTACTAGGGAGGTTGTGGGCTCTCCCACACTAGAGGCCTTCAAGAGGCAGCTGGACAACCATCTGTCAGGGATGCTTTAGGGTGGATTCCTGCATTGAGCAAGGGGTTGGACTCGATGGCCTTGTAGGCCCCTTCCAACTCTGCTATTCTATGATTTTATGATTGAAATGTTGATGTAGTGAGGATGAAGGGGTTGCTTATGCTGTGTTTCCATTAATTTATTTTTTTAAAGAGCTAACTAGTCTAGAAGAGAGTGGCAGCACTGAAAAGACAGGCCAGGAGAGTGCATAGCACTCTCAACTGCTATTTTTTTAAGTACTCAAATTACTGGAAGCATAAAGACAGTTGTGTGCCATCATTAATGGAACATATCAATGACCAATATGTGCCCAGGATAATTGCACAGTCACATTCCAAAATGGAAAATTTCATGTGTTCCTGATGTAGCTCAAGATGCAAATCTACCTTAGCATCACAATGCTCAGCCAATCCCCACTTCTGGTGGTGCATCAACGGCCAGGGTCACAAGTTGTTGCTTGTGGCTACAGCATGATTAGGGGTAGAAGCTGGCAAAAAATTGCATTTCCCTTGGGCACAAAATGAGCAGATCCAGTGCTACAAAAATGCAAGGAAGACAGCCATCAATCTCTGTATAATTCCTGGGTAACAACAGCACTGATTGTTCTATAAACCAAAAGTCTTTGCTTTTGATCGAGTTTCTCACTAGAACAGGCATTTAATGATAACTATCAAACAATAAAACAGGGAAGACAAGGATCATTTGGTATTCACTATTACAGTATGCTTTATTCAGCTTCAGCAGCAGATTCAACAGTGCCAGGATACAGAACGAAAACTTACAGAAAGCAGATCAGAATGCATACAGCTGCAAGCATTATTCCATCAGCTAGAAGAGAAATTCCTCGCGGGTTCCCCATCCACACAAGAGCATATTGCTAAAGAACTTCGGTAGGGGCATGAATATTGTCTTTTAACACTTTCAGAACTATTGAGCATCTACTGTTCACACTTAGTTGCCAATGGCTTGCATTTTAAAAAGTATAGTACAATTTCTTATACCGATAAAGCCTTGAGAGATAACCCCCCATTTAGAAGTTTGGAAGTTTGGAAAGCTATCTTTGAATACTAGATGCTGGAGACAAAGACGGGCAGGCTTCAACAATGCCAACTCTAGCTAGTACCTTTTGTAGTACAGACTTCACTACTGTGTACAACAACCTGGGTTTTTCTTGGGCATGGCTAACATAATGTAAATTGTCATGCACGTTTTTTTAAAAAATGCAGCAAAAGTTAACTTTTTCTCCATACCCCATATGAGCTGATATTTTAAATTATTTACATTTAGCGAGGAGATTGAAAAATTAAGGCAAGTGCTCAAGGAAAAAGAGCTTTCAGCTGATGAGGATAAATACTTACGCAACAAGATGGCGGAGGATTGTGGACATCTGACAAGGGAAAATGGCCTCTTACAAGCTCAAGTGCTGGAAGGTACCAGGCAACTAAGCAAAGTAAGTTTTTATCTGGTACCAAGCATGTTAGTTCATTGTCTTTTTGCCTTGAAAACATTAGAAAAAAACATAGATGAGTCCCATTCCAAGATTTTTTTAAGTTTGTAAATTATGAGCTTGTATGTTACTGAAAAATACATGACAAGATCTGAAACAAAACATAATAAACTTGAATAATTTTGTTAGAATTCCTTTAGCTACAGAAACCAAAGAAGCAGGGTAAGGCCCATTGAACAGGATATGCAGGTCCCAGGGCCAGCATAGAATTCTACCAGTAATCCTGGAATACCACTATGGCTGAGCCTGTATTTCCCAAATAGGCATCATATGACCTAAGAGATGGGCACAGCAGAAAAACTCTATTGCTGTTTCCCTGTAGTAAAGAAATGTTACAGCAAGTAGACTAGAACAGCGGTCCCCAACCTTTTTAGCACCAGGGACTGGTTTCATGGAAGACATTTTTTCCACAGACCGGGGTGGTTGTGGTTTGAGGGGATGGTTTTGGGAAGCCCCCCCCCGCCCCCTCACCCCAGCATCCTGGCTTCGCTTTGGCTGGGCAGGCGAGATGGCGCCCCGCACCCAGGTACACTGGGGTGGGGGTGAAAGCAGCTCACCTGCACGGTCTGGTTCCTAACAGGCCACGGACCGGGACCGGTCCGTGGCCCAGGGGTTGGGGACCCCTGGACTAGAACATAGCTTTGCAACTAACTTATGCTCCATAAAAGAAGCTGTTGCTTGCACAGCACCAGCTAAATGTAATACAAAGGATCAAGCAACTCATGCACAAAGCAGTTGCACTACAGTAGTCCTATTGAATGCAATACACTTACATCCATATCGGTGAATTTACCATTTTAGGACTTCAGACTGTATGGTGGTTCCCTAAGACAGGGCATAAATGTGCCCAAAGCGGTAGGTGCATTAAAAGCAGACAGCATTTTAAAGTCAAAATGGTAGCACATACCTCCTGGCACAAGAATCAATCCAAGATGGAAGAGTAGTTTGCAAAAACCGTAGGAGTTTTCAGAAATGGTCACCATTAAGGGTATGTTTGCACATTGCTTTTCCATCTTCACTACCTGTTTGTTCTAAGAAATTTTAAGGAAATAGCAAAGAAACAGTTTACTTAGGGAAGTATGGGTAAAACTCTATACAACATGATACTTTCCATTTCTCAAGTACTGCTTCTTGCACTTCTGGTTTCATACTGTGAAATGAAAGTGGGAACAGACATAAATTGTCTTCAAATTGTACTCACTCATATAGATGCACAGTTTGCAATTCACTTTCTGTCTAGAGCTTATCACAGTTGCCCCTTTACAAGCAAAAGCAAACTGTACCTGTATTATTATTATTATTATTAGTAGTAGTAGTAGTAGTAGTAGTAGTAGTAGTATCCCGCCTTTTGCCCAATGCTGGGCCTCAAGGCGGCCTTACAAAGTTTAAAACATACATTGGGGGTGGGGTGGGGGGGACAAAACCATAAACGTTTAAAACACACAACAAAATTATAAGACATTAACATAGATGGAGGACCAGATTATTCTCCAAAGGCCTGCTGGAACAAAAAAGTTTTAGCCTGCTTCCGAAAGCCCATCAAGGAGGGAGCCAGCCTAGCTTCCCCGGGAAGAGAGTTCCAGAGCACTGGAGCAGCCACCAAGAAGGCCCTCTCCCATGTTCCCACCAAGCACGCCTGTGAAGATGGTGGGACTGAAAGAAGGGCTTCTCCAGAAGATCTCAAAGCACGGACAGGCTCATAAGGAAGAATACATTCTTTCAAATAACCTGGACCCGAGCCATATAGGGCTTTAACCAGCACTTTCAATTGTGCCCGGAAACAGACTGGAAGCCAGTGGAGCTGTTTTAACAGTGGAGTTGTGTGCTCCCTGTAACCAGCCCTGGTCAACAATCTGGCTGCAGCTCTTTGAACCAGCTGGAGTTTCCACTCTTCAAAGGCAGCCCCACGTAGAGCGCGTTACCAGGGTCGGTGCTTCCATAGAGGCCAGTTAGGCGGCCGCCTAGAGCGCCAAGTTCGGCGCCCCCGGAAGTCGCCCTCCCACTCCCAGAGCCGCTCTGGCCGAGTGAGGGCCACTTCCGGGTGCGCCGTTCCAAAGCCTTCCGCCCTGCTCCCCAGCGTCCCTGGCTTGGCTTCAGCTGGGCGCCCGCCCAGCAGCCGAAGCCAACCTGGGACACTGGGGGGCGGGGACGGGTGGCTCCACGTCAGAACATGGAGCTGTCTGACCGCCCTCCCCCAGCTTCCCGGCTTGGCTTCAGCTGGGGGCTCCCAGCCAAACTCAAACTGGGACGCTGGGGGGGGGGAAGGAACGGCTCCACGTTCTGACTTCCGGTGCATGCCGAAAGTCAGAACATGGAGCCGTCTGACTGCCCTCCCCCAGCTTCCCGGCTTGGTTTCGGCTGGGGGCTCCCAGCCAAAGACAAGCCAGGACACTGGGGGGCGGGGCGGCGGCGAACGGACGGAATTGGAGCTGCCCGCCCACCCCACCACAGCATCCCAAGCCAGGAGGACTTCAGGCGAGGGACAGGTAACCTGTCTCCACCTACCTGGAGTGGGGGGGATACGGTGGGGGGGTGAAAGCAGCTCACCTTGCCTAGGGCGCAAAAAAGCCTGCCCTGCGCGTTACACTAATCCAATCAGGATGTAACTAAGGCATGTGTCACTGTGGCCAGGTCCGACATCTCTAGGAACGGGCGCAGCTGGCGCACTAGCTTTAACTGTGCAAATGCATTCCTGGCCACCGCCGAAACCTGGGCATCCAGGCTCAGGGCTGAATCCAGAAGTACACCCAAGCTGCGGACCTGCGTCTTCAGGGGGAGCGTTACCCCATCCAACACAAGCTGAATCCCTATTCCCTGATCTGCCTTTCGACTGACCAGGAGCACCTCTGTCTTATCTGGATTAAGCTTCAATTTGTTCGCCCTCATCCAATCCATTACTGCCAACAAACACC
Source organism: Elgaria multicarinata webbii (assembly GCF_023053635.1). NCBI lineage: Eukaryota > Metazoa > Chordata > Lepidosauria > Squamata > Anguidae > Elgaria > Elgaria multicarinata. Next base: position 79,062,047 of record NC_086177.1, on the reverse strand, counting down.
GGTTTAGCACAGAAACCACTTCCTTGGAATTCGGTGGAAAGGTGTAGTAGAGTTGAGTGTCATCAGCGTACTGGTGGAACTGCACCCCACAACTCCGGATAACCTCTCCCAATGGTTTCATGTATATGTTAAATAGCATGGGGGACAAAACAGAGCCCTGAGGGACTCCACAGGCCAACGGCCAAGGAGTCGAACAGGAGTCCCCCAGTACCACCTTCTGGGTCCGTCCATCCAGGAAGGAATGGAGCCACTGTAAAACAGTGCCTCCAAGACCCATCCCAGCAAGGCAGCCCAGAAGGATACCATGGTTGATGGTATCGAACGCCGCTGAGAGGTCCAGCAGAACCAGCAGGGATACACTCCCCCTGTCCAGTTCCCAGCGAAAATCATCCACCAACAGAAACAGCGACAAAAGCTGTTTCTGTCCCATAACCAGGCCTGAAGCCAGATTGAAATGGATCTAGATAACCCGTCTCATCCAGGAATCCCTGGAGCTGGGAGGCCACCACACGCTCCAATACCTTGCCCAAAAATGGGATGTTAGAGACTGGCCGGTAGTTATCCAATACAGTGGGGGCCAAGGAGGGCTTTTTTAGTGTGGGTCTTACCACTGCCTCCTTTAAGCAGGCTGGGACCCTACCTTGGCGAAGGGAGGCATTGACCACTCAGCTTACCCACTCAGCCAGTCCCCCTCTGGCAGCTTTTATAAGCCAGGAAGGGCAAGGATCTAGTATACACGTGTAGTATACTATGTGCAGCATGTTCTTCCTTCCCCACAAGGAGTACCAGACACACAGTCCCCATAATACTACAATGACTGGGTTCACACAACACAACCCATCATGAGTAACTAGACACAATGGGTTGTCATGTCATCCAAACTGAGACCACTTCCCACAGGGTGACTTATTTTTCGGCAACAAACCAACTTGACAAGCCATGGCTTGCTCTAGGTGTTGTTTGATTCACGATGGGTTGTTGTGTCATTTGAACCCAGGAGAGCAATTTCATTGTGAGTTGTGGGATTCGGCTAGGGAGAGCCAAGACTAATTCTGCCACGAAGGGCACTGGAATACCAGCTGGAGGACCAAGGGGGAAGAAGTGGAGAACAAGCCACACAGTGAGCCCAATCATCTGTTGGGTGCACAATGGGTTGTTCCATGAACAACCCATATTGCATAATTTATTTGCAGGGTGGTTTAGTGTGACATGCGAACACAGCCAATGTCTTTGTAAAGTGCTATGCCCTCCCCCCCCCATCGTGTGGCATTCTATCCAGTCTTAAAGAGGTTATGCACACTGCGCTCTTAGCTTTAAAGAATCTATAGATCTTTTAACACTAGGAGGGAGAGCAAATATGCGTCCTGTTTACTAGAGTAATCATGGGAGGGTGGGCAAAGTAGAAGCAACTCAGGCAAAGGGAACGGTACTAATGTACAGCCTTAAATCCTACAAATGCCACAGGAGAGGCAGCTGAGAGAGGAGGAGAGTACTTCCCATTCAAGAAGGGTGTGCAAATTGGCATCGGGGAGAGAGAGAGAACGGCAACTTGAGATGGAGCTCGCCTACTTGAAGACACTACTACAGGATGAAAGACAGAGAGTACTTAAAGTCCAACAGCAGGTAATTGCACATTCTTATATTTTAAATCATATGCAGAATGGAAATGCTGTTGCTGTACAGCCCTCTACACAATTTTGAAGGTGAAAATAAAGGAACTTGCCTATCAAGTTCTAAATGCAAGAGCTGATATAGCAATAACTTTCCAAATCAAGCTATTTTCCTGCAATTCTGTTGATGCAACAATTTACAACAGCATTTCTCCAAATATTAAGAGGGCAATTTTAAAAAGTCATCATGCTGTTGGTCTGTCACAAAAGTTGTCAAGAATACTGTACCAGCATTTCCCCCCCACTCTTTACCCAAACAAAGCCTCTTCCTGCCTTTAATTTTATCACTTATTCCTTACTATTCATTTTTTTCTCCTTGCTATCCTTTATAACATTGATTTTTTTCCTCTTTGCCCTAGCTACATTTTCACACTACGATGTGCCAATGATGCAATCTCACTATACTTGCGACTAGATAACCACATGTATTTTGCAAGCCTTGCTACCCATGTGGTATTAGGGCCCCTAAGGAATCTGGTTCTTATGGTTGGGACCTTATTGTACAGATCTCTACCATGACATAAGTGACCTGAAACATCTCATGTTAAGAAACAGGTTTTAGATTGTTAGACAACATTTTCTTCTGCATGGCATCTAGCATGCTTCTAGTAGTAACTGCAGAGAGCTCATTTAAAGAGTGCAGAAGCAGCATGAAAAGTGTAGAAAATCACATGTTCCCCAAAACAAGATTCAGACCACACTCAATTATTCAAAAGCAATTAAGGCTGCAATCCTATACACACTTACCTGGGAGTGAGTCCCATTGAAAGCGGGTTTTACTTCTGAGTAGATAGGTGCAGTGCAGACCAATATATATCCAGTCACTCATTGGTTTTACACAATTAAAACTATATACTCAGAAACTAAGAGGAAAGTCACTCTCTTATATTGTGAACAGCTGCAGTTCTTGAGCTTAAAAAAACAGCAAGAGTTAATACATTTTTCAGTAAACTGATTTTAAATACATTCAAAAGCAGCTTTTGGTTCCTGCTGTCTGAAATAATCCCTGAGTGCTAAGAGGTTGGCAATATAGTAATAGTTATGAGTGTACCTGATCACTTCTGAATGAGCTTGTTTATTCCCACGGAACCACAAGGAGTCTTTATCTGGAGAAATTTTAAAATGAGATCAATGCCTTGACAGTAATAAATGCTAATTGGAGCCATTGGTAATAGGTGCTTCGTATACAGCAAGAAAAGAAGTCTGTGGATCAAAATGGGAAGTTGCTTCAATCACAACTAACAGGTTTAGAAGAGAGAGATGCCAAAGTTCAACTGGAAAATTCCAAGCTGAGAACAGAAAAAACTGTTTTGGTAGAACATATTTCCCAATTACATAAACAGGTATCCATATACTTCTCAAGCAGTTGGTTTTTGTTGTTGTTTCGCCTGTTGCATGATAAATCTTTTTTTTCCCCTTCATGATGCATCTTATTCTTAATGAAGCACATATTTAATGTATTGTTTTCACTAACACAAAATGTGGTGATATCTGCTTAGGACCAATGCTACTGTATGTGCGTGATCGCATTGTGTGCGAGTGAAAGAAATGGCAGCTGCACTGGTTGGGGTCTGATCAGGATTGGGACCATGATGCAAAGGGAAAGATTTAATGCTTCCCCTTACCACATTCATGATAAAAATCTGTAAATTGCTATTTGGGAGGGAAGCTGAAATTAGCATCATTAGGAGTGCAGCACAGTGACTGGGTGGAGTGAGAAGTGTTTAACCCTTCTGCCACACTGCTCTAGTGGCTACTTAATAGATAGGGGAAATGAGAGCAAGTATTTCACACATCGAGTTTTTGCCCTAAAATGGCTTTAAAAGGAGATTGGACAAATCTATGAAGGGTAGGTCTACAATAGGTACATGGAACCTTCATGTTCATAGGCAGTATGCCACTGAATACCACCGGGAGAGGCTTTCAGGTGGCCTTCCCAGAGGCATCTGGCTGGCTTCTGAGTGGAAAAGGATGCTGAAATACATGGAGATGCAATAGTATTCTTATGTTCTATTGTAATATAATTGCCAAGCTGCAGTGAAATCCATTACAATGACCCCCAGAAATAGAATCTGTTTTGTTTTAATTAATTTGGTGGAAACAGACTTATGAAAGTCTTTGGATCGTGGTTTGTGTCACCAACAAGAACCCAAAGACTCCCACCCAGCAGTAGTGCTAAATATGCCAGCTGTGCCCCTTCCTAGAGTTAGAAGACCTAAAGATGGTAGTGCATGCGCTGGTAACTTTGAGGCTCGACTTCTGCAATGCGCTCTACATAGGGCTACCTTTGTACCTAGTCCAGAAACTTCAACTAGCTCAAAATATGGCAGCCAGGTTGGTCACCAGTATACCTAGGGGTGAGCATATTACACCAGCTCTAAAATCACTTCACTGGCTGCCAATTAGTTTACATGTGAAGTATAAAGTGTTGGTTATTATCTTTAAAGCTCTACATGGTTTGGGTCCAGGTTACTTGTGGGATCACCTTCTCCTGTACAATCCGCCCCGCACACTTAGGTCCTCTGGGAAGAATTTACTAGTCAGCCAAAACTAGGCTGACAACTGTCACTCCCAGACTGTGGAATGGCCTGCCGGGAGAGATTCATCAACTTAATAGTCTTTTTGAATTCAAGGCAGCTATAAAGACTGATCTCTTCCAGCAGGCCTACCCAGTCGAATTTTAAGATATTTCACTGTTATTTAAATACTGAATTAGTTTTATATGTTTTATTCAGTTTTATGTATTTTATGGTATTTGTATCTAATGTAGTTCCCTGCCTCAATCCATAAGGAGAGGCGGGTAAGGAATTAATTTATTAATAATAATAATGAGGGCAAAGTACTAAGCAGGGCGCTGACCCCCCACCCCCACCCCATTGTAAACACTTTCAGAAGTATCATAGCAGCCTAGAAGGCTAGAAATTTACTCTTTAAAAAAAAGTATCTCAGGATGCTGAAGATACACACAATACTGAGTAGTGGCTAATCATTCAACTAATCATGGCTGTAGAGGATACCACTCATGAGAGTATACATTTCCTAATCTTGTAGATCAGAAGCACTGCATCTGTTATTGATACAAACCTTTCAACAAATGAGTCAAATGCCCAACCATTTTACATATGTTTATATTCAGACAGTCAAATATGAAGACTCTAATTTTCTTTGTAGTATAATTTTATTGCAGTATTCAGAATTAACATGTGTTTTCCCATTACCCAGATCGCTGAAAAGGAAAAAGAAATCAACTTTGTGCACAGCCATGTTAACAGCTTGTCCTGTGACCTCAACAATTTGAAGTCTCAAGTCGATATGGCATCGCTTCTGCAGAAAGAAAAATGGAAAGAGTTCTCTAGTATATTAACAGAAAACCGTGCATCAACAAGCTAACTTTGGAAAGCATTTTTTTATATATATATGCTGGCCTTCTATAAGAATGTATGTAATGCTTCTAAAGGTTTCCTCAAATTGAGAAGTTACATTTAGTAAATGATACAATTCTTCTTGGATAAATTATTTAAAGAATATTTGGAGATGAATAAAACTAGGTTTTTTGTTTAGTCACAGCCCAAAATGAAAAGAGACCTTGGTGTCTCCTCAGCTTATTAGAGATTGGCTTCAAGTGATGTTTAAACCTTTTGGGTTATTCATGGACCAGCATTCACCAAGTGGAAAGGAAGCATCACATATTCATCACTCCTACATTGTGGCTTGCATAGCATCCCTGATGACAGTAAGAACTTTCATCATCGTTGTGAAATCAATAACCCTCTCCCATCCTCCAAATTTTGGTTCCACACTGAATAACCTCAGCAAATGGACAACTACTGCTAAATTAACAGCACTCTGAATTCCATCGAGAGAATAAATAAAAGTCAGAAATTCATTTCACAATCTGCTCCCAGAAAAGCATGCAAGACAGGGAAGAGAAGAGGACTTGCAACTCTTGAGGCACACTAATTCTTTATAAAATCACACATTGCTAGTGTCATTTCAGACTCCACTGAACCCAGGGAAATTAATATGCAGAATCACAGTTGTTTCACTTATTTTCTAGAAAAATTAAAGAGGATGAGATTTAACCAGGCATTTGGTATGTGCAATCTTACAGCAGCACTAAAGGAAGGGAAGCATGGAAGGTATGCTTTATCCAAGCTGCTGCTACAGCTCATTCTACACTGCTCTTTCTTCAGCACAAGCAGTAACTGGATAGCGGTATCTACTATTTAGTGTCATGAGTATTCTTCACCTTGTCTAATGGACTAAAGAAATACAAGACCTATTAATGAAGTGTGAAAGCATGGGCATACTAAGGCTTGCAAGGTAGACTTATCTTCCAAAAGTGAGATAATGTATATGATTGAAATCTGTTCAGATAAACAAGACAGTTCACTCTATAAATAATCAAAGCAGATATATTTGGAAGATTGTATCATATCCTATCAGGCGCAAAAGCAATGTACAACTAATTTCTAGAAAGCAAACTTAAATTTGACTTGCTTTAAGAAAAATAAAGCGCTATAGTGTGTGGAAAAGAATTGCTGCCTTGGAATGGAATCCTGGATTGCATGAGCAGAAATCCGCTCATGGTGGACTTTTTCCTTTTCCTTTCCCCTTCCCTTTGCAGCCCCTGAAAGTCTGTTCTGGAGGATTCTTCCAGAGTAGATTTTGAGGTGCACGATGGACCCTCAAAATGCAGCAAGAAGGAGAAATTGTGCCTCTCCCTTTACTGAACAATTTAATTGGATTCCACACTTCATTTATAAAATAAGTAATGGAGCTATTTTTGAAACTAGAATGATCAGAATGTCTTCTAGTAGACTTCTTTTCAAATGTTTTACTTGGCCAAGAGAAAGACAGTTTTACAGAACACTAACATAGAGGTCTCAGCTATTCAAGATTCTGGTGTCTACTCAAATAAATCAATCGTAACATTGCTTACAGGTGGCATGTTTTTGAAACAAGCAACAACCACCAGAAGACAACACTTGATAAAGACTACTTCTTTAAAAAATCAAATCAGCCCAGATACCAAATGCGTTCTTCTTCTTCAAAGACCAACAGGAGGTTTGAACGTATCTACTAGAATTTTCGCCAAAATAATGGAACCCAAACAAAAAGCACAACAATTCTGTAGTGTACCAAGTGTATATTTCAATTTACTGTATGCAATCTAACAACAAATTTGGTCATAATTTACCAGATATACATAAATGATTTAAGTAGCAAAAGGAGATTCGGTTTCAAGAGAATAAGTAAAATACATTAAGAATGTAAAGCCAGGTCCAGTTTAAGCATTAAGCGAGTAGTATGCTCTAATAAAGCAGATTTAGGTGGATTTCATATATATATATATATATATATATATATATATATATATATATATATCAGATCTACCAATTGTAAACTATTTTAAGGGGAATAAATGGGATGGAAGAATCTTTATACTATAACTTACATATTCACAGAGCAGAACATTTACTTAACGTTTAAAATACTTCCCATTCATATTATCTTTGCCCACTATTTTCTACTTTGGACCCCACCAGAATTACACATCAGTCTAGAACGAGAATAAGATGTATTCAGATTTTTTAAAAGCAAAAGCCAAGAACTACCCATCTGTCAGGTTTACAGTGATGTGGAATCTACCAATGAAAGATTTGGATAGAAAAGGTTATACAATTTAATACCCATATAATTCGATCTCTGTTTCATCCTGCAGAAACAGTGTCTAACATTAATCCATTGTTTACTGAAGTAAGGGATAATAAAGCTGTCTCTTTAAATATATTTATATATATATCAACTTTGATCAGATGGAGCACCATTAAGATTCTATCTGTCAAAGTAATTAAGTTTACCACACAACTACCATAATTTAGTTCTCAGATATAAAATAGGAAAATATACTCATTTTAAAGTTAACAAACTCAAATATGGTGACCCCTCAACTTATAATACAGTACTATCACACTGGCCTAGCTATGTGTTATGGTAAATGCTGTGCATATTTTATTCATTGTGACATAGTAATATATTGAATGCAGTGTCTAAAATTCAGGTAGCTCACTTGCATTCAGGCTAGATGAAGCTGAGAATTCTAAGCATAAAAAGGTGCAATACCCTCCCTTCCCTCAGAAAAAAGGCCTGAAATCATTGGTACAATATAACAAGTTTAGAAAAGATTTATGGCTACAAAAATTCAAGTTTCAACATCTCATCCAAAAACAGAAGCAAAGAGCATTGGGGATAAATAGCTCTAGCAGTTATACGAACAAATATTTTTTAAAAAACGTTCCAGCAAATTAAGCTGCCAGGTTAAATGTAGTTTGTTTGGTATATAAAAGAACCCCCAAAATAGGAGAGAAGCAAAGGTTCATTTTGTGTTCACTTTAATGAAGAGCAACGGGGCACAAAAAAAAAAGGAGGGGGAAAAAAGGACAGCCTTGTGTCTAATTTTCCACATAACAAAACTAGACAAAAGCAGACAAACTGGGTTAAACTAAACGCCCCCCCAAAAAAGCCAATTACATTTATTTCTATTACACTCCTCCTCAGATTCTAGAACTCTAAGCTTTGTAATGGACTGAGGTATACAGTAGTGAATAAAAATGATAGCCAATAGGAATAGTGCTAACAAAACATAAATTAAAACATTGGCAGCCATGCCAGAAAGTGTCTAATATAAAGTTCTTTAAGTGACAAGGAGAAAATTACTTGCATTCCAATCACAATCCTCCTTGCAGTTTTAAGTCATTATTGTGTATTTGGTGAAAGTAGTAGCTATTTGCAAACTCAAGATATCAAAACCCAAGAAGTCAGTAAATTAAATATAAATGATTAAGTTCTCCAGGACTTGTCAGCTAAAGCTTATCCTGACAAAACTAAGTGATTTAGATCCAGGACATCACGATGCTGATATTTAAACCATTGAGGGGAAGGCAAGGGAGTTGTGGCAAAGTCCCCTTTCAGGAAACATGAGCCACTAGCCCAAATTAGCCACATTTGTTCACAAACTATGATTGGAATCAAGGGAGCCATCTCCAAAGATTGCAATTTGCTTCATTCATGTTAAAGAACACATGAATGTCTAACCCAAGCATAGTTATTACTATGCTTGATTAGGACCCAGATAGCTATATCCTATAAATAATAAAAAATACATTTTCTTTTGATAATTGACTGTAGATGTGAGGACTCTATAATTCAACCAAATGGCTGTATGCTGTACAGTCCTGTGCAAATATCTTTAAAAAATTAATAATCCTTTTTTGCTATAAGGCTTTGACCCTACAATTTTCACAGCAACATAACTTCCATCCAGCCTGTACCATATTTTCCAAGCTTTCAGTCCAAAAATTCAAGATGGTCAAGTCCATATGACATCTAAATAAAGCATCTAAAAGATCAAGCCCATCAGTCTTCTAAAGGCACACAGACTTCCCCAGATTCATCCCATCGAGTCTGATCATTCTGTTCTTCCACATCATCAGGCAGCTCTTCATCAGCCTCCCCCACTTCATTTTCTTCAAACTCTTCATCTCTAGGAAAATCTGTGTCCTGTACCTGGTCTACTCCCTCTTGCCCTCCTGGTTGAGATTTATCTGCACAGTCAACACAAACACCATAACGTCGAGATCCATGTCTTATTCCAACGCTTGCTGCTAGCATGAAAATCTTCTTACACACCATACATTTATACTTCTTATCCTTTTTGTGAACCTGCACAAGAGGAGATAGTGTCAACAACTCAGTGTGTTTCACATAAATCACTTAATACATTTCCTATAATCCAAAACACAGTTACACACAAAGTAAATGTTATGTATTAAAATATTCAAAAGCTTCAAACTGCAGTGTCCAGTCCGGAATGCTGGATTTTACCAAATATAGTATTCCTGTCTTGGGAACTAAATGGTTTTTATCCCTTATTTGGACCAGTCCTTTGATGTATGTTAAACTATATGGTATTCTTGGACCATGATATAGAGCAAGGGTGTTAAACCTCGGCCCATGGGCCAAATCCAGCCATCTGGGGTCCTAATCTGGCCTTCTGGAGTTCTTCAGTTTTCCATTCCCACTTCCCCTTTTGCCTTTGGTGTGGCCACTGTGAGCTTCTCTGAAACTAACTTTGGCTTTAAGGTAATGTCAAACCCAGCAAGCAACCTTTTGGAAATCCAAGAGTCATTGATAGAACACAGTGGGTTGGGTCTAAATTAATTAAGCTGAATTCAGTTCCTACTGAAATCAAAGGGATCTAAGTTCAACTATCTTTGCCTGGATTTTATTACAAACGAGAGCCACTTAGTAGTGTTACTGACAGGGTATGATCATCTTAACTGCCAAAGCAATTGCTCAGCCATCCTGTGCTGAGTGACTCAAGCCTGAGGCTTCCTCCCAAACCTGGAGCTGAAGAAAGGAATTAACCTCTGCCACAAAGTTGGGAAGAAACCTACCATTCTTTACTTATCAGGTGCAAGTGGGAAGCCAAAAAAACCTCTAGCTCTCCTTTCTGGCTCTGAGCTGTAGGGGGAAGCCAGGATGCATTGGCCTGTCTCTGTGTACATTGGGAGCAGAGACAGAGCAAGTTAGCACACCTTCACTACCTCTGACCACATGTCCAGAAAGCACAGAGCCAAAGCAATCTGCCCTTCACCAGCTCCAAGCTGAATGGGGATAGAAATATGCTTATATTCATACTGGGTAGAATCACCCATCCACCTCTCAAGTTCCAAGCTAGAGTGAAACAGGACTGTCCCAGCCTTGTGCTATGTTTCTGAGCTATGACATGAGGTCAGATGACTCAGTCCCTTGAGTGAGGCACATTTCCTGGCAACCACAAAAATTTGGTTGCTTACTAAGGCACCAAGATTTGCTGGCTCCTGATTACAGATATTAGCTTAAGTTACCTTGTCCTAATAGTATATTAGTAGAATAGAAGGGAGAAGTATGGCACATCATTAGTAAAAGGTTCTTAGACTCCAGATGTACTAAACTACAACTCCCATAAATCCTCAGCCGAAACAGCAATATTGGGCCCGGGTTGGGGAATGCTGTTTGGGACAGACGAGATCTTAAGCATGTGAAGTACGACAATGGAATCAGTTGCCTGGTGAGGTTGTGGCCTCTCCCACACTAGAGGCCTTCAAGAGGCAGCTTGGACAACCATCTGTCAGGCATGCTTTAGGGTGGATTCCTGCATTGAACAGTGGGTTGGACGCAATGGCCTTGTAGGCCCCTTCCAACTCTGCTATTCTATGATTCTATGATTCTAAGTGCTTATTAAACTCTCATAATACAGGAATATGTTTTCAGCATTGACGATCATATCAATACATGGAAGATAATGGTTACTAGTCATGATGGCTATATATTGCCTCCAGTATCAGAAGCAGACTGTCTCTGTATACCAGTTGATAGGGGAACATGAGTAGCAGGATGCTACTCCATTCATGTCCTACTTGTGGACTTCTCAAAGGCATCTAGTTGGCCATTGTGTGGACAGAATACTGTATTAGATATGGCTTTGGTCTGATCCAGCACAGCTCTTCTTATATATATTGTGAATTAGAATCCCCCAGGCATTTTAGATGTGTTTATAAACAACCAGCATACTGTTTGCATGAACAATGAGATATAACAGGGACATGTTGCAGCTCTATAATATTCTTAATTTGAAATTCCTATCCTCAAAATCTTAAGCCTGTGCATGCTAACAAATTAGGATGTTATTTGCCTACTTTTTTCTAGGCGACTGGTATTTGGGCCCATTTTTAAATCTCTCTGAAATCTTGAGATCTAGAAACATTTTCTAGAAGCCAGGAATTTAAAATACATACTGCTGTCACAGAAAACTGTCTCTCCCCATGGTATTTTGCAAATACCTGATTTGAATTTGTAGTAAGCTAAATGGATTAAGGTGTCACCCAGATTTGCAGCTTCTATTTATCTAGACATCACTTTCCATGAAAAGCAGTGTCCAATTTTAGAAACCTTTTCTTCTAAGAAATGTAGTTCTTAAGTCAAGGATGCAATTAATTCGAAGTGCTACTATTAAGACGGCACAATAATTTGGTGTGGAGCCCTTCACACATATACTACAGTTTATTGAGGCTGCAATCCTACACACACTTATCTGGTAGTAAACCCCACTGAATTAAATGGACTACTGAATAGACATGTATAGGACTGCATTGTGAATAAACCTGTTTGAATATTCAGCAGGATTCCTTCTAGTATTAAATACAGTTGTCAAACTGCTTATCCAATGTGTGATGAGGCCCCAACAATTAAGTCACATTCAAGCTTGAAGCAGGAAACTGTCTTTCAAGTGTCATTAAAAATGAAAGTTGTAACTATGCACAAATTTACCATCAATTTGCAACTTAATCATATTCGAGAATGAAAGTTGGCATACAAGGATAGTTTATTATCCATCACATACCAAGTTCTCTTCTACTGAACTTCTACAGTAATTAAAAATGTTACATACCAAGGAATGTCTCTTTACATGCTCTCTACGAGTAAACAGCTTTCCACAAATGTCACAGCTAAAAGATCTCACTCCAGTATGAATGAGCAAATGTCTCTTTAGTGTTCTTCTGTATTTGGCTACGTAGTTACAGTGTGGACACTTCAGTTTGTTCATGATTAAAGAAGAGTCACCTAAAAACCCAAAGACAAGCAGTTTAATGAGTTAACACACAGCATATTTTACAAATATTGTTGCTATTTATATAAATATAACACTTTCACTACTCAGTACAGAGCTAATATATTTAAATAGCCATTAAAAGGGCACACTGCCTTTATTTTCACCCAGCCTATATATTTCCTTTTATCTTCCTGCACTTTCATTCCTGATAAAGAGGTAAGCACTAGCTGAGTAGTGAAGACCAGGGTAGGCAGAAAGTATTCAATTTACTGGTGGCTCAGCAAAGGTTTCTGGTACCCAATGGTTTACCAATAGCAACAAATAAAAGGCCCCTGCCCCTCCCTCTTTAAATTAGAGTGCTCTAACAAAGAAAACATGAGGGAAATCTAGGCATACATCCGTGCGCTAAAGGATTGTGAGCTATGTTCTGGTAATGAAAACAAGTTATTGGCCTGAACATGTGCTCTGAAATACCTTGATCCTTAATTCTAAGTGTACAGAAGCACCCATAAAGCAATTTGTATCTGACTCTGGATCTCAAGGTTCTAACCAACAAAACAAAGTAGATCCACCAAGCCTAAAGTCTACCCACCCCGGCGCAGACCATGGAAGAGTGGCCCTAGTTTTAAAAACCCTTATTTGAAGGATAGACAGGTTGCTTACCTGTAACTGTAGTTCTTCGAGTGGTCATCTGTGCAGTCACACATATGGGCTCTGCGCCTGCGCAGGGCCAGCTTCGGAAACTTCTATAGCTGAATACGTTTTAGGCGGGAACCCCTCCCCCACCGTCCACTGAGCATGCTCAGGGGTTCCCACCTAATCCCTTCAGTTCCTGAAACCGCCTAAACAGTCTCACTGAGGAGAACCACCAGGTGATCAAGAATTAATGACACCATAGTGGGGATGGTGGGAGGGTTGTGTGACTGCACAGATGACCACTCGAAGAACTACAGTTACAGGTAATCAACCTGTCTTTCTTCTTCGTGGTCTCTGTGCATCACACATATGGGCGATTTACAAGCTGACTTACCGGAGGTGGGTGGTGTCAGGTCATAGATGAATGTCATAGAATAGCTGATAAGACGGCACGCCCAAAAGCGCAGTCTCTACGCGATCTGACGTCCAGACGGTAGTGACTGGCAAAAGTCAGTGGAGTCGACCAGGTAGCCGCTTTACAGAGGTCTGGTAGAGCGATCCCCTTTTCAAAGGCTGTAGAGGTGGCCACTCCTCTCGTGGAATGGGAACGCACCTTACCCTCCAACGGGAGGCCAGCGAGTTCATAGGCTAGCTTAATAGTCTGAACCACCCAAGCAGATATTCTCTGCGGAGATGCCTGGAGTCCCTTTTGCTTGCCCCCATAACAAACAAAGAGTCTTTGGGATCTCCGGAGGGTGGCAGTTCTGGACTGGTAGAAGGCAAGAGCCCGTCTTACGTCCAGGGTATGTAGAGCAGACTCAATAAGGGACGTCGGCGAAGGGAAGAAACTTGGGAGCGTAATGTCCTGCCCAAGATGAAAGGAAGATACAACTTTCGGCAGAAAAGCTGGGTCTGGCCTAAGGACCACCTTGTCAGCGTGAAACACCGTGTATGGTGAGTCTATGCGGAGTGCTGCTAGTTCAGAGGCACGCCTAGCAGATGTGACTGCAACAAGGAATGCCACTTTGAAAGTTAGTAATCGCAAGTCTGTCCTTGCTAAAGGTTCAAAGGGCTTGGCAGACAGTGCCTTGAGCACCACCGAGAGGCTCCATTGAGGGACAAAGGAGCGAATTGGTGGAATGGTGTTTTTCATGCCTTTCATGAACCGCTTTGTCAAAGGGTGCGTGAAGACCGAGCAGCCCTGAATCCAGTGGTGTGAGGCAGAGATAGCTGCTAAATAAACTCTAAGTGACGAGAACTTGAGTCCTTTTTTAAATAAAGAAAAAAGAAAGGAAAGCACTGTTGCTATCGGTGCTGAAAACGGGTTCTCGTTTCTACTGAGGGCAAAGGCAGAAAATGCTGTCCATTTTTTTGCGTATGATTTCCTAGTAGCTGGTTTCCTGGCTGCTAGGATAATGCTCCATACATCAGTAGGCAGTGGTTGGTTGTCTAGCGATGCCTTATCCTCCAAGCTGTTAGGTTTAGGGACTTGACATCCGGATGGAAGATGAGTCCCTTCTCCTTGGAGATGAGGTTGTGACATTGAGGCAGTCTGATATACTCCGCTGAGGACAGTTTGAGTAGCGGAGTGAACCATGGCTGCCTTGGCCACCAAGGTGCTACTAAGATGGCGTTGGCGTTGTCGCTGCGCAGCTTTACGATGACTCTTGAGAGGAGTGGTATGGGGGGAAACAGGTATAGAAGCTGTTCTGTCCACGTCCTCTCGAAGGCGTCTCCCAGAGATGCTGCCCCGTGGCCTGCCCACGTGCAGTATCGGTTGCAGACGGCGTTCTCTGGTGACGCGAATAAGTCTATTACAGGCTGTCCCCATGCCTGAAAAATCATGTCCAACACAGAATCTTTCATCCGCCACTCGTGCGTGTCCACAAAGGTGCGGCTGAGGTCGTCTGCCAGGATATTGTCCTGGCCTGCGATATGAATGGCAGACAAAGTCATGTCGTGGGCAATTGCCCAATGCCAAATGTCCAGAGTGAGGGAGATCAGGTCCATAGACCTCGTCCCACCTTGCTTGTTTATATGCCAGACAGCAGCCATATTGTCTGTATGGATCTGGATTACATGACCCAATAAGGTCTGCTGAAAGGCATACAGAGCTTTTTGGATAGCCATCAACTCCAAGACGTTGATGTGTCTTGTCCTGTCCAGGGAGCTCCAACGCTCTTGAATGGTTAGATCCCCGCAGTGGGCTCCCCAGCCCAATAGGGTGGCGTCTGTTATGAGGTGCTGAGATGGCAGAGGGGGTTTGAAATCTAAGCCCTGTGCGATATTGGGCAAATTTGTCCACCAAAGGAGTGTATCCTTTATCTTGGTAGGGAGCGACAATTTCACTCTGTGAGCGTCCAATGTGTTGTCGTACTCCCACAGAAGCCACAATTGTAGAGGTCTCATGTGCAGACGCGCCCAAGGGACGACGTTGACAGTCGCTGCCATGAAACCCAATAACCTTTGCACCTGGAAGGCAGAGGTGATTTTAGAGTGGAAGAGTTTAGTTGCAAGTTTTATTAATGTATTAGCTCTATCCTCTGGAAGGAAAGCCCTGGAGCGGGTTGAGTCCAGAATTGCTCCAAGAAATTTAATTTTTTGACTTGGTTGAAAATTTGATTTTTCTTTGTTGATGCAAAGGCCTAATTCGTTAAGGAGGTTGATGGTAAGGTGGGTACTACGGGCGGCTTCTTGCTCCGTATTAGCCACTATCAGCCAATCGTCCAAGTAGGGGTAAATTTCTACCCCTCGAGTCCTCAGAAAGGCGCAAACTGGTGCCATACACTTTGTGAAGACTCGGGGAGCAGTAGACAGACCAAAAGGAAGCACTTTAAATTGGAAAATGTCTTCCCCTACTATGAACCTGAGGTACTGGTGATGATCAGGATAAATTGATACATGAAAGTATGCATCCTTAAGGTCAATAGACATGAACCAGTCCCCTTGGGAGAGGAAAGGTAGGATGCTCGCTAAAGAGTTCATCCGGAATTTTTTAGGGTTGATGAACTTGTTTAGCTCTCTAAGGTCCAAAATAGGTCTCAGCCCCCCATCCCGTTTCGGAACCGTAAAGTAACGGGAATAGAACCCGCCTAGTGTGCAAGTTGATAATCGCTCTATGGCGCCCTTCTCTAGGAGAGAGGTAGTTTCCTGCAACAGAGCGTCTGTAGGTGGTGAGAACCTTGCGGTTCCAAGGGGAGGGGGGGTGGAGAATTCTATTTTGTAGCCCCGAGAAACGATGTTAAGGACCCATGTATCAGATGTAATAGTGGTCCAATTGTTGAAAAAAGGGGCAAGAATGTCACCAAACTTAGGTGTTAAGCGGTTTGGTGTATAGCAGTCAAAGACGTCGTCTTTGATTCGGATCAGGCTTGTTCTTGTTCTGCTTGAAGCGTCCTGGGTATTGCTGTCTCCTGTACTGACCTTGAGGTTGGTACGTAGTGGGACGGTCTTGTAATTGAAATTGCTGTTGCCTTGGTTGGAACTGCTGCTGCGTTCTCGGCCAGCGTCTCTGGCGGAATGGTCTCTGCTGCTGTTGTTGACCAATCCCCATCCTTTTAGCAGTGTTCTTTGCTTTCTGGATGCTCTCCATGGATTCATCCGTAGAAGAGTGGAAGAGTCCTTCCCCATCAAATGGGAGGTCCTCAATGCATGTACGTGCTTCTTGAGATAGTCCTGCGGACCTAAGCCACGCATGCCGTCTCAATGCAATGGAGGCTACCATCGCTTTTGAGGCACAGTCTGTGGCGTGCCTCGCAGTATTAAGTTGTTGGCGTGACAGCCTCATAGCCTCCGTGTAGAAGACATTTGCCAGTTCTCTTTGATCGTCTGGCAAATAACCAGAGAGAGTTGCCATTTTTTCCCATAGAAAGGACTGATATTTTGCCATGGTGGCTTGGTAGTTATGTACACGGAGTGACAGTGATGTAGAAGAATAAATTCTCCTCCCTATACCATCCAGTCTACGTCCTTCTTTGTCGACTGGGGTATTGTGTTTCCTTTGAGTACGCCCTTGGGATGCCTCAACGATAATTGAATTGGGTTTGGGGTGGGTAAAGAGGAAAGGAGCTGACTTTTCTTGAATTTTGTAAATGTTGTCTAACTTCCTCGACGTTGGTGGCACGAGGAGGGCATTTTCCACGACTGTTGCGCTGTGCGTAGAAGCACAGGTAGATATGGAATTGCTGCTGGGGTAGATGACTCACAGTATAAGTCATCATACACCGGGTCGTTTAGCTTTTCTATAGGCTGGGACATTTCGATCCCAAGGGATCTTGCCATCTTTTGCACTTGGTCTGTGAAATGTGCCAAGTCTTCAGAGGGAGAGACTACATCTGTTGCTATCACTAAGTCATCCGGTGAAGGGATGGATGGCGGCGGTGATCGTTCTTGAGAAGAGTCCGATTGATAATCGTCATCGGACAGCTCAGGGGGCAGCACATCTCGGTATCAATGTATGTCGGTATCGAAGTCTCGGTATCGATGTGTGTCAGTATCGATGGTTGGCTCTTGTCGGTACCGATGTCCATCGGTATCCCAAGACAGTTGTTGGCTTTGGCAGTATCGAGGGGAGGCAGAAACCTCTTCCGCCAGCGTCGGGTCTTGTGAGGAACCTCTGATCTCTCCTTCAGAGATCGATGCTCTTGCACTTGTCTCCTCGGTCGGTATCGTTATAATATTGAATGGAGGAGGGACTGAGGAAGCCAGTATTTGCTCCGTACGGGTTGGCGTTAACGCCGGCGGTGAAGACGGAGTTGTGCGTCTCGGTATCGAGAAGGCCCTCGGTACCGATAGTGTCGGTATCGGGCTTGCCGGTATTGGAGGCGTTGTTTGTAATGACAGCCTCGATATCGGGCTCTTCGGTGCCGTGGGACGCTTCGGTATCGAAGGCGTCGGTACCGGGATCTTCGGTATCAAAGGGTTTGACTTTGCCGATTTTTTCTTCCCCTCCTTCGATTTAAGTTTGCTCTTTTTCTTTTGGGGTTCTTCAGACCCAACATGCTCTCTCCCTCTCTTAGATATTTTCCTGGCCGCTTTTGAGGAAGCGGATAGAGAGGAGGAAGGGGGTGAACCGGTAAGGCATCACTCCGCGAAGGAGGAGGTTGGGGCATCGACTACATGGTATTGGGAGATTTTGAGCGTCGAGACGTACTCGGTTTCTCCACTGCCTCCAACGCCTTTTCCCACAGTAACGCCCGAAGGCGATCTGATCGGTTCTTCCTGGTTTGCCTGGAGAATTTTAGGCAAAAACAACAGGATTCGACGACATGCGTCTCCCCCAAGCACAGCAAACACTGGGAATGACCGTCCGTTTGAGAGATTTTCTGCCCGCAGGAGGAGCACTTTTTGAATAGGCCTTGTAGTGCCATAGGCACCAAGGCTGAGGAAAACAAACAACGAATATATCATATATAATATATATATAAAAAAGATAGAAAACTGGAGAAGTAAGAGAAGAGTGAAGAATAGAATATTTTCAGCTGAGGTAACAATACCAATAGAGAAGTCTCCAAAAACGCTGTTGACCCTACAGGCGGGTTGAAGAGAACTGAGGGGATTAGGCGGGAACCCCTGAGTATGCTCAGTGGACGGTGGGGGAGGGGTTCCCGCCTAAAACGTATTCAGCTATAGAAGTTTCTGAAGCTGGCCCTGCGCAGGCGCAGAGCCCATATGTGTGATGCACAGAGACCACGAAGAAGAATCTGTTCATTACTAAATTTAAACCCCACAAAATAGGGATCACATATAGCAAAGTAAATATGACCACAGTGCAAACATCAACTGAGATATTGGGGAAGGGGGATTAAACTAACACTTCTGAAATGGATATTCTATACTATTTACGCCCGCCACAAGAGAAGATCTTTATGCAAGAATCTGCAAGTGCTATAATATAAGGCTGGAGATTCTTTTTCGGCCTGAGGGCTGCATTTCCTAGAGTGCAGGACCAGGACCACCTCTGTACACATAAACTTTATGCACTTACAACTCACTAATTAAGGCTTTAAAAGAGCTTAGCTGCTGCACAGGGGGAGGGGGAGCAAGAAGGGGGCTGCACACTAATTGGGGAAACCCACATGCTGATGTTTTCCACCCCCGCCATAAGGAAAGCAACCTCCAACCTGTTTCACATGTCATGGTGACAATTCCTAGGTTAAACTGCAGAATTGCTAGGGATGAGCAAAGCAACAAGTGCAATGCTTCCTGCACACTCATCATTTTTGCTCTCAATATGGGGGATTCCCTCTTCCTAGCATTGCCACCACCTATGGGGGAACTGCTCCTTCACAGGGCAATCCCACCTATGGGGCTTCTTATTTGTGTAAAATACTTGTATTTCAGGACCTAAGGAACTCTCTGCCACTATAATACAAGAGTTCCACAAGCTGACCCTTTTTTGCAGCCACTAATTCTCTTAGAATACTTTAGAACCTCCTAGTAGGGGATATTCCTGGGTTGTTAATTAAAAGCAGAAATAACAAAGATGCAGCTCACACTTGAACAACCCAGGAACTGCTGTTGTGACATGCAAACTGGGTCAGTGATTTAAATAAGGCCTACCAGTTGCTTATTGTCCATAACTCTACAGTATACCATTCAACCAAATATTTCCCAGAGATGCTTGATACAGCAAGAAGAAATGTTGTAGATATCCTCCTATATATTTTCCAAGGCTTCAAGAATCTGTATTTATATTGATAAACAGTTAACTGTAACAGGACAAGTAAATACTTGCGATTTAGATGGCCAACCTCTATATCTGATTTACAATGTGCTCTCTTCGTAAAAGCTCAGGGAAGGTAATACACTAATATACAGTGGTGGCCAAAATTGGACACTTTTTGAAATTTTCATGTTTTGCAACTTTGCTCATTATAGAAAATGTTCTGTTTCACGAAATTCAAATGTTTATATATCTACTGAAAGACCTGATTCACGTAATACAACAATCCTGCTTCTTTTCCTGGGTGTCCAATCAACTCTTTTCTTTGGTGCCATTGCTCTATTTATGATGTACGTATGTACACTTTTAATTTGAGAAATATTTCAAATATTCACACAATCTCCAATTGCGTTTCAGTTACACAACAAACAGAAAATCTGACTTTCCCCAACTTGAAACATGATGTATCACAGCTACTGTCATGTGATTGGTCCCCAGAACAAGGACTGTGATTGGCCAGTAGGGTTTGCAATTCCAATCCACTTCTTCACTCAATCACACCCCTTTGTTTTTAGACTAAAGTAAGCATAACTTCTTTTGTACTGCAGATATTTGCATTGTTTTTTGTATTGAATTCAACATTAAATTCTCTTTCAATTGATAAACAAACATTTGAATTTCGCGAAACAACATTTTCTATAAGCATGCAAAGTTGCAAAACATGAAAATTTCAAAACGTGTCCACAATTTTGGCCACCACTGTAGATATCACAAATAAAATCAGTAGAAGAATAGCCATCTATGACTATTTTCAAAATACAGCTAAACTGGAACTATGGCTACAATATACATTAACCACTTTGAGGATATCTTATATGGTAATTAAAACAAACCCAAACTTAAACACCCAAAGCCAACTACAGTTGATCTACAATAAAAATAATTTTAAAAGGAATTTAACCTCTCCATTGTTCTATAATGGCAAGAGAGAGATAATTCTTGCTGAAAGCACAAGTCAGAAGTCCCAAGTATGAACAAAGCATTCATAAATACTTAATTTTACTTGCCATTTTCCCAGTTTTCTTTCGGCCAGGATTCAGGTAACAAGCCGTATTTGAAATCATTTGAAGTACCTGGCAATAATCCAAACTTGAAATCACTTGAGATACCAGGAAACATTCCAAACTTGAAATCACTTGAGGTACCTGTTACAAGATTTTATGGGGAAAGTATGTGTAAAATATTATTGAAGTCAAACAAGTGACACCATCTTTGCACATATGAGATACACAATTAGAAACTAGTATGTAGTTAAAGCGAAGGAATATAGTTATTAGATATTGAGTAATCACCCAGAGCACTTCAACTATTGGTATTATAAAATGTAATAAAGAGAACTTTGCAAAAATTAACATTTCTAGGACATGTCGGACAATTCCCCAGTGGAGATTTGAAGACCTGGAACAAAACAGAAATATTAGGGGGGTGAGGGAGTTCCTAAGGACCATTTTTGTTTTTTCCAAAAAATTAAACACCCTTAGATTATGAAATGTTTTCTTTAAGAATTTAAGGTGAAGTATTTATGTATTGTTACCCAGCCTTTACTCTCCCCCTCAAATGATTTCTAAAAACTATGTAATAACACTTTTATAGGCCTGGTTCAGACAACACACTAAACCATCCATGCTGCTTAACCACAAAATGGTTAATGGAATGCATTAAGATCAATGCATTCCGTTAACCCTTTTGTGGTTAAGCAGCATGGTTTAGTGTGTTGTCTGAAGCAGGCCAAAGAAAGATGAGAGATGTAAAATGTCTGGAAATAATGAAACCATGTGGAAATGTGTGTTTTTTAATCCTTGCTGTAAGATTACCAGCACAGTTATTTCTTTCATTCGTCATTAAAAATATTGATCTAAAATATATTTACTGATGATAGACATTATGCTCAGTTTCACAACATGTGAGTGGAATATTGTGCATTCATGACAATAAATGTGCATTCTTGAAAGTTTGGGTTTTGTTCTATAGCTCTGTGTATCTGATGCGGTAGTAGTTAATAAAATGTAGTTCTAATCAATTGAGATAATTACAAATTAACTAATTTACTTTTTAAAGTTTTAAAACATAATGCTAATTTTATGGCCACTAAGTTACACATAAAATAACTTTAGGAACAGAAAGGCGGCTTTATGTTCCTAAAGCAGCTATCCCCAATTTGATGTCTTTCAGATGTTTTGGACTACAGTGCCCACCATTCCTGACCATTGGCCACGTTGCCTGAGGTTAATGGGACTTAAAGCCTCAAATTTCTGTAGGACACCAGGTTGGGGAATGCTGTCGTATACCAGTAACATGCCTTTAGATCTGTAAAGAGTGCTATTTTTTTAAAAAAAATGTTGCTTATTTTTCACCCAATTTTTTCAACCCCACCCCTGGAAAAAAAATAACTTTATTTTTCTCGTGATCTCAAAATTTCCAGAAATGTTACATCCCTATTCCCAGGTCTTTGGAAGTATTGCTGAATCATTAAGATCCTCATTCTGTCTTTGGTACAATCTAATGAAAAGTGGACCGAGTTGTACATAAGCCCCATTTGACACTGAGGTCGCTCAAGCACATTCTACAGCACTGTCATGGAACAGCGCTGCTTTCCCCACCTAACTGAGGATAAAAGGGGGAGAGCAAAGCTCTGGTGCTATAAACCTTTATTTTTATTCTTAAATCAATTCTTCAATGTATTCAACACGTTTTGGACATTGTCCTTCATCAGGAGCTACATATGAAATAAGTAAAACTGCCAATTAGACAATTTCCTCTGTTTGGTGGTGCTTCTTTCCCTCGCTTTTGCACCCTTTCCCCACCTAAACCATTCAGCAATCTAAGTTTGTCCCCTGATATTAATTCCTGTAATTTATTTTCCTTTCATTCTTAAAGCATCAGGTAAATGTAATCAGGTACATGCACGCTGAGGGGTTACCATATGGTGCTGGGATTGATCACAGAGAGACTGTCAATTGTGGTTACACTAGGGTGCAGTCTAATAGCTCCCTTCAATGATGAACAAAGTGGGAGAAGAAATGTAAGACACCTTCTGTTTAAAGTAACAGTCTGTAGCCATGTTCAAATGTCACGCTAAGACATGATGGTTAAGAGTTTTGAGCTAACCATGATGGCTCAGCATGTCATATGTAGGGTGTTTTTCCTAACCATGGTGGCTACATAACCAACCATGGTTTACTCATCCTCACTAACCAAGCACTGCAAAAGGGTTAACAGCTTAGCATGTCATCTGTCAGGGCCCCGTACAGATGAGCTCCACTGCCATAGAGCTCATTTGCAAAAGCAGCTGAAAGCGGTGCTGCCACTCATGCTACTGCGCAAGATCTCCATGATGCAGCTCGAGAATTGCATGGAGCACAAAGACGTAGGGATGGTGGGATTGTTGAACTCACAATTTCCCACCTTGCCCCGTTTCTTTCAAGTTTCAGTTTTTCGTTTTTTTCAAGTTTCTGAATTTGCACAAATGCTTATTTTTTTCTTTTTCAGGGGTGAGAGCTAGTGGGGGCTGCCCCAGGGATGGTGGGGGTTGCATGCAGCTCACTGGATGGCCATAACTCAGTGGTAGAGCACATGCTTTCCATGGAAAAGATCCATGGATCGATCTCCAGTTCTCCAGATAAGAGCAGGAAAAACTCCTAGAGAGCTGCTGACAGTCAGTAGTGACAATACTGGGCTAGATCCAACTCATATAAGACAGCTTCCTATGTGCTGCCGACCCCTAAGTTAAAGAAACCATGAATTAACATTATGTGCAAACCAGGTGACTGTCTATAACTAGATTCAGATCATTTAGCAAGTCTGGAAGACAGTCTAAAATCAATATGAAATGGGTCTACACAACTCAGTGCCTTCTAAGAATGTCTTGAGTTTGGTAGCTATTACCAATAATCATCCTGCTCAAAAAGATGGCTTTAAGACTTGCCTAGTTATTCATATCACCCAAATGCAATTGTTTTCAGAAGTTTTCATGCTACTACTTCCTTTAACACAGAATTGTAATTTAACTGAATTGTAATCAAGTAAATCTGCATATGGCAAACAATTCTTTTCTAAAGCAAAAAGCATACCCTCTTTTTAGATGATACACATGTGGTGTAGCAGCCATCATCTTATAGGTGGCATTTGTTCCATCTTATATAAGGGCCAAACTAGATGTGATGCTAATTGTATGAATGTAATTAATGTTCCGTTTTTTAAAATGCAAATGGAAACTCTAAATAAACCTGAGCAGCATCAGGACTGCAGAGGATGAAAAGTTTATCCCATCCCCCGCTATTGTTGTCCCAGAAGTCTCCCTCCTACCCCCAATGGAGGTTTCTCTCTCAAACTCGTTAGCAACTTCAGAGAGGTAATTTTCGTTGTTATAGGTTAAAGCTCTCTATCCTCACGCCCTGCAGCCCTAATATTGCTAGCCTATGGCTATGTAATTTTTTAGAAAATGTGCATGTTAATGTGCATTCATTCAACATCCTATCTAATTTGCCCTGAGAAGGAGCAGGGTGGTGGAGGCAGCTCTAATCATCTGTAGCTTTTAGAAGTACTTATATTTAAAAATTGTTTTTTTTTAAAAAAAAATGTATCTGCTGCCTGATTAATCAAGAGCATCTTTTTCATCAATTAAAAGTTTCTGAAAATGATTAATCTAACCAATTAATTGACTGAACAATGCAATAATAGATTACATCCAAACAGCACAAGTCAAACGTCCAGGATAAATGCAAAAATTCTTTAATAATTAGAAGAACTCCTATATAGCAGAAAAAAATTCTTCATGATTACTGCTGCCAAACATAGGTCTTCAAAACTGGCCCTCAAGTGT
Source organism: Elgaria multicarinata webbii (assembly GCF_023053635.1). Lineage (NCBI taxonomy): Eukaryota > Metazoa > Chordata > Lepidosauria > Squamata > Anguidae > Elgaria > Elgaria multicarinata. The sequence continues at coordinate 79,037,538 of NC_086177.1, read as the reverse complement.
TTGGTCAGAGTTAAACTATTTTCTGGAACTTCCACTCTTGTTATCAATTATGTTAAGTAAGTACCTTGTAGGCTGCCTAGATTTGCAACTGTGAGAGAGGGCATTTTGGCAGAATCACATGAACATCACACAGGAGTTCACTATTCCAAAGATTGACCATGTGAGCTTCAAGACCATTAATGGTAAAATCTCCTGAAAAGTCTTGGTTCAATAAGTCTTCAAGGTACAATGATTTTAAATTAAACCACAACCCTTGGGGCCTGTGATCTAAGCCCTGGCCATATCTATAACAAGACATCATTTCTGCATCCTCCTCTCCTCAGTAACCCTCTGTTGGTGATGTACAACAAATCCAGTGTAAGCTCAGCAATATGCATTGGGTCCACTACCACAGTGGTTTGTTTGGGCAATCATTAAATCTCAAGCTTCAACTGCAGCATAGATATCAAAATCCTCTAGAATCAGTAGCCTCAGGGGTCTTAACATCAAGAAGAAATTACCTTAGGAAAACATAGCTAGAAAGCCTGTTAGACAGCAAGTTGAACAGTTCAATAATATAATTCTCAGAACTAATAAATTCATTTGAAACCAATGACCATCTGTACAACTTTGCCAACAAGATGTTATCACAGCAATCACCATCCCAATCTCCAGGCTGGCACTGAATACCCAACTCAAGCTAGCCAATATAGATCACTGGCCTTAGGCAGCAAATCCATACTAGGTAAGCAGCATTATCCATTACTAGCCAGTGACACGATATAAGCTACTGGCAGATAAAGCAAAAGGGAACCTCTGGCCCAATAACCAGTTTTCCATGACTGAAAGTCTTCCAACCCTTCCCTTTCCTTCAACATCAATGCCATACAAGCTTGTAGTCTATATATTGTTCAACTCCCCACCCCACAGCTTCCAAGACTCTCTAAAAGCAAGATTCAACCAGTTCAGAAACCCTCATCTTAACAGGGAATTCATCTAGTCCAACCACCACAACCAATTTAGGAAGCCGTATATTTGGTGTTGAACTAATCTCTAAGCGATTGAATGCAAAGCTGACAGATTTTTCAAGTTAACTACATTGAAAGTGACTTTAAATGCCCATCATCCTCATGTTTCTCAGAGTCCTAAAAACCTTATCATTATAAAATAATCTTATGAGTATGTATGGACTTTTGAAAATGAAGTACAGATTTAAATGCACAGAACACTAAAGGCAAGGCTGCATGTGCAGAATTTCACAATTTTTGACAAAGAAAAATCAAGTTCTGCAACTAGCATAAATCATACTTGATTTTAAAGGAAGCAAAAGCTAAGTGTAGCCATATACTCAGAACTATGATAAGTAAGGTCCCATGGCAAGTGGCCCTAATAAAAGGAATCCAAGATGGGTGGGAGTTTTTAAAGGCACAATTACAAACAATTCCAACAAGGAAAAAAAAGTTAGAAGACAACAGAAGAAACCAGTGTGGCGCCACAAAAAGCTTAGAGATGAACTGAAAACCAAAAAAGGAAACATACAGGAAGTAGAAGGAAGGCCAGGCTACAAAAGAGGAGTACAGACAGGTAGCACAGAAGTGCAGGAATGGCATCAGAAGGGTAAAGCGGAGAATGAGCGGATGCTAGCAAGGAATGCTAAAAGCAACAAAAAAAGCTTTCTTCAGGTATGTGCGTAGTAAAACAGAGGAAAGAAATGGTGGTTCAACTGCTTAATGGGGGTGGCAAATTGATAACAGATGGCAAAGAAAAGGCCGAAGTGCTGAATTCCTACTTTGGCTCAGTTTTCTCCCAAAAACAGGTCTATGACTCCCCTGGAAAAAGTGAAGTACAAGCTGAAGGGGAAGGATTGCAGTCTGAGATTGATAAACAAATGGTCAAGGAACACCTAATTTCTTTGAATGAGTTCAAATTTCCAGGGCCCAATGCACTGCATCCTACAGTAATAAAGGAGCTGGCAGAAGAACTCTCAGAACCACTGTATATTATCTTTGCAAAATCATGGAAGACGGGTGAGGTGCCAGACGACTGGAGGAGGGCTAACATTGTCCCTATCTTCAAAAAGGGCAAAAAGGAGGAACTTGGGAGCTACAGATGTTAGTCTGACATCTATCCCTGAGAAAATGTTGGAGCAGAGTATACAGAAGTCAATCTATAAGCACCTTGAAAACAATGCAGTGATTACTAGAAACCAGCATGGATTTGTCAAAAATAAATCCTGCCAGACTAATCTGATCTCATTCTTTGATCAGGTAACCTCCCTTGTGGACTGTGGGAATGCTGTGGACATAATATATCTTGACTTCAGCAGAGCTTTTGACAAAGTACTCCATGACATTCTGATCAGCAAACTAGCTACAAGTGGGCTAGAAGGAACAACTATTAAGTGGATCCACAGCTGGCTACAGAATCGGACTCAAAGAGTGCTTATCAATGGTACCTTCTCAAACTAGGGGGAGATAATGAGCGGGGCACCACAGGGCTCAGTCCTGGGCTCAGTGCTCTTCAACATTTTTATTAATGACTTGGATAAGATGGTGCAGGGAATGCTAATCAAATTTGCAGATGACACAAAATTGGATGGGACAGCTAACACCCTATTTATTTTATTGTATTACATTTATATACTGCCCCACAGCTGAAGCTCTCTGGGTGGTTCACAAAAGTTATAACAGTAAACATTAAAAAGTATACAAAATTTAAAAAACAGAAGACAGAAACTTCAAAGTGATCTTGATAGGCTGGAGTGCTGGGCTGAAAACAACAGAATGAAATTTAATAGAGATAAATGCCAAGTTCTACACCTAGGAAAAAGAAACCAAACGCACAGTTACAAGATCGGGGATACTTGGCTCAGCAATACTACATGCGAGAAGGATTTTGGAAATGGTGTAGATCCCAAGCTGAATATGAGCCAACAGTGTGATGTGGCTGCAAATAAAGCAAATGCTATTTTGGGCTGCATTAATGGAAGTATAACTTCCAAATCGCATGAAGTGCTGGTTCCCCTCTATTCAGCACTGGTTAGGCCTCATCTTGAGTATTGTGTCCATTTCTGGGCACCACACTTCAAGAAGGATGCAGACAAACTGCAGGGAGGAAGGCAACGAGGATTATCAGGGGTCTGGAAACAAGCCCTATGAGGAGAGACTGAAAGAACTGGGCATGTTTAGCCTGGAGAAAACTGAGGGAAGACATGATAGCACTCTTCAAATACTTGAAAGGTTGTCACACAGAGGAGGGCCATGTTCTCTTCTTGACCATCCCAGAGTGCAGGACACAAAATAATGAGCTCAAGTTACAGGAAGCCAGATTCAGTCTGGACATCAGGAAAAACCTCTTTACTGTTAGAGCAGTATGACAATAGAAGCAATTGCCTAGGGAAGTTGCGGGCTCTCTCACACTAGAGACATACAAGAAGCAGCTGGACAGCCTTCCTTAAGGTGGATTCCTGCACTGAGCAGGGGGTTGGACTCGATAGCCTTATAGGCCCCTTCCAACTCTACTATTCTATGACTAAACAATTTAGAAAACATTTAGTCAAAATAGATTATTCAGCTTCTACAAGGGGCAATGAGGTAGCCAAGGCACTGAAGTCCTGTCTCCTACAAATCCTAATTGCTTTTGGCTTTCAAGATTTCGTAAGAGCAGCCATGCAGATCAAAGGCCTATGTAGTCCAGAATTCTGTTGATATATTGGCCAATGACCTACCTGTGGGAACCCCATAAGTAGGATATGAGTGCAATACCACCCTCCTGTTCATTTTCCCCAGCAACTGGTAAACAGAGGGATATTTCCCCACGTGTCCCCAAGGACTTTCATGTACCTCCTTCCCCCACCCTGTGATCCATTTGGATACTGGCTCGAGGGGATGGAAGGAGGATCTCCTTAGTGTAGGCATGTAAAATTTCTGGAAATTTTGAAACCATGGGGTGGGGGAACAGGTTTATGGGGAGGACTATGGGGGGGAGTTGATGAAATTTGGGGTGAAAAAATGTGGAATACTTATTTTGTTATTGCTCTTTACAGATCTAAAGTCACTTTAGGAACATAAATGTATCATATAGAACTGGATTTGCTCACAGAAGTATCATGAAAATGTTGTATTTCAAAGAAAACTTTGTACATTTATTGTCTAAATAACATACAATTTTAAATTTAATATACCATCATGATGATTTTATGAGCAAACTGATTTATACAGAATATATTTTAAGTTCCTACTTTATGTCTGATTAGAAAAAACTTCAGCAAGGAATTCCTGAAACATCTGAATCATCCCAGAAGTGAAAAGAAGGAAGAACTGGAGGCAGAGGAAGACTGGTGTACAGAACTGGCTCCTGTTCATGAGGGGCTGGGATGGAGTTTAGGGAAATCTGGTCTGAAGAAAAACCTAATGAGAATATATTTAAACTCTTGCCTATTACAAATGGTAACCAAGCATACTTAAGTACATTTAAGCAATCTCAATCTATTTTGACATGCTATTCCCTCTTGTAAGCATTTCCCCTTAATATCTATCTTAACTTTTGTTCATTTTTAAAGATTGTCCCTGGTGGTGTCAATCCCATGCCTACAGCACAGAAACCAGGCTACTGAGTTTCTATTAGGCTACTAAGTTTCTTTTAGGAATAGAGGGTTTAGTTTGGTGAATGCAGTTAAATTTTCTATAGCTGAGGCAGCATTTCCCAATGGTGAGGTCTATTAGGGAACTTTATTAAAATTGTGGCAGCAAACCAGCATTTGCACAACGTAAGTACTGCTTGCTAAGTCAATGACAAATTACTGCTTTTTCCCATTACCCTACGAAGAGCTAATTACATTGCACAAGCATTGTTTTATGCTAGTGCAATGCTGTTAGTGCTGGGGCACAGTTGGATACAACCCACTAGCTCACTAAACCTAGTATTGAATGGAAGAAATAACTATGTGGGGAATCTTAAAGAGAAGATCAAAACAATTTTTCCCCCACAACCTCAAAATTCCCAGAACTTTTTCATCTCTAGTTTTACATAAAAGTCTTCCTACTATGTAGTATTTAGAAATTATTTTGATGGAGTAAAGACCTGTATCAGTAAATGAAAACCTTGTCTTTAACATTTCAGTCATTCCCAAAGAAAATATTTCATAATTTATTTATTGCATTTATATCACAGTTTTCTTCCAAAGAGCCCAAGGCAGTGTACATGATCATCCTCATCTCCACTATATTCTTACAACAACCCTGTGAGGTAGGTTAGGCTGAGAGTCTTTTTTCCCCCAATTTTTCCAGGAAGGCGGGGTGTCCTTGGAAAACGGGAAAAACATGTTTTTCCTGATTTATTTCCAGGCCTCCACATCTCTGCAGTGTCAGAAAGCCACACCATCATTGCTCTCCCAACAACAGAGTTACAATGGCAGTGGGGTCACAAATGGGGCATATTGGGGGCAGGCGTGGAACCACAAGATCTTATGCCCCTGCTCTTGGCATGCTCGTGGAGATGTTATAGCTCATTCCTTCTCACTGATGGCAATGGGTGTATGTGTTAATGGTTCTGCCACAGATCTCTCCCACACCCAGGTAGGTAGCACCAGTCTGCTCAAAACAAACGTCCTTTTGTTTACAATAGTGTTGATGATTTCAACTGTCCACTTTTATTATATTTCTATTTCATTCTTCCCCCTCCCCATTTTCCCAATTGACAAACCTAAGATATGCTTCGATACCTTCAGATGCAGATGGATGTTCTCTGTCTATTACTGGACATGTAATTGTTTTATTTACAAGTAGTTATACTTTTAAGTTCCACAAATATCCAAACAGTACAACTGTAAATGCCAAGTTATACATATGCATTTTCTGATACTAAAATAGTTAAATTTAGATCAGATAATAAAATATTCACTTTCTCCACATTTCATAATATTCAGGATCGGGGAGATAGAAAATAAACTAGTTTCTCATGGCTTCAACATTTTCGATCTTTAAAGATATTTGAACATGGGCAACACCTGCTGAAATTTTCTAGTCAAACAAACTAAGGGTAAGCCAGTGAGACTCACTGCTGAACAACGGGAAGCTAGCATTTAGTAAAGCAACCAGAAATGAGATAAAACACTTGTTTCCATAGTGCAACATGTCAGCAGAGCTCACAGAAGGGGTCTCCACTGCCCTGTCCAGATCCAGAAACTAACATATCAACTCATTTCTAGGGTTGTTCTGGGAAGTAATTGCTTCCTGTTGGACCACCGGTCATCCTGCAGGTGCAGCACAATCAAGTGGAGGCACAGGATTAGATACTGCCCCAGATCTAATGGAAGCACTTGGAAGAAAAGTCAAAGGAGGGCTTAGGAATAAAAGGGTCTTTGGTGGAAAGTGAATGCTATTAATAATTTTACCAAGAACCAACACAATGCACCTTTTTGAATATGCTACTATTTGAACACTTAAAACAACTGAAAGGTGTGAGCATTTAGAACTGTTGGTTCTGCAATCCTGGATCTTCACTATTGTGGTCATTTAAGCACAAACACTCTTTAAGAAGCCCGTCCAGCCTTTTCATCATAAATATATGATTTTAGTCCAGTCTCTCTCCCTTGTTTACACCTTCTGTGATATGCAAATAAAAGCAAGAATGCCCCCACCATCTCCCTTTATGGTAAGGATTATTTAATTTTAAGTCACATTTTAAAGCCAACTCTCCATCCCATCTTTTTTTCAATCATAAAAAGCTCAATGGACTGAAAGCTGCAAAGCAAACGAAGCATCATGTTCATATGATAAATTTAAGACAGGCAAGGAAGTCTGATACAGAAAAATAAATGTGATTTTGTAATTAACTATGATTTGGATTGTGGGGGGAGGGAAGACACTGTTGGAGGATGTTTTATAATGGCAAAGGAGTGACATCTGGTTTCCACTTTTTACCCTTGTGAGAGGTTGGTTGTGTAAAGAATTTTATGTCAAGTCATTGACTATAATAAACATTGACTCTTAAGATGCTTATGGTACCAATATTTACCTGCTTCTTCTTTGATAAACTGCAAGTCTTCCTCTGGGTATTGGACCGACGTTTGGGTAGCTGAGCATTCTTCTAATGTTTCTTCATTATTGGGTGGTATATTGTAAACAAACCTTTTTGCAGTTTGGTTTTTCCTTCTTCCTTTTCCAGGTTCTTGAACTGATTGTCCCTGTGAGCTCATGTCATTCCATACAAAGACCTTTCCCTCACCTTGAGATTCATTTTCAGCCATTTCAGGTGAGCTGTCCTGGACCCAATCATTCATTTGGTAGTTTTCAGATTGGCTCTCATCCATGCAATAGCCATCATTTTCAGTTTTTATACTGCTTGCCAAGTTAGTAAGATTTCGTGTGGCCCAAAAACTAGCAACTTTCTGATCCCTTGAAGTTAATCCATCTCTACTAATAGATCTTCTATTGTAATCCACAACTACAGCTTCTGGGGCTTCTGATTTTATGCTTATATTTAAGGCATCTTTGATAAAATTGCGACAGGATTGAACAACTTCTGTCATTTGAAGGTAGCTGGCCACTGACATCACTTCAATTGCATTCTGACTTGTAAGCACAAGGTTACCAGAATATAGGAAGTCCAAGATGACAGAGAAGCCCTGAACAGCAACAACATCTAAATAGGTAACAGTGGTTTGGTTACGGCTTTCTTTGTTTGTAAAGCAATACAGAGTCTTGAAGAAACGGCTGCCTGCAACCAGGATGTTTTTGTGAGCTCTGAAGACCCTTCCACTCACCACAATATTGACATCACAAAGAATGCCCTTTTTTCTCTGCTCATTTAATTCTTGTAATAGTTGATAGCAGTAAGAGTTCTCATTTGGCCTAATGTTGTAATCACAATCTCTCTCATTAGCCAATTCCGATGTTATTTCCGATTCCTGTAATTAAAAGGGAGGGGGAGAAGTTAGCTTATAGGTACTGATTTGTTTAGTTTTAAGCACCAAGTGAATATTTGTATTTCTTAATCCCAATTCAAAAAAGGTATTTCTAATAGTTTAGCCCACAGCCAGACTACCTTTCATTTCAATAAAACATGCATTAATAAAATCGTGGGCATGCACCAAACACATACCAAGGGCATTCAACGATGTTGCAACTAATTTTTTCTTGACATTACAGTAAAGTTTGCTACCAACGGGATTATAGCAGCCTTTTCCCTGCCAAGTAGGCATGCTATCATAAAGATACAACCTTACATGGTTTCTAGGCAATGATAAATAGCCACAGTCCCCTTACAACTCCACTACTACAACAAAAAGCTACCACTCCTCTACAGAAATGCAACTCAGCTATGCAAACAACATTTCAAGGAGTGGCCAACCAACCCCTGATCTGCTCCAAGTCACTTTCCCAGCACAATTCCATAGCTCTTCCTTGATTCCTCTTCTCATATCCTCACACCAAAAAATCACAAGAAGAAAACAGGTATGGCTTCAAGCTAGCAGCTACTGTGGTGTAGTGTCTTTAATATTCTGTTGGGTGTAGAAAGAGAGGTGTTCTTTCCAGCTTAAAGACTATGTTTGCAGGTTTACTCCTCCCTGCTTTTTAGAACTATGGGTAGCATAGCCATCCTATGCTACTTCCAAAATTAAGCTATTCTTATGTTCTCTTTCTTTGCACCCTCTTCAAACGGTTTTCACTTGGAGGTTGCTGCTGCATCGAGCCCTCTCCTTCACTACTTCTTCCCTTGGAACTGCTGATTTTCAAGCCCCCCCCCCTTCTCAATCACCTTCAATTATTGCAGTTAGGAAAAGGCTCTGAGGGAATATTCTAGATCAGAGGCAGGACTCCTGCATCAATAGCTGGCTTCTCCATAGAGACATGAAGGTCCGGAAAAAACCCGGAAAATTCGGGGGGGGGGGATGTGTGTGTTTTTTCATTTTTTCCAAAGCCTTTTCTGTTCCCCCCCCCCCCCCGAAAAATTGGGAAAAAATTAAAAATGAAGAAAAAACAGATTACAGGATGTTTTATTTTAGCATGATGAACACAATGTTTCAGACAAGGTGTTCAGATATTTACTTCTCCAAATGATTTCTAAAAATTGTACAGTATCAGATTATTACAATTTCTGTGCAGCAAGGACAAGCAAGTCCTAGGTTGCAAACTGAGACTACAACTCTCAAATGCAATAGCAAGATGCATTTCTGCCTCTAGGGGGCACTGCTATTGAAGCAGAGACTGAAACTAATAGTGATAGCTATAGATCAGAAAATTTAATGATTAAATTTCATGCATATTCATTGAATCTTGTTTCCCCCCCTCTTTTTCTCAGTTCTTTTTAAGGGAATGGGTGCTTTATGTCTTGACACTGGAGGACTAGCAGAGACATAAATAATTGTCTTTGTTACTAATGTTGGTGGTTTCTTCTGTTGTTGTTTTAAATTGTTTTTTGCCTGCTCCTCATAAACTGGCAGAACCAAAGAAGTTCCTTACAGTTCAGGTGTTCCTAACAGTTCAGGAGCTTTTAACTCCATTTGTTAACCCCCCCAAAAAATTTTTTTTTAAAAAATAAAAAAGTAAATTAAATTTGTAATAATTGTTTGAATACACTGTACTTCTAATATACCAAATGTAATAATTTTATGCCAAACCAACTTGGACATAATTACATTTTATGTTCCTAAAGTAACAAAGTGACTTTCAATCTAAAAAAGTGCTAATATTGCATTATTTCAATTTTTCCAAAAAAATTGTTTTTTCCTGAAAAAAATGAGGAAAAGCCATTTTTCCCCCCATAGCTTAAAAATTTCCGGAAATTTTACATCTCTACTTCTCCATCAGTTTTCAGCCTCCTACTCTCCCCACCCATAATCAGCATAATGAAACAGAATTTATTCCCTCTTTTTTCTGTGCCAAAGTTTTTCAGAGCCTTTCCCAAACAAAAGTATGGATCATCACCTAGGTGTTATCAGATATGCAAATAAAAGGGAAAGTAAGCTGGTTTTAAGATGTCTTTTACTTGGCCATTTCACTTGCTTATTAAGTCAATATACCTTCTCTCCTCCTCACAAACTGAAAGCCACCATTTCTCCTCCTTATTCAAGCTACACACCCAGAAAAGTGCACTCTTCAATAAAACTAGACAAACTATCGTTCCACTGTCTTTGCCTGCACAGAACCAACAATCTCAGCTACCCTTCACTGTATCGGCTATACACTTCTCAATTCACAGTCCCACAAAGGGACTGAGACTAAACTCATTCAGTTGGATCCAATGCTGGGCATCTGCTAGCAGTGATCAATAGCAGAATGGATTTCCTATCCCCTCTATATTACCCCACGCACCTCCCCCAAATGTGCTCTTGAAGGTTGGGGATTTTTCAAAACAGATCTGGGGAACCCATGGAGAATGTACGGGGAGTAAAGGATGGGGAAGTTCCATTGTGCCAACAAAAATCACTTGTGCAACTGTTGGATCCAACCCATTAACTTTGTATCCTATGTAGCAGGACAACAGGAAACAAGAAGAAACAATGAGACACACATGTTCACCTGAAGGCCACTGTTAAGCTGCCACAGGCTACTTTAAAATGCTACATCAGTTTCACGTTTGTCATGCACACTTTTAGCCTTATCTCTCCTGTGCAACAGTTCTGCACACCACATTAGGTGTTAGTGACTGCTTTAGCAGCACAAATCCATGCTGCTACATAGATGTAAAGCAAGACGCTGGGATGTTGCAGTGCTTCAACAACTACTGTATCAATGTAATAACTTGATATAGCTGGTAATAGGATCCTGCTCAATTTTATTTTATTTTACAATGTAAGCAGCTTATTTGCTAAATGGAGAACACCCAATTAACGCTTCATACTGATTTTGGCTTTGGCCCAAAGTACCCCTTACATGAACAGAAAATGGTTCTTTGAGGAGGTGCACTGATTTCCTGCAGATGCAGTACCCCATATCACACTCCATTAAGGAGGGTCCCCCAACCCTCAGGAGTGACTTTTCAGAGGACATAAAGGCTGCAGCAGGTGGACAGGAAAGTTCTGTTGTGCACACAGACCACATGTGGATTCAGGCCTCTTGGATTTAGGGCTATTATAAAGGTTAGGTTATTCATTTATTATTCAAGTAAAATGTTTTATAGAATGACCATCTTTCTTTACAATTATCTCAATGGCCTTATTTGCACAAAACAACAAACCATAAATCCAGAGAATCCTGTCTTATTGTTCACTACCAGCAGGAGTGCTAAACAAAACAGGAAATCACTAGCAAGAAAATCCTTATTATGTCCAAACCTGATTCCTGGCTTTTGGCTCCCAAAAAATCCAGGAATCATAAACCAATAACAAACCCCAGTTTGCAATTTCAGCTTGTTCAGGAAGTGACAAATTAGGAATCCCAGCTGTGCTGTAACATTAAAGCTTTTTATTACTGGTGAGGTCTTCTGCTTAGCCACTCCTGCTGAAGGGAGAGGCCAAGCAGGAGCCATCAAGCAGTATGCACTAACACACTGCTCATGAATGAAAATCCAGGATTCTTTGGAATTCCAGCTTATTACTTTGGGGGAATGCAGCCATCAGGCTTTACAGAACAGGCTACAAAAACACAATGATGGCCCGTTGTCACTGTCCAAGGAGGGTCTAGGACTAAAAGGGTCTTTGGTGGTAATTTAAGAAGTGCCAATTTATAACAAGTGATTCTAAAATTATACCATGATAAAAATTCTTATTTATATATTCAGGCACCTAAGATGAACTTAATCACAGATTCATCCTACCTTACAAATTGGTAGAGCACCAACTAGAAGCGCTATGGTTCAGGAACCTTTAAAAGCTAACTGCTGTACATGAAACACAGGTTCCCTTGTACAAAGGCAAATGAGAGACAATCAGAAGAAAATCATAAAGTTACCATTTCTTTCCAGACTAAATTCAATAGATCTTTATGCTTTGGGAGGAAAACAAACTATGGGTCTAACTATTACTCAGAAGAGCACTGCCTAGTTTCCAAACTAAGATCAGAAATGGTTTTAAAATCCAACTATATTTAAAAGTAATTACTGTTATGTCAGTGCAGATCTAAAGCTGCACCATACTTAAAACTAACCAGGGAAGGAGTATGCAAGCCTGAGGGCAAGGAATACAATAGAACTCACGGTATTCCATCTTGCCAACTCATGGTCTTGTGATTGGTCAAGCTCAGTTATAAGGCTGCCCAATACCAGAATTCTCTACAAGAATCCTAGCAAGTACTGGGCACTAGGTAGACCAGAAACTGATCTATCATCTTCGGCTTAATCCTATAGTACTGGGAAGGTTTTAATTTGTTCATTGCTTAAACAATTTTTTAAAACTTTTGTTGAAAGGCAATATGCAAGCCTATAAATCTATCTTGGTAGAGGATTAGTTATTGCATAGAAAAATATTAAGTATGACCTTCACTTCTACCCCTTCCAAGCCAGTGGAGTTCAGGCCTTTTTGCAAACCTGAACATATTGGTTGTGGTCAGTTATCCTGTGATTTTTCATCTCTCCCTTATCAATTTAAAAACAAAACAAATTTTACTTACTAAGCTAACAGTGGTCTGATTTACCATACTGAAATGCATGGAGAAAGTGAAATGACCAAACACCTAAGCTAACTGGGATCCATTCTATCTCCAGCATATTCTCAAAATTAGAGAATATCTTCAAAACTTTTACTGTATCCCAAACTCCAATTTTTATAGTCATACCTCTTTAAAAGCACTGGAATAGATTTCTTGTTTTTTTGGTGTGTGTTTTTAAAAAAATGCCTATTCATACAAAACAATTACAAAGTATTGCAGGGGTTCACTGGGTCCAAGGAGACAATTTTACCCTAGGGCAGGTAGGCAATGTGGTGCGCACAGGCACCTCTGGACATCTTTCTTAGTGTCCACCAAGATGCCCTACCCCTCCCACTTAAAAAAACCCAAAAAAACAAATTTTCTTTCCGACAGCTGGGATCACTTCAAAGCAAAGACAGGGCCTCAAGCCAACGCCATCTTCATTTCCCATTAATGCCTCTGGCCGACACGTGGGCCTCATACACATTCTTACAAAATGAAGATGGCAGACTGCTGCAGTGTTTTCCTTTGTAGTGTACCCAGCTACTTTTCCCTTCTGTCTGGTAAGCTGGGGATTATTATTATAATTTATTTATATAGCACCATCAATGTGGGTGCTATATGGGGCTAAAGAGAGAGGTGGGGGCTAGGAAGGGCAGCGCTAAGCCAGCTGGGGGAATTAGGGAAGCCAGCAGGAAGTCAGTGGAGAGCAAGTGAGGTGGGGGGATGTTGGGGAAGGTTGTATGCTTGCATGTGTGTGAGAGAGACAGAAAGCTTTGGGAGGGACACTGAAAAAACAGTGAGCGTAGGTTTTGCGGGCTGGCAGTGATGAGAATTTTTCAAAACCAGTTATAACTAAGTATACAAAGAATTTCTTTTTGCTAAAATCACTGGAATTTCTTCTTTATGAAGTTACTATTACTATTTGTTGTTGCAATGTACTGTTGACCATTATAGTATAAATAACAGCCAACAAATAATAAACTCAATTTTATATGGGGCACAGCTATTTAGCATTTCATCTAAACAGCATGGCTACATCCCACACCTCTCCAGAGGGACTTGGGATGTTCAGACAACAAAATCCAGACAAAATCCCAAAGAAACTATTAATTAAATGTAAATGCACAATTATATTGGAACCGTGATAGTTATCAGTATGCTAAGCTTCTGTTGTTGTTTTACAACCACTAACACCAGGGATAAATGGCAGGAATGTGTCACACACTTGGACAATTACACAAGTATTTTGGAGCTTCACTCATTTTTGTTTCTGATGTTTGTAGTGATTTACAATATAGCACAGAAGGAGGGGGAGTCTGCTATTTAAAGTAAAACTGGCTTAACCTGTTTGGCACATGTAAAGCAGTTCTTCCAACTGTGCAGTCCAATCTATTGCATGTTTACTCATTAGTAAATCCCATTGCATTCATGGAGGTTACTCCCAAGTGCACAAAGTATTGGAGTCTTAGGCCTTAGCTAGACCTACCTTTTAATCCACGACAGAGGAGGGAAGATCCCGCGATGGAGAGGCATCGCACCCGCCATTTTTTTTAAAGCAACAGGAGCGCACGAGCACTAAAAGTTAAGTTTTTTTTAAAAAAAATACTTTAATTTCCCCGCTCCCCCCACCCTGCCCCCGATGGGCACAGCTCCTGGCTCCATGCGATTCCTCCCGTGGAGCTGGGTCAACCCGCAGCAAGGGGCCACACGTTCTATGGTCTCGGGCTGAGCCTGGAAAAACCAGGCCCAAAGTGGATGGCTCTATCCCGGGACAAGGGAGGGATCATCCCTCCCTAATCCCAGGATCCCCTCTCCCTGATTCTGGGATCCCCTGTGAGTCATGTGGACGCACAAGGACGATCCCGGGGTTCACCACGGGATAAAGCCCTGTCTAGCTAAGGCCTTAGTCTAAGATGTCACAAGACTGAGTAAGCAAGACTACTGTTCTGTTAGCTGCATCAACTTATGACTGGGGGAAATGTAGTTCAAAAATACATTTTTAGATGTCAGCAAGTACTTGCTCTTATGGAATTCATCTCACCACCACTATTATCACCACAGAGCGAAATAGTGTTCTGAATCTCATGCATTGACACTGAACCTGAAGTATTAACTCTTAAGCAAAAACTAGTTCTAGAACTCAAATTGGTAGCCATTTAATTTCTAAGTTAGTTTCCTTGCATGAAACTACATATTCAGGCATAAGTGTGCCACATGTTTTTCTACATGCTACATTATAACTGAAGGGTTTAAAACTTTAAACTTGAAGAAAACAGCAATCCTGTTTGAATCGTTTAGTGTTTATAACCCAGAACCACAATTGTTTTGTTTATTTATTTGACAAACATTGTAACTTTCCCCCCTGTATCTTTGTATGTGGTACTTCAATATCCCCCTTTTCAGACACATCTGATATTCTGGGTTTTTACCTATTCATGTGATGGAAAGGTAACAAAAATTAACAAAAATAATAAATTACACAAGAAAATACAAACTGCTGTTTTGTAGTGAAGATGTAGAACTGCTCCCTCCAAATGTCTGAAATATAAGATGTACAAATGGAAGGATTTTAATTAGCTTAACTACCTAATCCCCAAACCCATCTTCAGACACAAGCCCATGAGATTGGAGACACCCTACATCTATTTTAGGGATCCTTGAACTGAAAAGTGAAATTAGCTTTCTGTGTCTGTTTAAAATATTATAACCCACATGTTCAGCTCCATGAATCTGAACTATTTTAATGTACTATAAAGGAACTTTACACACCAGCAGCATTTTACTTCATTTACTATGGCACAATGGGAGCAACTACTATACTAATAGCAGTTAAACACTTTTTTTGAGAAAAGATATATACTTTAGGCTACCCAGGTATGCGGTCTATAATAGAAAAAAATGTTAAACTACTAGATATATGCGAGAGATGAATTTAGTTGAGAGATCTGCAAAGTGTTATGTAACGGAAATATACAGAAGCCATTTAAAAGCCAAGCAGGGCAAAGCAACGGAGATAATACATGATATTCATATCATGTATGACACTTTTGCAAAGTAACTTGAAAACACTGTTGCCGCCACCACCACATGCAGCTACCTTAGTGCTGAAATGCAACAGCCTTGAAATACCGTAACAAAATGAGAACAGCTTCTCCAGTTATCTAAACATTAATGCTTAGAGACATACTTTGCATGACACATTACTTTTATTAGTGTCCAACACTCAAATTATTATTATTAGTCTCTAACACACATGCACAAACACACATTATTAAACTTAGGCCTTAGCTAGACCTAAGGTTTATCCCAGGATCGTCCCGGGGTCATCCCTGCCTGCTCCCTGGATCCCTTGTGTGTCATTTACATGAACAGGGATGACCCCGGGACAATCCCAGGATAAACCTTAGGTCTAGCTAAGGCCATAAGTTGTGCTACAGGTCAGGTCAGAAAGACAAAGTTTTAATTTCTCAGCAAGTTAATGTGAATATAGTCACAAGTGAGTCATAAAGAGCTGTTTCAGGCTGAAGGATGTAAAATGTATGCAGTTCATAGAAAGCAACTTAAATTAGCCTGTGTCTGGGACAAATTGTTATCACTAAAGTACAGTTTGACTTACAAGCAGGAAAACCTAGAATATAAAATGGAACACACAGATACAGAATACAGATCAATACAAAGTGTTGACAATTTTTTGACTGGTCTTTGAAGCCAACCAAAAATCCGTGGTCAACATGACCTTGCTCGTATTTGTCATAGTGAAACTAGATAAGCACCTTCACAAAACAGCACAAATAGTGAAAATATCCCATCATATTCTCCATCTCCAAGCTCAAGAAAGCAGGATCGTGTGCATTGTATTGTACTTAAGAGATGCTTTCTGAAGCACAGTACTACAAAGAATTCTCTACCCTTCTCCTGAGTTTGGAGCTGTAGAGGGGCTGAAATGCTACTTCTCCTCAGACTCCTATACCTCTCCATCCAACTGGGACAGCAGACAATAGAGCCATCTCCACCTTTTTGAGCACTACTACCACTTCCCAGCTCTGACTAGCCCAGGCTGGAAGAAACAAGGCTATACTGCTGGAAGGCAGTAGGAGCTCATGTGCTCAAAACCAGATGGTTTTGCTCTGAGACTAGCATGTAGGCCTCAGTGACTCCTTGATTTTGCATGGGAGAAATGGAAGTCCCTCTGCAGAGAAGAACTCCTTTGCAGAGTCAGTATGAATGATGCAGAATTTGTGAGTATACAGATATTCTTGTTTCTTCTCTCAAACCATCAAAACCTAAGCTGACTTTTCAGCACTGGCTTGAGTCTAGTTGCTAGGCCTAGGATTATGGTCTTTCTTGAGAAGGGAGAAGAGTCCAACACAGGTTATTGGGAGAGTGTTTGTCTGTGTTTGTCTTAGCAAAGATCTTGTTCTCCAGAAGTCTGCCAGACTTGTGAGTATATTCTTTTAATTTGCTTTGCTGAATGGAGGTCCCTGTGTCTGTTTAACTTTCTTAAATTGTTATAATAAATGTTTTAAAGCTATAAGTTTCATTGAGTTTGTAAGTCTGAGTGAAGTCAGTCATTCTGATACTTATCTCTAGAGGTTTCATCTACTATTGTGGGGGGCAATCTTGAGGGGTATTGATGAAAGGTATTGCAGGAATCTCTACTTCCAGGCAGCCTGTGTTCAGTACCTCTCAAGTAAAAGGCTATCAATATTTTTCCCTACAACACACAATTCAGTGGATCTTGAAAGGGGGGCACTGAAGGTTGCACTGATTTATATCACGTTTCCCACTGATACTTCATGTATTTCCTAATGATCCAAATCTCACCACTAAAGTACATTAATTTACAACTATATAGAGTATTATTTGAGCCATGGGTGTGCAACTTGTGATCCTCCAAACGTTTTGGCTTACAATTCCAATCAGCCCTAGCCAGCATAGCCAATGGTGATGGATCATGAAAGTTGTTGGCCAAAACTTCTGAAGGGCC